>NC_043759.1:10091666-10704166 GCF_902148845.1 Salarias fasciatus
CCCCCCCCCCCCCCCCCCCCCCCCCCCCCCCCGACAGTCGCGGTATAGTCCGCACACTGCTGCTCATCCCGTGTGAAGTAAGATGCTCGTCCTTGTTCCATTTTCAATCTGTGATTCTGTGATCGATGTCGTGGTCTTCTGAAGAACGCCGTGAACGCGCACTTATCCTGATGCTCCTCACCTGGCTTGAGTAAGCCGTGTCTTTTCATCCTGGCTCGGCAAACGTGCAACCGATTAATCCGAGAAAACACCGACAAGGCTTACTCAAGCCGCGCATTTTCATTTATCCTGGATGTATTTATCCGACTTTTGTGCAATACCCCCCTGATTCATATAAAAAAAACAATATTTGTGTTTTGCCTGATTGTAACAATGCCAGTTCAGTCTTCACCATGACAAATTCTGTAACAGCTGGCCAAACTGGTGGTAAATAATTTGCAGATCTCAGTTTACTCCCAGTTGAATAGCTGTTATGCCGCATCACTGTGATTTCAAAAGTAAAACCCTAAAAACCAGTCAACAAGAGTTTTTTTTCAGCACTGAAACTCATCCAGCTTCATGTGATGTAGAAATTTCAGCCAACTGTTTGTCAAACTTTTATCAACTGCAACATAGCCACGGGCAACAGGTGTCAGATCGATGAATCAACCATTAAGTGTCCTGATTCAATTCGGATTTGTATTTCATCAGTCACATCAAGACATAGAGACAGAGATCCTTTGGACACTCTGTAAATAACACAATAACAGCCCATACTATACCCAAATAACATCATGAATCCAGTTATTGTGCCCCTACATGAACAAAAAGGACTAATTTCACCTCCGTGTTCCATCAGTTATGAACAGCTATTTAGTTGTGAAGACCAAAATGTATTAATTAGTCCAGCCCATTCATGAAATAACCCTGGCAACATCCTGCAGTTCCCCCTCCATCCAGTAGAGGTCAGTGTGAAGAGGAATGTTGTTTATAAGCCTCCAAGAGGGAAACCACGGAAGAAGCAGCATTTCCTCTGTAGACTTTCGTCTTCTGGCATCAGTGAGTTCAGTTCAAACACGGAGTAAATTTTCCCACGAGAGACTAACTGCTGCTGTGTGAATATTCACCGTGTTTGAACGATCCGTCTTGTTCGAGGAGGGAGACTGATCACCGGCGTGGATTGCTGGAAAATTTTCTGGAAAACTGAAATCAAGTTTTCCATCACAGGTGAGGAAAAAGTGTGTGTGTGTGTGTGTGGTGTTACGGGTATTTCTGTCCTTGTGGGGACCAAAATGTCCCCACAAGGATAGGAAAACCTGGCACGACCTACCTCGTGGGGACATTTTTTGGGTCCCCATGGGGGGAAACAGTGTTTTCTTGGCCATGTTGTTGTTACTGAAAAAAGTAAAAGTGCAAAAACATTTCTTTAGGGCTCCGCTTTGTTTTGGTGTGGGTTAGGGTAAGGGTAAGGGTCAGGGTTTGGGGCTACAAATGAATGGGAGTCAATGGAATGTCCCCACGAGGATATAAATACACACGTGTGTGTGTGTGTGTGTGTGTGTGTGTGTGTGTGTGTGTGTGTGTGTGTGTGTGTGTGTGTGTGTGTGTGTGTGTGTGTGTGTCTGTGTGTGTGTGTGTGTGTGTGTGTGAGTGTGTGAGTGAGTGAGAGAGAGAGAGAGAGAAAAATGAATCGTTTTATTTCAGATGGATGTTCAGAAGACGTGAACATCTTCATTTTTTTATTCTAACACAACGGGGGTGAAGTTAGCTTCCGATGCTCAGCTGCCGATTTAAATAATAGTGTTTTAATGAATGTTTACCATAGTTGGAGTGATACTTTATTGGTATCAAACTGGGGAATTCTGGAGAATAACCTTGTCCAGATTTCAGAAGTGCAGGTCCAGTGGTTTTCGATGCGGAGCGGGTCCAAAGCAGTCTATGCTCGTTTTTCATTTCCACAAATCCGAGTAAGGTTTCACACATCAGAACCAGTGTTTTAATCAAAGTTTAATGTCTTTAAAATAGTCTTGTCCTGATTTGAGAAATGTCGGCACACTGGTTTCTGATCTGGACCTCTTTATGTACATAGATTACTGTTAAATGTGCCTTTTTTTTCTTCTTTTTTTTTTTTTTTACTAATTTAACAAATAAAATTAAGGTTTTTGAAATGCAGTATTGATTTTTTTGGCAAAGTTTTTGTCTCAATTAAACTGTTTAACATGGTTTCACATCAATACGTCGTAGGACATGGAATGGTTAAATAGCCGCTCCAACATGTGGAATTATTTTTCCCTTAAAGGCATATTTGAGGATTCTCCGCCGATTTCGTACAACATGGCCAACATTTGCCATTGTTGGAGCACTGCACATACGCGGCTCCCTCTGCATGAGGACTGTGGGGAGCGTGCACGTCAGCCGCATGTCAGTTTGTTTACATCCACGCAGCTGGGGCATCATCTTTCCGCATAGGATTAAAACACATTTGTAATCATGTCGAACTCTTCTTCCAATCATACATAAGAATACGATCCGTAAAGTAGTGTCTTACGTGTTTATGCAACAGAAACACATTTGAGTGGGATAATAATTATGTTACCTGTCCAGCAGAAACTTCCCCACGTCGTGATCAGTCCTAAATCCCTTTTGTGCTTTGAATGTCCGCCACCTCATAAAGGAATCTCCGAGTAAAACACGTGTCTTACCCTTCTTTTCTATGGCCTTTCTTCTATCCTCTGCCATCTCAAACAATGTTCTTTTTTTGTGGCAAGCCATCTTCGGAGGCGTTTGCGGGAAGAGCAAACCGCTTCTGAATGAGGCGCGATGGTCGCGCCCACTGCATATCACTTCCTAAACAATGCTCTACGCATGCGCGGCTCGAAACCAGTGCGTGCGCAGAGGCGGCGACTCGACATGATATGTCATCACGCAAACACGTTCCCACATTGATTGGCAGTATGACTGCCCAATTACAATTTGGAACCACACAATTCTGATTGCTTCTGAGGATCCTCCAGTATACCTTTAACTTTCTCCTTACATGGTGAATGGTAGGCTAACTTCAGCTTCGTATAAACCCAATACCTGGTATAATAACCCTTTTATCTGTAGTCAGATTTGTTGAATTTAAATGTTTCTTTTATGATTTTTCACTCAAGATGCTTAAATCAACATAAATCATATTTCATTTTATGGCAGATTTTATCAGAAAAATTACAGCAGATTGCAGTGTTTCCTGCAGGATAAAAGTTTCGCCAGGTGGGAACGTGGGAGGGGGGGGGGGGCAGACGAGACTTGCCGGGGGGGATGCCGAGCAGTGTGCTGCTCACAGAGAGTGTCCAAGTGGCCGCCGCTGCTGCTCCGCGGTGCGCAACTGCTAATTGGCCACAAACACGAGGCTTTTTTTTTTTTTTTTTTTCCCCTGTCCGTCGTCCGGGCACTGCAGAATTAGCGCGGGCGGGGTGTCCGGACTGAAAAGGTCTGGCAGAAACCCCGGATTGCAGTTTTCAGTTGTTCGTCAACATTTTCAGAGATGTTTGAAGATATTCATGCTGTTCCAGTCAACATGATGTCTCTTATTTACGACTTCATCTGTTTATTCACTTATTGTCATTACTCTGTTCCCCACTGGTGGTGCTTGTGGTCAGGTCTTCACCTTGAATGCAGGCGAGCCACGTTTGACTCGCAGGAGGGGGATCTGGCGTCAAATCAAGCCAAGTTCCACTGACTTGCTTTGGTGAGTTGTGTACCAAAAGAGAAGCTGAGGAGACGCTTTATTTAGTGGAGAGATGCTGCACACATGTTTAGTTTAAGGTCTGTGTTACTGTGGTGGCAGGGCTAAAGAATACATGTTGGTTTTATGAGTGAGAAAACGTGGCTGACATTAAAAAGGGTGGCAGGCAGCCATTCGGGATGGGAATTGTTAAGAGTTTAGCGATTCTGCTTATTGACACGATTCCTTATCGATTCTCTTATCGGTTCTCATTGAGTAAGAAATTAAACAGTACAAATGGGTGTTTGCATTAACTCTTTAATATCTTCGTCCTCAACAGAATAAAGAAATATCCATGCCATGAAAATTTTTGCAAGCATTGCAAGTAGCCCCAGTTTCATCTTTTCGTTTGAAATACAGCCAAACTCTGGAGTACTTCTTTGTTGATGCCATTTTTGACAGCTCAAAACCAAAGTAGCCGGGCTCACACTGGATGCCCTTGTGTGTCCGGTCCAGCTCTGGTATAGAAATACCGCAGCTCCGTCACCCAGACTGTCTGCTCAAGGAGGTTGCCAGATATGTCCCATTTGTCCCATATAACAACATAATGTCAAAACAGTCCCAACAATAGAAAGCAGCCCAAATCTCCATCTCTGTAGACAATGCAAATTAAAGCCGTATAAACTGGATCTGTATAACACTAATCATATATATATGTGTATATGTATATACACACACACACACACACACACACACACACACACATATATATATATATATATATATATGTGTGTGTGTGTGTGTGTGTGTATACATATACATATACATATACACATATATATATGATTAGTGTTATACAGATCCAGTTTATATATATATGTGTGTGTGTGTGTGTGTGTGTGTGTGTATGTGTGTATGTATATATATATATATATATATATATATATATATATATATATATATATATACAGTATATATATATATACAGTATATATATATACACATACATATGTAAACACAGTAAAAAACACGGTACCATCATGAATGTTTAATCAACCCACCTGCTGTCAGGTTGAAAAGAACCTTGATTGTGCAGAAACATGCCCAATCTGGCAACACAGCCGCTCCCAGTCATACAGCTGTTTTGTGCAGTGTTGTGTTGTTTGACTTTCCTACAATGACAAGTACGACATCGTTCATTTTTCTCTTGCATATAATGATTAGATTGCGTTATTTGTTATATATTCCACCAGAAGAATTAAAAAAACAATGTGAAGGCAAGAGCACAACTCAGATTTTATTTTGAAATCACTTACTTAGGAACACGTATCTACTTTCTCTCCAGCACTTGACTTGCTTGTGTTTAGATTGAAGTGGCAGGGCTCTGGCGTCCAGAAAAATAGGATCCTTGCTGAAAGCTTCCGGACCGTCGGACGGGCTCCGTAGCGGTGCCATAGCCGAACCGCAGTGTGGCTGCTGTGAACCCAGCGTTACGCTCTGCGCATGTTACGTCATCACGCACACAGCGGAACTGAAAAACGGAATCGTCAAGGAGACAGAAAAGCAATTCCTTGAAATTGAGTCACTGGGAACCGGCTCTGCAAAACAATCAGTTCTAAATTCCCATCCCCAGCAGCCGTGGATGTGAGGCTTAGGCCTTGTTCACACACACCGATTTAAAGTCACAACACAGGGGAAAAAAAGTGAATTGAATGTTTTCTTTCATGATGAATTCTGCTTTATTTCTGTTTTAGTTCTCTTCAATTGATCCTGATGTGTACTTAGAGTTAACAATGACTTTTCAAACTGTTTATCTTTCATTCAGTGCGACTCAGTATCCTTGTGATTCCGTTATTCCATGACCAGCCGGGCAGATTGGATATGGAAGTATGGACCAAGACTATGCTGGACTAACTGAGGCTTTCAAGGTAGGTGGTAAGCTTTAAAGACTGTGTGGATGGAGCTACAACAGTGACAGTATTATTCTAAATTTGTGATTGACAAGATTTTTCATTGAAACAAAGAATTTGCCATCAAGTTTTTCTTCATGTCTGTGCTATCACAGACAAATCTTTTTTTTTCTTTTTTTATTTTTTTTGGTTAAAGATTTTTTTTCTTTCAGTGAACACACCAGTGGTGCACCAGTTAATAATAATGTAACGTCCAGTGGGCCAGTTTAAAGGAAGACGAATTGGATGTCTTAATGCTGGTTTATGAAGCTCCAGAACTGAGGTCACTGTTTGCTATAACCACTTCAAAACTACAGCAAAACAAGAGTCTAACCTAATGAAATCTCATCTGAAGTTTTGTAATTGATCAAATACTGTGTCCAATGCTTCAGGTTGTGTTTTCAGGGATGACGGCCGTATGCAAATGATGTGAAATGAGGCTCCTCCCCACAGACTCCTCCCCTCCATGCCAAATAAAGCACAGAAAGTTGTCATCTTCATATGTTTGTCTTTTCCAATGACTGCAATACCGTCGCTGTTTGGCCTCCTTATGTTGTATGCTTGTGTGAAAAATGTCCAAGTTGGACCTCGTCTTTAGAACTGTTTTTGCTTTACAAGTGTAAATATGATGGTTCAGTTATGAGATTCAGTTCAAAATTCTGTTGCTTTAGAGTTCAGTTCAAAACCGACCATGTCTATTAACAGAAAAATATTGTGTGTTGTTTGATTGAATACAGGAGTAGAAGACACAGAAGATCTCTGGGATCAGTGGAGATGGATGATGAGGATATTTGTGGTCTCAAGGACAGAGGAAAGGTCAACACAAACACAGTATGGCAATGGCGAATTTTGCATGCAGAGAAATATTCAACACATCCAGATCCATTCTTTTACAGTAACAAAATTGGACTGAATTTTAATGTTGCCTCCAGCTCTCACCCAAAACTGAATTCACCATTTGTGCCAAATGGCGTCATACTTGAGGTGTGTGAATTTGCTCGAACAATCATCAAGAGTCGCATGCACTTCATCCCAAACATTCTGGAAAACAATTTTGATCTTGGTTTTGAGAATGATCAACAGCGGATGGATTTCACTGCTCAAATTCAGCACAAGCTGGAAGACTTGGTCCGAAAACCTGTCACAGATGAAAATGAAGTTTTTGCTCTTTTCGACACTTGGAAGACAGAATGTAGCAATAATGGACTGAACAAGGCAACAAGGACACACAAACCTCAGAGTTTCTTCATGGAAATTGAGAATATAAGTGAACTTGAACAATTATTGAAATGTTCCTTAGAAAAAGAGACAGAAGAAATATCAGCATCACACACTGATGGCGGTGATCAGAAAGATAACACTGATTGTTCAGGAAGAGAAATGAAAGAAGTCGTCAGTGAGGACATTCGTTTGTTGTTGTTCACTTCTTGTGAAAACATTGGTTTGAAGCTTGGCACGGGGACTAAACAAAGTCTTGATCCAGGCTTGTTAACAGAGAGTGTGATGTTTGAGTTGGTGGATTTTGCTCGAGTCTTGACTGCCTCCTTCACCTCCATTGTCGTCAGTGTGTTGGAGCATAATTTTGAGCTTGATCTGAAAAGTCAAGAGAGAAGGAATGAAGTGTGGTTATTGATATCACAGATGCTAAAAAAGGGGAAACAAATGGTCGCTAGTAACACAAACTTTATCCCAGAGTTTGAAAATGAGCTGTTTTTCTTTGAGAGAAACCCATTAAAGAGAGCCTACGTACCAGCACTGTCGACAGTGGAAACCCTTCTGTCAGAAGAGACAAAGAGACAAAAGCTGGATTTCAGTACTTCTCAGGAAAAGATGCCTCCTTCAGTCACAAAGTGCATCATGAGGAAGGACCACGGACAACTGGATGAAAATGAATTCATTGTGCAAGAAAGTGAAACAGAAGACGAGACCCTCCAAAATATTCCAAACAAATCTGACATGAACCATGAGGAAATGGAAGCAGAGACCAACATGTGGAAGTTTCGTTCCAATTATGCGAAAAAAATCCTACTTGCGCTCGACAACAAGCTTTGCTTAGACCGGCGAGGTGGAACATTGGAGTTTGATATTGGATGTAGGCCCCCCAGAAACGCCAGTCCAAAACAGTTGACATCTTCTGTTCTGTACAAAGTTGTTCATTTTGCATTAGCAATGAGTTCATCCCAGCAGAATGTCCTTGTGGATATTCTAGAATACAACTTTAATTTAGGCCTGCAGAGTGAACACCAGAAAATGACGTTTGCACGTGAAGTCATGAAAAGAGTACAGGAATTATTAGCCCGCGATGACAGAGATAACATTTTGAAAGAGGTGTTTGTTTTGCCAGGTTCTCTGTCATTCAGTCATGTGAAGTGTGAGAGTGATGACAGTGTTGATTCTGAACCTGAAACTTCACAGACAGCTTCAGACCTTTATCCATTCTGCAAGAAGATTGGTTTGAAGCTCAATGTGAGTTTCTGTCACCCAGATAAAAAGCTTGAACTCAACAAACTGACCAACGGAGCAGTGATTGAGGTTGTAAACTTTGCAGAAAAATTGTGTGGAAGCTACGAGCAGATTTGTGTTGATGTCCTGCGGCACAACTTTGATCTTGATTTCCAAATTTCAGATTCTGATCTTGCTCAAAATATTCTTTCACAGGTTCCTTTTGCCATTGAGGAAACTAATCTTCGATGTTTTTTCAAAAAAACTCAGCTTGCAACCAGAATCAACTTAAATGTCGTGGACTCTCAGAGGAACACATCTTCACAAACATGTACTATGAGTTCAGTGAAAGCAGAGATGAACCAGAGTGCAAGTCAACCCGGTGACGTTGAAGCACAAAATGATCCAGAGTTGCTGTTGTGGAAACTACGAGCCAACCGAGTTCAGCAAATCCTCTCAGTGCCCCACAAAGACCAGTGTCCACTTTACTCTTACAGCAGATGTAAGACATTAGGCATTGAGTTTGATGTAGGATCTGGATTGAAACGTCATCTTGATCCAAAACTGTTGACCAATGGCATCATGTGTGAAATTATATCTCTTGCCACGAAACTTAGGTCATCCACAATGGATTTCATGACAGAGATTTTGGAGTACAATTTCAATCTGCAATTCAACAATGTGCTTCACCGTAAAGCTTTTGCAAATACACTTAATCGGAGAATCAATGAGATGAATCGGATGAAACCCTCAGTCATGCAACTGAAACCCCTGTTTGAGCTGCCAGATGAGAGATTCATTCATGAAGTTGAACCGTTTCTTTTCAAAGGTCTAAAAAGTGGTTACCTTTGTCCTGCCAATTGTTCCCGTACCACGACGAATGTTGCTTCTGCTGATGCAAACCACGAGGAAAAGAAGTCTGCAGTTGCTCCATTGTCCACTTTCCCAGCAACAGAGGTGATAACAAAGCAATACCGTCACTCCAAGAAAGCAGGTTTCAGCCTGTGTGTGGATAACGCTCACCCAAAGGTTAAACTGGACAAACAACTACTGACATGTACAGTCATGCGGGATGTGTACAGCTTTTCTAAGAAACTTTGTGGATCAAAGTTAAAAATTATAAAGGATATCCTTGAACACAACTTCGACTTGGACCATCAGAGTCATGTGGAAAATCTCGCGATTAATTTTTTTAGCAAACTCAGGTTATATAGTGGAGAGCCTCACTGGTTTAATGAAGTCTTTGATATCACGCCCAAGCCAAGAGAATTTAAACAGAAAGAACAACATCCTGTGCTAAGTAGTGAAAGAAGGGAATCATCTCAAAGAAGGAAACAGGATATGGAAAAAGCGAAGGAGCTGATTGCTCAAAAACAACAAGCGGAACAGATGGAGGAAAACATCAGTTCTCATCGCAGTGATTTGAGCACCAGTCAGTCAGTAGAAGACTACATGTGCCCTGTGGAAGAGGACGGAGATTCAGAAAATGATGTGGATGCTCATCAGTGTGTCAGTCAAGCCAGGTGGAACTTTTCCAGTGGAGCACAGATGAATGATGTGGGTAAACATCACATCACCACCAGTAATGCTGCATCAACTTTGAATGGAAACACATCTATGAGGCCACAAAGTCAGCCAGATGAAAACCAGTTGGCAGGTGATGATGAAGAGAAACATGTTCCAAGAAATTTGCTAAATGGTTGTATCATAGACCAAGAAGGGGACCCAGAGCTCAAATTGTGGAAATTTCGTACCAACCGTGTGAGACAAATGCTCCCATTCATAAAAGTGAGGTCCTATCACATGTTCAATATTAACTTTGTCCCTGTCTGTGGTCCAAAGCATTGGTCCGAATCAGAGATCCTGCTGCACCCCAGCCCTGCATGTTTTCCATGTCTCCCTGCTTCAACACAGCTGAATCTGAGGAAGGTGCCATCAGCAACTCCATCAGAAAATCCGGTCACAAGCCACTCTTTACAGTCAGCCATAATGAAGCAGGGAGACACTGAAAACATGCAGAACTGTGGCCCTCCAGTATCTGAGTTTGAGACAGTAGCCCTAGAATTTGATGTTGGCTTTCAGCCGACAAGAAAATTGAGTCCTGACCATTTGACTAACTATGCTCTTTTTTCCATTGCTGTGTTTGCCCTTGAGATGAATGCATCCCAAGAAGAATTCATGATGGAGATTCTTCATAACAACTTTGACTTATGCCTAAAGAGCAGAGACATTGAGAAATCCTTTGCAAGTGAAGTCATGAAACAAGTAAGAGAGCTTGTTAACTGTGGGGAAGCAGCTAAAGACTTAAAAGAGGTGTTTCGACTTCCAGGGTTTGTGTCATTCAGTGATTTGAACCATCAGACCAGCAGCAGTATTGAATCTGAACCACAAACCACATCAAGCACAGAAGAATGTGATGTTTCTCTGATGGCTGCTCCAAGTCTGTCTGCTGAAAATGAACTGAGCACAGCGACTGAAACTTCCCCGAACAATGTTGATCTTTACCCGTTCTGTAACGACATTGGTTTGAAGCTCACTGTATGTGGCTGTCAACCAAACCAAAAACTTGATGTCAACAAATTGACCAAAGGAGCAATGATTGAAGTTTTGACTTTTGCAGAAAAATTGTGTGGAAGCTACAAGCAGATTTGTGTTGATGTCCTGAGGCACAACTTTGATCTGGATTTGCAAGATGCAGATTCAGATCTGGCGAGAAAAGTTCTTGAGCAGGTTCCTCTTGTGATTGCGCAAAGAAATCTTGAGCACAATTTCCAAAAAATAACATCCCGAAGAAAATTTAACCCAATTGACATAAACTGCCAGAACAGTCCAAGTTCAGAATCATGCAGTACTGGCCCCATCAAAGCAAATATTGACCACAGTATGATCATCCACTGTGACATTAAAGTACAAAATGACCCAGATTTACTGCTGTGGAGACTACGAGCAAATCGTATTCAGGAGATACTCTCTGTGCCTCATGGAGAACAATGCCCATTTTACCCATACAAGAGATGTGTGAAATTAGGCATCGACTTTAATGTAGGATCTGGACTGAAACGTAATCTTGATCCAAAGCTGTTGACCAATGGTATCATGAGTGAACTTTGTACTTTCTCTGGGGCACTGCTGTCATCTGTAAGGCATTTTGTCACAGAAATATGGGAGTACAATTTTCATCTGGAATTAAAGGGTGAGCTGTATCGCACTGCCTTCACCCTTGTATATATGAAATCACTTAGAAAGGCTATTGCATCCCCAAATGTTGCCCTGACAACGCTCTGCAAGTTCCCTGAGAACATAAAAGAAGTAACGCCATATTGCCGCAAGTGTTACCAAGATCGACAAAACAATCCTGCTCAAGCTGCCTGCTCGGAACGAAAACCATACCAGGCTCCAGTCGCTACTTTCCCAGCCACTGAGATTCTGACGAAGCACTCCCGTTCCTGTGAGGCTGTAGGATTAAGTCTGTGTGTGGACAGAAATTATCCAAGAGACAAACTGGACAAGCAAGTGCTGACTAAGGCAGTTCAGAAGGAGATTGAGGTATTTGCCAAAAGACTGTGTGGAACAAAACCGAAAATTATTGGTGACATACTTGAACACAACTTCAAATTGGACATGCCTGATCAAGTTCAAACTCTGACACGTCAGTTTTCCAAAAGAATAAGACCAGATGCTGGAGAACCCACGTGGTTTGATGAAGTGGTCCACTTGGAGGAACTTCGTCCTCAAGACAATTACCAAAAGAAAGAAGTGTCTGTTGATCAGCGAAATGAAAGGAAGGAAACCCTCAGAAGAAGACAACTGGATTTGCAAGCACAGAAGGAACAGAGGGAAGATCCAGTTGTAAAAACACCATATCAGAGGACAAATGAAAGCATGCCTCACATGTATACCTGGTCCAATGTTCCCTACGAATACGTCAAAGAGGAAATGGATGATCCACCGAGGTATCTAACAGAAATAAACTCTGAAGAAAATTGCCCTTCTTGGGATGATGCCAGTGGATATTTGGAAAATAAATGCGATGAAGATTTAGCCACAGTTAAGCCTGAAGAGTTCAGTGGAAATATAAACTTGACAGAATATCCTTCTGGAGAAGTTGATGTCAAAGAAGAGCCACAAATGGAAGGTGTCCAGGATCATGCCCTGCCTGCACCACAAGTGTCTGACACACATCAGAATATGTCATTTTACCATTTGGACCAGTGCATGATCGAAACAGTACCCAGCACTAACACTGTGCAGTGTGAACCTCTGCAATACTCTGTGGTGATAATCAAAGAGGAGAAGCAAGAGCATGTGCCAGATGAATGATATCATTGTGAGTCAATGCAACACCAAGTCGACATCAAGTGTTCATGTATTCAGCAGGTATGAAAATGTGTAAGCAGCAAAGTCAAATGCCTGGAATGTCTTTAATCTTTGTAAGATTTTGTGTGATTGAGAATAACATGTTGACTGCTCAGTTTCAGTTATTTGTCTTGAGTTTGTGATAGTTAAAGCAGAACTATGAATTTTTTTTACCTCAAATGTCTTTCGGAATCCCTGTGGGGGTAAACAAAGACGTGACACGGTGATTCGCCGGTCTCTCCACTCCCCCTGGGGTCTGTGTCCTGAAAACAGAACTTGCAACTTTTAGAGGAGTGGACCTGACTACATCTTGCGAGAACAAACCTGCTTTTCGGCACTCATGCGGGAGTACAAGTATAAAAGCGTGTAAAACAAACATGAAACCCTCACTAGCGTTAGCAACGCCACCCTTAGGTGCTCATGGATGGCAGAACCAAAAAGACAGAAAAAAACCTTTGTCTGACGAGTGGGAAAAAAAGGAAACAGGAGAGGGACGCAGGGCTGGGGGTGGAGGGTCGGGGGGTGGGGGGGTGGGGGGGGGGTGATGCAGAGAACGTTTACGACAGTGAGCTTTCACAGGAGACCAGTAGGGGGAGCGCGAGAGCAAAAGTTGCATAGTACTCCTTTAAAGCAGAACCTTGCAACTTTTGCTCTCACGCTCCCCCTACTGGTCTCCTGTGAAAGCTCACTGTCATAAAAATTCTCCGCATCACCCCCACACCCCCAGCCCCACCCCCGCCCCCACGCAGAGAGCGTCCCACTCCCGTTTCCGTTTTTTTCCGCTCGTCAGACAAAGGTTTTTTGTCTATTTGGTTCTGCCACTAGTGAGCACCTAAGGGTGGCGTTGCTCACGCTAGTGAGGGTTTCCTGTTTGTTTTACATGCTTTTATACTTGTACTCCCGTATGAGTGCCGTAAAGCAGGTTTGTTCTCGTGACATGTAGTCGGGTCCGCTCCTCTGAAATTGCAAGCGCTGTTTTCAGGACAACGACACCAGGGGGAGTGGAGGGACCGGCAAATCACCGTGCCAAGTCTTTGTTTACCCCCCAGGGGGATTGTGAAAAACATTTATTGAGGTGAAAAAGTTGAATAGTTCTGCTTTAAAGATTGCGTTTTTGAGGCCTTACCTGCAGTCGGAATCGTTTTGAGCAGCTGTGCCAGTTATTCAAATAGAATTAGTACCATTGTAAATAGTTTAGCTCATGTCTGCCTTGTTCTTTTTTTTATTTGTTACCATGTCATGTGTATAAATTGAGGTTTCATTTTGAATTTGAGTTTGTATAAATTGTTAACCAGCTGTTCTGTTTTTATCGTCTGTGCTTCCTGATTGTGTGTGTGGCTTTATTTTGAATATTTTTGAATGATTTCACTCTTTGAATGATTTTACCGTTCATGTCTTCATTTTTTTCATTCATAATATTGTATAATATTGAATATATCAGAGTCTCACATGCTATTTCACTATGAAAATGTTCATTAACAAAAACAAACAAATTTGCAAACTAATATGAATTGGTTTAGTCTTGACTGTTAGTTGAGGTGTCAGGGATGGTAATGTTTCGAAAGTTGATGGTGAAGTGCTAAAAATGGAAAAACCACGATTACAGCCAATTTAGAAAATAGAGGAAAGAAGAGGAGGAGAAACGGGCAAAATACAAAGGCATGAAGCCATGTCATGTCGTTATATTTACTATATTATGTCATCTCCTTATGTTTACCATATTATGGATTGGATGTGATCAAATCAGTTAACGTTACTTTAAATAACTCTCTGCTATTCATTTGTTTTCTCGACAGAGCTTTTTGAGCCCCACACCCCCGGTACCAGGGGAGGCGGAGCTGAGCTTTGCCGTGGAGGTGCAAATACGCGATAAACATATTCATAACTTTATGAACACAGCCATACTGTGTACCACAGAAAGGTCAGAAACTAAAGGAAAAGCTCATAAAAAACGTTCTGGTTATTATGATTATTATGATAACCAAATACCAATCGATCAAACCGAAAGTGAGACCGAAACTCCGACAAAGTCAAAAAATATTTAAATTGCACAGATCTCTGTTAACAGAGCTCTAACAGCAGAGACCTCACAGAACCATTTATGTCACTTTAGATTCACTGACCCAGCAGCAAAATAAAAGCAAAGTAACAACTTAGTGAGTGAATGAGTGAGTGAGTGGGCGGGGGCTAGGGATGCGGTCCGCCCAGGGCGTCATACCAGCAAGGACCACCACTGCCAGTCCTCCATTGACAATTTTTACTGGGCTGCATATGAAACTGGAAGGAAGGAAAATTTCACGGTAAAAAACAAGTTCATCACCGGCTGCACTCATACTGCCAAGGAAGTTCACATTATTTTAATTTTCACACAAAGTAACTTCTATCCAGCTGAGCACAACATAAACACAACAAAAACAAGGAATATAACATGTAGCCTACACTGCTGTAAACAAAACTGGAGTTTAACAACTCACTTTGTCACTGGTCGTGTCCTCACAGTCTCTCCTGGCCGCATTCTTCACCCTCATGGCCACCATCCTCACCCCACTGCTGTCTTCCTGGCAACAGATTCTCATCTGCACCACATGAAGGGAAACATGGCGGTCATATTTCAAACATCCACTCAACTGATCAGCTGTAATGTCCTCACATGCAGCGTCCATTACATGGATCAGAAACCTCTGACTGTGAGCCTGATGCTCTTACACTCTCCACCTCCAAGCAGAGAAAAACTCTTCAATTGGACTTAGGAAAGGTCCAAAGTTGAGTGGCCCTGCAATACAGTAACAGCCATGAGAATGTTCTATGTTTTACTCCACAAATTCAATGTACTATTGGCCACTACTCCAGTGGTTGTCTTCCTGGATTACACGTATCCTGTGACCGACACAGAGGAACCACAGGATTGTTTGAGGGGAAAAAAAACAAACTCAGAATTCTGAATATTTTTGGGAGGTAATTTCTTCTCCAAATCCTCACCTTTAGCATGCAGGCCTGTTGAGATTGTTGGTTATTATTATGTGGAGGTTCTTCATTTCCTGTTAAGGGGTCAGAAGAAAGCAAAAATCTTGTCCATTTATAGTCCTAATTGGATGAAATGTTTTTCTTTTTCCAGTTGATGCAATGAAGTTTAATATTGCCATCACTTGGAAGAATGACTAAATATGGTTTGTTTTATTTTCTCAAATAAACTGTTGTGGCTCTACAATTTGTTGTTTTTTTTTAAATCCTGATTCATATAAAAACAATGCTTGTGTTTTGCCTGATTCTAACAATGCTTGTTCAGTCTTCACCATGACAAATTCTATTTTCGCTGGCCAAACTGGTGGTCAATAATTTGCAGATCTCAGTTTACTCCCAGTTGAATAGTTGTTATGCCGCATCAGTGTGATTTTAAAAGTAAAACCCTATGAACCAGTCAACAGGAGGTTTTTTCAGCACTGAAACTCATCCAGCTTCATGTGTACAAATTTCAGCCAACTGTTTGCCAAACTTTTCTCAACTGCATCATAGCCACGGGCAACCGGTGTCTGATCCATGAATCAACCATTTAAGTGTCCTGGTTCAATTAGGATTTGTATTTCATCAGTCACATCAAGACATTGATATAGAGATCATTTGGACACCAGACAAGCCTTTAATTGCGATGGTGTCAAAGTAGCAAGTGTGCGCAGTCAATACAAAGCTGCCCTACACTCTGTATAGTACAATAACAGCCCAAATTTTTCCCAAATAACATCATGAATCCAGTTATTGTGCCCCTGCATGAACAAAAAGGATTAATTTTAACTCCATGTTGCATTAGTTATGAGCAGCTATTTAGCTGTGAAGACCAAAATGAATTAATTAGTCCAGCCCATTCATGAAAGAACTCTGGCAACATCCTGCAGTTCCCCCTCCGTCCAGTAGAGGTCAGTGCGAAGAGGAATGTTGTTCATAAGCCTCCAAGAGGGAAAATGCGGAAGAAGCAGCATTTCCCCTGTTCTCTCGGTTGTTGTTGAATCTCACAACAAGGAGAACATTTCACCTCTTCGAGCAACTGTGAGTTCAGTTAAAACAAGGAGAAAGTTTTTTCACGAGAGACGAACTTATGCTGTGTGAATATTCACCGTGTTTGAAGGAACCGTCTTGTTTTGTTCGGGGAGGGAGACTGATCACCAGCGTGGATTGCTGGAAATTTACCTTGCAAACTGAAATCAAGTCGTACAGAACAGGTGAGGAAAAAGTGAGTGTGAGTGTGAGTTTGAGTGAGTGAGGGTCAGTGTGTGAGACTGTGTGTGTGTGTGTGTGTGTGTGTGTGTGTGACCGACAGAACTGAATCCTTTTATTTCAGAAGACGTGAACATCTTCATTTTTTTTTCAAACACTACAAAGGTGAAGTTAGCTTCCGATTCGAGTGTTTTAATGAATGTTTAACATAGTTGGAGTGTTACTTTATTTGTCCCAAACTGGGAAATTCTACAGAATAACCTTGTCCAGATTTGAGAAGTGCAGATCCAGTGGTTTTCGATGTGGAGCGGGTCCAAAGCAGTCCGTGTGTGAAAAATGCATTCACATTTGCTCGTTTATCCATTCCCACAAATCAGAGTAAGGTTTCACACATCAGAACCAGTGTTTTAATCAAAGTTTAACGTGTTTAAAACAGTCTAGTCCAGATTTGAGAAATCTAGGCACAGTCGTTTATTATCGTAACTTCGTTATGTAGGTTACTGTTAAATATCCCTTTTTTAAAAAAAAAATTCACAAATAAAATAAAGGTTTTTTTTAAATTCAGTATTGGTTTTTCGGCAAAGTTTTTGTCTCAGTTAAAATGTTTTAAGTGGTTTTACATCAATACGTTGGACAGAGAATGGTTAAATAGGCACTCCAAATGTGTAATTGTTTTTCCCTGAATTTTCCCCTAACATGGTGAATCATAGCCTAACTTCAGCTCCGTACAAACCCAATACTTGGTATAATAACCCTTTTATCTATCGTCAGATCTGTTGAATTTAAATGTTTCTTTTACGGTTTTTCACTCCAGCTGCACAAATCATCACAAATCGTATTTCTTTTTATGGCAGATTTTGTCTGAAAAATTACAGCAGATTGCAGTTTTCAGTTCTTCCTAAGCTTTTCCGGAGATGTTTGAAGATATTTATGCTGTTCCTATTCAATATTATGTCTCATATTTACTACTTCATCCATTTATTCACCTATTGTGATAACTCTGTTGTGGTCAGGTCTTCACCTTGAATGCAGGGGAGCCACGTTTGAATCCCGGTAACGGCAGGAGGGGGATCTGGCGTCAAATCAAGCCATGTTCCACTGACTTGCTTTGGTGAGTTGTGGGGACAAAAAAAAGAAAAACTGAGGAGACGCTTTATTTAGTGGAGGGATGCTGCACACATGCTTAGTTTGAAGTCTGTGTCACTGTGGTGGCAGAGCTGAAGAAGCTGGTTTTATGAGTGAGAAAACGTGGCTGACATTCACAAAGGGTTGCAGGCAGCCAATGAATGTTAGACTTAGGCCTTGTTCACACACAACGATTTAAAGTTAAAACACAGAGGGGAAAAAAAGTGGATTGAATGTTTTCTTTCATGATGAATTCTGCTTTATTTTCTGTTTTAGTTCTCTTCAATTGATCTTGATATGTACTTTGAGTTAACAATGAGTTTTCAAACTGTTTATCTTTCATTCAGCGCGACTCAGTATCCTTGTGATTCCATGACCAGCCTGGCAGATCGGATATGGCAGTATGGACCAAGACTATGCTGGACTAACTGAGGCTTTCAAGGTAGGCAGTAAGCTTTAAAGACTGTGTGGATGGAGCTACAACAGGAACAGTATTATTCTAAATTTGTCAATAACAAGATTTTTCATTGAAACAAAGAATTTGCCATAGTTTTTCTTCATGTCTGTGCTATCACAGACAAATCTCTTAAAGGTTTTTTTTTCCTTTCAATGAACATACCAGTGGCGCACCAGTTAATGTAACGTCCAGTGGGTTGGTTGAAAGGAAAATGAGTTGGATGTCTTAATGCTGGTTTATTAAGCTCCAGAACCGAGGTTACTGTTTGCTGTAACCACGCCAAAACAACAATAAACAAGAGTCCAACCTGAAGAAACCTCATTTGAAGTTTTGTAAGTTACCAAATACTTACTTTCCACCATAATATACAAAGAAATTATTTAAAAATACTGCAGAGCAGAGATCCCATACCTTTTATTTTGATGAGAACGACCATCTTCTACCTCTGAAAAACAATGGTGACCTATTGATTCCATCACAAGGCACAGTGAAGGTGTTGAAAGCTACAGAAACTGATTCACCAAGCTTCACCAAGCCAAGCTCCAAAGGCGTCAACAGTCACCTCCACTGTCCAGGAGGTTGAACCCAGAATGTTTTTCTGCTTGGGGAACATGCTGAAGAGACGGAATATGACATCCCCAGTCGTCATTTCAACTTGTTGTCGTTAATGTTTCTTTAGATAAAGCTACACCACATTGCAAAAATAAACTGTCTTGACATGCACAAAGAGGGAGCACAAAAAAGCATTCTGCAAAACAGTCCTCTTTCAGGGCTTTTACATGATTTAAACTTTCATGAGCTACTATGTATGCTGCAAAAAAGGGTAGCCCAAATACGAGGTATGAACGGTAAATTCAAGTCATCTGTCAATGCAGCAAGTACATTTTACTCAAAAAGAGATCTTGATCGAAAAAATAAAATCAAGAAAAAGTCCTTTTATCTTAAATTTATCTTAAATCAGGTAGGATGAGACATTTTGACAGAAAACAACATGAATGAACCTGATATGATTTTGAGTTTTTGCAGTGTACAAATGTGGTTTGGAGCAAGGTCATCATGTTTTAATTTAGAAATCCTAAAAATAATAATAATAATTTTAATCTGGGTTTTGTCTCATCTACAGCTTGTCTGTTGTGTTATATCACAGGTGTCACACTCTTTAGTCATGCTCTCACGCCACACATTGGCCCTCATTTATCTGTCTTTCAAACGGGTGTATATCTGAGTGGTGAGCTCATCGTACGACGGGGCTCGCGCGGCATTACAGAAACTTCCGTACCTCGCCGATCTCAGCGTTTGAATGCACGGTCAAGGACCATGGCCTTGGATTTAGAGGTGCTGATCCTCATCCCTGTCGCTTCACACTCGGCTGTGAACCGCCACAGTGCATGCTGTAGGTCCAGGTTCGATGAAGCCAAAAGGACAACATCATCTGCAAAAAGCAAAGATGAAATCCTGTGGTCCCCGAACCGGACCCTGGCTGTACATGTGAACTGGTTTAGCGAACTCCCACGAACCCTCGAGCACCCTATGGAGGGTATAGAGCTGGTCCACTGTTCCGTGACCAGGATGAAAACCGCATTGTTCCTCCTGAATCTGAGGTTCAACTATCGGTCGAATCCTCCTCTCCAGTACCCTGGAATAGACTTTCCCAGGGAGGCTGAGAAGTGTGATCCCCTTATAGTTGGAGCACACCCTCCGGTCCCCCTTTTTAAAAAGGGATCCTGCTCGCTCTCGCGCTTTTTTCCTTCTGGGTTTTTTTGTTTTTGATTTCTATCTCAAAAATAGACTTTTTGACAGTATTTTGATGTAATGTTTCAAAAAAAAAATTCAAGCATGTGATTTTTTTTTTTTTTTTTTTTTTTCCTGCCTCAAGCCCTGTTAAATGTCCTGGAGTCTTCCAATGCGCGTTTATATGACCAGACATTCAGGGTAGAAAAGAAGTAACCCAGGGGTAATATTCGGGTTTTGAGACTCCTCCCCTCCATGCCAAATGAGACACAGAAAGTTGCCATCCTCAAGTGTTTGTTCACTGAACAAAAAAAAATGTATTATTTTATTCATGGAACACTTCATGTTTAGAAATCTCAAAGTGCCGACAGGGCAGTAATTTTCATTGGGAAAGAAAACCTTTGTCATTAAAGGCGATACTTCAACTATTTGGCAAATTGGCCAATTTACTGCAATTCCTTAGTTATTTCAAACAGCATACTTACTTTTTTTGTTATAATTTTTGCTATAATCCGCACATTCACTACGCTGTGGAACACCAACAAACAATATTGTCGCGTTGTGACACTGAAGAAAATACTGGGAACTATTTTTTCTTTTGAAATCACTACGCCCAGACGCCATGTTTAGTAAGTAGTTCCGTCTTAGCAATCTTCGCAGAAACAACTCAATGTGGTAATTTTGTATTAATATTTCACAGCGTAGTGAATGTGTGGATTATAACGTGTCCACAAAAGTGTTTTGGGGTTGTTGGATTTTGAGTTTGATGAGTTTGACGAGGGGAACCAAAAATACCATCCACTTGAATTGTGTCCGTCCCGAAAACCTTCCCCGACTCACCTCTGAATAAACAATAGCTCGCCCTCACACAAAAGGAAGTATGCTGTTCGAAATGACAAAGGAATTGCACTAAATGGGCCAATTTGCCAAAATGTTGAAGTATCCCTTTAAGAAAAAAGATTTGTCTGAATCAACAGACATGAAGAAAAAATTTTGATTACAATTACTTTGTTTCCATAAATAATCTTTTTTTTTTTTTTTTTTTTTTTTTTTTTCAATCAACGCAATACCATCCCTGTCTTACGCCGGGAACGCACTGGACACGGAAGCGTAGCGGAGGCGCCGCGCGCAACGTCTCCGCGCCGGCGCTTGGCTGTTCACACTGGAGGCGTATCTGCTGCCTGCGCTCTCCGTGCTGGTCACACATCGGCTGCACTCGGCTGGCTCCGTCAGCTCTCGGTTTTCACGTTTCCCTGTTCCCTCTGTCTCGCTCTGCCAGTATGGATGTGTGTGTTTTGGTGACCTGTGGAGAGACATTTTCTCCTCCTGTCCTCTCTTTTTCTGCAACGTGTGTGTGTGTGTGTGTGTGTGTGTGTGTGTGTGTGTGTGTGTGTGTGTGTGTGTGTGTGTGTGTGTGTGTGTGTGTGTGTGTGTGTGTGTGTGTGTGTGTGTGTGTGTGTGTGTGTGTGTGTGTGTGTGTGTGTGTGTGTGTGTGTGTGTGTGTGTGTGTGTGTGTGTGTGTGTGTGTGTGTGTGTGTGTGTGTGTGTGTGTTCTTGTATTTCTATCCTTGTCGGGGCCAAATGTCCCCACAAGGATAGCAAAACGTGGAACGACATGCCTTGTGGGGACCTTTTTCCGGTCCTAAGTAAGAGAAAGGCCCAATCCCAATTCTCTGCTTAATCCTCACTCCTCAACCTTGATCCTCAATCTCAAATTAAGTGCCTCCTCAAAACAAGTGTTAAGGAATGTAAAGTCACTTGGAAATGGGACAACCCTTAAAGACAGTTACGTCCTTGGACCACAGGGGGCAGCACTGCGCAAGAGGGCAGAAGAAAGCTGGAAGTGCAGTGTTTCCTGCAGGAAAAAAGTTTTGGGGGGGTTTCGGACCGTCGGGAGGGTGCTTGGGGCTCGCGCGACGCTTCTTTGGACCGTCCGAAGGAGAGAGAGAGCGCACATGCGTGGAGCGCTGTTTTTTTTTCTCTCTCCGCAACAATTTTGTAATAATTTAGGTCAATGATCCATAACAACGTCCTTTATAACTGTAAGTAATGCGCCCTGCATTAGAAATGTTTAACATTTTGCATGTGCGACCTTGTTAATAAATGCATTCAAATCAATTTTCTTGATTTCTTTCTAACAGCCTTTGTAAATATTATCTGTGATAGAAACTTAATACAATTACTCCCAAAGTAATATACAAGATTTTTTATTAATAAAATAACAGCAAAACGAACTATTTAACAAGCATTCTGGATTCTCCTTAACTCCAAGGTAGGTCTGGTAGAATCTCAAAATTAAGGGAGATAACGCTCCTTAGTCTCGCTCCTTTCCTCAACTTGTTAAGGAATGGGACAGCACTTAACTTCACGGGAGCGCGCATTTTGAGGAATGAGGAGTAAGATTGAGGATTAAGCAGAGAATTGGGATTCGCCCAAACAGTGTTTTCTTGACCATGTTGTTGTTACTGAAAAAAGTAAAAGTGCAAAAACATTTCTTTAGGGTTAGGCTTTGTTGTGGTGTGGGTTAGGGTTAGGGTAAGGTTCAGGGTTAGGGGCTAGACATGAATGGGAGTCAGTGGACGGTCCCCACAAGGATAGAAATACAAGACTGTGTGTGTGTGTGTGTGTGTGTGTGTGTGTCTGTGTGTGTGTCTGTGTGTCCATCTGTCTTGTGATTAGACCCAAGTGACAAATTATAGACGGACGAGCAACACCGCCCGTAACTAATCGTCATTTAATTTGTTATATTTTGAAAATTGACCGGATTCTCTTGCCTTTTCTGTTTCCGACTTCCTGTCTGGTCCGATCTGCTTGATCCAGCTTGACATATGGCGCTCCCTGCGCTCGCGGCTAGCGTCAAAAATAGAACGAAGCGGAGCGGGCGCGGCGCTCCACTGCGCGTTCGGTGCGGCCGGTCAGATAGGTTAACATGGGAGGCGATCAGAAGCGCCGTGCGCGGTGCTACCGCGTCCAGTGCGTTCGGGCCGTTAGCTCCATATGTGGAGCCTCGTAAACCAGGCCCGCTCACTCCTCATCCACATTTGGATTTGGAGTTAAGCTTAGTCTGGATAGGAGCCCATTGAAACTTCTTGGTGTCGGTTACTCCTTTGACTGACAGCGCACTTCAGCCAATCAGCGCTTCAAAACAAATAAGTCATCAAAATGCGTTCACTTCTCCAAGGATTAGCATTAGCTCGTTTGCTCTAGCTTCCTTACACGCAAAGACACGCGAAAACGCCTTTTCCTGTGAGAAACTCACCAAGCGCAGACTCTTGCTCTTCCTTGATTGTTGTAATTCTTGGTATTTTGGCTATAACTTTACTGATTGCAGCTTTCAGACGATGGTTAAAGGTAACGTCCGTCATCTCTGATACGCGCAGCGATAGCGTCACTTCCGGTTTAGCCACCAGAATTCGCCAAAAAAATTTGAAAACAAAAAGCGGCAACGCTGATTGGCTCGGCCGTTTCAGGACTGCGTGAAATCCCCTTCTATGGGCTCCTACCCAGACTGAGCTCATCTCCAAAATCCAAACGGATGAGGAGTGGGCGGGTCTGGTTTACGAGGCAAACGTATGTGTGCTTATGTGAAAATATTAAAATACAAAAAAATTGTGCAAGTTGAAACTCTTCTTTTGGACTGTTTTTGCTTTACAAGTATTAATATGATGGTTCAGTTATGAGATTCAATTCAAAATTTTGTTGTTGTCTCAGAGTTCAGTTCAAAACCGACTATGTCTATTAATAGAAAAACTTTGTGTGTTGTTTGATTGAATACAGGAGTAGAAGACAGAAGATCTTTGGGATCAATGGAGATGGATGATGAGGACATTTTCGGTGTCAAGGACAAGGCAAACACAGTATGGCAATGGCGAATTTTGCATGCTAAGAAGTATTCAACACATCCAGATCCATTCTTTCACAGTAATAAAATTGGACTGAATTTTAATGTTGCCTCCAGCTCTCGCCCAAAACTGAATTCACCATTTGTGCCAAATGGCGTCATACTTGAGGTGTGTGAATTTGCTCGAACGATCATCAAGAGTCGCATGCACTTCATCCCAAACATTCTGGAAAACAATTTTGATCTTGAATTTGACAATGATCAACAGCGGATAGATTTCACCACTAAAATTCAGCACAAGCTGGAAGACTTGGTCCAAAAACCTGCCACAAATGAAAATGAAGTTTTTTCTCTTTTTGACACCTGGAAGACAGAATGTAGCAATAATGGACTGAACAAGGCAACAAGGACACACAAACCTCAGAGTTTCTTCATGCAAATTGAGAATATAAGTGAACTTGAACAATTATTGAAATGTTCCTCGGAAAAAGAGACAGAAGACATGTCAGGATCACACACTGATGGCGATGATCAGAAAGATAACACTGATTGTTCAGGAAGAGAAATGAAAGAAGTCGTCAGTGAGTATATTCCTTTGATGTTGTTCCCTTTTTGTGAAAACATTGGTTTGAACCTTGGCACGGGGACTAAACAAAGTCTTGATCCAGGCTTGTTAACAGAGAGTGTGATGTTTGAGTTGTTGGATTTTGCACGAGTCTTGACTGCCTCCTTCACCTCCATTGTCGTCAGTGTGTTGGAGCATAATTTTGAGCTTGATCTGAAAAGTCATCAGAGAAGGAATGAAGTGTGGTTATTGATATCACAGATGCTAAAAAGGGGGAAAGAAATTGCCTCCAGTAACACAAACTTTATGCCAGAGTTTGAAAATGAGCCTTTTTTCTTTGAGAGAAACCCATTAAAGAGAGCCTACGTACCAGCACTGTCTACAGTGGAAACCCTTCTGTCAGAAGAGACAAAGAGACTAAAGCCGGATTTCAGTACTTCTCATGAAAAGATGCCTCCTTCGGTCACAAAGTGCATCATGAAGAAGGACCAAGGACAACTGGATGAAAACGTCAACGGGAAAAGTCTCTCTCACAACACTGAGTTGTGTTCAGGTACAGAAGAGGAAGATGAGCATTGTCACATGTGCCCTATGGTGGAAGACGCAGATTCAGAAAGTAGTGGCTTACAAAACTCAACTGGCTGTGACATGTCTACAGAATCATTAAGTAGGTTGAGTAAACAGTCTCATGCCACCACTGATGGTTCATGTAATTCATCCACATTGAACAAAGATCTTACCCCACCATCGGACTTCCAGCCAAAGAAAACTCTGCAAGGCAACGGTGAGACACAGATTCCAAGAAATGTACCAAATGACTTCGGCATCGACCAAGAAAGAGAAATGGATTCTAATTTGTGGAAACTGCGTGCCAGTCGCGTAAACCACATTCTCCTGACACTGGACAAAGACCAATCTAGATTCATTTCTGTGAGGAATCTCGGTGTCGAGTTTGATGTTGGGTTTGGACCCAAACAGCATCTTAGTCTTGATGATTTGACAAGTCCAGTTCTTTTTGAACTTGCACAATTTGCATTAGCCATGAATTCATCCCAGCAGGAATTCATCCAGGAGATTCTTGAGAACAACTTTGACTTGTGCCTGCAAAGTGAACGCCATCAAAAAACCTTCATGTGTGAAGTCATGAAGCGAGTAAGAGAACTTCAAAAATGTGAGGATGCGGTGAAATTCTCAAAAGAGGGTTTTGAACTTCCAGTTTCAGTGTCACCTGTTGACAGTGTTTATCAGAGCAGTGTCATTGCTGAACCCAGCCCCATGTCCAACATTGGATTTTGTGAAGGTAGACCAGTGTGTGGTCCTAATTCTCATACTGAAGCCAGAGTGGACTTACCTTCAGAACCTGAATCTGTTTCAGAGGACAACATGGATCTTTATCCTTTCTGTAAGGACATTGGTCTGAGGCTTCAAGCCAAATGCAGGCATTCAACTGGAAAAGTTGCCATCAATAAACTGACCAAAGGAGCAATGACTGAAGTGGTGAATTTTGCAACAACATTGTGTGGAACCTTTGAAGAGATCTGCATGGATGTGCTCAGACACAACTTTGACTTGCAAAGTATGGATTCTTACCTTGCAACAACGATTTTTGCTCAAATTGCTGCTGTAAATGAACAAAAGAATCTATCAGATAACGTCTCTTGCAGAATAATGAAACATTCCATAGCAGATCCTTCAATTCTTATGTATGGAAGAAAGCCCAGTGACACAGAAGCACAAAATAACCCCAGCTTGTTATTGTGGTTACTGCGAGAAAATCGTGTTAAACAAATCCTTTCAGTGCCTCATGGAGATCAGTGTCCACTTTATTCTTACTCCATTTGTAAGAATTTAGGCCTTGATTTTAATGTGGGGTCTGGAGTAAAACGTAACCTTGATCCAAAATGCTTAACAAATGGCATCATGGTTGAACTTGCCACTTTTGCCAAGACACTGCAGTTATCTGAAAAGGATTTCTTGACAGAGATTCTGGAGTTTAATTTTGATCTAAATTTCAACAACGAACTTCATCGCAATGCTTTCACAAAACAACTGAGCGCAGACGTTTTTCAGCTCATTTCAAGAAACAAGAAATTCCCACTGAAGAGCAAACAACAGTTTGAGCTTCCTGACTTGAGATGTTTAGAAGAATGCAATCCAGACTGTCCCAAATGTTACCGAGACAGGATTGAAACCTGTCTTCAGGATGAATCTGAATCTGATCACATGCCTCATGTTCGTCCTCATAACATCACTGATGAATCACGAGCTCATATCTGCACACAACCAAAGTTTGCAAAGATCCCAGTCTCTAATTTCTCATCAGCAGAAATTTTAACCAAGCCCTACCGTCACAGTAAGGAAGCTGGTTTAAGCCTGTGTGTGGACAGAGACCGCCCAAAAGAGAAGTTAGACTTGCATGTTCTGACGGAGGAAGTGATGCTTGATGTGATTCATTTTGCCCAAAAACTGTGTGGAGCAGAAACTGAGATCATTCATGATGTTCTTGAGCACAACTTCAACTTGACACAGAATCACATTAAAGATCTGACTCGACATTTCTGTGACAGAATGAGAACAAACATTGAGGAGCTCGCCTGGTTCAATGAAGTTGTTGATCTTGATAAATCTCCTTCCAAAGCTCACCAAAATGAAAGTGATGGTTGCTTTGAAAAAGTATCCAGTTGTGAGGGTGCTTCCCATTTCATGGCCACTGATGATTTACCCAGTTCACCTGTCAACACAGATGTGAGTTCACCATCGTCAGATGTACCTGAAGAAGTCATGATGCAAGACAGTGAAACAGAAGACGAGACACTCCGAAATGTTCCAAACAAATCTGACATGAACCATGAGGAAATGGAAACGGAGACCAACATGTGGAAGTTTCGTTCCATTTATGTTCAAAAAATTTTACTTGCTCTTTCGACGGAGTTTTACCCACACTGGAGCTTGGGATTTCTCGAGTTTGATGTTGCGTCTGGGCCGCCCAGAAACTTCAACTCTGAAAGATTGACAACTTTTCATCTGCACAAAGTTGTTCATTTTGCATTAGCACTGAGTTCATCCCAGCAGAATGTCCTTGTGGATATTCTAGAATACAACTTTAACTTAGGCCTGCAGAGTGAATACCAGAAAATAACATTTGCACGTGAAGTCATGAAAAGAGTACAGGAATTATTGGCCCGTGACGACAGAGATAACATTTTGAAAGACGTGTTTGTTTTGCCAGGTTCGCTGTCATTTAGTAATGTGAAGTGTGAGAGTGATGACAGTGTTGATTCTGAACCTGAAACTTCACAGACAGCTTCACACCTTTATCCATTCTGCAAGAAGATTGGTTTGAAGCTCAATGTGAGTTTCTGTCACCCAGATAAAAAGCTTGAACTCCACAAACTGACCAACGGAGCAGTGATTGAGATTGTAAACTTTGCAGAAAAATTGTGTGGAAGCTACGAGCAGATTTGTGTTGATGTCCTGCGGCACAACTTTGATCTTGATTCGCAGATATCAGATTCTGATCTTGCTCAAAATATTCTTTCACAGGTTCCTTTTGCCATTGAGGAAACTAATCTTCGGTATTTTTGCAAAAAAACGCAGCTTGCGACCACAATCAACGTAAATGTCATGGACTCTCAGAGAAATACATCTTCACAAGCATGCACTATGAGTTCAGTTAAAGCAGAGATGAACCAGAGTGCAAGTCAACCCGGTGATGTTGAAGCACAAAATGATCCAGAGTTGCTGTTGTGGAAACTACGAGCCAACCAAGTTCAGCAAATCCTCTCAGTGCCCCACAAAGACCAGTGTCCACTTTACTCTTACAGCAGATGTAAGACATTAGGCATTGATTTCGATGTCGGATCTGGTTTGAAACGTCGTCTTGATCCAAAACTGTTGACCAATGGCATCATGTGTGAACTTTTCACTTTTGCCACCGAACTCGGGTCATCCATGAAACATTTCATGACAGAGATTTTGGAGTACAATTTCAATCTGCACTTCAACAATACATTTCATCGAAGTGCTTTCACAAACACACTGATGGAGGAAGTCAAATCGATGAATAGGAAAAGATCCACAGTCACGCAACTGAAATCCCTGTTTGATCTGCCAGATGAGAGATTGATTCAGGAAGTGGCACCATTTTACACCAATTGTCCTGTCAATCTTTCCCATACCATGATGAATGTAGTCTCTGCTGATGCAAACCATGAGAAAAATGCTGCAAATGCTCCAATGTCCACCTTCCCCGCAACAGAGGTGATAACAAAGCAATACCATTTCTCCAAGAAAGCTGGCCTGAGCTTGTGTGTGGATAAGGCTCACCCGAAGGTTAAACTGGACAAAAGAGCACTAACATGTCGAGTTATGCACGATGTGTACAGCTTTTCTAAAAAACTTTGTGGAGCAAAGTTTCAAACAGTTAATGATATCCTTGAGCACAACTTCGACTTGGACAAAAAGATTCATGTGGAAAACATTGTGCAGCATTTTTTCAGTCGACTAAAATATAAAGGAGATCCTGCCTGGTTCCATGAAGTTTTTGACATCAAGCAAAGTCCAAAAGAAAAAGTGAAATTGAAAGACCCACCTCCTGTTCTGAGTCGTGAAAGAAGGGAATTATTTCAAAAAAGGAAACGGGACATGCAGAAAGTGACGGATATCTCCAGTGAATTGCAGAACAATAATGTGGGTAAACATCTCGCCAAATGTCAGCCAAATGAATGCCAGTCGGAAGGTGATGAAGACAAACATGTTCCAACAAATTTGCCAAATGGTTGCATCATTGACCACAACCTGGACCCAGAGGTCAAAATTTGGAAATTGCGTGCCAACCGTGTGAGACAAATCCTCCCGTTCGTAAAATTGATGTCCCATCAGACCTTCAATGGTTTAGGTGCCTCTCCATGTTTTCCAGATGCTTCAACACAGCTGAATCTGCGGAAGGTGCCATCAGCAACTCCATCAGAAAATCTGCTCACAAGCGACTCATTACAATCAGCCATAACGAAGCATGGAGACACTGAAAACATGCAGGACTGTGGCCCTCCAGTATCTGAGTTTGAAACCCCTGCTCTGGAGTTTGATGTTGGCTTTCAGCCAAAAAGAAACTTGAGTCCTGATTATTTGACTAACTATGCTCTTTTTTGTATTGCTCTGTTTGCCCTTGAGATGAATGCATCCCAAGAAGAATTCATGATGGAAATTCTTAAAAATAGCTTTGACTTGCGCCTAAAGAGCAGAGACAGTGAGAAATCCTTTGCTCATGAAGTCATCAAACAAGTAAGAGAGCTTGCTAACTGTGGGGAAGCAGCTAAAGACTTGAAACAGGTGTTTCGACTTCCAGGCTCACTGTCATTCAGTAATTTGATCCGTCAGACCAGGAGCAGTCTTAAATCTGAACCACGCCCCACATCAAGCACAGAAGAATGTGATGTTTCTCTGATGGGTGCTCCAACTTTGTCTGCTGAAAATGAACTGAGCACAGCGACTGAAACTTCCCAGAACAATGTGGATCTTTACCCGTTCTGCAACGACATTGGTTTGAAGCTCACCGTATGTGGCTGTCAACCAAACCAAAAACTTGACGTTAACAAACTCACCAAAGGAGCAATGATTGAAGTTTTGACTTTTGCAGAAAAATTGTGTGGAAGCTACGAGCAGATTTGTGTTGATGTCCTGAGGCACAACTTTGATCTGGATTTGCAAGATGCAGATTCAGATCTGGCAAGAAAAATTCTTGAACAGGTTCCTCTTGTGATTGCGCAAAGAAATCTTCAACACAATTTCAAAAGAGTAAGATCTCGACGGAAATTTAACCCAATTGACATAAACTGCCAGAACAGTCCAAGTTCAGAATCATGCAGTACTGGCCCCATCAAGGCAAATATTGACCACAGTATGAGCACCTACTGTGACATTAAAGTGCGATATGACCCAGATTTACTGCTGTGGAGACTACGAGCAAATCGTATTCAGGAGATACTCTCTGTGCCTCATGGAGAACAATGCCCGTTTTACCCATACAGGAGATGTGTGAAATCAGGCATTGACTTTAATGTAGGATCTGGACTGAAACGTAATCTTGATCCAAAGCTGTTGACCAATGGTATCATGAATGAAATTTGTACTTTCTCTGAGGCACTGCTGTCATCTGCAAAGCATTTCATGACAGAAATATGGGAGTACAATTTTCATCTAAATTTTAAAGGTGAGCTGCACCGCAGTGCCTTCACCTATCAAATAGTCTTGGGGAAAAATTACCCGAGGCAAATCCAAGAAACACTCTTCAAGTTGCCTGATCCAACGTGCATGAAGGAAAAAGCTCCATTTTGCCGCAAATGTTATCAAGATCGACAAGACGATCCTGGCGAGGTGACATGCAGTCATCCACATATCACGACTGACCAAGCCACTGCTGATGCGAACTACTCAGAACAAAACCCTTATGAGTTTCCAATTGCTTTTTTCCCAGCCGCTGAGATTCTAACGAGGCAGTACCGTTCCTGTAAGGCTATAGGACTAAGCCTGTGTGTGGACAGAAATTACCCAAGAGGCAAACTGGACCAGCACGTGCTGACTAATGCAGTTCAGAAGGAGATTGATATGTTTGCCAGAAAACTCTGTGGAACACGATTGAAGAACATTAGTGACATACTTGAACACAATTTCAAATTGAACATGGTTGATTCAGTTCCAATTTCGCTAACTAAATTTTGGAATGCCGTAAGTTACGAGGCTGGAGAGCCCATGTGGTTCAATGAAGTTGTCCACTTAAAGGATGTTCGTCCAAAAGCATGTTGCCCAAAGAAGGAAGTTTATGTTGAAATGTTGAAAAGAAGACAACTGGATAGGCAGGCAAAGCAGGAACAAACAAAAGTTCCAGTTGTGGAAAGACCAAATCAGAGGGTGAATCACAGGTTAAGGAAGTCCACAAAAACGCAGCAGAGAAGAAGAGCAAAAGCAAAATCATTTGGTTCTTGTCATGATGAAATCTTTGCGTATGTGCAAGAGGAATCAAGTCCTATGGATGTGCATGGCCTCCTGGGTACAGACTGGTCCTACGAATATGGAGACATCGAAGAGGAGATACATGATCCACACAGCTATACACCAGAAATGGACTTTGAAGACAGTTATCCATCTTGGGATGATGCCAGTGGAATTCTGGACAAAGATTTAATCACAGTTAAACCTGAACAGTTCAGTGGGAATATGTACTTGACAGAATATCCTTCTGGAGAAGTTGATGTCAAAGAAGAGCCACAAATGGAAGGTGTCCAGGATTCTGCCCTGTCTGCACCACAAGTGTCTGATACACACCAGAATATGTCATTTTACCATTCAGACCAGTGCATGATGGATACAGTATCCAGTTCTAACACTGTGCAGTGTGAACCTCTGCAATACTCTGTGGTGACCATCAAAGAGGAGGAGCAGGAGCATGTGCCAGATGAATGATACCATTGTGAGTCAATGAGTCAAGTTGACATCAGGTGTTCATGTAAAAAGTTTACACATCCAGCAGGTATGAAAATGTGTGAGCAGCAGAGTGAATTGGCCGGAATTTCTTTTATATTTGTAAGATTTTGTGTGAAAAACATGTTGAATACTCAGTTTCAGAGTTGTAGGAATCTTTAGCTTGACAGGTAAAGGGTTGCATTTTTGAGGCCTTAAACTCATTTCTGTCATTCACCCTTTTTTCTAACCATGTCATGCTTGTATATTTAATTTCCATTTTCAGTTTTTTTCAGTTTGTGAAATTTACTGCGCTCACCGCATTTTAACCGTTTATTTTGTTTTTATTAAAGTGAGTCTCTCCTCTTCGTGATTGTGTATAGCTTTATTTTGAATCTTGTGATTAACCTCAAACTCCATAAAGATATATGACTATCTTTGAATTATTTTACCATTTCTTTTTTGTTGTATAAAGTTTTGAATAGATCTTTCCTGTCTTTATATTTTGTTTTTTGTGTGTCAGAGTGAAGATTTCCTCCTCTTCCAGCAAACACCCTGATCAGTTTCAGAATTATAAGCATCTTAAATTTAAGAAGATTAAAAGATGGATGTTTGAGGCCTTCACTGCTGTTGGGATATTTTTTAATGGATGTGCCAGTTATTCAAATTTAGCGAGTACCACTGTTCAGAGTTGAGCTTATTTCTGTCTTGCTCTTGTTTTTATTTGTTATCATATCATGTATGTAAATTGAGGTATTTGTATAAAGTTTTGTAAAGCTCTTTCCTCCTTTTGAGTTGTTTTATTTTTAAATACAGATGAGTGTGAAGATTTTACATGTGAGATTTGTGGTTATTTACACTTTACATGGTTAAAATAAAATCTGAGGGGTTTTTTTTTCCCTCATAGATTTCCTCTGCTCTTGACTTCTGGAGACCTTTAAAAATTGTCATATAAGCAGCTGTACTGCTGCAAACACCTTGATGTGTGTCTGTTCATGGTAAATATAACACTTAAAGCTCGTGTCCAGAGTTTCTGTTTGTTTCCAATGTATGTATCATTTTTTAAAAGAGCTTAAATGTGTCAGTCTGGTTCGATATTATAATATGATATTGGCATAAAGCAATATAAAAATTTATTTATGAGCCTTCGCCTTCGTCTCATAGACCCCCATGTTATCCGAAAAAGCGCCGGTCAGCTTCAGCCAATAGATTTTGAGCTTCCGCCTTGTCGTGCTGTCAATCATGGTGTGCACGCAGCCAGAGAGCACGTGCACTCGCCCAGGCAGAGGTGAGTTCGCTGTGCAGCAGCCGCCGCGCTTACCTCGGATATATCCACGGTCTGCTGAACATCCACCGTAAACAGCTCAACATGTAGGATGCTGTAGGACTCAGAAGCTCTCATTTTCACCCGACAGATAATGCGAGTGCACAATTAAAGAGGCATGGCTTGGTCACTCATGAAATCAGAGGGAGGGTGGAACCCGGAGGATTAAGATAACCTCTCTCTTTCAAAACTCTGGACACGAGCTTTAAATCAGACTGTTGGTGGTGCTGCGTACCAGGAGTCTGCTGGTTGTCTATGGGGACTTTCACAGACCCACAAGCTACTTATAATCACACACATCTCTGAGGAATCTGCTTGTTATGGTCGTACTTGAAAAGAAGACAATTTAGTGAAGTCCTTAGAGGTTTAAAAACTTCCATTTCAAATTATTCTGTCAAACCTTTGTCCACATGGCTCCATTTGATTTAAATAGTTTCCAGGTGTAATGTGAGTCTGGCCTTAAGGTGTCACATATATTGACCAAAACCCAGCAATGTAAAGTCAAGTGGATGAGTCTCCCAAATTAAGGTATCATCTTATTGGAACTTAATTTTATTCTCACTTTTTCTTTTTTTGATGGCTGTTTTGTAACCAGTTTGTACTTGCTGCCTCCTGTCTTGACCACCTTTCCTTAAATAAAAGTTTGTTAATCTCAATGAGCAGATGAGGTTAATACATTTTCTGTGTTTATTAAAAAAAAAAAAAACAAGTTTAGTCAGTGATTGAGAAAAATACCATCCTTCAATATTGGTTTCACTTTACCACCTATAAGCATATTTATCATTTGGTTGAGTTTCATTTATAGAAATCTTTTCAAAAGCCTAACAGTACCCAAAGTGCTTTACGAATTTAGTGCAAAAGAGGGGTGTTTTGGCATGGAAGCAAATTGGAGCAAAAATAAAATTCATCATACTTTTCCCATGATCTATTTTAACAAGCCTACTGTTGCTATCTGCTTGAGAAGAGCAGCTCTGACCACAATTTGCAACCTGAGATACACTGGGGTTTTCAGCAGATAATGCAAGTTGCATTATCACGACACTCGTATGCACTATCTACTATTTCAGGATGAATGCATTAGTAGACATTCTAAAAATGTAAAAACACAGCAGCTGACCAAAGTGACATGCAGCTGTACTGTGCGCATTCTCCATCAGCATGGAAAAGTCTCTTCAGAGATCGATCTTAATGATTCCAACACTGATCTCTGAAGAGTCCGTTTCCATGGTGATGGAGGACGCGCTGCTCTCAAACAAACTGCTCTGGCCCAACAATTTGATTTTGTCTGATATGTTTTTAATTGATAATAAATCAAGATTTTTGTTTTGCTTGCTCCTTCTAAAAATGCTGTCTTTGCCATGACAAATTCTGTTATGATGATAAATGATGGTCAGATTCTCTGTTTACTTTTAGTTGAGTATTTGTTACGCTGCATCATTGTGGTTTTAGAAGTAAAATCTTAAACAGTTAACAAGTTCTTTCTTCCACTCTGGAGTTCATCCAGGGTCTTCTGTTTGCAAATTTCAGCTAATTGTTGATCAAACCTTTCACAGGAAGCTGTGACAGCAGCAGACATCAGGTTTGGTCTGTGAAAAGAAGAAATGAATGTCCCGGTTCAAAATTAATTTGTATTGAAACAGTGCTGTTCATGTTTCGATGTCATTAAAACAAGACCACACCTAACAGGACCTCACCATTGATGGCTTTGTATAGGATGTTCTCAATCAAAGAATACACTGAGTTTCGAGTGTAGCAGAGTTTCATCTGCAGAGTGAAAAGAGGCACAGAGAAGGCAGGAAGAGTCACACTATGACATAGACGCCCTTTGGACACGTCCCACGCCTGATCGACTGTTGTCAACAGCAGGATGATTTTTGAAGTTTTCTATAAATTTCAATAACCAGCCAAATATCCCTAAGTTGCTGTGATAATTGTATGTTTCGATTAGTGATTATCAGTGTTGGATAAGTTTTTAAAAAGTTTAAAAAGGTTATAGCTATGAGTTACTTCTTCAAAGAAATACAAGTTACAGAGCTACAATATTTTAAAAGCAACTAATTCAGAGGCAAAGTAACTGTAATGTTTCTTTAAAAACCGTGACAAGATATGTCAATTTTGATCCTTTTTTTTTTAAATTAATTTTCTTCATATACAAACATGCGAAAGACAAGACTAGACAAAGGAAAACAAAGCAAAGCAAAGCAAAACAACAGTACCATACAACAATAAAAACAACATCAACCAGCTGGGAATAGCAACACAAAAATCAAAAATCAGTTCCGGGTGAGTATGACAGGTACATCATGCAAAATGGAGTGCAATACAATGAAAACTAATACCGTTTTTCATACGAACGCTCTCGTCAGAATAGCAGAAACATTTTCATTAATGTGGTCGAGAAATGGTTTCCATGTCCGTTGAAAGACATCAGTTTTGGAGTGCAAAAGACAAGCTAGAAAATCCAGAGGTATGTATTCCATTATTGTCCTGTGCCATCCCCACAGTGAAAGGGCCCTATCTATGATCCAGTGCATAAGAATGTTTTTCCGGGCCCAAAAAGTCAAGACATACAGTCTTTTTTGATATTGATCATTACACGATCATTTGAAAGACCTAGAAGAAGGGAAACTGGGTTGAAATCAAGCTGCTTTTTCAAAATCTTCTGTATTTCAGAAAAGATACCATTCCAATATTTCTGTATTTTATGACAAGACCAGTAGCAGTGAGTGAGACCGCCAATTTCTGTCTTACACTTAAGACAGACAGGAGAGATATCTTTCCTATATTTAGAGAGACGGTTAGGAGCAACATGTGCTCCATGCAGAATCTTTAACTGCATCGCTCTTGTCCGGTTACAGACCGTTATTTTCTTTGAATTATCCCAAATGTCGTCCCACATTTCCTCTGTTATCTCAACACCCAGTTCCCTCTCCCAGACCTCCCCCAGCGACCGAGTGCCACAATCTGAGCAATCTCCCAGACTGGCAGAAAAGATTCTAATGGCCGCCTTTCCCTGAGAGAGAAGTACTTGTTTCTCTATTTGTGTGACATTCAGAAGACGGTAGATAGCGGACAGATCAAAAAACAAAATAAATGACTGTGTGAAATAAAATAGAAGAAAAGTAATAATGATACAAAAGGAGTTGATTAAAACTGGACTGAAACAATGAGAAACTTGTCAGGAGAATAAGAACTGCAGGGCTTAAGAACAGTTTATGAAGTAATTGTAAAATAAATATGTACATAACTGCTCGATTATGGAGAACCGAAATAGCCGTAATTATAATTAAATAAAGAAATAAAGCGGCTCAGTAATGAAATTACTATGCCAATAAAGAATACAAAAAAGTATATATTTTTCATGCAAAAAATATGTTTATATTGTCATCTTGTAGTTCAATTAATCCATTTATTCGCTTTTTTATTTCTTTCCTCTGTAGATGTTATATCTGTATTTATTTCTGTATTATTTCACTTTCACATTTTTTTCTCTCCAAATGATGTATTTCTGTATTTTATTTTCCTCCAAAATATTCATATATTTATTTATCGACACTTTTGTCTATTTACTGTCACATTTATGTCTTCATTTTTTTTTCCAATCTTGGATTTTCTTCCTCTCGTGTCGCCTTGTGTCTTTGGTACAGCCAATTCAACTGGGACAATAACCTGCAGTTCCCCCTCCGGCCAGTAGAGATCAGTATGACTCTGAATGTTGTTTATGTTTTGTACTTCCTTCCCTCGAAAAACAGAAGAGAAGAGAAGCTGCTTTCCCTCTGGACTGTCTGTAGTTGAACCTCACGGAGGGAATATTTCATCTATTGTGGCCGCAGTGACTTCAGTCAGCCTTGGAGAGAGTTTATTATTAACGTGAGACTAACTGCTGCTGTGGGAATATTCACCGCTTTTTGAACGAATCGTCTTGTACGAGGAGGAGACTGATCACCAGGGTGGATTGCTGGGAGTCACAAGGAAAACTGCCGTTTTTCACTGAAGTTGCAAATAACGGGTAAGGGAAAGTGTGAATGAACTCATGAATCTGACTCGTTACTTCAGTCTGTGTTTCACTGTGTTTCTTCAGCCAAACAGAAGCAGTAGTTAGTTTGTTAAAAGTAGCCTCCGGTTCGGACAACTCATTAAATAAGCTGGAAGCTTATTTATATATATATATATATATATATAATATATTTAAATATATATATATATATATATATATATATATATATATATATATATTAATATTGATGATGATGATGATTACTATATAGAGAGGTGTGTCTGAACATGCAACTGTAGTGATTTGGAGACAACAGGTCATATAACCTGGGAGCTATTGAGCAAAACCACTGTCTAATATTATTCTTGGACTAACTATGTCATATAATACTTACATGAATACTGTGAGGGGTGATTACTCTGTACTTTTCCAGGACTTTATAGCCACAATCCCTGAGATATTAAAAAAAATAATAATTTGGCGAAATTTAAAGCTAAAAAAAACGATATTGTCCATAAGTAGTCTACAGAACGACTACTGCTGGACATATTTCATATATTACTTGCAGAACAACTATGAAGTACTATTACTGTGTACTTTACTCATAATCTATAGCCAAAGTTCATTAGACAGTCGTAAAAGTAATTTTATCCTGACTTTGAAGTGCAGTGTAACCATTTTTTCCCCCATAAGTAGTTTACAGAACCAATACTGTTGGATTTATTATGTCATATATTACTTGCACAAATACCCTGAAGCGCTATTACTCTGTATTTTTTCAGCAATTCATTGCCAAATGTCCCTGTTGATCTAAACAAAAGCCAATTTTGCCTGACTTTGAAGTGCAATAAAATCATTTGATTTAACATGTTGAACATGCAATGGAGTTTGTGAAAGACCTGAAGATAAAAATGGGCAGTTATGGATTGATGGGAGAATTTTGACAATCCTAAAAAGCTTTTTTCAAAAGGAAAACCCACTTAAAGACGGACCATGGAAAAAAGAAAGTGTTCCTACAGACACGTGTAATACGCTACCTGATAACTGAAATAACAGGCAAAGTGCCTCCTGCAGGGAGCGTCCACTACAGGTCCAACAATCTCATGTGCACTCTGTGATCACCACAACTATCAGCAAACCAAATCAGGGTGACCACAAAATGTCAAACCGGCGAGTCTCGAATGTGTAAGTGCATGAACAAATGACTCCACAGTTTAAATCCGGTCAGCGAAGGGTGAGACACTTTTCTTTCAGATCCAAGCACAGCAGCAGTCTGGCGCGAGGTCTGAAACTAAAGTTTTAGAAAATTCTGTTTCTGGTGTAATACTTCAGGAGATTGATCTTTTGTCACAAATGGAGGCTGGTGAGAAAACTAGTGTTTGACAAGAGAAATGACTGTACTGTGGCATCAACAGGGACAGGGTGATCTGACTTTTCCTGGAAAAAGTAACAACTCAATCCTGTTATTTACTGACATTTATTAGCTAATTAAAGGAGCAGCCTACCTTCTCAACATGGGCTCCAAAGCATTTCTGGATCACTTAAAAAACAGCACCAGCACACCACTGCATGCAGCAGTAAATTTAACAGTAAGATATAATGAATCAAAAACCCATCTCTCTCTGACCTGCATGCAGCCCTCACTGTTCAGTCCTATGCTTATTTTGGAAGAACTTCTCTACCTGCCTGACTGACTGTGACTGTGGCCTATAATGACTGTTTCAGGCTGTTGATGAAGGTGCCGCGGTGGCACAGTGCGAGTCGATGTTTGTGGAAGCCAACATTCCCACCTGTGAGGCTCTGCAGAGACACTAATTGTTTAAGTTTATGGAGTGACTGGACGAGTCTGAGAACTCCATTATAAAAACGATGTGTGACCCTCAGATGAGCAGCGATCGTTGCACCTCTTTCCTGAGGAAGCACTGGATGAGGACATTGTTAAAATGATTGTATATAGACATTTTTCTTTGTGTAATATACATATTTTTTATACTTCTTTTCACCTATATGGACCTTTATTGTGTCTGGCCTAAAAGAAAGAATGAATGAATGAATATGCGCTTCTTACTAAACAATATGTGCCGTATTTAAGGCTTCATCCGTTTATTCACCTGTTGTGATGACTCTGTTCCCAACTGGTGCTGTTCAGGTCTTCACCTTGAATGCAGGGGAGCCACGTTTGAATCCCGGTCATGGCAAGAGGGGAACCTGGTGTGAAATCAAGCCAAGTTCCACTTATTTGCTTTGGTGAGTTGTGTTAAAAAATCAAACAAACAAAAAAAAAAAACGCTGAGCAGACACTTCATTTAGTGGAGGGATGCTGCACATGTTTAGTTTGAGGTCTGTAGTAGAGTTGCAACAGAGAATCGACAAAACGGTTAAAAATCGATTATTAAAAGTGATGACAACGAATTCACTCATCGATTCGTCATGTTGCTTGATTTACACGTCACATGCTATGTTGCGAAGCCGTCTACGTCACAGGTAGCACTTTGTGAATCCTGGCAGACTGAAATTAATTGAAAAACGCACACACACCTGCAGAGCAAGTCAACAGAATGAGGTGGGAGCAACTTAAGTCATGAAAACATCTGGCGTTTTCCCATTTTCCCAAGTGAGGAAACTGAACATTCGTGCGTCTCGTGGCTTGTCTGATGCTAATGACTGTGTGTGTGCAGACTGTGGACAAACTTTATTTCAGTGTAATCCTCCTGAGCAGAGTTTATATTGGCTTATAAACTTAATAGGGCTGTCGCGGTCATTGCAAAAATGAAATATCGCGATGTCACGAAGCCCACCACGGTGCATGATGGGCCATCGCCAACACCGCATTGCCACCACCACGTTGAGCAGGGAACAATGGCGCTTACACTGGTAGCAAAAAAAAAGAAAAATGTTACTTCGCCCATTTGGGAGCATTAACGAATTTAAGGGCTCACCTAGCTTGCTACACGCCCGGTCACACCGCCCGAACTGTGCTGGAGTGTCCCTGGAGCGGTGAAAAAAATTCATCACCGCTCACCACCGTTTAACAGAAGTTGGCCTCCGTTAAAGCAACGCCGTAAATGCTCGACCACCGCTGATGTTACCGGAGGGGCCCTCCTGCCGCTCCGAAAGTTTTGAGCATATCTGCTTTATTAATGCCTCAAATCAGATTTTAAAATGTATTTAACTTTTTACAGTGCGCATTTGCGCAGCATCACCTCTCACACTCCGCGCACTCGTTTCCCTGATAAACACGCACACACACACCAACACACACAAAATAGTTGTATTATTAACTGTCAATAATAATCAAGAAAATATTAAAATTAGTAAAATAAGTCTCCCCGGCTGCGCACCCGGACGGATACCTGCACACGGGCCGTCCTCACCCTGCTCGTTTGATTCTGGGACTGCAGGCTCCACAGGACAAAGGGATTTATTCAGAAAATGTGTTCGTTCTAAAATTAATTTTTGGAAACGAAAAACACATGGTTTGCTGTACTTTGATGAAGGATATAATATTTTACCCGAATTTGTAATTGGCACCTCTGGAGACGCTGCAGTGCTCCTGCTGTCAACTACCATGTTCGCTGTTGTGTTTAATTTTATTACATTCGTTTATTTATTTATTTTTTTACACCATTTTATGTTATTATTATTTAGTTGTAAACTGACAGTAAGTAGCCTACAGTAATTCTCTATACCTGGAGGTGACGCGTGAGCGCTTCCATGCGCCACTGCAGGTTCTGCGCTGGACTGTACAGCAGCTGGAGGACGGTCAGGTATTTTTGGGGCATCAGGATTACATTGTTTTCGCTTTTTGGCCCGTGGCTGTTCTGACTCTGATTCAGAACTTTCCTCCTCTTCACTCCAGTCAAGATCGCTGATGTCCGACACGTCTCTGCTTCTTCCACATTATATCTCTTATGCCTCTTTTTATTGTCTTTTTTTTGGGGGGATTTGGTTGATATTTTTGGCCATCTGTCTGATTGTCTGCTGTCAGAGCTCGCTCCGTGTTCAGATGCGCGCATAGGAACCAAAGCAAATCAATAGCAGAAACAAGCAAGGCGAAGTGCATCTTTTTTATCTTTTGGAGGTATGAATGCTTTGTAATATTATGTATGTCATTGTTAGGACCTTATTTGCTTCAGAAACCTTATTTGCTTCAGAAAAACATGCAAGACACATATTTAGGAAAAGTCAAAGAATTAGAGGACAGGGGAATTATTTTTAACAGATTTATTAGAATTATAAAAACCCAAACGGTCTGTCAGAACGTCTTGGCTGTTCTAGTGTTAACAACTGTGAAAAAATACTGTTATACTTTTTTATTTATATTTATTTATATTTCTATTTATATTTAGTTCAAGATTGTTGGCCTAGCGGACCCGAGCATCCACGAACTTGCGTCTAGCGGTGCCAAACTTGGACTGGGCGTTGGTGGAGCGGGGGTGAATGTTGCCGGGGCGGAAAATTCAACGCTCCTCACCGCCCGGAATATTTTGTGAAGCTCAAAACTTTCGGAGCGGTAGGAGGGCCCCTCCGATAACACCAGCAGTGGCCGAGCGTATACGACGTTGCTTTAACGGAGGCCAACTTCTGTTAAACGGTGGTGAGCGGTGATGAATTTTTTTCACCGCTCCAGGGACGCTCCAGCAAAGTTCGGGCGGTGTGACCGGGCCTTAACATCCGGCTCTGAAGCTGCAGCTGCCGCCGCCTCCTGCCACGCAGAGCTACGGGGCTCATTTCAACAAAAGTTGAAAAAAACAAACAACGTTGACAGGCTCTGTACTGCAGCAGCTACGTCACGGGAATTTAATCATGAGATTTTGACAGCGGTTCAACAAACGAATTTGCTAAATAGAGAGGGAAAAAAAAAAGAGAAAAGATGGTGCGTTTATATTGCAAATCGCGATGTTGAGCCGCCCTGACATATCGCAGGGGAAATTTCTCAATCGCGACAGCCCTAAAACTTAAATCACCCACAATGATGGTCATCGGGGCCAGCCCTGGGCATAGGCGAACTCGGCGGCCACCTAGGGTGTGGTGTACATCAGCGGCGCCGAATTGTCAGGGGCATCAAACTGCTATCACATGATTCACCAATGATTTCTGCTTCTGCTCATCTGAGTAGTAAGTAGCAGGCAGGGGCATCACTGGTTTTTGAGGGGGGCGGGGGGGCTTCGCCCCCAGGAGATGCAAAGTCTGTATCTCTGTGATGACAGACATGCAAGAAGCCTGTTTGTGGTGGCAGAGCACAGAAGATGAGCTGGTTTTGTGAGCCAGTGAGAAAACATGACTGACATTATAAAGTATGGAAGGCAGCCAGGGACATTAGGCTCAGGCTTTGTTTACACACAGTGATTTAAAGGTACTACACAGGGGAAGAAAATGAGGATTGAATGTTTTCTTTCAGGACAGATATTCTGTGTTTCAGTCCTCTGGAATTGATGTGCAGGTAAAATTACATTGACTTTTCATACTGTTTGTCTTTCATTCAGCGCGACATCCATGTGATTCCAAGACCAGCCTGGCTGATGGGATGTGGGAGGATGGACCAAAAAAATATGCTGGACTAACTGAGGCTTTCAAGGTAGGTAAGCTTTAAAAACTGTGTGTCTGTGTGTGCAAAAATAAAATAAAAAGTATTTGTCCAAGTTGGAGCTCCACCTTTGGACCTTTTTTGCTTTACAAATATACCGTATTGACCCGAATATAGGAGAGTATTTTTTTTCTCAAAATTGTATTCCCAAAAACGGGGTCGTACAATAATCGAGGACAAGATATGACGCATCCAAGCCGCTAGATGGAGCCAAAGTACCGGTGACCAGGAAGCGAATGGAGCGAATGCTGTCTTAGGCTGTGTTCACACCAAAGGTATTTGGATCGACCTAACTGACGTGGCAGTTCCTGGTCGAGCCGGGAGCGACAGTGTGAACACGTTTGTCACATTGGGTCGACCTACTTTTGGGTCAATCCGGGGCCGCTTCGAGGAGGAGGTCTGAGGTAGACCCCGACTCGATCTAGATGCGGTGAGAACACGGTCGCTCCCTGGGTCAAGCCAGCTTTCCTCGTTTGCCCACTTTTGTCCATGTGAGGCTTCTGTAACTGTTATTCTGCGCACATCGAGCATGGCGGAGAGCCTGTGCTTCCTTCTGAAAGTCAGCGATTGGTATGGCCTGCAGAAAAATCATGTACAACAGAACAACCGTTCTGGTTGCGTTGCGTCAACGGAACAAAATCACGGCAGCACTGTGATTCTCTGCAGTCCGCTGGAGGAGGTTGCCAGTTGTGTCGCTCTCCCCAGTAAACAATACGAAACCCCATTTAACTCAATAGAAAGCAGCCCATAGTGCCATCTCGGTTGAAAATGCACGTTAAAACCATATTTGTATAATAAAAAGCACGTCATGAACACATAACTATCATTTCATCAACTTGTCTGACATGTTCAATAAAGAAGCTTGATTTGGCAGAAACCCTCCCAATCTGGCAACACAGAGCCGCTCCGGTCATAGAGCTGGTTTGTGCAATTTTGGTGTCGTTTGACTTTCCTACAGTGACGAAGTACAAAACCAGGAGAAGTAAAAAAAAAAAAAAAAAACTCACCCCACCACATCATTTGAGTCATAGCGCATCCCGCTTCGCCCTTTTGGTTCGACGGTGAGAACACAATTCAGTTATTTATGAGGAAGCTGATTTACAAATTCACACTTCCAAAAGGGGTCCTGGCTCGGCCCAAGTTGATGTGAACACAGCCTTACACAAAGTGATCTCATTGAAAATAGAGGAACGTGACCATCTGGAACAAAGGGGCTCAAACGCTAGACAAGTGAGCAAAAAACAGAGCCGAAGTTTTGATGCCAACTTTAAACTGATGGTAATCAACTCGGGGTGAGAATCGCCAGAGACACCACAATACGATATTATCTCGATATTGCGATATACTGCGTATTGTGATATCAAAAATATCACGATATATAGCAAAGTTGTCAGCTGCAAAGGATGCTAACATACTTCATCTTGATCAACATGTGCCATCTGTTAAAAAAAAGTTTTCAGTCTATTCATCTTACTTCAAATATTTATTCCAATAAAATTGTTCTGAAGCAGCAGCACATTCAAGTGTAAACACAATCAGCAGCTTGTTTAAAACCAGATACTAGCAGATATAAATTAAATATAATTAACACATAAATCAAGACAGATTTAAAATTAAATAAATAATAGATATAGACTAACAGATATAAATTAGGGCTGGGCATTAACGCACTGCTTCCTTAACGCCAACAAATATATTCACCAGGCGTTCACGCCCCCCACGCCCCCCCTCCCCCCCACACACATTGTGCTCCAGCTGAGCGCCAAAAAAACACACACAGCTGCGGCACTTTCTGCGGTGAAAAACGGTCCATTCTTCACTATTTGCCATAATGAACTCGGCCGAATTGTCAGAAAAATCACGAAAAACGCTGGTGTAAGGCACAAATTGAAAAAAAGAGCGCAAATATGACAAAAACGAAAGTGAAACTTAAATTGCGTCTTTTGCCGGCACAACGTTTCGGCCCACTGGGCAGTCTTCAGGCACTGAAAACACACAAAATAAAGTAAATTTCCCTTCAACAGACAATCTGGCTTAATGAGGCACAATTGGGCTTGACTGAATTTATCCTGTCTTCTCTTTATTGGGGTGAGAGATAGAATGAAGTTTGAGGAAGTGTGTGCTCATAACAAACTTCGTTTTTCATCTGCTCTGCTCTTGCTGGTGTGTGTGTGTGTGTGTGTGTGTGTGTGTGTGTGTGTGTGTGTGTGTGTGTGTGTGTGTGTGTGTGTGTGTGTGTGTGTGTGTGTGTGTGTGTGTGTGTGTGTGTGTGTGTGTGTGTGTGTGTGTTGTACATACCCAAAAGTAAGGACCAAAATTTGTATTTCACCAACAGAGTGAGGACATTTTTGCCGATCCTCACTTTTTTAAAAGGCCTTTTTTGGCCTTTTTGAGGGTTAAGACTTGGTTTTTGATTTAGGGTTACAATTGGGTTTAGGTTAGGTTTAGGGCATAGGTTAGGGTTAGGCATTTATTTTTGATGGTTAGGGTTAGGGTAAGGGGCTAGGAAATGCATTATGTCAATGAGTGTCCTCACAACGATACATGTACAAACATGCGTGTGTGTGTGTGTGTGTGTGTGTGTGTGTGTGTGTGTGTGTGTGTGTGTGTGTTTGATTGGGTGCGTATGTCTGTTTGTGTGTGTGTCCATCTCTCTTGTGATTAGGGCTGCCACAAACGATTATTTTGGTAGTCGACTAATCACCGATTATTTTTTTGATTAGTCGACTAATCGCATCATATATAAATTAAAGTAAAACATAGTTTATCGCACCACCGTGAAGCTGGTCTTATATAGCCACAATTAGATTTCAGCTTTTAAGTGTTTAAGGTATATTCTAAATAAAAATAAACACAATTCAGATGATAGTTCATTAAACCTTTATTGAAATATGGAACAAACACTTGTTTAACTGTATACCATAAAGTGCAAATACTTGAATAAAATAAGGAAAAGGCACTTGCCTAAACAACACAAAAATTAATCCTTAATGTTAATTTTTTTTCTTAATTTGTGTTTGGCATCAAGCAACCAAGGAATTATTGAAGTTTTCGTCTCAATGACTCAAAACAAAAGTGCATTTTGTGTTCAGTGCTCAACTGTATACAACTTTATTACACTGTGACTCTACATAATCCCAAACTACACACGGCTCTTGTTCACCGCCAGGAAAGTCAGCATTTCTGCATGTGTTGGAGACAGTCTTCTCTCTTTTGGGAGCAGATGTTCTGCTGCGGAGAAAACCCGCTCCTATGGGGTGGAGGCTCTGAAACATAACGTTAGAAAACATTAGCGCGACATCACTTCTTATTAAAACACATCACTGTTATAACGTTAGAGAAAACATGAAATGTGCGCTAAAGGCAGGTAATGAATCAAATCGTCACCGCTAATGTTAACATTGACAGCTATGAGTAAATGGCAAGTTAGCCCTCTATGCTAATATTAGCTTACCGAGACGACGGTCAATCGTTGTCACGAGCCACGACGTGCTTCTGTTTCGGCTGCTCATGCAGCGCAGTTGTGCTGCCGTGGAAGACAAGTGCTGTCCTGCAGATACTGCATTGCACTTTTCTCTGAGGTTTTCTTGTAATGCTCCCACACTCTGAGCTCCGCTACCGCCGGGTAGCTATGACACCAGTCTGGTGTCGTCGCGCTGACACGACTGCGCATGTGTGTCAAACACAGAAAGGCAGACGTGGCAGTGGAGGGTGCCGCGCAGTTTCGAGACAAAAAAAAATTAAAAAAATAAAAAATAAAAAAATGACTCGTCGACTATTAAATTAGTCGTCGATGATTTTAATAGTCGACATAATCGTGATTAATCGACCAATCGTGGCAGCCCTACTTGTGATTAGACCCAAGTGACAGACGGACGAGCAACACCGTCCGTGACTAATCATCATTTAATTTATTTTATTTTGAAAATTGACCGGATTCTCTTGCCTTTTCTGTCCGATCTGCTTGATCCAGCTTGACAATTGGCACTCTTGCCGCTCGAACGCGAGAATGAAGCGGAGCGGGCGCGGCGCCCGCCTGCGCGTTGTGTGCGGCCAGTCAGATAGAGGTTAACATGGGAGGCCATCAGAAGCGCCGTGTGCGGCGCTTCCACGTCCAGTGCGTTCGGGCCGTTATTTGGAGCAGTGCTGAGCCTGATGGCAGCAGGAAGGACTTGCGGTAACGCTGCTTCACACACCTGGGGGGACGCAGCCTGTCGCTCACACAGCTGTCCAGGGCCCTCAGGGGGTCCTGCATGGGGACATCCTGCTCAAATGCATGTGGGTTGGTGGTGTTTCCGCTGTATTTAACTTTTGCAAAGCACATTTTGCAAATGGCGTGGCTCTTATCTGTCCCTCCGTCCTTGTTGTAAAAGCCAAAGTGATTCCAGATTTCAGCTTTATAAATATTCCTCGGAGCGTCTTCCAGTTCCTCTGCCACGTGAGACTGTTGTGTGAACTAAATACCGTGAGATCATAGTGTGAAGAAGCCACCTGGGATAGCTCTCGCGAGATGCTGTTCTTGCTCTGTCGGACTGCTGGCTCAGCAAAGCTCCTGGTGTGTTGTGCTGCCAACTAGTGGCGAAGAGTAAAAGTGCAGCACACAAAAGGACGCTGCAATGGATATTTACTCGAAAAATACATAATTAAAAATTGATATGGACGTATTTTGAAACGATGCGAGAATCCCGTGACATAGTATCGCGATATATCGCCGAATCGATTTTTTCGAACACCCCTATAATCAGTGCAACAGAGTCAACAAACAACTGCACTGTTGCACTGCTGTTGTGTTGCAGTTTATAATTAGTTTTTTAGAATGAATTGTTGAAGATTAATGAAGTTGAATAGAGCTTGAATTTAATGGTTATGAAGTTATATACTTCATTAATGCAGTTATTGAACCTTTGAGGCTACTTAATTGTTGCTCATTGTTGCTTATTTTGAGAAAGAGAATATATTTTTTAATTAAGACTGCAATAGATTTTTTTTTATCTTAAATCACGTGAAATGTTATCGCCGTTGTGAGTTTTGGAGTTTAGAATAATTGTACAATAAAAAGTTGTTTTATGAGTAACCTTATTGTCTTCAACATATTTTTATTTTCACAAAATGATATTTGAAAATAGGGGTCGTTTTATAATCAGAGTAGTCCTATATTCGGGCCAATAGGGTAGATATGATGGTTCAGTGATGAGATTCAATTCAAAATTCTGTTGTTGACTCGGAGTTAATTAAACTTAACATATGTGTTGATATAAAAATGCTGTAAAATGCATGTATTGTGTATCAAGTGACGCAAAAATTATTCCTGTTATATTATTGAGCATGTTTTTTTCTTTGATCAAATACAGGAGTAGAAGACATAGAAGATCTTTGGGATCAATGAAGATGGATGATGAGGACATTCACTGTCTCAAGGACAGAGGAAAAGTCAAAGCAGACACAGTATGGCAATGGCGAATTTTGCATGCAAAGAAATATTCAACACATCCAGATCCATTCTTTTACAGTAATAAAATCGGGCTGAATTTTAATGTTGCTTCCAGCTCTCGCCCAAAACTGAATTCACCATTTGTGCCAAATGGCGTCATACTTGAGGTGTGTGAATTTGCTCGAACGATCAACAAGAGCAGTATGCACTTCATCCCAAACATTCTGGAAAACAATTTTGATCTTGGATTTGAAAATGAGCAACAGCGGATCGATTTCACTGCTCAAATTCAGCACAAGCTGGAAGAATTGGTCCGAAAACCTGTCACAGATAAAAATGAAGTTTTTGCTCTTTTTGACACCTGGAAGACAGAAGGTAGCAATAATGGACTGAACAAGGCAACAAGGACACACAAACCTCAGAGTTTCTTCATGGAAATTGAGATTATAAGTGAACTTGAACAATTATTGAAATGTTCCTCAGAAAAAGAGACAGAAGAGATATCAGGATCACACACTGATGGCGGTGATCGGAAAGATAACACTGATTGTTCAGGAACAGAAATGAAAGAAGTCGTCAATGCGGACATTCCTTTGTTGTTGTTCTCTTCTTGTGAAAACATTGGTTTGAACCTTGGCACGGGGACTAAACAAAGTCTTGATCCAGGCTTGTTAACAGAGAGAGTGATGTTTGAGTTGTTGGATTTTGCACGAGTCTTGACTGCCTCCTTCACCTCCATTGTCGTAAATGTGTTGGAGCATAATTTTGAGCTTGATCTGAAAAGTCAAGAGAGAAGGAATGAAGTGTGGTTGTTGATATCACAGATGCTAAAAAGGGGGAAACAAATGGCCGCCAGTAACACAAACTTCATCCCAGAGTTTGAAAATGAGCCATTTTTCTTTGAGAGAAACCCATTAAAGAGAGCCTACGTACCAGCACTGTCCACAGTGGAAACCCTTCTGTCAGAAGAGACAAAGAGACAAAAGCTGGATTTCAGTGCTTCTCAGGAAAAGATGCCTCCTTCAGTCACAAAATTCATCATGAAGAAGGACCAAGAACAACTGAATGAAAATGTGAACAAGAAAAGTCTTTCTCACAACACTGAGTTGTGTTCAGGTACAGAAGAGGAAGATGAGCATTGCCACATGTGCCCTGTGGAGGACGACGTAGATTCAGAAAGTATTGGCATACAAAACTCAACTGGCTGTGACATGTCCACAGAATCATTAAGTAGGTTGAGTAAACAGTCTCATGCCACCACTGATGGTTCATGTAATGCATCCACATTGAACACAGATCTTACCCCACCATCTGACTTCCAGCCAAAGAAAACTCTGGTGCAAGGCAACGGTGAGACACAGATTCCAAGAAATGTACCAAATGACTGTGGCATCGACCAAGAAAGAGAAATAGATTCCAGTTTGTGGAAACTGCGTGCCAGTCGCGTAAACCAAATCCTCCTGACACTGGACAAAGACCAATCGAGATTGATTTCTGTGAGGAATCTCGGTGTCGAGTTTGATGTTGGGTTTGGACCCAAACAGCATCTTAGTCTTGATGATTTGACAAGTCCAGTTCTTTTTGAACTTGCACAATTTGCATTAGCCATGAATTCATCCCAGCAGGAATTCATCCTGGAGATTCTTGAGAACAACTTTGACTTGTGCCTGCAAAGTGAACGCCATCAAAAAACCTTCATGTGTGAAGTCATGAAGCGAGTAAGAGAACTTCAAAAATGTGAGGATGCGGTGAAATTCTCAAAAGAGGGTTTTGAACTTCCAGTTTCAGTGTCACCTGTTGACAGTGTTTATCAGAGCAGTGTCATTGCTGAACCCAGCCCCATGTCCAACATTGGATATTGTGAAGGTAGACCAGTGTGTGGTCCTAATTCTCATGCTGAAGCTGGAGTGGACTTACCTTCAGAACCTGAATCTGTTTCAGAGGACGACATGGATCTTTACCCTTTCTGTAAGGACATTGGTCTGAGGCTTCAAGCTGAATGCAGGCGTTCAACTGGAAAAGTTGCCATCAATAAACTGACCAAAGGAGCAATGACTGAAGTGGTGAAATTTGCAGAAACATTGTGTGGAGCCTTTGAAGAGATCTGCATGGATGTGCTCAGACACAACTTTGACTTGGAAAGTATGGATTCTTACCTTGCAACAACGATTTTTGCTCAGGTCGTTGTTGCAACTAAACTGAAGAATCTATCAGATAACTTCTCTTGCAGAATAATGAAACATTCCATGGCAGATCCTTCAATTCTCATGCATGGAAGAAAGCCCAGTGACACAGAAGCACACAATAATCCCAACTTGTTATTGTGGATGCTGCGAGAAAATCATGTTAAACATATCCTTTCAGTGCTTCATGGAGATCAGTGTCCACTTTATTCTTACTCCAGGTGTAAGAAATTAGGCCTTGATTTTAATGTGGGGTCTGGAGTGAAACGCAGCCTTGATCCAAAATGCCTAACAAATGGCATCATGGTTGAACTTGCCACTTTTGCCAAGACACTGCAGTTATCTGAAAATGATTTCATGACAGAGATTTTGGAGTTTAATTTTGATCTAAATTTCAACAACGAACTTCATCGCAGTGCTTTTACAAAACAACTGAGCGCAGATGTTTTTCAGCTCATTTCAAGAAACAAGAAATTCCCACTGAAGAACAAACAACATTTTGAGCTCCCTGACTTGAGATGTTTAGAAGAATGCACTCCAGACTGTCCCAAATGTTACCAAGACAGGATTGAAACCTGTTTTCAGGATGAATCTGAATCTGATCACATGCCTCATGTTCGTCCTCATAACATCACTGATGAATCACGAGCTCATATCTGCACACAACCAAAGTTTGCAAAGATCCCAGTCTCTAATTTCTCATCAGCAGAAATTTTGACCAAGCCCTACCATCACAGTAAGGAAGCTGGTTTAAGCCTGTGTGTGGACAGAGACCACCCAAAAGAGAAGTTAGACTTGCATGTTCTGACGGAGGAAGTGATGCTTGATGTATATCATTTTGCCCAAAAACTGTGTGGAGCAGAAACTGAGATCATTCATGATGTTCTTGAGCACAACTTCAACTTGACACAGAATCACATTAAAGATCTGACTCGACATTTCTGTGACAGAATGAGAGCAAACATTGAGCAGCTCGCCTGGTTCAATGAAGTTGTTGATCTTGATAAAGCTATTTCGAAAGTACCCCAAAATAATGGTGTTAGTTGCTCTGAAAAAGTATCCAGTTGTGAGGGTGCTTCCCATTTCATGGCCACTAATGATTTACCCAGTTCACCTGTCAACACAGATGTGAGTTCACCATCGTCAGATGTACCTGAAGAAGTCATGATGCAAGAAAGTGAAACAGAAGAAGAGACCCTCAAAACAGAGACCAACATGTGGAAGTTTCGTTCCTACTATGTGACAAAAATCGTACATGCTTTTTCGAAGGAACTTTCCCCATACTGGCTCGTGGGACACTTCGAGTTTGATGTTGGATCTGGGCCGCCCAAAAACAAAAGCAGTGACAAAGTGACGTCCTCGGTTCTATACAGAGTTGTTCATTTTGCATTAGCACTGAGTTCATCCCAGCAGAATGTCCTTGTGGATATTCTAGAATACAACTTTAACTTAGGCCTGCAGAGTGAATACCAGAAAATAACATTTGCACATGAAGTCATGAAAAGAGTCCAGGAATTATTAGCCCGTGACGACAGAGATAACGTTTTGAAAGAGGTGTTTGTTTTGCCAGGTTCCCTGTCATTTAGTAATGTGAAGTGTGAGAGTGATGACAGTGTTGATTCTGAACCTGAAACTTCACAGACAGCTTCAGACCTTTATCCATTCTGCAAGAAGATTGGTTTGAAGCTCAATGTGAGTTTCTGTCACCCAGATAAAAAGCTCGAACTCCACAAACTGACAAACGGAGCAGTGATTGAGGTTGTGAATTTTGCAGAAAAATTGTGTGGAAGCTACGAGCAGATTTGTGTCGATGTCCTGCGGCACAACTTTGATCTTGATTCACAGATATCAGATTCTGATCTTGCTCAAAATATTCTTTCGCAGGTTCCTTTTGCCATTGAGGAAACTAATTTTCGATATTTTTGCAGAAAAACGAAGTTTGTGACCAGAATCAATTTAAATGTCATGGACTCTCAGACGAATGCATCTCCACAAACATGCACTACGAGTTCAGTTAAAGCAGAGATGAACCAGAGTGCAAGTCAGCCCGGTGACGTTGAAGCACAAAATGATCCATATTTGCTGTTGTGGAAACTCCGAGCCAATCGAGTTCAGCAAATCCTCTCAGTGCCCCACAAAGACCAGTGTCCACTTTACTCTTACAGCAGATGTAAGACATTCGGCATTGATTTTGATGTAGGATCTGGTTTGAAACGTCGTCTTGATCCAAAACTATTGACCAATGGCATCATATGTGAACTTTTCACTTTTGCCACCGAACTCGGGTCATCTATGAAACATTTTATGACAGAGATTTTGGAGTACAATTTCAATCTGCACTTCAACAATACACTTCACCGAAGTGCTTTTGCAAACTCACTGATGGAGAAAGTCAAAATCATGAATCGGATACCGCCCACATTGCGATGGATATCACTCTTTGATCTTCCAGATGAGAGATTGATTCAGGAAGTGGCACCATTTTACACCAATTGTCCTGTCGATCTTTCCCATACCATGATGAATGTTGTCTCTGCTGATGCAAACCATGAGAAAATTGCTGCAAATGCTCCAATGTCCACCTTCCCCGCAACAGAGGTGATAACAAAGCAATACCATTTCTCCAAGAAAGCTGGTCTGAGCTTGTGTGTGGATAAGGCTCACCCGAAAGTTAAACTGGACAAAGGAGCACTAACATGTCAAGTTATGCAGGATGTGTACAGCTTTTCCAAAAAACTTTGTGGAACAAAGCTTCAAACGGTTAATGATATCCTTGAGCACAACTTAGACCTGGACAAAAAGATTCATGTGGACAACATTGCAAGCCTTTTTTTCAGTCGACTATACTTATATAAAGGAGATCCTGCCTGGTTCCATGAAGTTCTTGACATTAAGCAAAGTCCAAAAGAAAAAGTGAAATTGAGAGACCCACCTCCTGTTCTGAGTCGTGAAAGATTTGATTTATTTCAAAAAAGGAAACAGGACATGCAGAAAGTGACGGATATCTCCAGTGAATCGCAGAACAATAGTGTGGGTCAACATCATCTTGCCGAATGTCAGTCAGGAGAAGACTACATGTGCCCTCTGGAAGAGGACATAGATTCAGAAAATGATGTGGATGATAATCAGTGTGTCAGTCAAGCCAGGTGGGACTTTTCCAGTGGAGCACAGATGAATGATGTGGGTAAACATCACCTCACCACCAGTGATGCTGCATTGACTTCGAAAGTGGACACACCTATGAGCTCACAAAGTCAGCCAAATGAATGCCAGTTGGAAGGTGATGAAGACAAACATGTTCCAATAAGTTGGCAAAATGGTTGCATCATCAACCACAACATGGACCCAGAGCTCAAATTTGGAAATTGTGGGCCAACCATTTGAGACAACTCATCCTATTTATAAAATCGATGTCCCATCAGACCTTCAATTGTTTAGGTGCCCCATGTTTTCCAGGTGCTTCAACACAGCTGAATCTGAGGAAGGTGCCATGAGCAACTCAATCAGAAAGTCTGATCACAAGTCACTCCTTACAGTCAGCCATAACGAAGCAGGGAGACACTGAAAACATGCAGAGCTGTGGCCCTCCAGTATCTGAGTTTGAGACAGTTCTTGCAGACTTTGATGTTGGCTTTCAGCCTAAAAGAAACTTGAGTCCTGATCATTTGACTAAATATGCTCTTTTTTGCATTGCTGTGTTTGCACTTGAGATGAATGCATCCCAAGAAGAATTCATGATGGAGATTCTTAAAAATAACTTTGACTTATGCCTAAAGAGCATAGACAGTGAGAAATCCTTTGCAAGTGAAGTCATAAAACAAGTAAGAGAGCTTGTTAACTGTGGGGAAGCAGCGAAAGATTTAAGGGAGGTGTTCAAATTTCCAGGCTTCGTGTCATTCAGCAGCAGCAGTACTGAATCTGAACCACACCCCACATCAAGCACAGAAGAAAGTGATGTTTCTCCGATGGCTGCTCCAAGTCTGTCTGCTGAAAATGACTGAGCACTGAAACTTCCCAGAACAATGTGGATCTTTGCCCGTTCTGCAACGACATTGGTTTGAAGCTCACTGTATGTGGCTGTCGACCAAACAAAACACTTGAAGTCAACAAATTGACCATAGAAGCAACGATTGAAGCAACGATTCAGATCTGGCAAGAAAAATTCTTGAACAGGTTCCTCTTGTGGTTGCACAAATAAATCTTGAGAACAATTTCAAAAGAGTAACATCCCAAAGAAAATTTAACCCAATTGACATAAACTGCCAGGACAGACCAAGTTCAGAATCATGCAGTACTGGCCCCATCAGAGCAAATGTTGACCACAGTATGAGCATCCGCTGTGACATTAAAGTGCGATATGACCCAGATTTACTGCTGTGGAGACTACAAGCAAATCGTATTCAGCAGATACTCTCTGTGCCTCATGGAGAACAATGCCCATTTTACAGACTGGTCCTGTGAATCTGGAGACATTGAAGAGGAGATGCAGGATCCACACAGCTATATCCCAGAAATGGACTTTGAAGACAGTTATCCATCTTGGCATGATGCCAGTGGAATTCTGGACAGAGATTTAGTCTCGGTTAAACCTGAAGAGTTCAGTGGGAATATGTACTTGACAGAATGTCCATCTGGAAAAGTTGATGTCGGAGAAGAGCCACAAATGGAAGGTGTCCAGGATTCTGCCCTGTCTGCACCACAAGTGTCTGACATACAACAGAATGTCATTTTACCATTCAGACCAGTGCATGATGGAAACAGTATCCAGTTCTAACACTGTGCAGTGTGAACCTCTGCAATACTCTGTGGTGATAATCAAAGATCAGGAGCAACAGAATGTGCCAGATCAATGATACTGTTTTGTGTCAATGAGTCAAGTTGACATCAGGTGTTCATGTAAAAAGTTTACACATCCAGCAGGTATGAAAATGTGTGAGCAGCAGAGTGAACTGCCTGGAATTTCTTTAATCTTTGTAAGATTTTGTGTGAAAAACATGTTGAATACTCAGTTTCAGAGTTGTAGGAATCTTTAGCTTGACAGGTAAAGGGTTGCATTTTTGAGGCCTTAAACTCATTTCTGTCATGTTCACCCTTTTTTCTAACCATGTCATGCTTATATATTTAATTTCCATTTTCAGTTTTTTCAGTTTGTGAAATTTACTACGCTCACCGCATTTTAACCGTTTATTTTGTTTTTATTAAAGTGAGTCTCTCTTCTTCGTGATTGTGTATAGCTTTATTTTGAATCTTGTGATTAACGTCAAACTCCAAAAAGATAGATGACTGTCTTTGAATTGTTTTACCATTTCTTTTTGTTTTATAAAGTTTTGAATAGATCTTTCCTGTCTTTATATATTTTTTGGTGTGTCAGAGTGAAGATTTCCTCCTCTTCCTGCAAACACCCTGATCAGTTTCAGAGTTATAAGCATCTTAAGTTTCTGAAGGTTAAAAGATGGGTGTTTTAGGCCTTCACGGCAGTCGGGATCATTTTGAATGGATGTGCCAGTTATTCAAATTAAACTCGTACCACTGTTCAGAGTTGAGCTTATTTCTGTCTTGCTCTTGCTTTTATTTGTTATCGTGTAATGTATGTAAATTCAGGTATTTGTATAAAGTTTCGCAAGATCTTTCCTTCTCTTGAGTTTTTATTTTTAAATATAGGTGACTGTGAAGATTTTACATCGACCAGGTTATTGCGAGTATTTTAGGTAATTCGGCTCCATGATGTTTATATCATGAAGGAAACTTAACATGTTTAGACGTTTAAAGGACAGTAACATAAAATTTCAAGCTTTTTAACTGACTTAGTTATATTCAGGTCCAGAAATATGAGACCTGTGGTTATTTACGAGTTACATGGTTAAAATTAAATAAAATAAAATCTGAGTTTGTCTTTTGCTCTTCCAGTTCCGGTGCTCTTGACTTCAGAGGACCTTTGAAAATTGTCATATAAGCAGCTGTACAGCTGCAAACACCTCGATATGTGTCTGTTTTTGGTAAATATAACACTTAAATCAAACTGTTGGTGGTGCTGCGTACCAGGAGTCTGCTGGTTGTCTTTGGGGACTTTCACAGATCCACAAACTACTTATAATCAGACACTTCTCTGAGGAATGTGCTTATTATGGTCCTACTTTAAAAAAAGAGAAATTATTGAAGCACTTATAGGTTTAAAAACTTCCATTTCAAATTATTCTGTCACACTTTTGCTTCCACTTGGCGTGGAAGCAAATATGGAGAAAAAATGAAATTCAGAATACTTTTTCCATGATCCATTTTAAGAAACCAACTGTTGTTAGCTTCTTGAAAAGAGCAGCTCTGACTGCGATACACTGGGTTGCTACACTTCAGCAGATAATGCAAGTTGCATTATCATGACACTCATATGCACTCTATACTATTTCAGGATGCATACATTAGTAGACATTCTAAAAATATAAGTGTAGAGCAGCTCACCAAAGTGACATGCAGCTGCACTGCACGCGTCCTCCATCACCATGGAAACAGACTTCAGAGATCGATCTTGATGATTCCAACACTGATCTCTGAAGAGTCCGTTTCCATGGTGATGGAGGACGCGCTGCTCTCAAACAAACTGCTCAGGCCCAACAATTTGATTTTGTCTGAAATGTTTCTAATTCATAATAAATCAAGATTTGTGTTTTGCTTACTCCTTCAAATATGCTGTCTTTGCCATGACAAATTCTATTATAGTTAACCAAACTGATGATAAATGATGATCAGATTCTGTGTTTACTTTTAGTTGAGTATTTGTTACGCTGCATCATTGTGGTTTTAAAAGTAAAATCTTAAAAAAAACAGTTAACAAGTTCTTTCTTCTGCTCTGGAGTTGATCCAGATTCTTCTGTTTGCAAATTTCAGCTAATTGTTGATCAAACCTTTCACAGGAAGCTGTGACGGCAGCAGACATCAGGTTTGGTCTGTGAAAAGAAGAAATGAATGTCCCGGTTCAAAATTAATTTGTATTGAAACAGTGCTGTTCATATTTCGATGTCATTAAAACAAGACCACACCTAACAGGACCTCACCATTGATGGCTTTGTATAGGATGTTCTCAATCAAAGAATCCACTTAGTTTATAGTGTAGCAGAGTTTCATCTGCAGAGTGAAAGGAGGCACAGAGAAGGCAGGAAGAGTCACACCAAGACATAGACATCCTTTGGACACATGCCGCGCCTGATCGACTGTTGTCAACAGCAGGATGATTTTTCAAGTTTTCTATAAATTTCAATAACCAGGCAAATATCCCTAAGTTGCTGTGAAAATTGTATGTTTCGATTAGTGATTATCAGTGTTGGATAAGTTACTTTTTCAAAAGTTAAAAAAGGGTTATAGTTATGAGTTACTTCTTCAAAGAAATACTAGTGTTTAGATATGTCAATTTGGATCCATTTTAATGGAACCTGAAGATGCATGTTCAATTATTTGTCATAAATATGAATAGAATATTGGACCAAATTGCTGTTGCTTTGCTGCGCTCTCACAAACTTGTCCAAGTGCTGTGCTGTGAAGTGCAAAGAATTTCAAAGTCAACAGCTGCGACTTTTTCCAAATGTTTTTTTTTAATGTCTGTCTTAATCTGTATTACAATAAGAAAAAAATTATTTTATTTCCAATGTCATTCTTACAACATGAACGCTGATTTGAATTTTTAGCGACAAAACCACACATCATTATTTGCAGGTGCATCTTCAAGCTCAACACAGATTAAGTGGAACTACTTTATTTTACAGTTTTCATTGTCACATGCTGCCATGTGCCCTGTGTCCTGCAGTTCCTTGACAGAGACGCCAGTGTTTTCTCTTTGCTTTCCACCCTCTTTTTCTTCTTCTCAGCAATTTTTTGTTGCAGTTCATTTGAAAGGGATAGCGATATCTGTCTCAGATGTTTGGGAGACTGACGAAGTGTCGTGATGGGCAACCAGCTCAAGCAAAGACACAGATGTGAAAAATCATTGTTCCTTCTTTTACTGTGATCCCCTCCATAATTCAGGGTTTGGGATTATTTGCGGAATAGCAGTCTGTTTGGACCTGTGTCTCACAGGGATGTCCAGGTTTCAGTTGTATTTCTCTGTACAATCTGAAGACAGAAATGACTCTCTCTGGCCAAACAAGCATCATGGACGGTGCTTTGCTGATTTTCTGAAGGACATTTAATCTCAGTACAAGATGACGGAATCAAATCAGGAGGATTGAACGGTAGACGGTAGACAGCGGACGGATCAAAAAACTAAATAATTGCATGAAACAAAATCGAGAAAAACAATAGTGATACAAAAAGAGTTTATTAAAACTGGACTGAAACAATGAGAAACTTATCAGGAGAGTAAGAACTGCAGGGCAGAAGAGTTTAATATGTAATTGTAAAATAAATATGTATATAACTTCACTTCATTATGGAGAACTGAAACAGCCATAATTGTAAATAAATACAGAAATATAAAAATGGCTCAGTAATTAAATTACTATGGCAATAAATAATACAAAAAAAAATGTATAAATTTTTCATGCCAAAAAAAAAATATATATGTATATATATAAAAAATATATATATATATATATATATATATATATATATATAGTCATTTTGTAGTATTTGAGTTTTTTTTATTTATTATCTTATCTTTATATCTTATCGACACTTTTGTCTATTTATTGTCACATTTATGCCTTCATTTTTTCCAATCTTGGATTTTCTTCCTCTCGTGTCGCCTTGTGTCCAATTCATAGAACTGGGACAATAACCTGCAGTTCCCCCTCCGGCCAGTAGAGATCAGTATGACTCTTAGTGTTGTTTATGTTTTGTACTTCCTTCCCTCGAAAAACAGAAGAGAAGAGAAGCTGCTTTCCCTCTGGACTGTCTGTAGTTGAACCTCACGGAGGGAATATTTCATCTCTTGTGGCCGCAGTGACTTCAGTCAGGCTTGGAGAGAGTTTATTATTAACGTGAGACTAACTGCTGCTGTGGGAATAGTCACCGCGTTTGAACGAATCGTCTTGTACGAGGAGACTGATCATCAGGGTGGATTGCTGGGAGTCACAGAAAACTGCAGTTTTTCACTGAAGTTGCAAATAACAGGTAAGGGAAAGTGTGAATGAACTCATGAATCTGACTCGTTACTTCAGTCTGTGTTTTCTCTGTGTTTCTTCGGGCAGACAGAAGCAGTCGTTAGTTTGTTAAAAGTAGCTTCCGGTTCGGCAGTAGAGGAAAAAGTTCAGGGAAAAATAATTGCACAAGCGGAGGCTTATTTATCCGTTTTCTGTGCTACTTATTGATGTAAAAACACGTGAGACATTTTTGTTGAAATATCAACTTTACCCAACAACCAAATTTGCATTTGTATAACATTCATTGTTTTTGTGAGAACGAAACAAGTATAATTTTTCTCATTTACTGTGGTCAAGCCAGCCGCACGTTGATTAATGGTGCGCAAATACACTGATCATTACGGTAACACCATGCCAAACAGATTTTAAAATAAAAGTTAAGCAGCTCGGAAGACAACTCTATTTATATTAAGAACACATATTTATACCACTGCGAAGATAAAACAAGAACCAAAAGTAAATGAATGAATGCCTTATTAGTACTGATTAGCAGGCAATACATTAAATAAGCTGGAAGCTTAACACTGTAATTTTGCTAAAAATATTACCGTAATATTGATTATTATTTATATGTATCGAGAGGTGTGTCTGAACTTGCAACTGTAGTGATTAGGAGACAATAGGTCATATAACCTGGGAGCGATTGAGCAAAGTCACTGTTTAATATTACTCTTGGACTAACTATGTCATATAATACTTACATGAATACTGTGAGGGGTGATTACTTTGTACTTTTCCAGGACTTTATAGCCACAATCCCTGAGATATTAAAAAAAGTAATTTGGCTAAATTTAAAGTTAAAAAGAGTAATATTGTCCATAAGTAGTCTGCAGAACTACTACTTCTGGACATATTTCATATATTACTTGCAGAACTAGTATTAAGTACTATTACTGTGTACTTTACTCATAATTTATAGCCAAAGTTCTTTAGACAGTCGTAAAAGTAATTTTATCCTGACTTTGAAGTGCAGTATAACCATTTTTTCCCCCATAAGTAGTTTACAGAACCAATACCGTTGGATTTATTATGTCATATATTACTTGCACAAATACCCTGAAGCACTATTACTTTGTATTTTTTTCTGTAATTCATTGCCAAATGTCCCTGTTGATCCAAACAAAAGCCAATTTTGCCTGACTTTGAAGTGCAATAAAATCGTTCATGTTGAACATGCAATGGAGTTTGTGAAGACATTAAGATAAAAAATGGCAGTTATAGATTGAAGGGAGAATTTTATTTGACAAGCCTTAAAAGCTTTTTTCAAAAGGAAAACCCACTTAAAGACAGACAGTGGAAAAAATAAAGTGTTCCTACAGACACGTGTAATACGCTACCTGATAACTGAAATAACAGGCAAAGTGCCTCCTGCAGGGAGCGTCCACGACAGGTCCAACAATCTCATGTGCACTCTGTGATCACCACAACTATCAGCAAACCAAATCAGGGTGACCACAAAACTTCAGACCCGCGAGTCTCGAATGTGTAAGTGCATGAACAAATGACTCCACAGTTTAAATCCGGTCAGCGAAGGGCGAGACAGTTTAACAGCCTCGGTCTTTCAGATCCAAGCACAGCAGCAGTCTGGCGCTAGGTCTGACACTAGGGTTTTAGAAAGGTCTGTTTCTGGTGTAATACTTGAGGATATTGATCCTTTGTCACAAATGTATGCCGTGAGAAAACTTGTTTGACAAGAGAACTAACTCTACTGTGGCATCAACAGAGACGGGGTGATCTGATTTTTCCTGGAAAAAGTAACAAATCAATCCTGTTATTTACTGACATTTATTAGCTAATTGAAGCAGCAGCCTACCTTTTCAGCATGGGCTCCAAAGCATTCCTGGATCACTTAAAAAACAGCACCAGCAGACCACTGCATTCAGCAGTAAATTTCACAGTAAGATAAAATAAATCAAAAATCCATCTCTCTCTGACCTGCATGCAGCCCTCACTGTTCAGTCCTATGCTTATTTTGGGAGAACTTCTCTACCTGCCCTACAGAGGGTGCTGTTTCAATGCAAGCTCCTGACATTTTGACCTCAGTGCCAGCCCTCAGCAAAATGTAGAAACACACAACTTGTGGGTTGTGGAACAGTAGCAGAGTCTGAACAAATGGCAGACGTCAGCACACATGAGACAGAATTATGATTTATCAATCAAATATTAATAGTTGTGATAAATACTGACAAAAAAATGTTTAACATAGATGTCTTCATATAGTTCAAATGCAAAATAAGCAACCAGCTGAACTGGTTCTCACGCAGGAAACAGAAAATATCTTGCAATAAACTTTTTCACCAAAATACCTCCATAAACTTTCCCCTAACCTCTCAAATGGGACGCTGCGAATCAGAACCTAACTTCAGCTTTGTTAAAGTTCTTTGTTCTGATTTACTTAGTTCTCGTTCTCCTGCCCCTCTCCCTGCTGGAGAAAAAGTGGACTCTGGATTACTGTTTATAAAAATTGCATTGAACCACCTGTACACCTGGTAGAAAAACGTCTCCAGGGCTTGAAGGTCAGGGCAGGGTGCCGGAAATCCAGCGTAGAGAAATAATTTGTGTTTCTTTTTTCTTGTCTGTCATTAAGTGACAGTTCTAACTACCAGTGGTTCTCAATGTTACAGACTTTAAGCCAATCAGAGCGAGTTGAGTGGGCCTTGAGTGTTTCACACTTTGGACAAAGCATCTGATTGATTTCTGGCCGTGCACTGATCACTTCACTGGCTTCTGTCGTGTCGAGGCAGCGTTAAATTTGAGGCAGTGGTTTGTGTAAATGGAGAAACTTTACAAAGTTATTTATCAAAATCAGTCTTTGTTTTTTTGCTGTCACTAAGTGGCTGTTGTTAAGACAGAGCGTGTTTGAGCTCCGTGGTGAACGGCGGCAGACCGCCAGGTCAGAGCGCACAGCCCGGGGGAGGCGCTCATAAACGGATCAGAAATTATTCCAAGTGTCTGAGCTCTGTGGAGAACAGAGTCAGGCGGTTGGATGGGAAGATGAAGACCTGCAGCGCTATCAGCGGCGTTCCGGATGGACGCGTTGCGCTGTTTTTTTTTTTGTTTGTTTGTTTTTTTTTTTTCTTATTTTCCGCCGAGTTGAAATGTGATTCATGGCTCCAGTGTGTTGTTGCTCAGTTTGAATATTGTTTGATTATTTGAGACAGCGTGTTGTTTGTGTTTTTCAGTAGCTTAAAACTGTTCCAGACGTCCAGAACTGTCAGTGAGTGACGGTCGCGAGGTGATGGAGCCTGCGCGCTCTCGCTCTTTTTTTTTTTTTTTTTTTTTTAAACAGGGGGATCGGGTTTTGGACGAAAGAACAAATTTTATGAAATGTGGATCTCTATCTCAAAAACAGACTTTTTCCACAGCATTTTGATGTCATGATGAAAGGATAGTTTAACATTTCGATGAAGTATCCCTTTCACAATTGGGGGGCAATGCAAGAATGTTAGTTTTTCAGTTATGGAGTCAGAGTGCACCAGATTACTGTAGTTAGACTGCAAATGTTCCAAACTGTCTTCTTCCCTCGACCAACTTGGAAGAGCCCGGTGCCCCCCGCTGCGTCTCTCTTCTTTACATTAGATTTTACTGGAAAGTTTTGCACGTATGCCTGATGTTTGCTGTGACTAACATCCACACAGACACTACTGAGTTCAAATTAGCTTTATCTTTGCAGATGAGCAAGCTGCAGAATTAATTTATTTCAGACAAGATGTTAACCATCTTCGTTTTTTTTAAACAAGCAAAACTCAATACAATAACCACCAACCGAATATTCATTTTCACATCTGTTGAATTTAAAAATCACGTTTCTTTTATGATTTGTCACTGAAGCCATGTAAATCATCAGCTATGTATTTCTTTGGACAGCAGATTTTATAGGAAAATTAATAGCAGATTGCAGTTTTTGGTTCTTCAAAAGCATTTTCTGAGATGTTTTGAGATATACTGTTCTTCCTAAACAATATGTGTCGTATTTAAGACTTCATCCGTTTATTCGCCTATTGTGATGGTGCTTTTCAGGTCTTCACCTTGAATGCAGGGGAGCCACGTTTGAATCCTGGTCACGGCAGGAGGGGAATCTGGTGTGAAATCAAGCCAAGTTCCACTGACTTACTTTGGTGAGTTGTGTAAAAAGAGAGAAGTTGAGAAGATACTTCATTTGGTGGACGGATACTACACATTTTTAGTTTGAGTAGTGGAGTTGCAACAGCGAATCAACAAAATGGTTAAAAATTGATGATTACAAGCGATGTCAACAAATCCCATTATCGATTCGTCATGTTGCTTGATTTACACGTCACGGTATGTTGCTAAGCCGTCTACGTCACAGGTAGCACTTTGTGAATGCTGGCAGACTGAAGTAAATTGAAAAACACACACACACACACCTGCAGAGCAAGTCAACAGAATGAGGTGGGAGCAACTTAAGTCATGAAAACATCTGGCGTTTTCCCATTTTCCCAAGTGAGGAAACTTAACATTCGTGTGTCTAGTGGCTTGTCTGATGCTGATGACTGTTTGTGTGTGTGCAGACTGCGGACAAACTTTATTTCAGTGTAATCCTCCGAAGCTGAGTTTAAATTAGCTTATAAACCTAAGTCACCCACAATGATGGTAATAATTTAAGTTTTAATTTTCTGACAGAATCTGAGAGAAGACGCTGGATGAATTACATTGAGACACACGTTAAAGGAACTGATTACACAGCAGTGGAAATGGGTGTCAAACTGCTATCACATGATTCACCAATGATTTCTGCTTCTGCTCATCTGGTTAGTGAGTAGCAGGCAGGGGCATCACTGGTTTTTGAGGGGGGGGGGGGGGGGGGGGGGGGGGGCTTAGCCCCCAGGAGGTGCAAAGTCTGTATCTCTGTGATGACAGACATGCATGAAGCCTGTCTGTGGTGGCAGAGCAAAGAAGATGAGCTGGTTTTGTGAGCGAGTGAGAAAACATGACTGACATTATAAAGTATGGAAGGCAGCCAGGGACATTAGACTGAGGCTTTGTTTACACACCGTGATTTAAAGGTACTACACAGGGGAAGAAAATGAGGATTGAATGTTTTCTTTCATGACAGATATTTTCTCTTTCATTCCTCTGGAATCGATGTGCAGGTAAAATTACATTGACTTTTCATACTGTTTGTCTTTCATTCAGCGCGACATCCATGTGATTCCAAGACCAGCCTGGCTGATGGGATATGGGAGGATGGACCAAAAAAATATGCTTGACTAATTGAGTCTTTCAAGGCAGGTAAGCTTTAAAAACGGTGTGTCTGTGTGTGCAAAAATAAAATACAAAATATTTGTCCAAGTTGGAGCTCCACCTTTGGACCTTTTTTCCTTTACAAATATACCGTATTGTCCCGAATATAGGACGATTTTTTTTTTTCCCCCAATAATTGTATTCCCGAAAATGGGGTTGTACTCCAATCGGGGACGAGATGTTACACAGCTGCGCGACGAGATGGAGCCAGAGTACCGGTGACCAGGAAACAAATGGAGTGTCACAGTCACAGACAAATACCCCTTTCCCACTGGCCAAAAAACCCATTTAAACATGCTAAAAATCGGCTCCTCATGGCAGTGGGAAAGGGTTTAATCGGCATTTCGACCTGGGTCGTGCGACCCTGCAATCGACCCTGGTATTTAGCGGGTCAGGTTTCTACCGGCTTTTAGTGGGAGAGACACATCCAGGAACTTAAATGATGACGTCGACGCAGTGTGGCTACGTTAGCGCGCCAGCTGATGTTTCTGGACACAGCGTGAGATAGGCCTGGGCGATTATATGATCGTGATTGGTGATCACGATTAATTTCCAGTCGATCACGGTGATCAGCTGTGAGCACATTTACTCGATCAGACATGGCAGAAATGTGCGTGACACAGTAGACTTTTTCCTGCTCAACTTCCGCCTGCAAGTTGTCTGAGAAGTAAACAGAGATGGAGCTGAACATGGAGCAGCGAAGCAGATGAAGTCAGCCATGCCTCGGCGTTATCCTCTGAAGATGAGGCTGCTGCTGACAGGACAGGCTGCTCCACCCGCACCGCTGCTAGCACACCGCTGCTAGCTCACCGCTGCTAGCTCACCAATCCGCAAGGAATCTGGTCTTTTGAGTCCAGGAACTACTTGTGATACAGTTTAACTAACGATCGTTCAGTTCTTCTTTTACCGAAAATGACGGTGCATCGCATCATTGAACATATCACCACGTCTTGCCGCTAACGCTCTGTTTCTAACAACATGCAGAGAGCCTGCAGCGCTGCAGCGCCGTTCTTCTTCTGTGGTGTCTGTGTAAAATAAGGTTGAACATGCAAACAGCACACCTAGTGGCATGAAGTGCAATAGCAGTCATGGCGTCGCCTGGCTGTGGTCTGAATGAGGATCTCCCTGGGGTTATTCCAAATGTTTCAGAAATCAGAATATTGATCTTAACACGAATATTGACTGCACGTAAACGTAGCCAGTGTCGTCTTTTAAGGCCACTGCACCATACGAGCAACATTGTAAGAGGAGAAAAATGATTAATTTTGTCTATTTTTTTTATATTATTGTAGTTTTGAACCGTTACATTTTAAATCTAATCTGTCCAATCTAGATTATTTAAATTTTGTACATTTGATGCAAGCATTAATGATGGCAGCAGCATATTTAGCATCATAACTTGAAAATAATGTTTACATTCTAAAGCACCTTCATTATCCCCAGGCGGTTTCTTTAGTTTTTTAATCTTTTATAGCAACAAAAATCCTCAGGGCTGTAAACTGTCACACTTTAACTAACGATCGTTCAGTTCTTCTCTTTTACTGAAAAAACGGTGCATCGCAGGGTTTTATTGTCTTGGTGCTAGATTTTTTTTTCCCATTTACTGCACTGTTAAGTGAGATTGTTCTTATATTTTTCTATGTTCATATTATTTAATTTGCATTGCTATTTGCTTGGTTTGTTAATAAAATGTTAAACTATTCTATAGTTCTAGTTTTCAGTGCAGATGCTTTAAAACTGGTTTAAAAACAATATAACATATCGTGATTTTAATCGAGATTGAATGATATGGAAAAAAAAAATCGTGATCATTTTTTTTGCCATATCGCCCAGCCCTAGCGTGAGATATCCTTTGTCAACATGACCCAGCATTGGCAAGATAGCAAGACCAGACTGTGTTCCGCTGTATTGTTTAATTTCGTTGTGCGCCGTCGCGCTGATGATGTCATCAACGTGGGACACCATCAGCGCGGGAAAATGCAGCGATGCGGCTCGCCAGCAGGCGATGAGACCCGGGTCTGCAGGCAGTGGGAAAGGAGTCTTAAAAAAGCGATTGTTAGCGGGTCGAAGACTCGGGTCGACACGCTAGTTGCAGTGGGAAAAGGGTAAAAGTGATCTCATGAAAAATGGAGGAACTTGACCATCTTGAACGAAGGGGCTTAAACACCAGACGAGTGAGCAAACAACAGAGGCGAAGTTTTGATGCCAACTTTGAACTGATGGTAATCAATGCAACAGAGTCAAACAACTGCACTGTTGCGCTACTGTTTTGTTGCAGTATGGGATTTGTTTTTTAGAATAAATTGTTAATGTTCATGAAGTTGAATAGAACTTGAATTTGATGGTTATAAAGTTATTTAAATCATTAATGCAGTTATTGAACTTTTAAGGCTATGTAATTTTAGCTTATTTTGAGACAGAATTTTTTTTTTATTTAACACGACAGTAATTTTTTTATCTTAAATCATGTGAAATGTTATCTCTCTTGTGAGTTTTGGATTTTTGAATAATTGTACAATAAAAAGTTTTTTTTTTTTTCATGAATAACCTTATAGTCTTGAACATAGTTTTATTTTCATATTTTCACAAAATGATATTTGAAAATAGGGGTCGTCTTATCAGTCATCCGATATTTGGGCCAATAAGGTCGATATGATGGTTCAGTGATGAGATTCAATTAAAAATTCTGTTTTTGACTCGGAGTTAAGTTAAAATGAACCCCGACTATAATGATAAATTTGCTCTATGTGGTTCAGCTTGCTGTCAGTAACATATCTATGAATAATTTAAAAATATATATAAATTCAGTTAACTATATTTTAACAAAGTTTATTTCGCACGGAGGCCGCCATTGTTGTGCACGTTGCAAAGCATTCTGGGTAGTGACGTCACAAAGTTGTTTCACCTCTCAGCAGTGTTTTTAGGAGTGATCTGTTCACAGCTTTATAAGCATGAGTGTTCAACCCTTTCAATTCGAACCAACACGAAACCAAATACAGAGCGAGGACGAAAATGAAAGTAACAGAGGAGATGACGATAAAAATGGTAGCTACCAAGAGGAAGAGAGAGTCGGTCACAGCCGCTGGTGCCTTTGTGGATGCTGCCTCCCAGTGGCGACCGAGATAGAGCGTCTGCTGCAAAGAGCTCAATGTTCTTTCTGTCGCTGTTCATGGTACTTATTTACTTTATATCGTCACGATTAACATAATTAACACAAAAATGACAAACGGAGATGGCTGCTCTCTCTACTTTACCACAGATCTCCCCTGTATCACAGCGCATCCAAACTTTCAGGCTGTCTGCATAAACCTGGACGTCTTGTGGGAAATTCAGCCCGGGAGCGTCGTGTGGAGACGCGTTTTATCTGAGGAGCGGGCGGGCGGGCGGGGGGTGGGGGGGGTAGGTGCGGTCATACTTTGGTTTGCGGAGCGGGAGCAAATATATAATATACCGGAGAGCGGCCACGCACACGGCCGGGAGAGCACACACAAATCTTCTGTTATCATTTAAAATCTGGCACGGCGGCCTAATAACAGTGTTCTCACCATATTTAACAGTCCAGAACACTCCACATCACGGCCATGTCCGGATTCTCCTCATCCTCCCTGTTTCAGCTGAGCGTCACTTGCTGGTGTTATTCGGACTCGTTTTGAGTCATCATCGCGTTCCCCTTCCTTCTTTTTAAAAAATGACAGTAAATTTAACTGTCTTTTTAGACATGTTTGATTCGCCCTTTGCTTACTCTCTTCATGAATAATCTCAGATGCAACAACTTTCTGTCAGAGGCGGGTTTGATTCACTGCATCAGCAGATCTGCGGCTCTTTTAAATGACTTATTTTTTTAACCTTTAATTGTATTAAACAATCTGAAATTAGTAACAGTTGTTCTGTGAATTAATGTTAGAATATTACTATTTTATGCAGTTAACGTGATTTCTGAGCACAGGTATGGGGAGCTGAACTCTCCCACAGGCATCTTCCCACTCTTTTCTTAATTTTCTCTCCTTAGGAAAGCTGTGGATGCTCACCACACTGATTTTAATTCCCTTGTTTTCAAAATTACATCCAAAAGTGACGCAATGTGGCATTTTGTTCAGTTGTAGCTGACGAGAGAAGTACTTTGTGAGTAATTTGTGGCTTTGCTCGGTGAACAGACAACTACCTGACGTCATCACTCCCAGAATGCATTGCGCGGCCAAAACATGGCCGCCACCATGTAAGCAATCCTATAGTAAGTAATCCTATAAACGAGTGGCATTTCATAACTTATGCATTATGTTTATACTTTTCTAACAGCGTATTTTAAGTGTAGACATCAGCGACAACATTTGCAGAGCTAATAGACATTTTAATCGGGGTTCGCTTTAAGTAAACTTAACATATGTGTTGATATAAAAATGCTGTAAAATGCATGTATTGTGTAAAAAGTGATGCAAAAGTTATTCCTGTTATATTATTGATGATGTTTTTTTCTTTGATCAAATACAGGCGAAGAGGACATAGAAGATCTTTGGGATCAATGGAGATGGATGATGAGGACATTTGCGGTCTTAAGGACAGAGGAAAAGTCAAAGCAGACACAGTATGGCAATGGCGAATTTTGCATGCAAAGAAATATTCAACACATCCAGATCCATTCTTTTACAGTAACAAAATTGGACTGAATTATAATGTTGCCTCCAGCTCTCACCCAAAACTGAATTCACCATTTGTGCCAAATGGTGTCATACTTGAGGTGTGTGAATTTGCTCGAACGATCATCAAGAGTCGCATGCACTTCATCCCAAACATTCTGGAAAACAATTTTGATCTCGGATTTGAAAATGATCAACAGCGGATCGATTTCACTGCTCAGATTCAGCACAAGTTGGAAGACTTGGTTCGAAAAGCTGTCACAGATGAAAATGAAGTTTTTTCTCTTTTTGACACTTGGAAGACAGAAGGTAGCAATAATGGACTGAACAAGGCAACAAGGACACACAAACCTCAGAGTTTCTTCATGGAAATTGAGAATATAAGTGAACTTGAACAATTATTGAAATGTTCCTCTGAAAAAGAGACAGAAGAGATATCAGGATCACACACTGATGGCGGTGATCAGAAAGATAACACTGATTGTTCAGGAGCAGAAATGAAAGAAGTCGTCAGTGCAGACATTCCTTTGATGTTGTTCACTTCTTGTGAAAACATTGGTTTGAACCTTGGCACGGGAACTAAACAAAGTCTTGATCCAGGCTTGTTAACAGAGAGAGTGATGTTGGAGTTGGTGGATTTTGCTCGAGTCTTGACTGCCTCCTTCACCTCCATTGTCGTCAGTGTGTTGGAGCATAATTTTGAGCTTGATCTGAAAAGTCAAGAGAGAAGGAATGAAGTGTGGTTATTGATATCACAGATGCTAAAAAGGGGGAAACACATTGCTGCCAGCAACACAAACTTCATCCCAGAGTTTGAAAATGAGCCATTTTTCTTTGAGAGAAACCCATTAAAGAGAGCCTATGTACCAGCACTGTCTACAGTGGAAACCCTTCTGTCAGAAGAGGCAAAGAGACAAAAGCTGGACTTCAGTACTTCTTATGAAAAGATGCTTCCTTCAGTCACAAAGTTCATCTTGAAGAAAGACCAAGGACAACTGGATGAAAATGTAAACGGGAAAAGTCTTTCTCACAACACTGAGTTGTGTCCAAGTGCAGAAGAGGAAGATGAGCATTGCCACATGTGCCCTGTGGAGAACGATGCAGATTCAGAAAGTAGTGTTGTACAAAACTCAACTGGCTGTGACATGTCCACAGAATCATTAAGTAGGTTGAGTAAACAGTCTCATGCCACCACTGATGGTTCATGTAATTCATCCACATTGAACAAAGATCTTACCCCACCATCTGACTTCCAGCCAAATAAAACTCTGGTGCAAGGCAACGGTGAGACACAGATTCCAAGAAATGTACCAAATGACTGCGGCATCGACCAAGAAAGAGAAATAGATTCCAGTTTGTGGAAACTGCGTGCGGGTCGCGTAAACCAAATCCTCCTGACACTGGACAAAGACCAATCCAGATTCATTTCTGTGAGGAATCTCGGTGTCGAGTTTGATGTTGGGTTTGGACCCAAACAGAATCTTGGCCTTGATGATTTGACAAGTCCAGTTCTTTTTGAACTTGCACAATTTGCATTAGCCATGAATTCATCTCAGCAGGAATTCATCCAGGAGATTCTTGAGAACAACTTTGACTTGGGCCTACAAAGTGAACGCCATCAAAAAACCTTCATGTGTGAAGTCATGAAGCGAGTAAGAGAACTTCAAAAATGTGAGGATGCGGTGAAATTCTCAAAAGAGGGTTTTGAACTTCCAGTTTCAGTGTCACCTGTTGACAGTGTTTATCAGAGCAGTGTCATTGCTGAACCCAGCCCCATGTCAAACATTGGATATTGTGAAGGCAGACCAGTGTGTGGTCCTAATTCTCATGCTGAAGCCAGAGTGGACTCACCTTCAGAACCTGAATCTGTTTCAGAGGACGACATGGATCTTTACCCTTTCTGTAAGGACATTGGTCTGAGGCTTCAAGTTCAATGCAGGCATTCAACTGGAAAGCTTGTCATCAATAAACTGACCAAAGGAGCAATGACTGAAGTGGTGAAATTTGCAGGAAAATTGTGTGGAACCTTTGAAGAGATCTGCATGGATGTGCTCAGACACAACTTTGACTTGCAAAGTATGGATTCTTACCTTGCAACATCAATTTTTGGTCAAATCGTTGTTGCAACTAAACTGAAGAATCTATCAGATAACTTCTCTTGCAGAATAATGAAACATTCCATGGCAGATCCTTCAATACTCATGTATGGAAGAAAGCCCAGTGACACAGAAGCACAAAATAATCCCAACTTGTTATTGTGGATGCTGCGAGAAAATCATGTTAAACATATCCTTTCAGTGCTTCATGGAGGTCAGTGTCCACTTTATTCTTACTCCAGGTGTAAGAAATTAGGCCTTGATTTTAATGTGGGGTCTGGAGTGAAACAGAGCCTTGATCCAAAATGCTTAACAAATGGCATCATGGTTGAACTTGCCACTTTTGCCAAGACACTGCAGTTATCTGAAAAGGATTTCATGACAGAGATTCTGGAGTTTAATTTTGATCTAAATTTCAACAACGAACTCCATCGCAGTGCGTTTACAAAACGACTGAGCGCAGATGTTTTTCAGCTCATTTCAAGAAACAAGAAATTCCCGCTGAAGAACAAACATCAACAGTTTGAGCTCCCTGACTTGAGATGTTTAGAAGAATGCAATCCGGATTGCCTCAAATGTTACCAAGACAGGATTGAAACCTGTTTTCAGGATGAATCTGAATCTGGTCACATGCCTCATGTTCGTCCTCATAACACCACTGATGAATCACGAGTTCATATCTGCACACAACCAAAGTTTGCAAAGATCCCAGTCTCTAATTTCTCATCAGCAGAAATTTTAACCAAGCCCTTCCGTCACAGTAAGGAAGTTGGTTTAAGCCTGTGTGTGGACAGAGACCACCCAAAAGAGAAGTTAGACTTGCATGTTCTGACGGAGGGAGTGATGCTTGATGTGTATCATTTTGCCCAAAAACTGTGTGGAGCAGAAACTGAGATCATTCATGATGTTCTTGAGCACAACTTCAACTTGACACAGAATCACATTGAAGATCTGACTCGACATTTCTGTGACAGAATGAGAACAAACATTGAGGAGCTCGCCTGGTTCAATGAAGTTGTTGAGCTTGATAAAGCTCCTTCCACAGCTCACCAAAAAGAAAGTGATGGTTGCTTTGAAAAAGTATCCAGTTGTGAGGGTGCTTCCCATTTCATGGCCACTGATGATTTACCCAGTTCACCTGTCAACACAGATGTGAGTTCACCATCGTCAGATGTACCTGAAGAAGTCATGATGCAAGAAAGTGAAACAGAAGACGAGACCCTCCAAAATATTCCAAACAAATCTGACATGAACCATGAGGAAATGGAAGCAGAGACCAACATGTGGAAGTTCCGTTCCAATTATGTGAAAAGAATCCTACTTGCTCTTTTGAATGAGTTTTTCCCACACTGGAACGTGGGATTTCTCAAGTTTGATGTTGCGTCTGGGCCGCCCAGAAACTTCAATCCTGAAAGATTGACAGCTTCTCATCTGCACAAAGTTGTTCTTTTTGCATTAGCACTGAGTTCATCCCAGCATAATGTCCTTGTGGATATTCTAGAATACAACTTTAACTTAGGCCTGCAGAGTGAATACCAGAAAATAACATTTGCATGTGAAGTCATGAAAAGAGTACAGGAATTATTAGCCCGTGACGACAGAGATAACATTTTGAAAGAGGTGTTTGTTTTGCCAGGTTCTCTGTCATTCAGTAATGTGAAGTGTGAGAGTGATGACAGTGTTGATTCTGAACCTGAAACTTCGCAGACAGCTTCAGACCTTTATCCATTCTGCAAGAAGATTGGTTTGAAGCTCAATGTGAGTTTCTGTCGCCCAGATAAAAAGCTAGAACTCCACAAACTGACCAACGGAGCAATGATTGAGGTTGTGAACTTTGCAGAAAAATTGTGTGGAAGCTACGAGCAGATTTGTGTTGATGTCCTGCGGCACAACTTTGATTTTGATTTGCAGATATCAGATTCTGATCTTGCTCAAAATATTCTTTCACAGGTTCCTTTTGCCATTGAGGAAACTAATCTTCGTTGTTTTTCCAAAGAAATAAAGCTTGCAACCAGAGTCAACTTAAATGTCTTGGACTCTCAGAGGAATACATCTTCACAAACAAGCACTATGAGTTCAGTTAAAACAGAGATGAACCAGAGTGCAAGTCAACCCGGTGACGTTGAAGCACAAAATGATCCAGAGTTGCTGTTGTGGAAACTACGAGCCAACCGAGTTCAGCAAATCCTCTCAGTGCCCCACAAAGACCAGTGTCCACTTCACCCTTACAGCAGATGTAAGACATTAGGCATTGATTTTGATGTAGGATCTGGTTTGAAACGTCGTCTTGATCCAAAACTGTTGACCAATGGCATCATGTGTGAACTTTACACTTTTGCCACAGAACTCTGGTCATCCACGAAACATTTCATGACAGAGATTTTGGAGTACAATTTCAGTCTGCACTTCAACAATGCACTTCACCGAAGTGCTTTTGCAAACTCACTGATGGAGGCAGTCAGATTGATGAATCAGAAAAGATCCTCAGTCTTGCTCCTGAAATCCCTGTTTGATCTGCCAGATGAGAGATGGATTCTGGAAGTGGCACCAATTCATAAGTGCTGCTTTGATAGTCCACATTCTATGGTGAATGTTGCCTCTCTTGATGTGACCCATGAGAAAACAAAGTCTGGAAATGCTCCAATATCCACTTTCCCAGCAACAGAGGTGATAACAAAGCAATGCCATCACTTCAAGAAAGCAGGTTTAAGTCTGTGTGTGGATAACGCTCACCCAAAGGTTAAACTGGACAAACATCTCCTGACATGTAGAGTTATGCAGGATGTGTACAGATTTTCTAAGAAACTTTGTGGAACAAAGTTCAGAATTGTTAATGATATCCTTGAACACAACTTCGACTTGGACCATCAGAGTCATGTGGAAAATATTGCAAGTCATTTTTTTTGCAGACTCAAGTTTTATAGTGGAGAGCCTAACTGGTTTAATGAAATCTTTGATATCAAGCCCATTCCCAAAGAACAATGTAAATCGAAAGAACCACCTCCTGTGCTGAGCAGTGAAAGGAGGGAATTATTTCAACGAAGGAAACAGGATATGGAAAGAGCGAACGAAATGATTGTTCAAAGACAACAAGCAAAACAGATGGGGGAAAACATCAGTTTTCATCGCAGTGATTTGAGCACCAGTCAGTCAGGAGAAGACTACATGTGCCCTGTAGAAGACGACATAGATTCAGAAAATTATGTGGGTAAACATCACCTCACCACCAGTAATGCTGCATCAGCTTTGAATGGAAACACAACTATGAGCCCACAATGTCATCCAAATGAAACCCAGTTGGCAGGTGATGAACATGTTCCAAGAAGTTTGCCAAATGGATGTATCATAGACCAAGAAATGGACCCAGAGCTCAAAATGTGGAAATTTCGTACCAACCGTGTGAGACAAATTCTCCCATTCCTAAAGGTGTCGTCCCATTACATGTTCAATGTTAACTATGTCCATACCTTGTGTCCAAAGCATTGTTACGAATCAGACATCCTGCAGCGCCCCCGCCCTGCATGTTTTCCATGTCTCCCTGCTTCAACACAACTGAATCTCAGGACGGTGCCATCAACAACTCCATCAGAAAATCCGGTCACAAGCCACTCATTACAATCAGCCATAATGAAGCAGGGAGACACTGAAAACATGCAGAACTGTGGCCGTCCAGTATCTGAGTTTGAGACAGTTTTTGTAGACTTTGATGTTGGCTTTCAGCCGAAAAGAAACTTGAGTCCTGACCATTTGACCAACTATGCTCTTCTTTACATCGCTCTGTTTGCCCTTGAGATGAATGCATCCCAAGAAGAATTCATGATGGAGATTCTGAAAAATAACTTTGACTTACGCCTAAAGAGCAAAGACAGTGAGAAATCCTTTGCAAGGGAAGTCATGAAACAAGTAAGAGAGCTTGTTAACTGTGGGGAAGCAGCTAAAGACTTAAGGGAGGTGTTTAAATTTCCAGGCTTTGTCTCATTCAGTGATTTGAACCATCAGACCAGCAGCAGTATTGAATCTGAACCACACCCCACATCAAGCACAGAAGAATGTGATGTTTCTCCGATGGCTGCTCCAAGTCTGTCTGCTGAAAGTGAACTGAGCACTGAAACTTCCCAGAACAATGTGGATCTTTACCCGTTCTGCAACGACATTGGTTTGAAGCTTACTGTATGTGGCTGTCAACCAAACAAAAAACTTGACATCAACAAACTAACCAAAGGAGCAATGATTGAAGTTTTGACTTTTGCAGAAAAATTGTGTGGAAGCTACGAGCAGATTTGTGTTGATGTCCTGAGGCACAACTTTGATCTGGATTTGCAAGATGTCGATACAGATCCGGCGAGAAAAGTTCTGGAACAGGTTCCTCTTGTGATTGCACAAAGAAATCTTCAGCGCAATTTCAAAAGAGTGAGATCCCGAGGAAAATTTAGCCCAATTGACATAAACTGCCAAAACAGTCCAAGTTCAGAATCATGCAGTACTGGCCCTGTCAGAGCAAATATTGACCGCAGTATGATTATCCACAGTGACATTAAAGTACAAAATGACCCAGATTTACTGCTGTGGAGACTACGAGCAAATCGTATTCAGCAGATACTCTCTGTGCCTCATGGAGAACAATGCCCGTTTTACCCATACAAGAGATGTGTGAAATCAGGCATTGACTTTAATGTAGGATCTGGACTGAAACGTAATCTTGATCCAAAGCTGTTGACCAATGGTGTCATGAGTGAACTTTGGACTTTCTCCGATGCACTGTTGTCATCTGTAAAGCATTTCATAACAGAAATATGGGAGTACAATTTTCATCTAAATTTCAAAGGTGAGTTGCACCGCAGTGCCTTCACCCAGCGATCTGTGAAATTACAGAAAGTGTTTTCTCAGCCGGCAATCTTACGAAAGCTCTACAAGTTTCCTGATCCAATGTGCATAAAGGAAAAAGTTCTATGTTGCCGCAAATGTTACCAAGATCGACAAGATGATCCTGGCAAAGTGACATGTAGTCGTCCACATATCATGACTGACCAAGCCACTGCTGATGCTCACTGCCCAGAACAAAAACCTTATGAGGCTCCAATCGCTAATTTCCCAGCAACTGAGATTCTAACGAAGCGTTTCCGTTCCTGTGCGGCTGTGGGACTAAGCCTGTGTGTGGACAGAAATTACCCAAGAAGCAAAGTGGACCAGCGTGTGCTGACTAATGCAGTTCAGAAGGAGATTGAGTTATTTGCCACAAGACTGTGTGGAACAAGATTGAAGAACGTCAGTGACATACTTGAACACAACTTCCAATTGGGCATGCCCGATCAATTTCAAACTCTTACACGTCAGTTTTCCCAAAGAGTAGGAGTAGATGCTGGAGAACCCATGTGGTTTGATGAAGTGGTCGACTTGGAGTTAGTTCCTCCAAAAACCAATTACCAAAAGAAAGACGTGTCTGTTGATCAGCGAAATGAAAGGAAGGAAGCGCTCAAAAGAAGACAACTGGATATGGTAGCAAAGAAGGAACAAAGGAAAGATCCAGTTGTAAAAACACCATATCAGAGGGCAAATAAAAACATGGATCCCTATCCCATTTGCAGAGAAATCGGTCTGGACTTAGAAGTGTCATCACAGTCTGGAGAAAAAGAAAAACTGGACCTGTCACTTCTGACAACATCTGTAGTGTTTGAAATACACAAGTTCGTGGCAAAGAAGTCATATCAGTCCTATCCCAAAACTTTGTATAAAATTTTGAACTACAACTTTGACATAAGGTCTCAACATCACAGAAAGCACAAATTTTCTGTAGACACTGCTTCCAAGTTTGTCAAGTTTGTCGATAAAAAAAAAAACAGACGTGTGGAGGAAGTCTTCAAGTTGCCTTTTGTGATTTCCGAGAAGTCGAGGAAGTCAGCTGAGCAAGGTCATCCACGTACTGAAGGTGAGAATTTATTAAATCCTGAGAGAGTCACTGTGATGCAGCATGGCCTCCTTGGTACTGACTGGTCCTACGAATATGTAGACATCAAAGAGGAGATGGATGATCCACCAAGAAGTTATGGACCAGAAATGGACTCTGAAGAAAACTATCCGTCTTTGGATGATGCCAGTGGATATTTGGACAGTCGTTGTCATGAAGATTTAGTCACAGTTAAAACTGAAGAGCTCAGTGGAAACATGTACCTGACAGAATGTCCATCTGGAAAAGTTGATGTCAAAGAAGAGCCACAAATGGAAGGTGTCCAGGATTATTCCCTGTCTGCACCACCAGTGTCTGATACACACCAGAATGTGTCATTTTACCTTTCTGACCAATGTGTAATGGAAACAGTATCCAGCACTAACGCTGTGAAGTGTGAACCTCTGCAACACTCTGTGGCGATCATAAAAGAGGAGGAGCAACAGCATGTGCCAGATAAATGATGACCATTGTGAGTGACATCAAGTGTTCATGTAAAAAGTTTACACAGCCAGCAGGTATGAAGATGTGTGAGCAGCAGAGTCAACTGGCTGAAATTTCTTCAATTTATGTAAGATTTTGTTTCTAAAAAGATGTTGAATACTCAGTTTCAGCGTTACTTGTTGTCTTGAGTTTGGGACTGTTAAAAGATGTGTGGTTGAGGCTTCACCGCACTCAGGATCATTTTGAATGGCTGTGCCAGTTATTCAAGAGGAAGTTGTACCAGTGTAAAGGGTTCAGCTCATTTCTGTCTTGTTCTTTTTATTTGTTATTTTGTCATGGATGTAAATTGAGGTTCCATTTTGAATTTGTTGAGTATGTGAAATCTGCTCGACTTTACGCATTTTTATAGGGGTGTCCTCAGATAGTCGATGATTCGACGATTCGTTCGAAGGGGCCTGATTCGACTACCAATCACGCAGTCGAAGCATCGAAAAAATGTGGTTATTAAACGAGGACCATTCCATCACAGCTGTATGGGGGTGCTGAATGACTGATTCTACATAGAATTGCTTGTTTTTTTTCCAAATAAACATGATATAAAGCTATTTGATATACATGTTAGCCTATCAAATATACTGTGGAAAAATGTACTTGTACTTTTATTCAATATTCTATCTATTTACTGTTTGTGAATGAAAAACCATGGTGAGTGGCACAATCCGATTTTGTGCAGAGCTCCGTCACAGAGCAGAATCTCGGTGGTGATTTGGCTGAACTTTAAAAGGCTCACAAAGTCGGAAAAAAAACAGAACTTCAGACCAAGTCAAAGATGATCCAAAAAAAAAGTCAAATGCAGATTGTGTCCTTTCATATCACTTCACAACAACATGGCTTTCCACCTTAAACGGGTCAGTAGCCAGATAATTGGGTTGATAAAAGACGGTTCTCTTACTCATTTCTCATTTTTAATGCTGACTTTTATTTCGTTTAATTGTAATATTTTAGGTTATTATTATATTATTTTTATTTATCTAAAAGGCTATTTCTATTTAATTTAGTGTTTGTTTTTGCATGGATGTTGCGCTGCGAAACAGACCGACACAGTGCAATTAAGCCTATTTCATTTAATTTGAGCAGATAATATGAGAAGTTGTTTAGCCAAAAAATGTGATCTTATTTGCAGAGATTATAGATATAAATAAATAACACGCTTTAGCCCGTTTGTTAGAAGCGGGTTTGGTTCTGGTCATTTGAACTATACTTCATTTGTTTGATGTTTAGAGTTACCGACACTTTGTTCCAGTCTGTGTTTCAGTGTGTAGGAAAAAAATAAGTGTTGTTTTACCTGCCTGCGCTGTTTTTTTTTCATTGTTTTTGGGTTTTTTTTTTTTGTTTTGTTTAATTTTTTTATTATTAGTGCAATCAGGGCCGACTGTAGGCATAGGCGCCCGTGAGCACCGCTCTGCACTGTGCTGTGCTCCGACACCTGTGTAGGCACACTCCCCCCCCCCCCCCCCCCCCCCCCCCCCCCGCCCCCCGCCCGCTCCTCCAAACAAGATGAAAGATTCGACTATCAGTCGACTATTGGCAGATTCGGACGAATCAGATTCGACTATAGAAATCCTTAGTCGGGGACACCTCTACATTTTTAACAGTTTATTCTGTTTTTATTGAAGTGTGTTTGTACTCTTCGTGATTATGTGTTTAGCATTATTTTGAATGTTTGGATAACTTTCAAACTCTGTAAAGATAGACTGCTCTGAATTGGAATGATTGCCTTTTGCATTGTATAAAGTTTTGAAAAGATCTTTCCCTCTCGTGTGTTTTTCTTTTTTTTCTGTTTTTCTTTATGAACTGGGTGTCACGATTTTACATTGTCCAGGTTATTGTGATTGTGCAAGATAACGGATCATCTCAGAGGAGTCTTCTTGTCGTCGGCCAGTTGGAAACAAGAGGATTTTCATATTCATATTTCAAAATATTCTTTCCAACTTTAGTCCCTCCACAAAGCAGATGTACCACTTAGCAGTTCCCAATGGCTTTCAGTTGTCATGTAAGCATCAAAATATCAACGAAAAGCCAGCAATCTAAAGTCAAGCGGGTGAGCCTTCCACATGAAAATCTTATTTGAATGCAACTTAATTTTATTCTGACTTTGTCATTTTTTTAAGGGTTGTTTTGAAATCAGATTGTACTTGCTGCTGCTTCCAGTTCTCCCTTAACTGAAAGCTTTTATGTCAGTAAACATTTGGGATCAGTAAAAGTTTCACTATGTAAAAATATGTTCAGCTAGTGACTGAAATATATATCCATCTGTACCAGCCAACAAAATTGTATTGTTTGCAGTAGTTACATGCTGATGATTTGAACAATGATGACGCAAATGAAGAATGAAGCTTCTAAATAACTTTTTTTTTTTTAGCTGAGCATGATTACAATGCTTATATTTTGGCAATATTTTTGTTTGCACTCAATTTAGCTCGACTTCGGATTTTGATGTTTCATGCTTTTATTTTGAAGGCACTGCTTCCTGTCTTGACGTTTGACATTGAGCTCTACAAGAATAAAGAGACATCATGGAGGTTCAAAAGTCAGGGACAAAAAAAAAACTGCAGGTTTTTTTTTTCAATTAGGTAAGTTTTGTCAATCTGTTTTAAGGTAATTAGGGGTGAATTCACTTACTGAGTCATTGATGTCATGTTTTATTGTGGCCTTGTTCATTTTGGTTTGATAATCATTCACCAAGCTTTATTTATTAGTGAAACAGTTTGAATCTGAAATGAAGAATGCATGCACACACACACGAAGGAGGGTTTTTATTCTCAAGAGATGTGATGGAAAACTGGGAACTCAGTGTGTCTATCTCAGCATCTTGATGATGAGATTCTCGTTTCCAGCAGTGCACAGCTGCTTGATGGATTCCTCCTAAATGTCAATCATCACTATTCTGTCGCAACAGATGAATGAGCAGAGATCAATATCAGTGTTAAACATTCAGACAGGATACATTTCACACGTCGTGTCCGTTAACTGTTCCGAAATATAAAAGCGATATCCTGCTTTATTATACACATCGTTCTTGACTCAGTTCATTACCTGCAGTTCCCCCTCCGTCCACTAGAGATCAGTATGGTGCTGACTGTTCTTATGAACCGCACTCCTAAAAGTAAAAACTGAGGAAGCAGCTTTTCCTCTTCCTCTCTTTACTGTCGTCTTGGAATCGCAGAGGAAACATTTTATATCCTGCTGCAACAATGAGGAGTTCAGGCTTGGAGAGAGTTTATTATTACCCAGAGACTAACTGCTGCTCTGTGAATTTTCACCGTGTTTGAACGAACCGCGTCGTACGAGGAGGAGACTGATCACCAGCTGGGATTTCTGGAAGATCTCCTGGAAAACTAAAGAAGTTACACAAAACCGGTAAGAGGAAGTGTGAATGAACACATGAATCTGTCTTATTTGGCCATGTTTGTTTATCCAAACAGAGGCAGTAGTTAGAGGTGCATTCGAGGCGGAGGCATTGTGTGGGTGTGTACACACGCACACTCTCTCATTCAGGTATATTGCATTACTCCAACAGTCTTCAGCTGGAACAAATGCTGCTGCGACGTTACCTGTGCCAAGGCACAGCAGCTCAGTACATCCTCATTTCCTGAAGCCCGAGGGCGATTAACTCCCCCTGCAAATCAAGCAGACAACTGAACATCAATTCAGCAAAAAATAAACAATACAGCAGCATCAGATCTAAGGTCCCAGTCAGGGCCGTTTCAAGCTTCATGGGGGCCCTAGGCAAGATGTTGTTTGGGGGCCCCTATTTTTTCAGACTGTAATGAAGAGATTCCTAACCCTTTAGATGGTCTACTAAGCCGAGGCTACAGTTAAAATCAAACGTCTTAATAGTTGAGCCACTCAGACAAGTTAAACCGATAAGACTATAATACAAGGAAAATCATCCTCTATATGTCAATAAATAAAACAGATTAAGAATTTATAAAAGAAAAAAACATTTACTTTAAATAATAAAACATAGCAAATCAACATGTATTTTAAAGTTCAACAATCAAAACAAACCACCGCTTAAAATAATACTTAACACTACAGTCTCACACTCCGCACAACAGCTAATAACAAACTATTCACAGTAACAGTCACAGTGTATTGCGTTCAAAATGTCTGCTTCCTAGCTTTCTGCCATCTTCTTTTCTGGGAAACGTAAAAACAGAACTGATCTGAAATGGCCCTCTACTATATCAGTTCTGAATGAATCAGAGAAAACTGACGGCCACTGGCAGGTCAGCTGGATCAAAAACAGACAGCTGACCATGTAAATGTGCAGCTGATGCTTCCTGGGCAGAAAGAGGTTCTAAGGTAAGTGATTGTTCTGGAGTTTCTGGACAGAAGGAGGTTTGGAGGCACTTGATGGCCCTGGGGCTTCCTGGTCAGGATGTTCAGACGATCTCTCAGGCTCGATGTCTGGAGCGCCAAAATATTTTAGAATTGCTCCTGCAACGACAAAGCTCATGGGGTTATCAAGAAAAAAATAGATTCTGAGTACATATTCTATTTTATTATTACAGCGTTGTTGCAGTAATACAGAAAATTAAAATTATCTGTCTTTAAACTAAACATTGTGATGTACAGTGTCCCTTTAAAGTTTGTACCCAGTTACAAAGTTGCCACTTTTAAGAGTTTTCTGCATTAGTTTACCAATTGTACTAAATTAATAAAACTAAGACAAATGAACCACTGCCATAACAGTCTAAAATAAGAAGAAAACACCATGCCTAGTATTTATAGATCACACTCATTGAACACATGACTTGTATTTGTTTTTATTGGTTTGATATTGTTTTATTGGTTTTAAATTATGTACTTATTTTTATTCATATACTTTAATTATTTTGGAGCGCACTTTGGTCACTGTATGTGTTGTAAAGGGCTCTATTAAATAAATGTTGATTGATTGATCGATTAAAAAACAGACCTTTAAAAGAGTTCTTTAAATTAAAAACAAAAAAGTGGCACAGTTTTAATTAGAGTCCTATACAATACACTCTAAATTTAGTAAATTAATTCTAACTAATCATAAAATAAAGTGTAAAATATGTGAGAGACAACTTCCACACAGAGCAGACTACTACAACGACATGCCTCCCTCCTTAGAATCTGAATGAACGGCTCTACGGTCCGGAGTCAGCCAATCATTCCCGGCAAGACAGGCCAGCTTTCATGAGACAAAGCTTAAAGCTGAGTTTGTGACGAACAGATAATAGCAGACAGCAAGCTAACATTTATCCAACACTAGATAGTGCAACAAATAAACAAACTTGCAAAAAGAAAAAAAAAAAAAAACAAGTTTCACCTCGACCTCTGCAGCCCACATCACCAGCAATTGACTTACCTTTATCCTTTGAACGTTTTTCTTCCTCAGTCTTCTTTTTTTCCGTTTTTCCGCGCCGCTGGGCTTTCTTTTTGATACCATTATGGTTTGTTTTGTTAATCCACTCGCTAATGACGGGGAGCTGTCCATCATTCCCATCGTACCTGTCGGCGGGCGCTACGTGACGTCACTTGCTGTGTGACAGAGCGGTCCAACAGACTAATAATGCCACAAATCATTGCCTCTATGTTTTCTCGGCTGAGAAGTAACCATCAGACGGGTGATTCAATGTGTTTTGACCCGTGTTGGATCTCAGTTTGAGTCTCACAAGTTCCGTTTTTGAGACTGAGTGCTCCCCGCTGGCACACAGTCAAGTCAGGTCTCAGTGCATTGTCAACCTCTGAGAACACTGAGTTTCTTTTCTCTGAGAATAAACTCTGTTTACACACCATCGAGGGGTGTTCAGTAGTTTGGTATTACTTCAGCTCCAGTTTCAACTTTTGGGTTTTCCAGTTTTTTGCCACAATAGATGCATTCAGCTCTTATTTTGTTAATTGCTCCCATGAAGCCAAATTCTATCTACAAATGGAAACTTTCACAAATTACTTGGTGGCTGCGTTTGTGCTTTTTTTGGCCTGTGTTGGCCCACGGGTCTGAGGTTTGACACCCCTGCCATAAAATCAAATCTTGCATCCATTTCTTCTTCCTCATTGTCAATCAGTAGATATGTGGCAACAGTGCCATGGCACAGTCCAGGTGCTTTCCTCCTCAGAATCTTTACCCAAGTAAACAATGGTCTGCTGCCCCCACCCCCTTCTTATTATCTCTCTTATTTTTATTTATTTATTTATTTTTATTGCACATACTGCAGTTATGCTCCACCATCTACAACTAGGGTTTTGTCTGCATCCTTAAAAAAATCCAAATCACGTCCATACTTTCAACTTTGTCGGTTTTGTGTGGGAAAGCGTCTCTGGAGCTCTGACCACACATGAACGTTCTGCCACGTTTTCAGAAGCCAAGCCTCATAAACTTCACATGCACGCCTGTCGTATCACTGTGAGTTATTCAAAGTGCATAATCAAACATGGTTTTAGTTTGAAACAGTAATAATAACCTTCACAAATTTAGTCTCTCATACAGGACTGCTGTATTTTCCTCTTTGAGAATGTTAAGGCTCGCGTTTCGTTTTCTTTTGTATCATTCCGCCTCTGTGGTTCTCTTCTCCTCCTCCAACTTAGCATTTATCTCATTCATGTTTCACTTTATCCTCTCACTTCTTGGTTTTTCCTGTACATTCTTAGATTTCAGCAGAGTTAAACTATGACTTTGGTGGTAGTAGTGATTCTCACCGTGTTTTGTTTGAACTCTAAAAGCCTCAGTATGCTCCCCCGTCGCCTCCACGGCGTTCCTACGACGTCTACGCTGTAGCCCTACGTCGGGCTACGCCGGGGCTTGACGTGCACCTCCCGAAAATCGTGACTTCGTGTCAAGGCGACACGTGGTGATGTGAACGTCGAGGGCTGTGATTGGTCCGCTTTCATGTTGTTTATAGAATGAAGTAGAACTCACCCTGAATGCTTTTCTGATCTGAACAGTGCTTCGGGAGAAATTCAGATCCAAAATTGAGCGGCGCACATCCCTATACTGTTAGCAGTGTTAGCACTGTTAGCAGACGGGGCTGTGTGTATAGCCACTCCTAAAACGGCTTTAATTGTCCAAAAGCTCATTAGTTTCACCAATATTTCATCATGGTCCGCTCACGCCACTCCTCCACGACAGCCCGGTGTCGTCAGATATGTCATATATGCAGATATATGTTCGGTAAGTGAACGCGTGTCTAGATATGTACGTCTAGAGATCTATGTCTATAGATCAATGTCTTGGTAAAATCGGAGCTACGGAAGCCGCATTGTTGTTGTGACTGCCTAGCGGCGCGGCAGTGAAATTGCAGAGGAGGGTGTTCCCTTGACACAGAAGCAAGATATGTTCAGTAGCGGCGTAGGGTTGCTGGCGTAGGAGCGACGGGGGAGCATACTGAGGCCTTTAACTTGAAGTCCACTATCATGTCTCGAAGAGTGCAGATTATCTCTAAAATTGCAGCGTTTTGGTCTGCGTCAGAACGGGAGGTGGTTTCGAAGACAAGGTTAAGCTGTTTTTCGTGCCCGTGATGTTTGTTTCCATGTCTTCAGGCCTGCAGTAATGGTGTGGGAAGAGTGCAGATCTTAATTGAGCATTTTTAGGATTTTGCTGTACAAGATGCTTATCGTACGTCTGTTGCCTCCGCCATTTTGCCCAGCCAGCTGTGATGAGGTCTAGGGTTATCAACGTTAACAATTTTTTCTACATGTGTAATCTGTTACACCAGGGGTGTCCAACCAGTCGATTCAGTCCTCTGGAACTGATGTGGAGATTGTCAAGTCCTCTAAGTTTTTGTGCTGCTCCGGACTTGAACAGAGCGTTCTCTTCGTATGGATGTTGTGCAGGATTTCACTCAAAGAATCAGTCCAGGTTTTCTTTCAGTTCTTTTATTGTCAACAGTTTTTGGTTCCTTTATCCCTTTAGGTTTCTTTTAATTTCTTAGCCCTTTTGCGGGTTCTTAGTTTCTTTTGGCTCTTCTTTTGGTTCTTAGCTTAGCTCATAGTCGTTTGACGGTTCTCAGGTAAATAAAACCTTAAGGGAAACAAAAACATGCTCAATTACTCCCAGGAGTAGTATTTAGATTTTTTTTTAAATTTTTTTACAAAGTTGAAGAACTAATAATGATCTGGCCATAAAGGACCAAGTAACTTTAACAAAGGTAGATTCTAAATATTAAACTTACTTAACAGTTTAAGGTAGCAAATTAATACAAAAATAAATCAAATGCTTTTCCTCACAACACATTAAACTTAAAGGGGCTGTATCATGCTTTTTTAGCTAGTCCAAACCTATTATAAGCATTAATAGTGGTGTCCCGATCCGAAATTGATATTGGATATTGGTCTGATATCAGCCAAGAAACGAGTATCGGATTTTATCAGATTGCATGTAAAATCTCTGATATAAGCACTCCGTTAAGCTGTCCATTTTCCGCTCCAGCACTTCTTTCCATAGGTGATTCTGGTTCACATTCTCAAAACAGTAGGTGGCGGTAATGCACCTTGGCGTTGATGCCGTGTGCCATAAATGCCAAAGAAGAAGAGCACCCGGATCCAGCCAATAGAACGTCTCTGATCCAGCACGCAGAGCCCATACGCTCGCAACAACACCACCACCTATGTGTGTGCGCTACTGTAGGAGCAGGATGTCGGCCGCGTGGCAGTATTTTACCGTAAAATCGGACAAAGACGTTGCAGCTGAGTGCAACACTTGTCATGCACAAGTTTCCCGTGGTGGCAGAGAACCCGGAAAGTTTAATACAATCAGCCTCATCGCACATTTGAAGCATAATTTTTTTTTTAAGGGAAGACTAAGAGCAAGTCAGTGAAACTGGAGCTGTGAACAATTAAGTTTGAGCAGTTGAACAGTTGAGAATATTGTGTTGTTTTTGTTTTCATCTTCACCTTCAGTTGTTCCCACCATATACTGACGGTAAAAAAATAACTGAAGTGGACTTGAATTGTTTGCACATTAAAAGTATGATTTGATTTTATTGGAGTAATTTAGGTTGTTTTTCAGCGTATTCTAATTTTTTTTCAACTGTAGAGCACTGCACGTATTATGTTAAAGGTTAAAATTTTTGTAACCAATTCGTTAATAAATGGGTCAGTTTTTCCTCATACCTACTGTTGCTGACTATTGTTCTCTGTGTAACACCACTTGATCAAGCCTTTTCCAACATTCCACACTACAAAATAAATGAAAGTGTGTATGATTCGCGCTGATATTGTATGGGACCAATATCGGTATCGGCCAAAACTCAAGGTTGCAATATCGGTATCGTATCGGAAGTGAAAAAGTTGTATCGGGACATACCTAAGCATTAACATGGTAATACCGTATTGGCCCGAATATAAGACGATGTTTTTTTCCAGAAATTGCATCCTAAAAAGTGGGGTCGTGTTATAATCGCGGACTTACGGTAGATGGTCAATACGCATCCGTGCCGCTAGATGGAGCCAAAGAATCACTGACCAGAGAGCGAGTGGAGTGATGAAATGAGATCAAATGATCTGATGAAAATTGGCGGATCATCTGGAACAAAGGGGCTCGAATGCTGGACAACTGAGCAAACAACAGAGGCGAAGTTATGATACCAACTTTAAACTGATGGTGATCAACGCAGCAGAGTCATCAAACAACTGTCAAGCTGCCAAGAGATATAGTGTAGCAGAGTGCCTCGTTCTTATTGGAGAGCACAGAAATAACGCTTCCAGAATGCTAACGCTATGAGAAAAGCTTTCCGTGGTCCCAAGAGCGACGCTTCAGAGAGACTGATAGAAGGGTGAGTGAATACGTCTCTGAAAACGAAAAGATGGAATACCCACCACCAGAGCCTGATTCAGCTGAAGGCACTGGAAAGTTATTTACATCATTTATGCAGTTTGGACCCCTTGAGGCTTCTTATTTGTTGCTTATTGTTTCTTATTTTGAGAAAGAGAATATATTTATTCAATACTGTAGTAATATTTTTTCATTTTATATCTCGTGAAATGTTATCTCAATTGTGAGTTCTGAATTTATAGTAATTGTATAATAAAAAGTTGTTTTATGAGTGACCTGTTTTCAGTATTTTTTTTTTTTTCACAAAATGATCTTTGAAAAATAGGGGTCGTGTTATAATCAGAGTCGTCTTATATTCGGGCCAATACGGTAGTTTATTTTTGGCGCTAACCAAAAGTCATTTTGTGTGAAATAAAAGATTTTCCGGGGCTAATTCTGAAACCCAGAAGAGAAAACGCTCTGTTTCACTGAAAATCCCACCTCTCCCCCCTGTGAACTTGGACTGAGAGCGTACTTCAGCCAATCAGCGCTTCAAAACAAATACGCTGGCTAGCTTCAGCTCTTTAGCTTTGGCTTCTCTATATGCAAAGACACAAGAAAACGTCTTTTCCTGTTAGAAACTCACCAAGCGCAGACTCTTGCTCTTGCTTGATTGTTGCTTTCAGACGATGGTTAAAGTTTATCTCACACAATATGGGAAACTGTGGATCCCTCCAGGCACGACAAAACACAAGTGGTCTTCGAACTGATTTAATGAAGTTTGACGAACTCCATTACAACCGTGAAAACTAGAAGCAAACAATACAATTAGCATTTCAACTCGCCGTATACAAACAGATCACAAACAAAAACAATACAATAAAATACCTTGTTGGCTGCATGCCTACAACGAAGGGATATCATCACCGGATCCTGCTTCGCGTTTCTTGACGGAAAACGTAATCCTTTTGAGCCAAATGGCGAGGTAATTCAACACCGTGTCGCCGCCAACAGAGAAACAGCAGTCCAAACCGGAAGTGAACGGCACTTACGTCACCCTTATAACCCGAAACCGAGACATGCAGCACACAATAATCACTTTACAATTAAAACATATTTCTAATAACCCTCCAATAAATATGAAATTGCAAATATAAACAACAATTATAAATAACTATGGACACTAAAAAATGATGCATTTACACAGACCGTTTTCACGGGTACGGGAGGGGCTGCTTCTCTGAGCAGCGGAAACACGAGGAAAGCTCAAACACACAGGCACGAAGGAAAAAAAAAACGCTTTGGGGCTGTTTTTGATGAGTGCATGACTATATAAAAAGGTTCAAACATACAAAAAGTGAATTTAGCATGATACAGCCCTTTTAAAGTTCTTATATGAAGCCGGAATGTCCCAGGCGCTCCTGAATGCAAACAAACACCTCCCTTAAGCCAGTGGAGATATTTGTGCAAATCACCATTCCGCAGCGCTTACCGGCTGTCTATCCAAGCCGAAGAGGTTTTACACAAGATAATCCAGAGAGGAGCACTTTTCTGTTCACTTTCAGTTTGTGAACTGTGTCCTGCTCTGAGCTGTCTCCTGCTCCATGCAGGAAGGCTGAAAGTCAGGTCTCCTCTCCACCCAGCTTTCCGGGGGCATCAATCAGGTGATTGAATTCACCTGGTTTTTCTCCTTCCTGATGGGGGATGGGAGGCAGAGCCAGCTCACAGCCAATTTTGACAGAACAGAGATTGTTACAATAACTTTTCATTCTCTTTTTCTTTCATTCAGCGCTACACATCATCCATGTGATTCCATTACCAGCCTGGCCGATCAGATGTGGGAGAATGGACCAAGACTATGCTGGGCTAACTGAGGCTTTCGAGGTAGGTAGCAAGCTTTAAAGGCCCGGTTTACATGGGTGTTTGTTTGTTTTTTGATAATGAAAACAGTCGTATTGCATGCAGAAGCGCTCCATGTTCAATCCTCGTATACAAGGGCCCCAGCTGAAGCGGATTATACGGCCTCCTCCCAAATAGACGATTTACCTGTGACACGCGCAAAAGGTCTCTGATGGAATTTTCAGATTCTGATCTGTAGCTTTGCTGTTGGCAGTCCTCAGCACCAAGCAGAGTGTTTCTATTTCATCCCAAATGACCACCAGAGGCGATGCTTAAAGCACTGGAATGTTCCCTTCGCGCATGCGCAGTATAAGTTGTATACTGTATAAGTTCGGGATCGTGACCCAGAAACAGCTCCTTATTTCTTCTCGCGTACAGTTCATACACATTGTGGATTGTGGGACATGCCTGTGTGGCATCATGATGCACCATCGTTGGGAGCCTTGTGACCTTCCAGGTCGGAGCTGCGTTGCCTGCTGATGCCCTCCAAAGGCTGTGACGTGTTGCAGTCCCAATCACCTGCTCTGCAATGCTGAGGCAGCGTTGCCTGCGGTGAGAGATTCATTCATAACCTCCCGGCAGAAGGTGATGTTGCTGAATCTACTACTCTTCATGACTGAAGGGGGGTTGCAGGTCGCTCCCCCATTGTAGCGTGGTCGGTGTTGCTAGGGCTCAGGAATGCTTTTCGCGTCCCTTGCCTGGCTTCAGGAAGTGAGCAGAGGTCTGGCTGGTGTGATACTGTGCTTCTGACTGTTGTGTAGCTGCATTTGAGCTCCCCGCTGTGCGAGGTGCCGCCGCTGCCGTTGGCGAGGAGTACGGTGGGTGGGGGCGTACGGCCGCTAGTCCGGCTAGGCAGCTAGCCTGTGATGTGTGTTGTGGTGTAAGAGGTCAGCCGCCTCTTGCAACCGGCAACTGCGTGTCTTTCTGGTCTGTTGCATGTACAGCCGCTCTGGCAGGCGGACGGCGGGGCCGGCACTGCCGTCACCACGTGGTGGGCGAGAGGTAGCATGCGGCCGCTAGCACGTAGCTTGGCTGAGCGGCTGATCACTGAGTGAATGATGTATGTTGTGGGCAGGAGGCACAGTCTCCTCGTGCACAATCGTTACGTGCGTCTGATCCTTCACGCCCACCCAGCTCCGGCGGGTGGCAGCTGGCAGACGCGCGAAGGGTCAGGGTGCGTATCACTGTTTCTGAGGCTGACGCCCCCGCGGTACTCCTGCGTACTCTCACGGTAGGTGGTACGCATGCTGTGAGCGGTATCTCCACTGTAGCAGTCCTGATGCTGTAGTGGCGTCTCTGCTGTGTCAGTGCCTACACTGTTGTGGCGTTCCGCTGGGTGCAGTATCTCCGCTGGATGCGGTGTTACGCTACTTGCGTTGCCGGTGCTTGTTGTGCAGCGGACCGCTCTTTGTTCTGCCTGAGCGGCGGCATAGAACGGCGGCGGCCGTTCTTGGTGCTAATTAGCAGGCATTGCTGTGCGGCTGGCATTTCTAGCCTGCCGCCCAGTCCTTTCCCCACACCCCTTGGTCAGTGTGTGGCGCCGCACTCGCAGGAGCAGCGGGGCTATCATTCCCCCCCCCCCACCCACCCACTTGGTTTGCCGTGCAGGTGGCATATGCCCCCTTCCCTCGGCTTATCGCACCACCGTCCCGGGCACCTGATACAGTGAGGAGCAGGTGGACCTGGTCGACTGTTTCTTTCATTTTGGTGCTGCCCGGCTGCTAGCTACAATCTGCGTTTGCCGTGCGGGTGGCGTATGCCCCCTTCCCTCGGCTTACTGCGCTAGCATCTCCTACCCCGGGCTCAGCTGCAGTTGCTGTGCAGGCGGCGTATGCCTCCTTCCCTCACCTTCCGTGCTGCCATTACTCTGGCCTGCTGCGTGCACGCAGCACTGCAGTTGGGCAAGAGGTGAGACAGAGCCGCCTTGTGGCCGCTCTCTCTGTTGCTCATGGATGATGTCTGGTTTGGTTGTGCAGGCGGCGTACGCCCCTTCCCTCAACCTCTGCAGACAGGACGTGCCAGCTCTCACCGTGGTGTTACCTGTGGAGCCCCCCTACAGGGGCCACGACCGCTGTCCCAGTTGCCTTGGTCCTGTTCACCTCAGGGAGGCGCAGTCCGACAACCAGTGCATGGGCTATGGCTACTTGCCCTATGCGCGGTGGACTACTGGGCTGGCGCAGGTCTCTTCTGCTGCTGGGGGTGGCCAGCCCACCCCCCCCCCCGGAGGGTTGGGGGTTGGGGGGTTGGACTCTGGCAGCCACGGATGGCGCGGCTGAGGCCGGCCTTGAGCATATGCCTATGTGGGTCAGCTATAGCGTCCCTCAGCTATCGCACCACCAGTTCAGTTGATTTTGCTGGTGCGCGGTGCACTCCCCGCTTCTGTCAGGTGATGCCACTATAGAGGCTGTTGCAGGAGGGAGCTGCTGAGCAGCCGTTCCCTCACCTGGACGGGGCCTTCGCTGGGACCCTGGCGTTTGCTGTGCAGGCGGGGTGTGCCCCCTTCCTTCAACTTACTGCATCGCTATTGTCCTCTTACTTTCTGGCTGCTGTGTGTACCACCTCCCCGCCCCTGGTGGTGGGACTGATGGCGGATGATGGAAGAGGGGGCTGCCGAGGGCAGTTTTCCCTCTTCTGGATGTGCCTTGCCGTTGTGTCGCCTCGTTGTGTGCACCCACCGTTCCAGCGGGTGGCACTGTGAGGACGGCGGACAGTGCAGGAGGCCACTGAGCACTCTGCCTGGGGTGGCTTTCTGAGCTGCTAGCCCGGTGATTTGTGCTGCACCCCCCGCTCTGGTGGGTGGGACTAATATGGGGGCTGATGGAGGTGGGGGCTGCTGGGCTACAATTCCCCTCCTGGACAGTGTACTATTCATGCACTCCTCACGATCCTCGCTGTGGCGGCATGGCTAGCGTTGGTTAGCCGTGGGTTGTAGGCTGCATGTGCTGCTTCCCCTGCATTGGACCCCGCGGTGATGGTTCCCACGCAGTGAGTGTTGGCTTCCAGCAAGTGATGACTTGTAGGATGGAAGGGAGTTGGGGTCGCCATGCGGCCGCTCCCTCTCCCAGATGTGGCTCTGCTACTTTGCTGGCATGGTGATGTTGCTTTGGCTGTGCAGGTGGCGTATGCCCCCTTCCCTCAGCTTCTCGCACTGGCTCGTCTTGTCCTACCGAGCCACGCTCTTGGTGTCGGCCCGGAGCCTTTGGCTGGTGATGACCCTTCCCCAGGCTTTCTACAGACCCGGCTGTTGTGGTTGACGACCTGTTTGGCCAGCCTGCAGGGGCCTCACGGCGCTGGCGGGCGCCCTCTCCTATTGGACTTCCCCAGCAGGAGTGTGGTGCCTCCATAGGGGAGCTGTGCATTTGCGATGGCTTACGGAAGCAACCCATTTTCTGCGGTGTGAGCTTGGTTTCCTTTGCTCCACAGGTTGTTCCACAGCAGGCCATGGCGCTTTCTCAGTGGGAGGGTTCTGCTGTTTCTGTGCGGAGGCCGGTGGGGCACTCCCGCCCTCGCTATCTCTGTCTTGTCCTGGTGTCTGACGGGCCCGACTCACTGCTGAGCAGCTGTTCGGAGAATGTCAGGTGGACCACCTTGAATGCTAGGGCACCATCTACCAGGCGGCTATATGGTAGTAGGTGGAGGTTGGTTGCACAGTGGTGCAGCGGCCAATGGGGAGGACCCGGTGCTCTGTCCGGTCCCTGTGGTCCTGGACTTCTGCAGTCTTTTTGGACCGAGCCTGGTTCCTGTTCACCCTGAGGGTGTATGTGACGGTGGTATCTGCCCGCCATACATCGGTTGCAGGCGGCACGATTGGGGGCCCCACTCCAGAGTTGGTTCCCTCAGTCGGACTTTGAAGCTCACCCCCGAGAGCCCCATGGGCGCCCGCCTGGGATCTGCATCTGGTGCTGGAGAGCTTGTGTCAGCCTCCCTGTGAGCCCCTGGCAGCAGCGGGGCTGCAGTGGGTGTTGCGCAGGACGACCTTCCTGCTGGCCATGACCACGGCGTAGCGTGTGGGGGAGCTGCACGCTCTGTCTACTCTCCCCGCATGTCTCCGGTGGCATCCGGCTGGGGCGGGCATCACGCTGTGACTGCCGCTTCCTTCCGAGGGTGCTGTCGGGGCTGAGGACAGCCAGCCTATGCAACTCACTCTATGTGGCCCCCGTCGGACAACCCGGGGGGCCAGCCAGGGCTCTTGTGGGGTGCTGCATGGCTGCTATGCAGATGTGCCGACATCTGGCCAGCCAGTGGTCTTAACAGAGGCCCTCGTAAGGGCTTTGTTCTCTCCAGGCAGCGCCTGTCCCACTGGGTTGTGGACACTGTTTGCCATTCCAGGCTGCAGGCCGGCCTCTGCCCGAGGGTGTGCATTGCCGCTCCACCAGGGCGGTGTCCACATCTTGGGTCGCCCTGAAGGGGGTGCCCCTGGACGAGCTATGTGCTGTCGCCATCTGGACGATGCCTTGCACCTTGTTCAGGTTCTACAGGTTGGCCGATGTGCCTCCGCATGCACTGCGGGTGGTACTGGGCCCTACAGAGGCTTCTCAGTGAGGTTGGACTCTGGGATTCCTCGTGACTGAGTTGGCATTCGTCATTCCAGTGCTTTAAGCACCGCCTCTGGCGGTCAGTAGGGATGAAATAGAACGAGAGTTACGAATGTAACTACGGTTCTATGAATCCCGGATGACCGCTACAGCGCTCTGTCATTTGGAATCCTCGTGGTTACGCGAGAAGATTCCGTAGGAGCTGTTCCTGGGTCAAGATCCCGAACTTATGCAGTTCCGAGGTCAGCCAGGGGTCACGAGTGACGTTGTTGGTATACATACTCAAACTGCGCATGCGCGAAGGGAACATTCCAGTGCTTTAAGCACCACCTCTGTCGGTTAGTAGAGATTCATAGAACCATAGATACAGTTGCAACTCTCGTTTTATCTGCTGGTTATCTGCTCAAACAGTGTTTAAACATCTCCATTCTACGCTGCTCGAAGAGCGAGTGCTCTCCTGGCTGGCCTCCGTCCTGTGGGGCTCCACTGTGCTCTGCCGGCTGGCGTCCCGGTGTTTTGCCGAGTTATACACCATCAACTGGCCTCCGTCAGTCTTTGAACATCTCGCTGTTGAGCAATTTGCAAGTTCTCCAGCGTTTATGCTCTCAGGGTTTTTATTATTATTTATTAAAAGTTTTTGTCAAACACTGACCAGTTTTTCTGTATGTGTTTGACTTTTGCAATTCTTACTTGCTGTTTATTGCGCACGTCATTATAGGGCTGCACGATTATGGCCAAAATGAAAACCACGATTATTTTTTTCAATATTGTAATCACGATAATTCATCACAGTTTTTCATTATGTTAGGTAAAACATACATTTTTATAGCACTTTTTTTTTTAAACAAACAAGTCTTCAAATTGAAGACTTGCGTCTTCAGCACTTCAGCGAAGTTGGGCGGGCATGTGCACATAATCAAAGATGTTTTAATTTGAATGTAAACAACTGTTGAGGACCATTTCAATGTTGTGAAAGATCACTTTTCCTTAGAAACGAACACATAGAAGCACCGACTGTAAGTATTTACAAATGTTTGACCAGACCTCTGTTCTGAAAAGAGCCGGATTATGACTTTGGAACCTGAACGCCTCACAGCTTAGCGACCGTCACCTGCTGCGTTCTAATTCTTGAGAGCAAAACGATGATCACTGAACAACAAGATGAAGATAAAACAACAAGAGAACAGTAAACAGCCACGCTAAACCCAGAAATTAAACCTACCAGAACAATGATTCCCTCATTCTCTCCAAGCCACCGCTACGCCGCTCAGATACTGAACTGTCCGTCAATAATAACTTCCCGTTCTGTGCGAGACGCTCAGCATTGAAATCTTATTTCCACCATTACAGAAGTTGAGATCGTGTCCCGTCGACTGATGTTGGAGCACGAAGGAATCGTTAAAAGCCAGCCCTAGTTCGTTGGTGGCTAACAGCTAAGCTAACAGCTGGCTGAGAGACTGAGACACCAGTGGCGTCCATCAGCAGGCGACTGTCCCTGAAGGCAGCAGGAGCTGCACGGCTCAGGTTGTTCACTAACGCAGAGGGTTTCAAGGTGTTCCACAGGTAATGAAGGCAGTTTAGGAGGAGTTGAATACTGACAGGTGAATGGACGGTGCTACTGCCTCCGTGAAGCAGGTGCCTCAGATTCTCAAAATCATCTGGCGGGCCAGATATTGTTGTTCGCGGGCCAAAAGTGGCATCGGGCCGCCAGTTGCCGACCGCTGCAGTAAATGTTGATCCTTTACGAGGCTCTAGCGGCTCCTCACCTCCAGATGCCTCAGCACTGTCAATGCCTGCTGCTCTCCACATTGTACTGTCTCATAGTTTTTTCATTTGACACGGCCACTGCTGCTGGGTTCACTCGCTGGCTGTTTAGGCTGCGTGATGATGAGGCCCGAACCTCAGTCGCCCCCTGGTGGTTGGCTGATTGTTGGATTTAGAAAGTGCTTGATTTGACATGCAACAGAGACCACTTTTTCAATTTTAAAACAATCATGTAAATTTAATCGCACAGCCGAAATTGTGATCGTGATTCGATTAATTGCGCAGCCCTACGTCATTACGTCACTACGTGACTACGTGAGGGAACGCATACACAGAGCGAATAAACCGTCCGTACAGTCCTCCCCACTGTGAGAACGGTTTATATGAGGTTCAAGCAGATAATCATTTGGCATCGACGACATCGTACCTCGAAGTGGATCCACTCAGGTGTTCATGTAACACATTTACAATCCGCTTTATCTCGCAATCCAATTATTAAGAGGATTTTTTGGCCCATGTTAATATGCTGAAAGACTGTATTTTCGTACTTGTAGATATGCACACAAAGTTCTTGTAAATGTTAGACTTTAACCTTTGGAGTTTTTTTTTTACTTTACACAAATGAATGTTTTGCTTCAGTAGTATTAAGAATGTGCAACACTATTCCTGGAGAGCCTCTGCCCTGCATGTTTGACTTTTCTCCCAGCTTCAGCACACCTGAACGCATTGAAAGGCTCATTACTGGGCTGTGTTCAGTGCTTAGTGATGACGGAATCCTTAGTTTTTGGTGTGTTGAAGCAGGGAGAAAGCTAAGATGTGCAGGACATTGGCTCTCCAGGGTTAGACATCCCTGATTTATGCGATTCAAACTTCTTTCTTTGACTGAGAATTCAGATCAGAAAGTGTTGTGAAATTCATATATGGTGTAAAATGCGAAGCAAAATTATTCCTGCTATATTCTTGACAAGGTTTTTTCTTTGCTCAAATACAGGCACAGAGGACATAGAAGATCTTTGGGATCAATGGAGATGGATGATGAGGAAATTCACTGTCTCAAGGACAGAGGAAAAGTCAACGCAGACACAGTATGGCAATGGCGAATTTTGTATGCAAAGAAATATTCAACACATCCATTCTTTTACAGTAATAAAATCGGACTGAATTTTAATGTTGCCTCCAGCTCTCACCCAAAACTGAATTCACCATTTGTGCCAAATGGCGTCATACTTGAGGTGTGTGAATTTGCTCGAACGATCAGTAAGAGTCGCATGCACTTCATCCCAAACATTCTGGAAAACAATTTTGATCTTGGATTTGAGAATGATCAACAGCGAATCGATTTCACTGCTCAAATTCAGCACAAGCTGGAAGACTTGATGCGAAATCCTGTGAAAGATAAAAATGAGGTTTTTGCTCTTTTCGACACCTGGAAGACAGAATGCAGCAATAATGGACTGAACAAAGCAACAAGGACACACAAACCTCAGAGTTTCTTCATGGAAATTGAGGTTCTAAGTGAACTTGAACAATTATTGAAATGTTCCTCGGAAAAAGAGACAGAAGAAATATCACGATCACACACTGATGGCGATGATCAGAAAGATAACACTGATTGTTCAGGAGGAGAAATGAAAGAAGTCGTCAATGCGGACATTCCTTTGTTGTTGTTTCCTTTTTGTGAAAACATTGGTTTGAACCTTGGCACGGGGACTAAACAAAGTCTTGATCCAGGCTTGTTAACAGAGAGAGTGATGTTGGAGTTGTTGGATTTTGCACGAGTCTTGACTGCCTCCTTCACCTCCATTGTCGTCAGTGTGTTGGAGCATAATTTTGAGCTTGATCTGAAAAGTCAAGAGAGAAGGAATGAAGTGTGGTTATTGATATCACAGATGTTAAAAAAGGGGAAACAAATGGCCGCCAGTAACACAAACGTCATCCCAGAGTTTGAAAATGAGCCTTTTTTCTTTGAGAGAAACCCATTAAAGAGAGCCTACGTACCAGCACTGTCGACAGTGGAAACCCTTCTGTCAGAAGAGACAAAGAGACAAAAGCTGGATTTCAGTACTTCTCAGGAAAAGATGCCTCCTTCAGTCACAAAGTGCATCATGAAGAAGGACCAAGGACAACTGGATGAAAATGAATTCATTGCGCAAGAAATTGAAACAGAAGAAGAGACCCTCCAAAATATTCCAAAGAAATTTGACATGAACCATGAGGAAATGGAAACAGAGACCAACATGTGGAAGTTCCGTTCCAATTATGTGAAAAGAATCCAACTTGCTTTTTCAAAGGAGTTTTACCCACACTGGAGCTTGGGATTTCTCGAGTTTGATGTTGCGTCTGGGCCACCCAGAAACTTCAACCCTGAAAGATTGACAGCTTCTCATCTGCACAAAGTTGTTCATTTTGCATTAGCACTGAGTTCATCCCAGCAGAATGTCCTTGTGGATATTCTAGAATACAACTTTAACTTAGGCCTGCAGAGTGAATACCAGAAAATAACATTTGCACGTGAAGTCATGAAAAGAGTACAGGAATTATTGGCCTGTGACGACAGAGATAACATTTTGAAAGAGGTGTTTGTTTTGCCAGGTTCTCTGTCATTCAGTAATGTGAAGTGTGAGAGTGATGACAGTGTTGATTCTGAACCTGAAACTTCACAGACAGCTTCAGACCTTTATCCATTCTGCAAGAAGATTGGTTTGAAGCTCAATGTGAGTTTCTGTCACCCAGATAAAAAGCTTGAACTCAACAAACTGACCAACGGAGCAGTGATTGAGGTTGTGAACTTTGCAGAAAAATTGTGTGGAAGCTACGAGCAGATTTGTGTTGATGTCCTGCGGCACAACTTTGATTTTCATTTGCAGATATCAGATTCTGATCTTGCTCAAAATATTCTTTCACAGGTTCCTTTTGCCATTGAGGAAACTCATTTTCGATATTTTTGCGGAAAAACAAAGTTTGCGACCAGAATCAACTTAAATGTCATGGACTCTCAGAGGAACACATCTTCACAAACATGCACTATGAGTTCAGTGAAAGCAGAGATGAACCAGAGTGCAAGTCAACCCGGTGATGTTGAAGCACAAAATGATCCAGAGTTGCTGTTGTGGAAACTACGAGCCAGCCAAGTTCAGCAAATCCTCTCAGTGCCCCACAAAGACCAGTGTCCACTTTACTCTTACAGCAGATGTAAGACATTAGGCATTGATTTTGATGTCGGATCTGGATTGAAACGTCGTCTTGATCCAAAACTGTTGACCAATGGCATCATGTGTGAACTTTACACTTTTGCCACCGAACTCGGGTCATCCATGAAACATTTCATGACAGAGATTTTGGAGTACAATTTCAGTCTGCACTTCAACAGTACACTTCACCGAAGTGCTTTTGCAAACTCACTGATGGAGGCAGTCAGATTGATGAATCAGAAAAGATCCTCAGTCTTGCTACTGAAATCCCTGTTTGATCTGCCAGATGAGAGATTGATTCAGGAAGTGGCACCAATTCATAAGTGCTGCTTTGATAGTCCACATTCTGTGGTGAATGTTGCCTCTCTTGAAGCGAACAATGAGAAAACAAAGTCTGGAAGTGCTCTAATATCCACTTTCCCAGCAACAGAGGTGATAACAAAGCAATACCGTCACTCCAAGAAAACAGGTTTAAGCCTGTGTGTGGATAACGCTCACCCAAAGGTTAAACTGGACAAACATCTACTGACATGTAGAGTTATGCAGGATGTTTACAGCTTTTCTAAAAATCTTTGTGGATTGAAGTTAAAAATTATTAATGATATTCTTGAACACAACTTCGACTTGGACCATCAGAGTCATGTGGAAAACATTGCGATTCATTTTGCTCGAGGAAAGTCCTACGATGGAGATCCCACTTGGTTCCATCGAGTCTTTGATATCAAGCCCATTCCCAAAGAACAATCTAAATTGAAAGAACCACCTCCTGTGCTGAGCAGTGAAAGGAGGGAATTATTTCAAAGAAGGAAACAGGATATGAAAAAAGCGAAAGAACTGATTGTTCAAAGACAACAGGCAGAACAGATGGAGGAAAACATCAGTTCTCATCGCAGTGATTTGAGCACCAGTCAGTCAGGAGAAGACTACATGTGCCCTCTGGAAGAGGACAGAGATTCAGAAAATGATGTGGATGCTCATCAGTGTGTCAGTCAAGCCAGGTGGGACTTTTCCAGTGGAGCACAGATGAATGATGTGGGTAAACATCACCTCACCACCAGTAATGCTGCATCAACTTTGAATGGAAACACAACTATGAGGCCACAAAGTCAGCCAGATGAAAACCAGTTGGCAGGTGATGAGAAAGACGAATATGTTCCAAGAAATTTGCTAAATGGTTGTATCATAGACCAAGAAATGGACCCAGAGCTCAAAATGTGGAAATTTCGTACCAACCGTGCGAGACAAATGCTCCCATTTGTAAGAACTATGTCACATCTGATGTTCAAATATAACTATGCCCATATCTGTGGTCCAAAGCATTGGTCCGAATCAGAGATCCTGCAGCGCCCCAGCCCTGCATGTTTTCCATGTCTCCCTGCTTCAACACAGCTGAATCTCAGGACGGTGCCATCAGCAACTCCATCAGAAAATCTGTTCACAGGCCACTCATTACAATCAGCCATAATGAAGCAGGGAGACACTGAAAACATGCAGGACTGCGGCTATCCAGTATCTGAGTTTGAGACAGTTTTTCTCGACTTTGATGTTGGATTTCAGCCAAAACGAAACTTGAGTCCTGACCATTTGACTAACTATGCTCTACTTTGCGTTGCTCTGTTTGCCCTTGAGATGAATGCATCCCAAGAAGAATTCATGATGGAGATTCTTCACAATAACTTTAACTTACACCTAAAGAGCAAAGACAGTGAGAAATCCTTTGCGAGGGAAGTCATAAAACAAGTAAGAGAGCTTGTTAACTGTGGGGAAGCAGCTAAAGACTTAAGGGAGGTGTTTCGACTCCCAGGCTTTGTGTCATTCAGTGATTTGAATCATCAGACCAGCAGCAGTATTAAATCTGAACCACACCCCACATCAAGCACAGAAGAATGTGATGTTTCTCCGATGGCTGCTCCAAGTTTGTCTGCTGAAAATGAACTGAGCACAGCGACTGAAACTTCTCAGAACAATGTGGATCTTTACCCGTTCTGCAACGACATTGGTTTGAAGCTCACCGTATGTGGCTGTCAACCAAACCAAAACCTTGATGTCAAAAAATTGACCAAAGGAGCAATGATTGAAGTTTTGACTTTTGCAGAAAAATTGTGTGGAAGCTACGAGCAGGTTTGTGTTGATGTCCTGAGGCACAACTTTGATCTTGATTTGCGAAATGCCGATTCAGATCTGGCGAGAAAAATTCTTGAACAGGTTCCTCTTGTTATTGCACAAATAAATCTTGAGCACAATTTCAAAAAATTAACTTCCCAAAGAAAATTTAACCCAATTGACATAAACTGCCAGAACAGTCCAAGTTCAGAATCATGCAGTACTGGCTCCATCAGAGCAAATATTGACCACAGTATGAGCATCCACTGTGACATTAAAGTGCAAAATGACCCACATTTGCTGCTGTGGAGACTACGAGCAAATCGTATTCAGCAGATACTCTCTGTGCCTCATGGAGAACAATGCCCGTTTTACCCATACAAGAGATGTGTGAAATCAGGCATTGACTTTAATGTAGGATCTGGACTGAAACGTAATCTTGATCCAAAGCTGTTGACCAATGGTGTCATGAGTGAACTTTGGACTTTCTCCGATGCACTGCTGTCATCTCAAAGGCATTTCATAACAGAAATATGGGAGTACAACTTTCATCTAAATTTAAAAGGTGAGTTGCACCGCAGTGCCTTCACCCAGCGATATGTGAAATTACAAAAAATGTTTTCTCGGCACTCAGTCTTACGAAAGCTCTACCAGTTGCCTGATCCAACGTGCATAAAGGAAAAAGCTCCATGTTGCCGCAAATGTTACCAAGATCGACAAGACGATCCTGGCGACGTGACATGTCGTCATCCACATATCATGACTGACCAATCCACTGCTGATGCTAACTGCCCAGAACGAAAAACTTATGAGGCTCCAATCGCTACTTTCCCAGCAACTGAGATTCTAACAAAGCACTGCCGTTCCTCTGCGGCTGTAGGACTAAGCCTGTGTGTGGACAGAAATTACCCAAGAGGCAGACTGGAACAGCGTGTGCTGACTAAAGCAGTTCAGAAGGAGATTGAGTTATTTGCCACAAGACTGTGTGGAACAAGATTGAAGAACATTTGTGACATACTTGAACACAACTTCCAATTGGGCATGTCTGATCAATTTATGACTTTGGTATTGCAATTTTGCACCAGAATAAGAGCAGATGCTGGAAAACCCACGTGGTTTGATGACGTGGTCCACTTGGAGGTACTTCCTCCTAAAGACAGTTACCCAAAGAAAGAAGTTTCTGTTGAGCAGCGAAATGAAAGGAAGGAAACGCTCAAAAGAAGACAACTGGATATGGTAGCAAAGAAGAAACAGAGGAAAGATCCAGTTGTAAAAATGCCATATCAGAGGACAAATAAAAACATGGATCCCTATCCCGTTTGCAGAGAGATTGGCCTGACCTTAGAAGTGTCATCACAGTCTGGAGAAAAAGAAAAACTGGACCTGTTACTTCTGACAACATCTGTCGTGTTTGAAATACACAAGTTTGTGTCAAGGAAGTCAAAGCAGTCCTATCCCAAAACTTTGTATAAAATTTTAAACTACAACTTTGCTATAAGCTCTCAACATCACAGAAAGCACAAATTTTCTGTAGACACTGCATCCAAATTTGTCAAGTTTGTCAGTAAAGGTAGAAAGAAAGGTGTGGAGGAAGTCTTCAAGTTGCCTTTTGTGATTTCTGAGAAGTGGAGGACGCCCAGAAAAACACAAGTGAAGAAGAAAAGAAATGACTGGTTCAAGGTGAAATTTTTGAGTTCAGGGAAGTCAGCTGTGCAATGTCATCCAAGTGCTGAAGGTGAGGGGCCATCATATTCTGAGAGAATCACTGTGATGCAGCATGGCCTCCTGGGTGCAGACTGGTCCTACGAACATGCAGACATCAAAGAGGAGATGGATGATCCACCAAGTTATGTACCAGAAATGGACTCTGAAGAAAACTGTCCATCTTGGGGTGATCCTAGTGGATATTTGGACAATCATTGTCATGAAGATTTAGTCACAGTTAAAACTGAAGAGTTCAGTGGGAATATGTACCTGACAGAATGTCCATCTGGAAATGTTGATGTAAAAGAAGAGCCACAAATGGAAAGTAGCCGGGATTATTCCCTGTCTGCACCACCAGTGTCTGATACACACCAGAATATGTCATTTTACCATTCAGACCAGTGCATGATGGAAACAGAATACAGCACTAACAGTGTTCAGTGTGAACCTCTGCAATACTCTGTGGTGATAATCAAAGAGGAGGAGCAGGAGCATGTGCCAGGTGAATGATACTATTGCAACGTCAAGTTGACATCAAGTGTTCATGTAAAAAGTTTAACCAGCCAGCAGTTATGAAGATGTGTGAGCAGCAGAGTCAACTGGCTGGAATTTATTCAGTATTTGTAAGATTTTGTTTATAAAATCATGTTGACTGCTCAGTTTCAGCGTTATTTGATGCCTTGAGTTTGGGACGGTTGAAAGATGCGTGTTTGAGGCTTCACAACAGCCAGGGTCATTTTGAACGGCTGTGCCAGTTATTCAAGAGGAAGTTGTACCACTGCATAGAATTCAGCTCATTTCTTTCTTGTTCTTTTTATTTGTAATCTTGTCATGGATGTAAATTGAGGTTCCATTTTGAATTTATTGAGTTTGTAAAATCTGTTAGACATGCTGCATTTTTAACAGTTTATTCTGTTTTTATTGAAGTTTTTTTGTACTCTTCCTGATTGTGTGTTCAGCATTATTTTGAATGTTTGGTTAATTTTCAAACTCCATGAAGATAGACGGCTCTGAATTGGAATGATTGCCTTTTGCATTGTATAAAGTTTTGAAAACATCTTTCTTCTCCTTGTGTGTATTTGTATCTTCTTCTTTTTTAACTGGGTGTCATGATTGTAGATTGTCCAGGTTATTGTGATTACATAAGACAATGGATCATCTCAGAGGAGTCTGCTTGTCGTCGGCCGGTTGGAAAGAAGAGAATGCATTGAAGTACATAGAGGCTTGTATACTTCCATTTCAAAATATTCTGTCCAACTTTAGTCCTTCCACAAAGCACGTGTTGCACTTCGCTTGAGTAAGAATTTCAGTTGTCCTATTAACGTCAAAATATCAACAAAAAACCAGCAATGAAGATAGACTGCTCTGAATTGGAATGATTGCCTTTTGTATTGTATAAAGTTTTGAAAAGATCTTTCCCCCTCGTGTTTGTCTTTTTTTTTTTTTTTAATGAACTGGGTGTCACGATTTTACATTGTCCAGGTCATTGTGATTGTGTAAGATAATGGATCATCTCAGAGGAGTCTTCTTGTCGTAGGCCGGTTTTAAAGAAGAGGACTTTCATCTTCATATTTCAAAATATTCTATCCAACTTTAGTCCCTCCACAAAGCAGATGTACCACTTGGCTTGAGTAGTTCCCAATGGCTTTCATTTGTCATGTAAGCATCAAAATGTCAACGAAAAGCCAGCAAGTCTGAAGTCAAGTGGGTGAGCCTTCCACATGAAAGTTTTGATTTGCAACTTAATTTTATTCTGACTTTGTCATTTTTTCAGAGTTGTTTTGAAACCAGATTTTACTTGCTGCTGCTAAAAGTTCTCCCTTAACTAAAAGCTTTTTATGTCAGTAAACACTTGGGGTCAGTAAAAGTTTCACTATGTAAAAATATGTTAAGCCATTGACTTGAGATATATATCCATTTAGAATACCAGCCAACAAAATTGTATTGGTGTTTACGAGACAGCAGTTGCATGCTGATGATTTAAATAATGATGACGCAAATGAAGAATGAGGCTTCTAAATAACCTCTTTTTTTTTTAGCTGAATATGATTACAATGCTTATATTTTGGCAATGTTTTTGTTCGCACTCAATTTAGCTCGACTTCCGATTTTGGTGTTTCATGCTTTTATTTTGAAGACACCGCTTCCTATTGATATGACGACGATAATACAAGTTTCAGGGATTAAACGTCACAGAGAAATAAAACTGCAGTTTTTCAATTAGGTAAGTTTTGTCAGTCTGTTTTAAGGTAATTAGGAGTGAATTCTCTTACGGAGTCACTGATATGTAATGTTTTATTGTAGCCTTGTCCATTTTGGTTTGATAATCATTCAGCAAGCTTTATTTATTAGGTTTAGAAACGGTTTGAATCTGAAATGAAAAAACACACGCATACAAACACACACACGAAGGAGGGTATTTATTCTGAAGAGGTGTGATGGAAAACTGGGAACTCAGTGTGTCAATCTCAGCATCTTGATGATGAGATTCTCATTTCCAGCAGTGCACAGCTGCTTGATGGGTTCCTCCTCGATGTCGGTCATCACTATTCTGCCGCAACAGACAAATGAGCAGGATCATTATCTTTATATTTATATTAAAGAGTAAGGCAGGACAAATATCACACGTCGTGTCTGTTATCAACTGTTCCGAAAGACATAAGCGATGTCCTGCTTCATTACACAGATCATTCTTGACTCAATTCATAACCTGCAGTTCCCCCTCCTTCCACTGGAGAGCAGTATGATGCTGACTGTTCTTATGAACCACCCTCCTAAAAGTAAAAACTGAGGAAGCAGCTTTTCCTCTTCCTCTCTCTCCTGTCTTTGAATCGCAGAGGAAACATTTTATATCCTGCTGCAACAATGAGGAGTTCAGGCTTGGAGAGAGTTTATTATTAACGAGAGACTAACTGCTGCTGTGTGAATTTCCACCGTGTTTAAACGAACCGCGTCGTACGAGGAGGAGACTGATCAGCTGGGATTTCTGGAAGATCTGGAAAACAAAAAGTTACAAGGAACAGGTAAGAGGAGGTGTGCATGAACACATGAATCTGTCTTATATGGCCATGTTTCTTTATCCAAACAGAGGCAGTAGTTAGAGGTGTTGTCGAGGCGGAGGCTGTGTGTGGGTGTGTACACACACTCTCTCTCCTTCAGGTATATTGCATGACTCCAACAGCCTTCAGCTGGAACAAATGCTGCTGCGAACTTGTCGCCACGGCCCCACTCCAAGTCGGCCCCCGACCAACTCGACCCCAGCCCCCGATCAACTCGGCGCCGAAATTTAAATATAATAAAATATTAATTATACTAACTGTGACAATAACATGTGATAATTCAATTAAATTCTGTTTTACTCACAAATATAATTACAACAGGAATAGAACAAGAACAATAATAGATATAACTGTACAATATCACCCATGCTGATCAGAATCATACAACCAAAAGCAATCAAGTACAATATACATCCTTAAACCAATTCTCTCAATAACAATCTTTATCTGTCTGAAGAGTTTATGACTTCATTTAATTCTGTTTATGTCTATGTGTCCTCCATGTATGATGTTTATAATAAACTCGATCAGAAGTTGAAAACTGTTAGATTTATGATCACTTCCATGCGGCACACAGAAGCATGAATGGGGTGTCGACGTATATGACATCAGCTCATGCTCCAGCAGACTCATGCAACAACAATGCTTGTTTCTTTGGTTGTTGCTAAGGATGCACATGGTTAACCGTTTAACCGTTAACCGATAACGGGAACTTTGACCGGTTAATACTATCGGGTTTTTTTTTTTAAGCTCCACCTGGACCGGAGCTCTCCACAGAGCTGTGCGTCTTCATACAGCTGGCATTATATTACAGATATCAGTGACGGCGCTGCAGATGACACCTTAAGGGTGCTTTCACACCTACTCGTCCGCTAGAGTGGTTCGGTTTGGACATAAATTATTCATAAACGTTGCAGCTGTCAACTAGTTCGGTTGGCATTCACACCACTTGTTTTTGCAGATGAACTATCTACTATGAGCCTCCTGCCCCGTGGTGGCGCTGTTCACACAATAGTGTGTTTTGGGTGACGGAAGTGAACCCTGATTGGCCAGCATCTGTGACGTGATGCCCCACGCGGCTTGCTACGGAAGCCTCCGCTGACCAAAAAGCCTTCTCCACAACAGAGCGGACAGGACCGAGGCTGGTCGACATTCACACCAGCAGCGGACCGCACCGAGACTGCCTTCTCGAGGAGGTCTCGGTACGGTTCTTTGTCCCAGACCAAAACTAACTGGTCCGCTTTCAGACCAGCGCATACGAACCGAACCTGCAGGAGTTGGGGACTCCAGTCCGCTTCAAGCGGACCAAATGCTGTAGGTGTGAAAGCACCCTAAGTCACTGATCAATTCCAGTTGCCCTCATGTTGTACAGTCGAGGAGGGTGTGTATCTTTGTGCACATTTACACATGTGGCACAAAATCGACGTTACATTGAATATTTTTTTTTATCTCCAGACGCCACGGGTCATCCAGATTTACAGTGAAATAGTTGGGTATGAAGCCTCATCATCCAGATAAACATCAAGCTCCATCAGAACTGTTTAAAAGGATTTCAGAAGCTAAAACTTTATTTAGGAAATTAATTAGAACACACAAAGAAATCACCGGCGCGCCACTCTTGACATAATTTTAAAAAAACAACAGGAAATTAAAGCCGCAAGCGGCGTCAAAAGGCCCTCGCCGGCTGCTTACCTGACCCGCCCCGTTTTCTTCCATTCATTGATGTTTTTGAAATGCATGTGTATGCATGTGTCAAATTAGGCACATTTCCATGGTAACAGGTAAATTTGATCGAATGGGAGATTTTTCACTTGGGCCCATTAGAATAACATGGGGAACTTCAGTCATCGCCGCGGCAACACCGTTGAAATTACAATATGGTTACCATTGGCTTTTTTGATTGGGACCACATGAAGGATTAGTCACCCAAATTTCATTCATTTCTGACAAACTAATAATTTTACTCCCCATACAGATTTTATTTTGATTCTGTAGGGGGTGCTATAATGCCGATTGTCAAAATTTCACTCTCAATGTGTCCAGGTGGGAAGGGTCAATAAGTGTTTAAAATTTGCTTGAGATTGGATTTGTTATGTACGAATGGCAGCCATTTGTCACACTCAATAAATGGCAAAATTTGACATCAACTTTGTGGCATTGCCACGCAGAAACCGTGAACTGAAGATTTATGATTTGGATAACTTTTAATTGTGTACTTGTGGAGATGGTGTCCACCAAATTTCACCTCATTTGGAGAAGCGCACGATCAAAACGAACATTTTGTACGATGTCCTGGAAAACGCTGACTCAGCATTTTTAAAAATTCAATCCCAGATAGCTGCTTTCCTGCTGTTCTGAGGGCGGGGTCATAATAATATTTTTTGTTTGTCCCGACAAGGCGCATGTGTATACTGAATTTTGTGGCTGTACGATAAGGTTTATTGCAGACCCCCTCCCATTGACGCAATGCATTTTGATATTTGCAGGTGGCGCTGTAGAGCCAATTTTTAAATCCCAATATTGAAACATATATTAAAAATATTTTTTCGCCAGAACTGAATTTTGTTTGGTGAGTTTTCAAGCATGTTTAGGGGGTCAAATTCCAGTTTAAAGAGCAGAAGAAGAAGAAGAAGAAGAAAGAATATTTTTTGCAAAAACAATATGCGATTTTTTTTTTTTCCACCATTATTTCGCCCACATATTATATATTTCCGGAAAGGTCTCGACAAGCCCGACGCGTCTGTGAGGTGTTTGAGAGTGTGAATGTCTGTGGTCGAGCGCTATGCGCTCGACAAGTCATGTTTGTGTGTGAGAGTTTGTGTGTGTTTTTGTGCTTGTACGTGTTTATGTGTGAGTGCATGTCGGTGTGTGTGTGTCTAGACATGTTGGCCTATGTCTGTGGTCGAGCGCTGTGCGCTCGACTTGTTGTCTGTGTTGCAGAAACAATAGGCCCTTCGCCCTTGGCTGGCCAGGGGCTCATTATTGAAGCCTACAGTACTGTTAATTATATCTAAATCTTGTTGGCTTTTTTTACATTTTAGATGAGCATTTGCTGTCATTGTAAATCTGCAGTTAAGCGCCGGACAGCGCCGAGTCAGTCACTCACTCGGAGCGCACATTTCCGTGTCAGAATTTTGGGACGTTTGCGTGTTGGAATAACGGTATTTCGGAATTCTGATATGTCTAAATGATGGTGCGTCGGAATGTCGGAGTGGCAGTAGAGAACCACTCAACAGGGCGTTTAAAGGTCATCCATGCTTTGCGTCGCTTTGGCGCTCCACCGATGCGCACGCTCTTTCTCCCAAATCTGCGCTCAGCTGTGCGCGTTCAGGCGCACTGTTCCACACATCCTCGAGAAGCTTTTCCGGCACTACAGACCGTTTATCTGCTCCTTTATTACAGATTTATTTGTAGGAAAATTAAGCACATACGTTGTCGGTATGTTAACATTTAATATTAAAGTTTATTTAGGCTTTTTTTTTTCTTTTTTCTGATTCGCGGGGCGGCGCCGGAGCAATTCTGTCGGCAGACCTTCTCCTCCCTCCAGACAGTCTGTTGTCTCCGTCCACGAGATTTTCACTCTGGTGTGTGGAGCGATCAGGCTTGAGCTCCCTTCACTTTTACCGTCATATTTTGTTTTCTGTGGCGCTCTGGCGCATGCGTATACCGGCGCGACCTGTGGTTCTCTTCTCCACCTCCACCATAGCATTTATCTCATTCAGATGTTTCACTTTATCCTCTCACTTCTTGGTTTTTCCTGTACATTCTTAGATTTCAGCAGAGTTAAACTCTATGACTTTGGTGCTAGCAGTGATGCTCACCATGTTTTGTTGAAACTCTAACTTGAAGTCCACCATCATATCTTGAAGAGTGCAGATTACTTGTAAAATTGCAGCGTTTTGGTCTGCGTCAGAACGGGAGGTGATTTCGAAGACAAGGTTAAGCTGTTTTTCTTGCCCGTGATGTTTGTTCCCATGTCTTCAGGCCTGCAGTAATGGTGTGGGAAGAGTGCAGGTCTTAATTGAGCATTTTTAGGATTTTGCTGTACAAGATGTTTATCGTACGTCTGTTGCCTCCGCCATTTTGCCCAGCCAGCTGTGATGAGGTCGAGGGTTGTCAACATTAAAAAATCTTTCTGCATGTGTAATCTGTTACACCAGGGGTGTCCAACCAGTCGATTCAGTGCTCTGGAATTGATGTGGAGATTGTCAGAATAACTTTTCACACTGTTTGTCTTTCACTCAGCGCTACACAGCATCCATGTGATTCCATTACCAGCCTGGCAGATTCAGATGTGGGAGAATGGACCAAGACTACGTTGGGCTGACTGAGACTTTCGAGGTAGGTAGCAAGCTTTAAAGGCCCAGTTTACATGGGTGTTTTTTTTTCTCTCAATCAGATTGAAAACAATGGTATTGAATGCAGAAGCGCTCCACGTTAAATCCTCGTATACAAAGGCCCCGGCTGAAGTGCATTGTATGGCTTCCTCTCAAATGGACCTGTGACATGCGCATAAGTTCTCTGACGGAATTTTCAGATTCTGATCTGTAGCTTTGCTGTTGGCAGTCCTCGGCGTCAAGCAGAGTGTTTTTATCTGCTGGATATCTGCTCAAACAGTGTTTAAACATCTCCATTCTACGCTGCTCGAAGAGCGAGTGCTCTCCTGGCTGGCCTCCGTCCTGCGGGGCTCCACTCTGCTCTCCCGGCTGGCGTCCCGGTGTTTTGCCGAGTTATACACCATCAGCTGGCCTCCGTCAGTCTTTGAACATCTCGCTGTTGAGCAATTTGCAGGCTCTCCAGCGTTTACGCTCTCAGGGTTTTCATTATTATTTATTTATGAAAAGTTTTTCTCAACCACCGTCCAGTTTTTCTGCATGTGTTTGACTTTCGCAATTCTTACTTCCTGTTTATTGCACACATCATTACGTCACTTTGTACGAGGGAACGCATGCGCAGAGCGAATAAACCGTCCGGACAATCCTCTCCACTGTGAGAACTGTCACCTCCAGATGCCTCAGCACTGTCACCGCCTGCTGCTCTCCACATTGTACTGTCTCATAGTTTTTTCATTTGACACGGCCGCTGCTGCAGGGTTCGCTCGCTGGCTGTTTAGGCGGCGTGATGATGAGGCCCGAACCTCGGTCGCCCCCTGGTGGTTGGCTGATTGTTGGATTTAGAAAGTGCTTGATTTGACATGCAACAGAGCCCGCTTTTTCAATTTTAAAACAATCATGTAAATTTAATCGCGGCAGCCAAAATTGTGATTCGATTAATTACGTCACTACGTGACTACGTGAGGGAACGCATACGCAGAGCGAATATACCGTCCGTACAGTCCTCCCCACTGTGAGAACGGTTTATATGAGGTTCAAGCAGACAATCAGTTGGCATCGACTACATCGTACCTCGAAGTGGATCCACTCAGGTGTTCATGTAACACATTTACAATCCGCTTTATCTCGCAATCCAATTATTAAGAGGATTTTTTTGGCCCATGTTAATGTGCTGAAAGACTGTATTTTCATACTTGTAGATATGCATACAAAGTTCTTGTAAATGTTAGACTTTAACCTTTGGAGTTTTTTTTACTTTACACAAATAAATGTTTTTCTTCAGTAGTATTAACAATGTCCAACACTATTCCTGGAGACCCTCTGCCCTGCATGTTTGACTTTTCTCCCAGCTTCAACACACCTGAATGCATTGAAAGGCTCATTACTGGGCTGTGTTCAGTGCTTAGTGATGACGGAATCCTTCGATTTTGGTGTGTTGAAGCAGGGAGAAAGCTAAGATGTGCAGGACATTGGCTCTCCAGGGTTAGACAAACCTGATTTATGTGATTCAATTCAAAATTCTTTCTTTGACTGAGAATTCAGATCAGAAAATGTTGTGAAATTCTTATGTGGTGTAAAATGCGAAGCAAAATTATTCCTGCTATATTCTTGACAAGGTTTTTTCTTTGCTCAAATACAGGCACAGAAGAAATAGAAGATCTTTGGGATCAATGGAGATGGAAGAGGAAATTCACTGTCTCAAGGACAGAGGAAAAGTCAACGCAGACACAGTATGGCAATGGCGAATTTTTCATGCAAAGAAATATTCAACACATCCAGATCCATTCTTTTACAGTAATAAAATCGGACTGAATTTTAATGTTGCCTCCAGCTCTCACCCAAAACTGAATTCACCATTTGTGCCAAATGGCGTCATACTTGAGGTGTGTGAATTTGCTCGAACCATCAATAAGAGTCGCATGCACTTCATCCCAAACATTCTGGAAAACAATTTTGATCTTGGATTTGAGAATGATCAACAGCGGATGGATTTCACTGCTCAAATTCAGCACAAGCTGGAAGACTTGATCCGAAACCCTCTGAAAGATAAAAATGAAGTTTTTGCTCTTTTCGACACCTGGAAGACAGAATGTAGCAATAATGGACTGAACAAGGCAACAAGGACACACAAACCTCAGAGTTTCTTCATGGAAATTGAGAATATAAGTGAACTTGAACAATTATTGAAATGTTCCTCGGAAAAAGAGACAGAAGAGATATCAGCATCACACACGGATGGCGGTGATCAGAAAGATAACACTGATTGTTCAGGAGGAGAAATGAAAGAAGTCGTCAGTGAGGACATTCCTTTGTTGTTGTTCACTTCTTGTGAAAACATTGGTTTGAAGCTTGGCACGGGGACGAAACAAAGTCTTGATCCAGGCTTGTTAACAGAGAGAGTGATGTTGGAGTTGTTGGATTTTGCACGAGTCTTGACTGCCTCCTTCACCTCCATTGTCGTCAGTGTGTTGGAGCATAATTTTGAGCTTGATCTGAAAAGTCAAGAGAGAAGGAATGAAGTGTGGTTATTGATATCACAGATGCTAAAAAGGGGGAAACAAATTGCTTCCAGTAACACAAACTTCATCCCAGAGTTTGAAAATGAGCCTTTTTTCTTTGAGAGAAACCCATTAAAGAGAGCCTACGTACCAGCACTGTCGACAGTGGAAACCCTTCTGTCAGAAGAGACAAAGAGACAAAAGCTGGATTTCAGTGCTTCTCAGGAAAAGATGCCTCCTTCAGTCACAAAGTGCATCATGAGGAAGGACCAAGGACAACTGGATGAAAATGTAAACGGGAAAAGTCTCTCTCACATCAATGAGTTGTGTTCAAGTACAGAAGAGGAAGATGAGCATTGCCACATGTGCCCAGAAGACGAGACACTCCAAAATATTCCAAATAAATCTGACATGAACCATGAGGAAATGGAAGCAGAGACCAACATGTGGAAGTTTCGTTCCAATTATGTGAAAAAAATCCTACTTGCGCTCAACAACAAGCTTTGCTTAGACCGGCGAGGTGGAACATTGGAGTTTGACATTGGATGTCGACCCCCCAGAAACGCCAGTCCAAAACAATTGACATCTTCTGTTCTGTACAAAGTTGTTCATTTTGCATTAGCAATGAGTTCATCCCAGCAGAATGTCCTTGTGGATATTCTAGAATACAACTTTAACTTAGGCTTGCAGAGAGAATACCAGAAAATAACATTTACATGTGAAGTCATGAAAAGAGTACAGGAATTATTGGCCCGTGATGACAGAGATAACATTTTGAAAGAGGTGTTTGTTTTGCCAGGTTCTCTGTCATTGAGTAATGTGAAGTGTGAGAGTGATGACAGTGTTGATTCTGAACCTGAAACTTCACAGACAGCTTCAGACCTTTATCCATTCTGCAAGAAGATTGGTTTGAAGCTCAATGTGAGTTTCTGTCACCCAGATAAAAAGCTAGAACTCCACAAACTGACAAACGGAGCAATGATTGAGGTTGTAAACTTTGCAGAAAAATTGTGTGGAAGCTACGAGCAGATTTGTGTTGATGTCTTGCGGCACAACTTTGATCTTGATTCACAGATATCAGATTCTGATCTTGCTCAAAATATTCTTTCACAGGTTCCTTTTGCCATTGAGGAAACTAATCTTCGATGTTTTTTCAAAAAAACTCAGCTTGCAACCAGAATTGATTTAAATGTCATGGACTCTCAGAGGAACACATCTTCACAAACATGTACTGTGAGTTCAGTTAAAGCAGAGATGAACCAGAGTGCAAGTCAACCCGGTGACGTTGAAGCACAAAATGATCCAGAGTTGGTGTTGTGGAAACTCCGAGCCAACCAAGTTCAGCAAATCCTCTCAGTGCCCCACGGCGACCAGTGTCCACTTTACTCTTACAGCAGATGTAAGACATTAGGCATTGATTTTGATGTAGGATCTGGATTGAAACGTCGTCTTGATCCAAAACTGTTGACCAATGGCATCATGTGTGAAATTGTATCTCTTGCCACAAAACTTGGGTCATCCACAATGGATTTCATGACAGAGATTATGAAGTATAATTTCAATTTGCACTTCAACAATGTGCTTCACCGCAAAGCTTTTGCAAATGCACTTCATCAGAGAATGATTGAAATGAATTTTAGGAAGCCCACAATCATGCTTCTGAAATCCCTTTTTGAGCTGCCCGATGAGAAATTCATTCATGAAGTTGAACCGTTTGTCTTCAAAGGTCAACAGAATGGTTACCTTTGTCCTGCCAATTGTTCACATACTGTGACGAATGTTGCCTCTGCTGTTGCAAACAACGAGGAAAAGAAGTCTGCAGTTGCTCCAATGTCCACTTTCCCAGCAACAGAGGTGATAACAAAGCAATACCGTCGCTCCAAGAAAGCAGGTTTAAGCCTGTGTGTGGATAACGCTCACCCAAAGGTTAAACTGGACAAATATGCACTGACATGTGGTGTTGTGCAGGATGTGTACAGCTTTTCTAAAAAACTTTGTGGAACAAAGTTGAGAATTGTTAATGATATTCTTCAACACAACTTCGACTTGGACCATCAGAGTCATGTGGAAAATATTGCTTTTCATTTTATCAGCAGACTCAGGTTATACAGTGGAGAGCCTCACTGGTTTAATGAAGTCTTTGACATGAAGCCCAACCCTAGAGAATTTAAATTGAAAGAACCACCTCCTGTGCTAAGTAGTGAAAGGAGGGAATCATCTCAAAGAAGGAAACAGGTAATGCAAAAAGCGAAGGAACTGATTGCTCAGAGACAACAAGCAAAACAGATGGAGGAAAACATCAGTTCTCATCGCAGTGATTTGAGCACCAGTCAGTCAGGAAAAGACTACATGTGCCCTGTGGAAGAGGAAAGAGATTCAGAAAATGATGTGGATGCTCATCAGTGTGTCAGTCAAGCCAGGTGGGACTTTTCCAGTGGAGCACAGATGAATGATGTGGGTAAACATCACCTCACCACCAGTAATGCTGCATCGACTTTGAATGGAAACACATCTATGAGGCCACAAAGTCAGCCAGATGAAAGCCACTTGGCAGGTGATGATGAAGAGGAACATGTTCCAAGAAATTTGCCAAATGGTTGTATCATAGACCAAGAAATGGATCCAGAGCTCAAAATGTGGAAATTGCGTGCCAACCGTGTGAGGCAAATCCTCCCATTTGTGAAAAGGATGTCCGTTCAGATCTTCAGTTGTAAACGTGTCACTGTGGAGTTTGATGTTGGCTTTCAACCTAAAAGAAACTTGAGTCCTGATCATTTGACCAACTTTGCGCTTTTTTGCATTGCTCTGTTTGCCCTTGAGATGAATGCATCCCAAGAAGAATTCATGATGGAGATTCTTAAAAATAACTTTGACTTACACTTAAACAACGACAGTGAGAAATCGTTTGCAAGTGAAGTCATAAAACAAGTAAGAGAGCTTGTTAACTGTGGGGAAGCAGCTAAAGACTTAAAAGAGGTGTTTCGACTTCCAGGCTTTGTGTCATTCAGTGATTTGAACCATCAGACCAGCAGCAGTATTGAATCTGAACCACACCCCACATCAGAAGAATGTGATGTTTCTCCGATGGCTGCTCCAAGTCTGTCTGCTGAAAATGAACTGAGCACAGCGACTGAAACTTCTCAGAACAATGTGGATCTTTACCCATTCTGCAACGACATTGGTTTGAAGCTCACCGTATGTGGCTGTCAACCAAACCAAAAACTTGATGTTAACAAACTCACCAAAGGAGCAATGATTGAAGTTTTGACTTTTGCAGAAAAATTGTGTGGAAGCTACGAGCAGATTTGTGTTGATGTCCTGAGGCACAACTTTGATCTGGATTTGCAAGATGCAGATTCAGATCTGGCAAGAAAAGTTCTTGAACAGGTTCCTCTTGTTATTGCACAAATAAATGTTGAGAACAATTTCAAAAAATTTACATCCCGAGGAAAATTTAACCCAATTGACATAAACTGCCGGAACAGTCCAAGTTCAGAATCATGCAATACTGGCTCCATCAAAGCAAATATTGACCACAGTATGATTATCCACAGTGACATTAAAGTGCAAAATGACCCAGATTTACTGCTGTGGAGACTACGAGCAAATCGTATTCAGGAGATACTCTCTGTGCCTCATGGAGAACAATGCCCGTTTTACCCATACAAGAGATGTGTGAAATCAGGCATTGACTTTAATGTAGGATCTGGACTGAAACGTAATCTTGATCCAAAGCTGTTGACCAATGGTATCATGAGTGAACTTTGTACTTTCTCTGGGGCACTGCTGTCATCTGTAAAGCATTTCATAACAGAAATATGGGAGTACAATTTTCATCTAAATTTCAAAGGTGAGTTGCATCGCAGTGCCTTCACCCAGCAATCTGTGAAATCACAAAAAATGTTTTCTCGACAGGCAATCTTACGCCAGCTGTATGAGTTGCCTGATCCAACCTGCATAAAGGAAAAAGCTCCATGTTGCCGTAAATGCTACCAAGATCGACAAGACGATCCTGGCAACGTGACATGTAGTCGTCCACATATCATGACTGACCAAGCCACTGCTGATGCTCACTGCCCAGAACGAAAAACTTACGAGGCTCCAATCGCTACTTTCCCAGCAACTGAGATTCTAACGAAACCCTACCGTTCCTGTGCGGCTGTAGGACTAAGCCTGTGTGTGGACAGAAATTACCCAAGAGGCAAACTGGACCAGCGTGTGCTGACTAAAGCAGTTCAGAAGGAGATTGAGTTATTTGCCACAAGACTGTGTGGAACAAGATTGAAGAACGTCAGTGACATACTTGAACACAATTTCCAATTGGGCATGCCTGATCAAGTTCCAACTCTGACACATCAGTATTGCACCAGAGTAAGACCAGATGCTGGAGAACCCATGTGGTTTGATGAAGTGGTCCACTTGGAGTTACTTTCTCCCAAAGACAATTACCAAAAGAAAGACGTGTCTGTTGATCAGCGACATGAAAGGAAGGAAACCCTCAAAAGGAGACAACTGGATATGCAAGCAAAGAAGAAACAGAGGAAAGGTCCAGTTGTAAAAATCCCATATCAGAGGACAAATATAAACATGGATCCCTATCCCATTTGCAGAGAAATCGGTCTGGACTTAGAAGTGTCATCACAGTCTGGAGAAAAAGAAAAACTGGACCTGTCACTTCTGACAAAATCTGTTGTGTTTGAAATCCACAAGTTTGTGTCAAAGAAGTCATATCAGTCCTATCCTAAAACTTTGTATAACATTTTAAACTACAACTTTGACATAAGGTCTCAACATCACAGAAAGCGGAAATTTTCTTTAGACACTGCATCCAAATTTGTGAAGTTTGTCGATAAAAAAAAAAACAGACGTGTGGAGGAAGTCTTCAAGTTACCTTTTGTGATTTCTAAGAAGTGGAGGAAGTCAGCTGCACAAGGTCACCCACGTACTGAAGGTGAGCATTTATTAAATCCTGAGAGAATCACGATGATGCAGCATGGCCTCCTGGGTGCAGACTGGTCCTACGAACATGTAGACATCAAAAAGGAGATGGATGATCCACCAAGTTATGTACCAGAAATGAACTCTGAAGAAAACTATCCATCTTGGGATGATGCCAGTGGATATTTGGACTATAAATGTAATCAAGATTTAGTCACAGTTAAACCTGAAGAGTTCTGTGGAAATATGTACTTGACAGAATGTCCATCTGGAAAAGTTGATGTCAAAGAGGAGCCACAAATAGAAGGTGTTGAGGATTATTCCCTGTCTGCACCACAAGTGTCTGATACACACCAGAATATGTCATTTTACCATTCGGACCAGTGCATGATGGAAACAGTATCCAGCACTAACACTGTGAAGTGTGAACCTCTGCAATACTCTGTGGTGATAATCAAAGAGGAGGAGCAGGAGCATGTGCCAGATGAATGATATTAATGTGAGCCAGTGCAACGTCAAGTTGACATCAAGTGTTCATGTAAAAAGTTTACACAACCAGCAGGTATGAAGATGTGTGAGCAGCAGAGTCAACTGGCTGATATTTCTTTCGCCTTTGTTAGATTTTGTTTCTAAAAAAATCTTGAATACTCAGTTTCAGCGTTATTTGTCTTGAGTTTGGAATGGTTAAAGGGTGTGTTTGAGGCTTCACGACAGTCAGGATCATTTTGAGCGACTGTGCCAGTTATTCAAGAGGAAGTTGTACCACTGTAAAGGGTTCAGCTCATTTCTTTCTTGTTCTTTGTATTGTGATCTTGTCATGTATGTAAATTTAGGTTCCATTTTGAATTTGTTGAGTTTGTAAAATCTGTTCGACTTTCCGCATTTTTAACAGTTTATTCTGTTTTTATTGAAGTGTGTTTGTACTCTTCCTGATTATGTGTTCAGCATTATTTTGAATGTTTAGTTAATTTTCAAACTCCATGAAGATAGACGGCTGTGAATTGGAATGATTGCCTTTTGTATTGTATAAAGTTTTGAAACGATCTTTCCCCCTCGTGTGTGCTTGTCTTTTTTTGTTTTTGTAATGAACTGGGTGTCATGATTTTACATTGTCCAGGTTATTGTGATTGTGCAAGATAATGGATCATCTCAGAGGAGTCTTCTTGTCGTAGGCTGGTTGGAAAGTGGAGGACTTTCATCCTCCTATTTCTAAATATTCTCTCCAACTTTAGTCCCTCCACAAAGCAGATGTTCCACTTGGTTTGAGTAGTTCCCAGTGGCTTTCAGTTGTCATGTAAGCATCAAAATATCAATGAAAAGCCAGCAAATCTGAAGTCAAGTGGGTGAGCCTTCCATATGAAAGTTTTATTTGATTTGCAACTTAGTTTTATTCTGACTTTGTCGTTTTTTCAGGGTTGTTTTGAAACCAGATTTTACTTGCTGCTGCTAAAAGTTCTCCCTTAACTAAAGCTTTTTATGTCCGTAAACACATGGGGTCAGTAAAAGTTTCACTATGTAAAAATATGTTAAGGCAGTGACTGAGATATATATCCATCTAGAATACCATACAACAATCGCAGTAGTTGCATGCTGATGATTTGAATAATGATGAAGACGCAAATAAAGAATGGGGCTTCGAAATAACCTCTTTTTTATGTAGCTGAATATGATTACAATGCTTATATTTTGGCAATGTTTGTTTTGTGTTTTTGCAATTAATTTAGCTCGACTTCCGATTTTGGTGTTTCATGCTTTTATTTTTAAAACACCGCTTCCTGCTGATGTGACGACGACAGTGACAGGTGTCAGGGAGGTTGAAACGTCACGGAGAAATAAAACTGCACTTTTTCAATTAGGTAAGTTTTGTCAATCTGTTTTTAGGTAAGTAGGAGTGAATTCTCTTACTGAGTCACTGATATGTAATGTTTTATTGTAGCCTTGTCCATTTTGGTTTGACAATCATTCAGCAAGCTTTATTTATTAGGTTTAGAAACAGTTTGAATCTGAAATGAAAAAACACATACAAACACACACGAAGGAGGGTATCTATTCTGAAGAGGTGTGATGAAAAACTGGGAACTCAGTGTGTCAATCTCAGCAGCTTGTTGATGAGAAGCTAATTTCCAGCGGTGCACAGCTGCTTGATGGGTTCCTCCTCGATGTCAGTCATTACTATTCTGCCGCAACAGATAAATGAGCAGGATCAATATCTTTATATTTATATTAAAGAGTAAGGCAGGACAAATTTCACACGTCGTGTCTTTTATCAACTGTTCCGAAAGACAGAAGCGATTATGGAGGGTTCGTAACCTGCAGTTCCCCCTCCGTCCACTAGAGAGCAGTATGCTACTGAATGTTCTTATGAACCGCCCTCCTAAACGTAAACACGGATTTTCAAAGAGGAATTAAGTAAAGAAGTAATTCATCAGTTTTCCCTGAATAGTGTGGTGTATAGTCGGAATGGATTAATCTCATACCTTGTTTTAACGGGGTTAATAAAAAGAATTAAGATTGCTCTTTGATACCATTCTGTAGCGACAGGAGGCGGTAATGCGCCACAAATCACAAAGAAGAAGAAGAAGAAGTAAAAACGGAAGAAGCAGCTTTTCCTCTTCCTCTCTTTCCCGGCTTTGAATCGCAGAGGGAACATTTTATATCCTGCTGTAACAATGAGGAGTTCAGGCTTGGAGAGAGTTTATCATTACCCAGAGACTAACTGCTGCTGTGTGAATTTTCACCGTGTTTGAACGATCCGCGTCGTACGAGGAGGAGACTGATCACCAGCTGGGATTTCGGGAAGATCTCCTGGAAAACTAAAGAAGTTACACAGAACAGGTAAGAAGTGTGAATGAACACATGAATCTGTCTGATATGGCCATGTTTGTTTATCCAAACAGAGGCAGTAGTTTGAGGTGCAGTCGAGGCGGAGGCATTGTGTGGGTGTGTACACACACACTCTCTCCTTCAGGTATATTGCATTACTCCAAAAGTCTTCAGCTGGAACAAATGCTGCTGCGACGTTACCTGTGCCAAGGCACAGCAGCTCAGTACATCCTCATTTCTTGAAGCCCGAGGGCGATTAAGTCGCCCTCCAAATCAAGCAGACGACTGAACATCAATTCAGCTAAAATAAACAACACAGCAGCATCAGATCTAAGGTCCCAGTAATGCAACAGCTGCCCAGTAAGCAGACTTTACCTTTACATCGCTCTCCTCTATGTTTTCTCGGCTGAGACGTAACCATCAGACGGGTGATTCAATGTGGTTTGGCCCGTTTTGGATCTCAGTTTGATTCTCACAAATTCCATTTTTGAGACTGAGTGCTCCCCACTGGCACACAAAAAAGTCAGGTCTCAGTGCATTGTCAACCTCTGAGAACACTGAGTTTCTTTTGTCTGAGAGTAAACCCTGTTCACACACCATCGAAGGGTGTTTGTTCGATTGGTATCACTTCAGCTCCAGTTTCAACTTTTGATTTTCCAATTTTTCACCACAAAAGATGCATTCAGCTCTTGTTTTGTTCTTTGCTCAGATGAAGCCAAATTCTATCTACATATGGAAACTTTCACAAATTACTTGGTGATTTGGTGGCTGCTTTTGCACATTTTTTGAGAGGCACCCAGCTGCAGACAAGACGGTGGCCGCCATTTAATCCATACCGGAAGTCCATACCGGAAGTCCATACCGGAAGATGTTCATCCACACCAGATCGGCTTTGTGGAAGTTGTAACTTATTGCTTCTCTCGCGAGTGAAGAAACTTTTTGCCAGGGGTGTTTGGTTCTCCCCCACACACAAATCCTTCACGTGTAGCCATTGTAACCCCGGTTTTTTTCTCGTAGTATAGAACATTCCGACGGTTCTGAACGCACCATCCGCTGGTTGCAGAGACGCAAACAGACGTTCACGAGGATTAAAAAAAAACCAAAAAAAACAAAACAAAAAAGAAAAAAAAACCGTGCAGCTGCTATAAATGTGCGTCTCTGCGGAATGGAAGCTCCGCTCCGACCAGTGAGCTCTTTTCTCTGCAACACCAATAATTAACCAAATAACTAATCAATTTAAAATGTGATTAATGAGAGATTTCACCTTGTATGGAAGAACCTTTGCTAAAGCAGAAGGAATATCACAATCTGTTTATCTGTTATTAGCAATGGAGATGAGCCCAGATGTTCTTAAAAAACTAGACAAGATTTCATTTAATTTCATCTGGAAGAACAAGGTCTACTATGTAAAAAGGGAACTCGTGAAATAAGAGAGCAGACAGGGGATGGAAGGATGAAGTTTTCATTTAACAATGCATTCAAAATTAACTATGTCGATTTAATAAAACAGGACCTCAATATATCTAGGCTATTGTACCTCAATATATATGTATCAATATATATATATTTGTAACCTATGTACCCTGTGTTTATATATGAAGAGTATGTAGATACAACAAACTGTCTGTCCTATCTCCTTCTCCTTCTGTCCCCTCAACCCAACCGGAATAGCAGAAAGCCACCACCTCTGAGCCTGGTTCTGCCAAGGTTTCTTCCTGTTAAAAGGGAGTTTTTCCTTTCCACAGTCGCTTATGCTGCTCATGTGGATCTGTTGGGTTTTCTCTGTAAAAGTCTCTAGAAACGCCCATGTTGTAATTGGCACTTCATAAATAAAGCTGAATTGAATTATATGGAATGCTATACCAAAATATATATATTTAATATGGTGGATGAATTCAGTTCCTGCTTAAATGTAATTATAAAATACAGAAAAACCCCCTGCGCTCTATAATTTTCACAAACAGGTGTTGCTCTCCTGGAGGCTGATCTACAACCAGCTGCACTCTGGAACAATGAAAGTATCACACACTAAAACACAACTTTATTTTTCAAAACCTGGTTTGATAATGGGCAAATCAATTAATAAACGAACTAGGAGAAATAATCAGTTATCACAAATTAATCACTAAATACAAAATCTCACTTTCACAAATGGAATATTGTTTCAGTGATACCAAAAGGCTTGATTCATCTATTAATAGGATCAAAATTCAACCCACAAACTCAGAAAATTGAAAAGCAGATATTAATAAATGGAATGGATATAAATGAATGTTCAAACAAATTGATCTGAAGCAGTATTGGGCCCACAGGTCAACCTGCAGCAACATCCTATACTGGAACTCCATATGTGGTGAAATAGACTGGAACCAGGCCTGGCTGGCTGGAGAACAGTTCTGCATCAATAACAAAATCAAAGAAATAACCTTTAAAGCTGAACTTTGCAACTTTTTTACCTCAATAAATGTCTTTCAGAATCCCTGTGGGGGTAAACAAACACTTGTCACGGTGATTCGTCTGTCCCTTCACTCTCCCCGGGGTCTGAGTCCTGAAAACAGCGCTTGCAATTTCAGAGGAGCAGACCGACGACATCTCGCTGAGGACGTTTACGACAGTGAGCTTTCACAGGAGACCAGTAGGTGGAGCGCTAAAGAAAATCTTGCATAGTACTCGGGGTGTGCGATATGACGATATAAGATCGTTAAGGATTTTAACGTCGGGAAGATCTCATAAATCAGAAAGATTGTTAAATCGCCAGCACGTTCTCTTCCTCCTTTTTTCACCTATATATAATATTTTTTGGAGTGATGATGTTACCTGAAAGCTTTAGATAATATCAACTAAATATTCCCTCTAGTGCAGTTATCCACATACATAATAGATACATGCGGAGCAACATTAACGATGATTTAAAAAAAAAAAAAAAAACGCAACCACAGCCAGTTTTATATCCCATTAAAACTGCTAAAAAGCTATTTGATGTTTAGTTTTTTGTGTTACAAAAGTGTACTTTATTGTTCTTTATCTTTTATCTCATTTTTAAAAGGAGATAAAAGTTTAGATCTCTGAACCAAAAATAGTTCTCAATTAGCTGTATTATTCACTCAGGTTATAGATATTAAAGTTAAATTGTTTTTCTTCTAAATTGTTGTCCTTTAAGTGGTAACCAGCTAAGTTTGCATTTTTTTTACCCTTTTTAATAATGTATTTGGTGTGTTTAGTTTTTGTGTTGCAAAATTGCACTCTACTGCTGTTCATTACTTAAATTGTCTTTTTTTTTTCTTTTAGGGTTTTACATGTTTAAATACGTTTTATATGTTTAACATTGGGGAAAAAAATGGTCAAACTTGCAAATTAGTCGAGAAAAATCAATATAAAAAAGAATCGTGATAAAATCGTGATCGTGATATTAATTTAAAAAAAATCGTGATATGACATTTTTGCCATATCGTCCACCCCTACATAGTACTGCTTTAAAATCCTTCATAATAGCTATCCAGCTAAAAAAAAAAAAAAACATTGCAAAGATTTTAGTTCGCCATAGACTACAACTGCTGTTAATGTGCAAATGAGATGGAAACAATACAACACATTTTCAATCAATGTGGTTTTAATAAAACTTTTTGGACCAAAGCTGGAGTCTTTTTTTAATTTTTTTTTTTTAATCAAACAGAACCTGTAAAGAGGCTGTCAAGACTCTGGCTTTAATGGAGAAGTTCTGCCCCATCTGATGGATCAGTAAATCCCTTGTTTGTTGTTTCCTTTGCTTATTGTTGTTTTTCTATTTTATTATGAACGTTAATTTTGTTTACTACTTTCTCCCCTCGTGGTATAATTGGATATGCTTAATGTAATAACGTGTGAATGGTGTGTGTGTGTCTAAATGTTTGATGTTTGTTTGTACTGTTTGTATTCTATAATCTCAATTAAAAAAAAAAAAAAAAAAAACACCTCCGCAGTGAAATTCCGGTATGGACTTCCGGTATGGATTGCAAATGGCGGCCACCGTCTTGTCTGCAGCTGGGTGCTCTTGCTTTTTTTGGCCTGTGTTGGCCCACGGGTCTGAGGTTTGACACCCCTGCCATAAAATGAAGTCTTGTATCCATTTCTTCTCCCTCATTGTCAATCAGTAGATATGTGGCAACAGCATAGCTTCTTTCATAGTGTGAAACAATTACTTCTGGGTTAGTGCCATGGCAAAGTCCAGGTACCCTCCTTCTCAGAATCTTAACCCAAGTTAAGAATAGTCTGCTGCCCCCACCCCCCACCCCCACCCTTTGCTAAACCTTTTTTTTTTTTTTTTTGCACATACTGCAGTTACGCTCCACCATCTACACCTGGGGGTTTTGTCTGCATCCTTAAAAAAATCCAAATAACATCCGTACTTTCAACTTTGTCAATTTTATGTGGGGAAAGCGTCTCTGGAGCTCTGACCTCACAGGAACGTTCTGCCACGTTTTCAGAAGCCAAGCATCATAAACTGCACATGCACGCCTGTAGTATCACTGTGAGTTATTCAAAGTGCATAATCAAACATGGTTTTAGTTTGAAACAGTAATAATAACCTTCACAAATTTAGTTTCTCATACAGGACCGCTGTATTTTCCTCTTTTTCTTCTTTGAGAATGTTCAGTCTCGCGTTTCATTTTCTTTTGTGTCATTCCACCTCTGTGGTTCTCTTCTCCACCATAGCATTTATCTCATTCAGATGTTTCACTTTATCCTCTCACTTCTTGGTTTTTCCTGTACATTCTTAGATTTCAGCAGAGTTAAACTCTTTGACTTTGCCGGAAGTAGTAATACTGACTGTGTTTTGTTTAAACTCTAACTTGAAGTCCACCATCATATCTTGAAGAGTGCAGATTACCTCTCAGATTGCAGCGTTTTGGTCTGCGTCAGTACAGGAGGTGATTTTGACGACAAGGTTAAGCTGTTTTTCCTGCCCGTGATGTTTGTTCCCATGTCTTCAGGCCTGCAGTAATTGTGTGGGAAGAGTGCAGGTCTTAATTGAGCATTTTTAGGATTTTGCTGTACAAGATGTTTATCACACGTCTGTTGCCTTCGCCGTTTTGCCCAGCCAGCTGTGATGAGGTCTGGGGTTGTCAACATTAAAAATTTTTTCTACATGTGTAATCTGTTAGACCAAGGGTGTCCAACCAGTCGATTCATTGCTCTGGAATTGATGTGGAGATTGTTAGAATAAGTTTTCATACTGTTTGTCTTTCACTCAGTGCGACACAGCATCAATGTGATTCCATTACCGGCCTGGCAGATTCAGATGTGGGAAAATGGACCAAGACTATGCTGGGCTAACTGAGACTTTCAAGTGAGGTAGCAAGCTTTAAAGGCCCAGTTTACATGGGTGTTTGTTGTTTGTTTTTTTTAAGCGATACTTCAACATTTTGGCAAATTGGCTCATTTAGCACAATTCCTTAGTCATTTCGAACGGCATACTTAATTTTTTTGTGAGGGCGAGCTATTGTTTATTCAGAGGTTAGTCTGGGAAGGTTTTCGGGACGGATACAATGGAAGTGGATGGTATTTTTGGTTCCCCTCGTCAAACTCCTCAAATACAAAATCCAACAACCCCAAAACACTTTGGTGGACACGTTATAATCCGCACATTCACTACGCTGTGGAACATCAACAAATAATATTGTAGCGTTACGACACTGAAGCAAATACTGGAAACTACTTTTTCTTTTGAAATCACTACACCCAGACGCCATGTTTAGTAAGTAGTTCCGTTTTAGCAATCTTTGCATAAACAACTCAATCTCATAATTTACCATTAATATTTCACAGCGTAGTGAATGTGTGGATTATAATGTGTCCACCAAAGTGTTTTGGGGTTGTTGGATTGTGTATTTGATGAGTTTGACGAGGGGGAACAAAAATACCGTTCACCTCCATTGTGTCCGTCCCGAAAACCTTCCCAGACTCACCCTTTTTGTCAAACACTGGCCAGTTTTTCTGCATGTGTTTGACTTTCGCAATTCTTCCTTCCTGTTTATTGTGCAGAGATAATAAACCGTCCGTACAGTCCTCTCCACTGTGAGAACGGTTTATATGAGGTTCAAGTGGATAATCAGTTGGCATAGATGACATTGTAGCTCGAAGTGGATCCACTCAGGTGTTCATGTAACACATTTACAAGCCACTTCATCTTGCAATCCAATTATTAGGAGGATTTTTTTTGGCCCATGTTAATATGCTAAAAAGACTGTATTTTCATACTTGTAGATATGCACACAAAGTTCTTGTAAATGTTAGACTTTAACCTTTGGAGTTTTTTTTACTTTACACAAATAAATGTTCTGCTTCAGTAGTACTAAGGATGTCCAACACCATTCCTGGAGAGCCTCTGCCCTGCATGTTTCACTTTTCTACCAGCTTCAACACAACTGAATGCATTACTGGGCTGTGTTCAGGGCTTATGATCAGAAAATGTTGTGAAATTCATATATTGTGTAAAATGCAAAGCAAAATTATTCCTGCTATATTCTTGACGTTTTTTTTCTTTGCTCAAATGCAGGCACAGAGGACATAGAAGGTTTTTGAGAAGATCAATGGAGATGGATGATGAGGACATTTGCGGTCTCAAGGACAGAGGAAAAGTCAACGCAGACACAGTATGGCAATGGCGAATTTTGCATGCAAAGAAATATTCAATACATCCAGATCCATTCTTTTACAGTAATAAAATCGGACTGAATTTTAATGTTGCCTCCAGCTCTCACCCAAAACTGAATTCACCATTTGTGCCGAATGGCGTCATACTTGAGGTGTGTGAATTTGCTCGAACCATCAATAAGAGTCGCATGCACTTCATCCCAAACATTCTGGAAAACAATTTTGATCTTGGATTTGAAAATGATCAACAGCGGATGGATTTCACTGCTCAAATTCAGCACAAGCTGAAAGACTTGATCCGAAATCCTGTGAAAGATAAAAATGAGTTTTTTTCTCTTTTTGACACCTGGAAGACAGAATGTAGCAATAATGGACTGAACAAGGCAACAAGGACACACAAACCTCAGAGTTTCTTCATGGAAATGGAGGTTCTAAGTGAACTTGAACAATTATTGAAATGTTCCTCGGAAAAAGCAACAGAAGAAATATCAGCATCACACACTGATGGCGGCGATCAGAAAGATAACACTGATTGTTCAGGAGGAGAAATGAAAGAAGTCGTCAGTGAGGACATTCCTTTGTTGTTCTCTTCTTGTGAAAACATTGGTTTGAAGCTTGGCACGGGGACTAAACAAAGTCTTGATCCAGGCTTGTTAACAGAGAGTGTGATGTTTGAGTTGTTGGATTTTGCACGAGTCTTGACTGCCTCCTTCACCTCCATTGTCGTCAGTGTGTTGGAGCATAATTTTGAGCTTGATCTGAAAAGTCAAGAGAGAAGGAATGAAGTGTGGTTATTGATATCACAGATGCTAAAAAAGGGGAAACAAATCGCTTCCAGTAACACAAACGTCATCCCAGAGTTTGAAAATGAGCCTTTTTTCTTTGAGAGAAACCCATTAAAGAGAGCCTACGTACCAGCACTGTCTACAGTGGAAACCCTTCTGTCAGAAGAGACAAAGAGACAAAAGCTGGATTTCAGTATTTCTCAGGAAAAGATGCCTCCTTCAGTCACAAAGTTCATCATGAAGAAGGACCAAGGACAACTGGATGAAAATGAATTCATTGTGCAAGAAAGTGAAGCGGAAGAAGAGACCCTCCAAAATATTCCAAACAACTCTGACATGAATCATGAGGAAATGGAAACAGAGACCAACATGTGGAAGTTTCGTTCCAATTATGTGAAAAGAATCCTACTTGCTTTTTCGAAGGAGCTTTACCCACACTGGAGCTTCGAACGTCTCGAGTTTGATGTTGCATCTGGGCCGCCCAGAAATTTCAATCCTGAAAAATTGACGAGTTTTCGTCTGTACAAAGTTGTTCATTTTGCATTAGCAATGAGTTCATCCCAGCAGAATGTCCTTGTGGATATTCTAGAATACAACTTTAACTTAGGCCTGCAGAGTGAACACCAGAAAATGACATTTGCGCATGAAGTCATGAAAAGAGTACAGGAATTATTGGCCCGTGATGACAGAGATAACATTTTGAAAGAGGTGTTTGTTTTGCCAGGTTCTCTGTCATTCAGTAATGTGAAGTGTGAGAGTGATGACAGTGTTGATTCTGAACCTGAAACTTCACAGACAGCTTCAGACCTTTATCCATTCTGCAAGAAGATTGGTTTGAAGCTCAATGTGAGTTTCTGTCACCCAGATAAAAAGCTTGAACTCCACAAACTGACAAACGGAGCAGTGATTGAGGTTGTGAACTTTGCAGAAAAATTGTGTGGAAGCTACGAGCAGATTTGTGTTGATGTCCTGCGGCACAACTTTGATCTTGATTCGCAGATATCAGATTCTGATCTTGCTCGAAGTATTCTTTCACAGGTTCCTTTTGCCATTGAGGAAACTAATTTTCGATACTTTTGCAGAAAAACGCAGCTTGCAGCCAGAATCAACTTAAAATTCGTGGACTCTCAGAGGAATACATCTTCACAAACATGCACTATGAGTTCAGTTAAAGCAGAGATGAACCAGAGTGCAAGTCAACCCGGTGACGTTGAAGCACAAAATGATCCAGAGTTGCTGTTGTGGAAACTACGAGCCAACCAAGTTCAGCAAATCCTCTCAGTGCCCCACAAAGACCAGTGTCCACTTTACTCTTACAGCAGATGTAAGACATTAGGCATTGATTTTGATGTAGGATCTGGTTTGAAACGTCGTCTTGATCCAAAACTGTTGACCAATGGCATCATGTGTGAACTTTACACTTTTGCCACAGAACTCGAGTCATCCATGAAACATTTCATGACAGAGATTTTGGAGTACAATTTCAACCTGCACTTCAACAGTACATTTCACCGAAGTGCTTTTGCAAACTCACTGATGGAGGCAGTCAGATTGATGAATCACCAAAGATCCACAGTCTTGCGACTGAAATCTCTGTTTGATCTGCCAGATGAGAGATTGATTCAGGAAGTGGCACCAATTCACAAGTGCTGCTTTGATAGTCCACATTCTATGGTGAATGTTGCCTCTCTTGAAGCGAACAATGAGAAAACAAAGTCTGGAAATGCTCCAATGTCCACTTTCCCAGCAACAGAGGTGATAACAAAGCAATACCATCACTCCAAGAAAGCAGGTTTAAGCCTGTGTGTGGATAACGCTCACCCAAAAGTTAAACTGGACAAACATCTACTGACATGTAGAGTTATGCAGGATGTGTACAGATTTTCTAAAAATCTTTGTGGATTCAAGTTACAAATTATGAATGATGTTCTTGAACACAACTTCGACTTGGACCATCAGAGTCATGTGGAAAATATTGCGATTCATTTTGCTCGAGGAAGTTTCTACGATGGAGATCCTACTTGGTTCCATCAAATCTTTGACATCACGCCCAAATCTAGAGAATTTAAATCGAAAGAACCACATCAAGTTTCTGTTGAACAGCGAAATGAAAGGAAGGAAACGCTCAAAAGAAGACAACTGGATATGGTAGCAAAGAAGGAACAAAGGAAAGATCCAGTTGTAAAAACACCATGTCAGAGGACAATCAGAAACATGGATCCCTATCGTGTTTGCCGTGAGATTGGCCTGACCTTAGAGGTGTCGGCACAGTCTGGAGAAAAAGACAAAATGGACGTGTCACTTCTGACAACATCTGTCGTGTTTGAAATACACAAGTTTGTGTCAAAGAAGTCATTTCAGTCCTATCCCAAAACTTTGTATAAAATTTTAAACTATAACTTTGACATCAGCTCTCAACATCACAGAAAGCACAAATTTTCTGTAGACACCGCATCTAAACTTGTGAAGTTGGTCAGTAAAGGTAGAAAGAAAGGTGTGGAGGAAGTCTTCAAGTTGCCTTTTGTGATTTCTGAGAAGTCGATGACGTTGAGAAAAACACAAGTGAAGAAGAAAAGAAAAGACTTGTTCAAGGTGAACTTTTTGAGTTTAAGGAAGTCAGCTGGACAAGTGCAATCAAGTGCTGAAGGTGAGGGACCATCATATTCTGAGAGAATCACTGTGATGCAGCATGGCCTCCTGGGTACTGAACAGTCCTACAAATATGTAGACATCAAAGAGGAGATGGATTATCCACCAGAAATGGACTCTGAACAAAACTGGCCATCTTTGGATGATGCCAGTGGATATTTGGACAATCACTGTCATGAAGATTTAGTCACAGTCAAAACTGAAGAGTTCAGTGGAAATATGTACCTGACAGAATGTCCATCTGGAAATGTTGATGTAAAAGAAGAGCCACAAATGGAAAGTAGCCAGGATTATTCCCTGTCTGCACCACCAGTGTCTGATACACACCAGAATATGTCATTTTACCATTCAGACCAGTGCATGATGGAAACAGTACCCAGCACTAACACTGTGCAGTGTGAACCTCTGCAATACTCTGTGGTGATAATCAAAGAGGAGGAGCAGGAGCATGTGCCAGATGAATGATAATATTGTGAGTCAATGCAACGTCAAGTTGACATCAAGTGTTCATGTAAAAAGTTTACACAGCCAGCAGGTATGAAAATGTGTTAACAACGAAGTCAGCTGGCTGACATTTCTTTTGTCTTTGTACGATTTTGTTTCTAAAAAAACTTGAATACTCAGTTTCAGCATTATTTGTCTTGAGTTTGGGACTGTTAAAAGATGTGTGTTTGAGGCTTCACGACAGTCAGGATCATTTTGAATGGCCGTGCCAGTTATTCAAGAGGAAGTTGTGCCATTGTAAAGGGTTCAGCTCATTTTTTTTCTTGTTCTTTTTATTCGTAATCTTTTCATGGATGTAAATTTAGGTTCCATTTTGAATTTGTTGATTTTGTAAAATATGTTAAACTTTCGCTTTTTTCACAGTTTATTCTGTTTTTATTGAAGTGTGTTTGTACTCTTCCTGATTATGTGTTTGGCATTATTTTGAATGTTTTGTTAACTGTCATACTGCATAAAGATAGACTGCTCTGAATTGGAATGATTGCCTTTTGCATTTTATAAAGTTTTGAAAAGATCTTTCCTCCTCTCGTGTGTTTTGGTCTTTTTTTTTTATTGAACTATGTGTCATGATTTTACATTGTCCAGGTTATTGTGATATTGTGATTGTGTAAGATAATGTATAATCTCAGAGGCGTCTTTTTGTCGTAGGCCGGTTGGAAAGAAGAGGACTTAGAGGCTTTCATACTGCAATTTCAAAATATTCTATCCAACTTTTGTCCCTCCACAAAGCAGATGTTCCACTTGGCTTGAGCAGTTCCCAATGACTTTCAGTTGTCATGTAAGCATCAAAATATCAACAAAAAGCCAGCAATCTAAAGTCAAGCGGATGAGCCTTTCACATGAAAATCTTATTTATTGCAAATTAATTTTATTCTGACTTTGTCTTTTTTTAAGGGTTGTTTTTCAATCAGATTGTACTTGCTGCTGCTACCAGTTCTCCCTTAACTAAAAGCTTTTTATGTCGGTAAACACTTGGGGTCAATAAAAGTTTCACTCAGTTAAAATATGTTAAGCCAGTGACTGAGATACATATCCATCTGGAATACCAGCCAATAAAATTGTATTTGTGTTTACGAGACAGCAGTTGCATGCTGATTTGAACAATGATGAAGACGCAAATGAATGATGAGGCTTCTAAATAACCTTTTTTTTTAAGCTGAATATGATTACAACACTTGTATTTTTTATTCTTTGGCCTGTGCATCGCGGGCCGGGTGTGGCGTGTGGGGGCCTTCGTTCCTGGCCTGTCCCTTTTTGGGGTTTGCTCCCCCGACACTTTGAGCGGACCCTGGAGTCGGAGGGCGAGAAATCCTCGCCCTGCCGCTCCTTAACTATCTGCCCGCCGGGGTGTCGGAGCTGTCAATGCGGGGAGTGGTGATGGCTGTGTGGGGGGCGAGGAGGGGCTGGGGGTTGGCTTTATTGGGATTGGGGGGTGGTTGGGTGGGGGGGTGGCAGTGGGTTGTGGGGGGGTGGCGGGGGGTGTGGGGGCTGGGGGGGATTGGGTTGTGGGGGATTGCGGGCGGTCGGGTGGTCGCGAGGGTGGTGTGGCTGTGGGCTGGTGGGGCGCTGTGTCGGTCTGATATGACCTATTCTGCCGCGCGGGCCTTGGGGCGTTGGCTGTGCCCGGAGGGCGGGGGGTCGTCCCGGGTTCCTGGGCTGGCTCGCTGGCCAGTGGCCCCCACGTGACGGCTGTACGGACTTCGTTGGGCTGGAGAAGCTCCCTACTTTGGTGGAGGATTTCATGCATGCCAGATCCATCACACCGGCATCGACCAGAACTCAGCAGGTTTGCTCCCCCGGTTGCCGAGTCAGCGGAGATTGCTGGGTTAGTGTCTGCTGAATCTCACTCTGCTTCATCCATACTTCCTCTGGCCTCCTGACAACTTCCTGATTGACCTGGTCAAGATTCTGCAGTATCTGGTGTTTGGGAAGGTTTTGGATTTGTATCTGGCTTCAAGGTGTGAACCACTGAGCACAAATAAATCTAATGCACCTTTTTCTCAGAACACTGTTTATGCCTCTCTTTTTGTCTGTCCTGTGTTTGTTTTATGTCTCACTTGAGTGTGCACAGCCCTCAATGGCATAATGTAGGAAACAGCTTGAAATAAACTTGATAGGTTACTTGCCATAAGGGCAGGTGATGGTCACAGTCACAAATAAGAAAAAAATGCATGCAGCTTGAACAGTGACATCATGGTTGTTGATGTCACTGTGAGAGCAGATATGCAGACAAAAAAATTATACAATTTTTGGCAATGTTTTTTTGTTTGCAGTGAATTTAGTTGACTTCCAATTTTGGTGTTTCATGCTTTATTTTGAAAACACCGCTTCCTGTCTTGACGTTTGGCAATGACTACGATAATAGAGACATCATGGAGGTTGAAAAATCACTGACAATAAAAAAAACCAACTTTTTTTTAATTATGTGTTTTGTCAATCTGTTTTAAGGTAATTAGGAGTGAATTCTCCTACTGAGTCATTGATGTAATGTTTTATTGTAGCCTTGTTCGTTTTAGTTTGACAATCATTCACCAAGCTTTATTTATTAGGTTAAGAAACAGTTTGAATCTGAAATGAAGAAAGTACGCGCGCACACACACACACACACACACACACACACACACACACACACACACACACACACACACACACACACACACACACACACACGAAGGAGGGTTTTTATTCTCAAGAGGTGTGATGGAAAACTGGGAACTCAGTGTGTAAATCTCAGCATCTTGATGATGAGACGCTCATTTCCAGCAGTGCACAGCTGCTTGGTAACCTTGCATAGCAGATGGGCCTGTTTGATTCAGTTCCTGAAATCCGTGGCGGACATATGAAACTGTCCATCTGGCGTGTCAGGTCAGCTGCTTGATGGCTTCCTCCTAGATGTCGATCGTCACTATTCTGCCACAACAGATGAATGAGCAGAGATCAATGTCAGTGTTCAACAGTAAGACAGGACACAGTTCACACGTCGTGTCCGTTAACCGAAAGATTTAAGCGATGCCCAGCTTTATTCGACACATCATTCTTGACTCAGTTCATTACCTGCAGTTCCCCCTCCGTCCACTAGAGATCAGTATACTGTTGAATGTTCTTATGAACCGCCCTCCTAAATGTAAAAACAGAAGAAGCAGCTTTTCCTCTTCCTCTCTTTCCTGTTGTCTTTGAATCGCAGAGGGAGCATTTTATATCCTGCTGCAACAATGAGGAGTTCAGACTTGGAGAGAGTTTATTATTAACGAGAGACTAACTGCTTCTGTGTGAATTTTCACCGTGTTTGAACGAACCGCGTCGTACGAGGAGGAGACTGATCACCAGCTGGGATTTCTGGAAGATCTGGAGAACTGAAGAAGTTACAAAGAACAGGTAAGAGTACGGAAACACAGATCTGCCACAGTGAATAAAAAACTTTCTGAGCTGTATCTCGTAATAACGTGATAGTTTTCTCGTTATAGCGAGAAAACTTTCTCGTTAAAACGAGATAATTGATCACTCCCCCTGCTCTCCAGGCTGCGGAGGAACCGCACTGCTGCTGCTGTGAGAAGATGGAGCCATGCTGAGGCTCTTTATAATTGTTAAGACGCCGACAGATTCCAGAGAAATGTATTTCTCTCTCTCTTTGAACAGTCCAGGAAAGTTGGCAACATATTCACAGATTCGGACTTTCGGTCTCTTATAAGTCTTTAACAAAACGTCAGCAACACACAAAGGGAGCCTCCATCCTGTTGCTGTGAGGTGGGCAATCATTTTTATTAAAAGTATCTGTCGATCCCGCAGCAGAAACAGCTGGTAATGGTGCGGAGTTAAAGGGATACTTCAACATATTTGCAAATTTGCCCATTTAGTGCAATTTCTTAGTCATTTCGGACAGCATACGTACTTTATTTGTGAGGGCGAGCTATTGTTTATTCAGAGGTGAGTCGGGGAAGGTTTTCGGGACGGACACAATGGAAGTGGATGGTACTTTTGGTTCCCCTCAACAAACTCATCAAATACAAAATCCAACAACCCCAAAACACTTCGGTGGACAAGTTCTCTTATTAGTTTTTAAATATCTTAATGGCCTTGCGCCTTCTTATTTAGCTGATCTGTTTTTACCGTATCGACCCTCGTGGGCCCTGAGGTCCTCTGGCTGCGGCCTATTGTGTGTTCCCAAAGCTAGAACCAAGACGCATGGCGAGGCGGCCTTCAGCCATTACGGCCCCCGCCTGTGGAACAGCCTGCCAGAGAACCTCAGGACCGCAGAGACTGTTGATATTTTTAAAGGGAGATTAAAAACACACCTTTTTAATCTGGCTTTTAATGAACCTTTTATAGTTCTTATCTCCATCATTTTTTATTTTTAGTATCTTTTATTTTAATCTATTTATCCTATTTATTTGTTCTATTTTTATTATGTACTTCTAACTTATTTAAATTTTTTTACTTTATAATCTTATCTTACTATTAACTTTGTATTATGTCTTTTTATGTCTTTAACTGTTTTAACTCCAGTGTTTCCTTCAGGGGGGTTCTTCACACCGGGAGTTGGTCCTGGTACTCTGCTGGGGTCATTGCGCTCGAGTCTTCTGGTCCTGGCTGGCCTGGGGGTCTCCACACTTCGATGTGTGGGTTCCCCTTGGTCTGGTGGGGTTGGGGGTCGAGCGCTGGGGCCCCAATATTAATGACCTTCGCCTTCTCCTGGTGTGAACGGCCCCACTGGTCGTGTTTTCCCATGATGCTTAGTGCCATGCCATGTCTCCTCTGCTGTGTGCAAATAATTCGGTGTGTGTGTGTGTGTGTGTGTGTGTGTGTGTGTGTGTGTGTGTGTGTGTGTGTGTGTGTGTGTGTGTGTGTGTGTGTGTGTGTGTGTGTGTGTGCGTGCGTGCGTGCGTGCGTGCGTGCGTGCGTGCGTGCGTGCGTGCGTGCGTGCGTGCGTGCGTGCGTGCGTGCGTGCGTGCGTGCGTGCGTGCGTGCGTGCGTGCGTGCGCGCGCGTGGTGTATACTTAATGATGGTGCGGTTTTTATTCTTTTGTTTTTATGACCGTTTTTACTGTTCAGCACTTTGCGTTGTTTTTATAAATATGAAAAAGTGCTGTACAAATAAAGTTTGATTTGAGTTTGATTTGATTTGTTTATTCAGAGGTGAGTTGGGGAAGGTTTTCGAGACGGACACAATGGAAGTGGATGGTATTTTTGGTTCCCCTCGTCAAACTCATCAAATACAAAATACAACAACCCCAAAACACTTTGGTGGACATGTTATAATCCACACATTCACTACGCTGTGGAACACCAGCAAATAATATTGTAGCGTTACGACACTGAAGCAGATTCTGGGAACTACTTTTTCTTTTGAAATCACTACGCCCAGACGCCATGTTTAGTAAGTAGTTCCGTCTTAGCAATCTTCACATAAACATCTCAATCTGGTAATTTTGCATTAATATTTCACAGTGTAGTGAATGTGCAGATTATAACGTGTCCACCAAAGTGTTTTAGGGTTGTTGGATTGTGTATTTGATGAGTTTGACGAGGGGAACCAAAAATACCATCCACTTCCATTGTGTCCGTCCCGAAAACCTTCCCCGTCTCACCTCTGGATGAACAATAGCTCGCCCTCACAAAAAAAGTAAGTATGCTGTTTGAAATGATTAAGGAATTGCGTTAAATGTTTGCCATTTGCCAACATTTGCCAAAATGTTGAAGTATCCCTTTAAGGTCTTTGGCCCAGGTTTTTTGGAAGAAAGACTAGCCTGTATCTGGCTTTAAAGCTGCCCTGTGGCAGGACATAACGTTGCCCTCTGTGCTGAAAGCTCTCTCTGAGGGTGAGCTGGTGGCAGGAATACAGAGGTACCGCTTTGCCAAGTGGCGAACTCTGGGATATGTTGCAGAGTGGGTCTTCCACCAAGCCAACGGATTGGTTTCACTGTCTGCATTTGGCGCTTGCAGATAACTATTTAGTTCTGCCTCAACAGCCTGCTGGTTTGTTCGTCCAGAAGTAGAGACTGAGTAGGGCTTTCTGAAAAAGCTGCCAAGTGTCTTCTTCTGTATTTTTGCTGGTGTCACTGAAGCTGTAGCACCTGCTGAGGTAGTAGGTTCAGACTGTGAAGTCTTCCATTCATCCAACATTTGTGAGACAGCACTGGCCCTCACAGCCTCTACTTTGTCAGCCTGGATGTAGTGGATCTTGAAGCGAGGATTAATGAGGGTTGCCATGCACAGGAGGTCATCAGTGGCAGCATCATCAAATTTTTCATTGAAGTAGCTGGTGACTGAACTCTTGATGACCTTGGTGAGGTCTGTGTGAGCATCTCCTGGCTTCAAGACCTCTTCATTGAAGAGCTGAAGGACAGGTTTCACACAAGAAATACTGACATATCCTTCTCCAGAAAGGGCGTCGGTAAACTCAACAAGTGGATTGTTATCCTACATGTTATCCTATCTGACTGCCCGCACACAATGCACAGGGGAGCGCCACGGCTCGCACTCTGCAGCGCGCCCGCTCCACTTCGTTCTATTTTTCACGCGAGCCGAGAGCGCGCTTGGCAACGCGCGCAACGAACCAGGGCCAGTGCACGCCATTGAAATGTACGCGCAGGGGGCTGGTAGAACGGCGAAGGGATTTGATTGGTTTACAACCAAGGTGTCCCGGCAAGACTATTGGTTGCTGTTTTTCCTATTTTACTCCTGCTGTAGATAGTGGATATTTTCTGCTCTACTTTAAGAACACGCGATAAATTGCTTCCCATCGGGTCATAAAGATCATTTTAACTAGTATTTCAAAAAATGTATCGAATTCAGATCGTCAACCCCAGCTTTAAACTCTAACTTGAAGTCCACCAGTCTCTGTGTCTGAGGATCGGGTCACCGGGCACCCTGCTGTCGGCTGCAACCCCATCTCCATTGCACCCGGCCCCTACGGTTCCCTCGGCGGGTGGTGTCTCCACTGGAGGGCTGGCCGGGACCGGGAGGAGACCCCGGGAAAGACCGAGGACACGCTGGAGAGACTATGTCTCGCGGCTGGCCTGGGAACGCCTTGGGATCCTCCCGGAAGAGCTGGAGGAAGTGTCTGGGGACAGGGAAGTCTGGGTATTGCTGCTTAGACTGCTGGCCCGCGACCCGGTCCCGGATAAGTGGTGGAAAATGGATGGATGGATGGATGGATGGATTGAGGTCCACCATCATATCTTGAAGAGTGCAGATTATCTCTAAAATTGCAGCGTTTTGGTCTGCATCAGTACGGGAGGTGATTTTGAAGACAAGGTTAAGCTGTTTGTCGTGCCCGTGGTATTTGTTCCCATGTCTTCAGGCCTGCAGTAATGGTGTGGGAAGAGTGCAGGTCTTAAAGGTGCTGCAGGCAGGATTCGGCATCTCCGCCATCTTGCTTAGGGTTACCTAAGCAAGATGGCAATTTGAAACCCAGCACCGAGCAGTTTTCTCTGACATCACGGCAAATATGAGCTTGAGGCAGATTCTCCGCCTCTGACCCGTCAGTCACCAGAACCACACCGTTTGTCCTCAAGTCTCCCAACCGGAGAGCACGGCGCGCGGCTGCACAGCCGCGAGGAGCGGCCCGACGCCGGCGGACGGCCCGCTCGCTGGGACGCCGGGAGCGGTCGGCCGGCAGCGGTCAACCGGCAGCGGATTACAGTGAAGTCGGCCCCGCGCATCTTCCGTCACGCACTCACGCCACACATTGAAAACTGAAAAAAAATGACCGGTAATGTGTCTGGTGCTGCTGTGGAACCGGGAGGAATCAAACACACCCTGTCACACAGACCGACCGCTGATTTTTTTTTCTCCAGTTTTCAATGTGTGGCGTGAGTGCGTGACAGAAGACGCGTGGGGCCGAGTCGGTCGGGGCGACCGGGGGTCGACTGGTTACCGTGCCGAGAACAGACTGCCTGCCGAAAAATGACTCCCCCCACGGGGGCGCGCATCGATTAGTGATAACATTGATTTTAACATATTTTTTAGCGTTACAGTAGCTACAACTTTAGTTCAACCAGGATTCTCCATTGTTTATTTTATTATTATTTTTTATTCCTACGGTACAGGACATACAGGGGACAACATACAAGAAAATGAAGGAAAGAGTTGAATATTGAAGTTTTGGGGAAGTTATGGATGAGATGACTGCATTATTGTGTGTGTGTGTGTGTGTGTGTGTGTGTGTGATAAATATAATTACATGTATCAGTAATAATAATAATAACAATAATAATAAAGTAATCACACAATTATAAACTGAACAAAAACAAAAGGCCTGAGTATAATGACTGTAGAAGTGTTTTCCACTGAGCACATCACATCTCTCTTTACTAGTCACTTCCCTACTAAGTCACTACTCTGGGCTGTGGAACAATGTCCCGCCCACAGCTACATTTTGATGCCAAAATGTTCATTTTTGCTGCAAATGAATATCGGTTCAACATATCGGTTATCGGTTTCCATAAGTACCAATAATTGGCATCGGCATCGGCCCTAAAAAAGCCATATCGGTCGATCCTTAGACATCACGCCCTTACGCAAGTTAAGCCCCTACCACAAGAACGTGCGACGAACGCCCCTCGACCAATCACGGTTAGAACCTCAGGGGCTCTTCTGATTGGTCAAAGATACCTGGAGCTGTCGAGATTCCTTTTCAGTTCAGAACAGAGACAGATGGAAACGCTGCGCCCTCGCGGTAGTGCAATTATGCTACACTCCTAAAGGATTATCAATGGATGCTCGAACATTTAATCCAAAGAAAAAACAGGAAAATTAGCATTGACTAGCAAAATCCTGCCAACAGCACCCTTAAAGGCCCGTCCATGCTTCACATGTCCGCGTGGGTGCGCGTTGGTCCGTGTGACGTAAAAATCGTCATGAATTCCTGTCCGCTAAGGTCCGCGCGGACCGAACCGCGGACATCCGCGCAGCAGCCAGATTTTGAGACCGCGTTGCGCATTGCGCGCAGGTCGCGGAAGTGTGCGCCTGCGCCAGAGCGCCATAGCAAACAAAACATGACGGTAAGAGTAAAAGTTGACGGAGCTACAGCCTGATGGCTCCATTTAAAGACACCGAAAGAGTGAAAAACTCGTGGAAAGAGAGAGCAGACTGTCCAGAGGGAGGAGAAGGTCTGCAGACAGAAGTGAAAAAGTAACTAATCGCTCCGACGACGCGATTCAGAAACAGAAAAAAAGGCTAAATAAACTTTAATACTTAAATATAATGTACTGACAATGTATGTGCTTAATTTTCTCTAAATAATCTGTAATAAAGGAGCAGATAAACAGTCTGTAGTGCCGGAAAAGCTTCTCGAAGCTGCGTGGCTCACCGCGCCTGCATGAGACGCGCACAGCTGAGCTCAAAATGTAATATGGGAGAAAGCGCGTCTGCATCGGTGGTGCGCGGACCTTTCAAGGTGGACGTGGAAACGCGTACATGTGAAGCATGGACCAGCCTTAACTGAGCAATTTTAGAATATTGCTGTACAAGATGTTTATCGTACGTCTGTTGCCTCCGCCGTTTTGCCCAGCCAGCTGTGATGAGGTCTCGGGTTGTCAACGTTTACAATTTTTCTACATGTGTCATCTGTTACACCAGGGGTGTCCAACCAGTCGATTCAGTCCTCTGGAATTGATTTGGAGATTGTTAGAATAACTTTTCATACTGATTGTCTTTCATTCAGCGCAACACAGCATCCATGTGATTCCATTACCAGCCTGGCAGATTCAGATGTGGGAGAATGGACCGAGACTATGCTGGGCTAACTGAGACTTTCAAGGTAGGTAGCAAGCTTTAAAGGCCCAGTTTACATGGGTGTTTGTTTGTTAGTTTGTTTTTTATTTTTAATAGTGAAAACAATGGTATTGAATGCAGAAGCGCTCCACATTAAATCCTCGTATACAAAGGCCCCGGCTGAAGCGGATTATACGGCATCGTTTCAAATGGACCTGTGACATGCGCATAAGTTCTCTGACGGAATTTTCAGGTTCTGATCTGTAGCTTTGCTGTTGGCAGTCCTCGACGTCAAGCAGAGTGTTTTTATCTGCTGGATATCTGCTCAAACAGCGTTTAAACATCTCCATGGTACGCTGCCCGAAGAGCGAGTGCTCTCCTGGCTGGCCTCCGTCCTGTGGGGCTCTACTCTGCTCTCCCGGCTGGCGTCCCGGTGTTTTGCCGAGTTATACACCATCAGCTGGCCTCCGTCAGTCTTTGAACATCTTGCTGTTGAGCAATTTGCAGGCTCTCCAGCGTTTACGCTCTCAGGGTTTTCATTGTTATTTATTTATGAAAAGTTTTTCTCAACCACCGTCCAGTTTTTCTGCATGTGTTTGACTTTCCCAATTCTTACTTCCTGTTTATTGCACACGTCATTACGTCACTTTATACGAGGGAACGCATGCGCAGAGCGAATAAACCATCCGTACAGTCCTCTCCACTGTGAGAACGGTTTATATGAGGTTCAAGCAGATAATCAGTTGGCACAGACGACATTGTACCTCGAAGTGGATCCACTCAGGTGTTCATGTAACACATTTACAAGCCACTTCATCTCGCAATCCAATTATTAGGAGGATTTTTTGGCCCATGTTAATGTGCTGAAAGACTGTATTTTCGTACTTGTAGATATGCACACAAAGTTCTTGTAAATGTTAAACTTTAACCTTTGGAGTTTTTTTTTACTTTACACAAATAAATGTTTTGCATCGGTAGCATTAAGCATGTCCAACACTATTCCTGGAGAGCCTCTGCCCTGCATGTTTGACTTTTCTCCCAGCTTCAACACACCTGAATGCATTGAAAGGCTCATTACTGGGCTGTGTTCAGTGCTCACTGATTATGGAATCCTTAGTTTTTGGTGTGTTGAAGCAGGGAGAAAGCTAAGATGTGCAGGACATTGGCTCTCCAGGGTTAGACATCCCTGATTTATGCGATTTAAAATTCTTTCTTTGACTGAGAATTCAGATCAGAAAATGTTGTGAAATTCATATATGGTGTAAAATGCGAAGCAACATTATTCCTGCTCTATTCTTGACAAGGTTTTTTCTTTGCTCAAATACAGGCACAGAAGAAATAGAAGATCTTTGGGATCAATGGAGATGGATGAGGAAATTCACTGTCTCAAGGACAGAGGAAAAGTCAACGCAGACACAGTATGGCAATGGCGAATTTTGCATGCAAAGAAATATTCAACACATCTAGATCCATTCTTTTACAGTAATAAAATCGGACTGAATTTTAATGTTGCCTCCAGCTCTCACCCAAAACTGAATTCACCATTTGTGCCAAATGGCGTCATACTTGAGGTGTGTGAATTTGCTCGAACGATCAACAAGAGAAGTATGCACTTCATCCCAAACATTCTGGAAAACAATTTTGATCTTGAATTTGAAAATGATCAACAGCGGATGGATTTCACTGCTCAAATTCAGCACAAGCTGGAAGACTTGATCCGAAATCCTGTGAAAGATAAAAATGAAGTTTTTGCTCTTTTTGACACCTGGAAGACAGAAGGTAGCAATAATGGACTGAACAAGGCAACAAGGACACACAAACCTCAGAGTTTCTTCATGGAAATTGAGAATATAAGTGAACTTGAACAATTATTGAAATGTTCCACTGAAAAAGAGACAGAAGAGATATCAGGATCACACACTGATGGCGATGGTCAGAAAGATAACCCTGATTGTTCAGGAAGAGAAATGAAAGAGGTCGTCAATGAGGACATTCCTTTGTTGTTGTTCTCTTCTTGTGAAAACATTGGTTTGAACCTTGGCACGGGGACTAAACAAAGTCTTGATCCAGGCTTGTTAACAGAGAGAGTGATGTTGGAGTTGTTGGATTTTGCACGAGTCTTGACTGCCTCCTTCACCTCCATTGTTGTCAGTGTGTTGGAGCATAATTTTGAGCTTGATCTGAAAAGTCAAGAGAGAAGGAATGAAGTGCGGTTGTTGATATCACAGATGTTAAAAAGGGGGAAACACGTTGCTGCCAGTAACACAAACTTCATCCCAGAGTTTGAAAATGAGCCATTTTTCTTTGAGAGAAACCCATTAAAGAGAGCCTACGTACCAGCACTGTCTACAGTGGAAACCCTTCTGTCAGAAAAGACAAAGAGACAAAAGCTGGATTTCAGTACTTCTCAGGAAAAGATGCCTCCTTCAGTCACAAAGTGCATCATGAAGAAGGACCAAGGACAACTGGATGAAAATGAATTCATTGTGCAAGAAATTGAAACAGAAGCGGAAGAAGAGACCCTCGAAAATATTCCAAACAAATTTGACATGAACCATGAGGAAATGGAAACAGAGACCAACATGTGGAAGTTCCGTTCCAATTATGTGAAAAGAATCCATCTTGCTTTTTCGAAGGAGCTTTACCCACACTGGAACTTCGGACGTCTCGAGTTTGATGTTGCGTCTGGGCCGCCCAGAAACTTCATTCCTGAAAAATTGACGACTTTTCGTCTGTACAAAGTTGTTCATTTTGCATTAGCAATGAGTTCATCCCAGCAGAATGTCATTCTGGATATTCTAGAATACAACTTTAACTTAGGCCTGCAGAGTGAATACCAGAAAATGACGTTTGCACATGAAGTCATGAAAGGAGTACAGGAATTATTGGCTCGTGACGATAGAGATAACATTTTGAAAGAGGTGTTTGTTTTGCCAGGTTCTCTGTCATTCAGTAATGTGAATTGTGAGAGTGATGACAGTGTTGATTCTGAACCTGAAACTTCACAGACAGCTTCAGACCTTTATCCATTCTGCAAGAAGATTGGTTTGAAGCTCAATGTGAGTTTCTGTCACCCAGATAAAAAGCTTGAACTCCACAAACTGACCAACGGAGCAGTGATTGAGGTTGTGAACTTTGCAGAAAAATTGTGTGGAAGCTACGAGCAGATTTGTGTTGATGTCCTGCGGCACAACTTTGATCTTGATTCGCAGATATCAGATTCTGATCTTGCTCAAAATATTCTTTCACAGGTTCCTTTTGCCATTGAGGAAACTAATTTTCGATATTTTTGCAGAAAAACGCAGCTTGCGACCAGAATCAACTTGAATGTCATGGACTCTCAAAGGAATACATCTCCACAAACATGTACTATGAGTTCAGTGAAAGCAGAGATGAACCAGAGTGCAAGTCAACCCGGTGACGTTGAAGCACACAATGATCCAGAGTTGCTGTTGTGGAAACTACGAGCCAACCAAGTTCAGCAAATCCTCTCAGTGCCCCACAAAGACCAGTGTCCACTTTACTCTTACAGCAGATGTAAGACATTAGGCATTGATTTTGATGTAGGATCTGGATTGAAACGTCGTCTTGATCCCAAACTGTTGACCAATGGCATCATGTGTGAACTTCACGCTTTTGCTACCGAACTCGGGTCATCCATGAAACATTTCATGACAGAGATTTTGGAGTACAATTTCAATCTGCACTTCAACAGTACATTTCACCGAAGTGCTTTTGCAAACTCACTGATGGAGGCAGTCAGATTGATGAATCACCAAAGATCCACAGTCTTGCGACTGAAATCCCTGTTTGATCTGCCAGATGAGAGATTGATTCAGGAAGTAGCACCAATTCACAAGTGCTGCTTTGATAGTCCACATTCTGTGGTGAATGTTGCCTCTCTTGAAGCGAACCATGAGAAAACAACGTCTGGAAATGCTCCATTGTCCACTTTCCCAGCAACAGAGGTGATAACAAAGCAATACCATCACTCCAAGAAAGCAGGTCTAAGCCTGTGTGTGGATAACGCTCACCCAAAAGTTAAACTGGACAAACATCTACTGACATGTGGAGTTATGCAGGATGTGTACAGATTTTCTAAAAATCTTTGTGGATTCAAGTTACAAATTATGAATGATGTTCTTGAACACAACTTCGACTTGGACCATCAGAGTCATGTGGAAAATATTGCGATTCATTTTATCGGCAGACTCAACTCATATAGTGGAGAGCCTCACTGGTTTAATGAAGTCTTTGATATGAAGCCCAAGCCTCGAGAATTTAAATTGAAAGAACCACCTCCTGTGCTAAGTAGTGAAAGGAGGGAATTATTTCAAAGAAGGAAACAGGATATGAAAAAAGCGAAGGCGCTGATTGGTGAAAGACAACAGGCAAAACAGATGGAGGAAAACATCAGTTCTCATCGCAGTGATTTCAGCACCAGTCAGTCAGGAGAAGACTACATGTGCCCTCTAGAAGAGGACATAGATTCAGAAAATGATGTGGATGCTCATCAGTGTGTCAGTCAAGCCAGGTGGGACTTTTCCAGTGGAGCACAGATGAATGATGTGGGTAAACATCACCTCACCACCCGTAATGCTGCATCGATTTTGAATGTAATCACATCTATGAGGCCACAAAGTCAGCCAGATGAAAACCAGTTGGCAGTTGATGAGAAAGACGAACATGTTCCAAGAAATTTGCCAAATGGATGTATCATAGACAAAGAAATGGACCCAGAGCTCAAAATGTGGAAATTTCGCACCAACCGTGTGAGACAAATGCTCCCATTTGTAAGAACTATGTCACATCTGATGTTCAAATATAACTATGCCCATATCTGTGGTCCAAAGCATTGGTCTGAATCAGAGATCCTGCAGCGCCCCAGCCCTGCATGTTTTCCATGTCTCCCTGCTTCAACACAACTGAATCTCAGGAAGGTGCCATCAGCAACTCCATCAGAAAATCCGGTCACAAGCCACTCATTACAATCCGCCATAATGAAGCAGGGAGACACTGAAAACATGCATAACTGTGGCCCTCCAGTATCTAAGTTTGAGACAGTTTTTCTAGACTTTGATGTTGGATTTCGGCCGAAAAGAAACTTGAGTCCTGACCATTTGACCAACTGTGCTCTACTTTGCATTGCTCTGTTTGCCCTTGAGATGAATGCATCCCAAGAAGAATTCATGATGGAGATTCTTAAAAACAACTTTGACTCACGCCTTAAGAGCAAAGACAATGAGAAATCATTTGCAAGGGAAGTCATAAAACAAGTAAGAGAGCTTGTTAACTGTGGGGAAGCAGCTAAAGACTTAAAAGAGGTGTTTCGACTCCCAGGCTTTGTGTCATTCAGTGGTAAGAAACGTCGGACCAGGAGGCGCATTAAATCTGAACCACACTCCATATCAAGCACAGAAGAATGTGATGTTTCTCTGATGGCTGCTCCAAGTTTGTCTGCTGAAAATGAACTGAGCACAGCGACTGAAACTTCTCAGAACAATGTGGATCTTTACCCGTTCTGCAACGACATTGGTTTGAAGCTCACTGTATGTGGCTGTCAACCAAAGAAAAAACTTGACATCAACAAACTGACCAAAGGAGCAATGATTGAAGTTTTGACTTTTGCAGAAAAATTGTGCGGAAGCTACGAGCAGATTTGTGTTGATGTCCTGAGGCACAACTTTGATCTTGATTTGCAAGATGCAGATTCAGATCTGGCGAGACAGATTCTTGAACAGGTTCCTCTTGTGGTTGCACAAATAAATCTTGAGAACAATTTCAAAAGAGTAACATCCCAAAGAAAACATAACCCAATTGACATAAATATTCAGAATCGTCCAAGTTCAGAATCATGCAGTACTGGCTCCATCAAAGCAAAAGTTGACCACAGTATGAGCGTCCACTGTGACATTAAAGTGCAAAATGACCCAGATTTACTGCTGTGGAGACTACGAGCAAATCGTATTCAGCAGATACTCTCTGTGCCTCATGGAGAACAATGCCCGTTTTACCCGTACAAGAGATGTGTGAAATCAGGCATTGACTTTAATGTAGGATCTGGACTGAAACGTAATCTTGATCCGAAGCTGTTAACCAATGGTATCATGAGTGAACTTTGGACTTTCTCTGAGGCACTGCTGTCATCTGTGAAGCATTTCATGACAGAAATATGGGAGTACAACTTTCATCTAAATTTAAAAGGTGAGTTGCACCGCAGTGCCTTCACCCAGCAATATGTGAAATCACAAAAAACGTTTTCTCGGCAGGCAATCTTGGAAAAGCTCTACAAGTTGCCTGATCCAACGTGCATAACAGAAAAAGCTCCATGTTGCCGCAAATGTTACCAAGATCGACAAGACGATCCTGGCGACGTGACATGTCGTCGTCCACATATCATTACTGGCAAAGCCACTGCTGATGCTAACTGCCCAGAACGAAAACCTTACGAGGCTCCAATCGCGACTTTCCCAGCAACTGAGATTCTAACGACGCGCTACCATTCCTGTGAGGCTGTAGGACTAAGCCTGTGTGTGGACAGAAATTACCCAACAGGCAAACTGGACCAGCAAGTGCTGACTAAAGCAGTTCAGAAGGAGATTGAGTCCTTTGCCAAAGCATTGTGTGGAACACGATTGAAGAACATCAATGACATACTTGAACACAATTTCCAACTGGACATGCCTGATCAAGTTCCAACTCTGACACATCAGTATTACTCCAGAATAAGACCAGGTGTTGGAGAACCCACGTGGTTCGATGAAGTGGTCCACTTGGAGGTACTTCCTCCTAAAGAAAATGACCCAAAGAAAGAAGTGTCTGTTGATCAGCGAAATGAATGGAAGGAAGTGCTCAAAAGACGACAACTGGATCTGGTAGCAAAGAAGGAACAGAGGAACGATCCAGTTGTAAAAACACCAAATCAGAGGGCAAATAAAATCATGGATCCCTATCCTGTTTGCCGTGAGATTGGTCTGGCCTTAGAGGTGTCATCAAAGTCCAGAGTAAAAGAAAAACTGGACCTGTCACTTCTGACAACATCTGTCGTGTTTGAAATACACAAGTTTGTGTCAAAGAAGTCATTTCAGTCCTATCCCAAAACTTTGTATAAAATTTTAAACTACAACTTTGCTATAAGCTCTCAACATCACAGAAAGCGGAAATTTTCTGTCGACACTGCATCCAAATTTGTCACGTTTGTCAGTAAAGGTAGAAAGGAAGGTGTGGAGGAAGTCTTCAAGTTGCCTTTTGTGATTTCCAAATGGAGGACGCCCAGAAAAACACAAGTGAAGAAGAAAAAAGAAGACTTGTTCAAGATGAAGGTGAGTTCAAGGAAGTCAGCTGGACAAGGGCAATCAAGTACTGAAGGTGAGGGACCATCATTCTGAGAGAATCGCTGTGATGCAGCATGGCCTCCTGGGTACTGAACGGTCCTACGAGTATGTAGACATCAAAGAGGAGATGGATGATCCACCAAGCTATACACCAGAAATGGACTCTGAAGAAAACTGTCCATCTTGGGATGATGCCAGTGGATATTTGGACAATCGTTGTCATGAAGATTTAGTCACAGTCAAAACTGAAGAGTTCAGTGGAAATATGTACCTGACAGAATGTCCATCTGGAAATGTTGATGTAAAAGAAGAGCCACAAATGGAAAGTGGCCGGGATTATTCCCTGTCTGCACCACCAGTGTCTGATGCACACCAGAATGTCATTTTACCATTCGGACCAGTGCATGTTGGAAACAGAATACAGCACTAATAGTGTTCAGTGTGAACCTCTGCAATACTCTGTGGTGATAATCGAAGAGGAGGAGCAGGAGCATGTGCCAGGTGAATGATACTATTGTGAGTCAATGCAACGTCAAGTTGACATCAAGTGTTCATGTAAAACATTTACACAGCCAGCAGGTATGAAGATGTGTGAGCAGCAGAGTCAACTGGCTGAAATTTCTTTAATCTTGTAAGATTTTGTTTATAAAAACATTTTGAATACTCAGTTTCAGTTTCAGCTTTATTTGTTGTCTTGAGTTTTTGAGCAGTAGATGTATCTGACGAACTGGTTGTACTGATGTACTGTGTTTTCTTTTATTGTGAAGACCTGCTCGAAATGAACCAATGAATGAATGAAAAGTTTGGGACGGTTGAAAGATGTGTGTTTGAGGCTTCACAACAGTCAGGGTCATTTTGAACGGCTCTGCCAGTCATTCAAGACGAAGTTGTACCACTGCATCGAATTCAGCTCATTTCTTTCTTGTTCTTTTTATTTGTAATCTTGTCATGTATGTAAATTGAGGTTCCTTTTCGAATTTGTTGTTTGTAAAATCTGTTAGACATGCTGCATTTTTAACAATTTATTCTGTTTTTATTGAAGTTTTTTTGTACTCTTCTTGATTGTGTGTTCAGCATTATTTTGAATGTTTGGTTAATTTTCAAACTCCATGAAGATAGACTGTTCTGAATTGGAATGATTGCCTTTTGTGTTGTATAAAGTTTTGAAAACATCTTTCTTCTCCTTGTGTTTGTTTGTATCTTTGTTATTTCTTTCTTTTTTTTTTAACTGGGTGTCATGATTTTACATTGTCCAGGTTATTGTGATTACGTAAGACAATGGATCATCTCAGAGGAGTCTGCTTGTCGTAGGCCAGTTGGAAAGAAGAGAATGCATTGAAGTACTTAGAGGCTTTCATACTCCCATTTCAAAATATTCTATCCAACTTTAGTCCTTCCACAAAGCACGTGCTGCACTTCGCTTGAGTAAGAATTTCAGTTGTCCTATTAACGTCAAAATATCAACAAAAAGCCAGCAATCTGAAGTCAAGTGGGTGAGCCTTCCACATGAAAGTTTTATTTGATTTGCAACTTAATTTATTCTGACTTTGTCATTTTATCAGGGTTGTTTTGAAATCACGTGCTTGCTGCTGCTACCAGTTCTCCCTTAACTAAAAGCTTTTCATGTCACGAAACACTTGGGGTCAGTAAAAGTTTCACTATGTAAAATGAAAATATGTTAAGCGAGTTACAGAAATATATCCATCTAGAATACCATCCAACAAATTGTATTTGTGTTTACGAGACAGCAGTTGTATGCTGATGATTTGAATAATGATGAAGATGCAAATGAAGGATGAGGCTTCTAAATAACCTTTTTTTCTGGAAGATGATCAAAATGCTTTTATTTTGGCAGTGTGTCTTTGTTTGCAATCAATTTTGCTCGTTCCCGGTGTTTTGGTGTTTGTTTGATGCTTTTATTTTGAAAACACCGCTTCCTGTTGATGTGACGACGATCATGAAGAGATGTCAGGGAGGTTGAAACGTCACGGAGAAATAAAATGCAGTTTTTCAATTAGGTAAGTTTTGTCAATCTGTTTTAAGATAATTAAGAGTGAATTCTCTGACTGAGTCACTGATTTGGTTTTTTGGTTCGACAATCATTCAGCAAGCTTTATTTATTAGGTTTAGAAACAGTTTGAATCTGAAATGAAAAACACACACATACACACACACGAAGGAGGGTATTTATTCTGAAGAGGTGTGATGGAAAACTGGGAAATCGGTGTGTCAATCTCATCGCTCATTTCCAGCAGTGCACAGCTGCTTTGTGGGTTCCTCCTAGCTGTCAATCATCACTATTCTGCCGCAACACATAAATGAGCAGAGATCAATATTTTTAGATTTATATTTAAGAGTAAGGCAGGACAAATTTCACACGTCGTGTCTGTTATCAATCGTTCCGAAAGACCGAGCGATGTGCTGCTTTATTACACAGATCATTCTTGACTCAGTTCAGAACCTGCAGTTCCCCCTCCGTCCACTAGAGATCAGTATGCTGCTGAATGTTCTTATGAACCGCCCTCCTAAAAGTAAAAACTGAGGAAGCAGCTTTTCCTCTTCCTCTCTTTACTGTCGTCTTGGAATCGCAGAGGAAACATTTTATATCCTGCTGCAACAATGACGAGTTCAGGCTTGGAGAGAGTTTATTATTAACGAGAGACGAACTGCTGCTGTGTGAATTTTCACCGTGTTTGAACGAACCGCGTCGTACGAGGAGGAGACTGATCACCAGCTGGGATTTCTGGAAGATCTCCTGGAAAACTAAAGAAGTTACACAGAACCGGTAAGAGGAGGTGTGAATGAACACATGAATCTGTCTGATATGGCCATGTGTGTTTATCCAAACAGAGGCAGTAGTTAGAGGTGTAGTCGAGGCGGAGGCTGTGTGTGGGTGTGAACACACACTCTCTCCTTCAGGTATATTGCATTACTCCAACAGCCTTCAGCTGGAACAAATGCTGCTGTGACGTTACCTGTGCCAAGGCACAGCAGCTCAGTATATCCTCATTTCCTGAAGCCCGAGGGCGATTAACTCCCCCTGCAAATCAAGCAGACGACTGAGCATCAATTCAGCAAAAATAAACAACACAGCAGCATCAGATCCAAGGTGCCAGTAATGCAACAGCTGCCCAATAAGCACACTTTACCTTTACAGGGCTCTCTTGTATGTTTTCTCGGCTGAGACGTAACCGTCAGACAGGTGATTTAATGTGTTTTGGCCCGTTTTGGATCAGTTTGATTCTCACAAGTTCAGTTTTTGAGACTAAGCGCTCCCCACTGGCACACAGTAAAGTTAGATCTCAGTGCATTGTCAACATTTGAGAACACATAGTTTCTTGTCTCTCAGGATAAACTCTGTATCCACACCATTGATACAGACGAACATCCAGGCATTTGGCCAACATCCGGGTCGGTCGCCTATAGCAACCAGTGCAAAGGGGAACGCCATCGTCTCTGCTCGCTTAGAGTCAATACGTACAATACGAGGGAAGTTCTGAGATGGCTAAAAGTTGTTGTGTGGTCGGCTGCACCAACAATAATAGGAAAAAATCCTACTCTATCATTTTATATGATACCCAGTGAGTGCGCGGAACCAGGAAGGCGCTGACTGTGGCTGCAAGCCATAAATAGAAAGTTGACATCAAATTCAGAAAATGGTCTGACCCTTCTCCACAACAGCTTATGGCACCCCAGATCTCATTACACATATGTGTGCTCAGCTCATTTTATTTCAAGTATTTATTTATTACTCCTGATGCCTTTTCAGTGTTTTTTTGTCTTTTCCACCATGTCCTCCTCTTCGTCCTGCACTGTCTCCTCCTCTAACCTGGGCTGTATAGATAGGGCAGTGGTTCTCAATCTTTTTCTGTTACGCTCCCCCCCTAGCAAGAACAAAGCAATTGCCCCCCCCCCCCCGCCCCCGTCGCAAGTATAAATAATAGCATTTGCCTATAAAATTGTTATAGGTTCACCTCTGCATGACATCCTTCTTAACATTAAATAAAACAAAAAAGAAAGAGATATAGTTCAACTTACAAGAGTGACTTTATTAACACTGTTTATTAGTCTGTAAAAGAAAAGATTTGAAGTGCATCAATTTGCCTGAAATTCAAAGAATAATAACATCCTTGTTTAAACTGTGAACATTTTTGGCAGACTTATTGCACCATTTGCTGCTGGAAAATAAAATTAAACAAAATCAATAACTAATAACAAATTCAAATTCACTTCAGCAACATTAACTAAGGAGCACAATATATAAAACACCTTAACCTACAAAAAAAAAAAAAAAAAAAACGAATAAAACTATTTGTGCTGATTTTTTTTCCCTTTTTTTTTTTTATCAAAATGAGGAAGTCAGGATTAATGGCTACAATGAGCACATTATGCAGCGCAGCTTCTCAGAGCGAGGTTTGGCTTCACAAAGGTAAGATGGTGCAAGAGGAAGAAGAATGCCCACAGACCTCTGCCCTGAGAGTGGATCCTGCCTCTCTCCACTCAGCCAGAACTCTCTTTTGACTCACTGTCTTCGTCTCTCTCCGCCTTTCTTTTCATCCCTGTTAAAAATGTCTTCATGTTGTCTCAGGGTTTGTTTACTGCGCTTCACATAGCAGCCCTTGCAAAAAAAAAAAAAAACCTACACCGTAGAGCTGCACACTCTGACAATGAGAGCGCCACTGCCAACTACTGGAGTGGATGTGCAATTACACTTTATTTTAGTCCGGCGGGAAAAAAGCATGTTCAACACGGTCACACACGCCCCCCCGGGCATCGCACTGCGCCCCACAGTTTGAGAACCACTGAGATAGGGTGACGAAGCATCCTCTTTTTCCCAGACATGTCCACTTTTTGCGTCCTGTCCGGGGAGTTCAGGCGGGCTTTTATAAATTAAGGAAAATGTCCAGTGTTCACTGTTTTTTATCGCACAATTACTCGTGAACGTAAATTGACCGGCGCTTTTTTACACAAGACGTTGTTACTACTTTGTTGCACGAGGTAATTATACACACACAGACAGAGCTGAGCAGACAGGGCTGTTCAGACAGTGCCGCTTCACAGATGAAAAGCTTAAACAATTCCCACATACCGTCATACTTGTCAGCAGGGAGTCTGAAGGGGCACACTTTTACACCCACAATGTCCACTTTTGTCCTATATCGGGCCAAACTATCCCCAAAAAGCTCATCGTAGTATGTGTATGCCATCTTTCGCCGACAAGACCTTCCACGCACTGTACAAACGCCTAAAACCGCAACGCACAAGTTAGGCTGTTGTTTTTCCCCCTTGAGCAAAATGGCGGACGGTTGCTATGGGCGGTCACATGACCTGTGACGCGACTCTGTCTGTGAGAATCGAGTCGTGTTTGGTGGATTGGTGTCACTTCAGCTCTAGTTTCAACTTTTGGGTTTCCAGTTTTTTACCTGAAAAGATGCATTCAACTCTTGTTTTGTTCATTGCTCCCATGGAGCCAAATTCTCTGTAAAAATGGAAACTTTCATAAATTACTTGGTGGTTTGGTGGCTGCTTCTGAGCTTTTTTTTTTTTTTTTTTTAGGCCTGTGTTGGCCCACGGACCTTAGGTTTGACACCCCTGCCTTAAAATCAAATCTTGTATTAATTTCTTCTTCCTCATCGTCAATCAGTAGATATGTGGCAACAGCATAGCTTCTTTCATCATGCGAAATAATTTCTTCCAGGTTAAAGCTCGTGTCCAGAGTTTTGAAAGTAGAGATGTTCCGATACTATTTTTGCCTCCCGATACCGATTCCGATACTTTTACTGCGGGTATCGGCCGATACCAAGTACCGATCCGATACTAGTATATTATAAAATAATACCATGCCACGCCTGCATGACTGTCACATGATTATCACTGTGGTGAGGCCTGGCTCAGGTTAAACCCTTTGTAAAACATGAATCAATGCAGCAAATTCAAGCCATTTATTTTTAAATAGAACAGTATAAAAAACAGCAGTGCAAATGCAACTGAACTAAATCAATCTCGGAGTAATTATTTTCAATAACTTGAAGTGCAGCCCCAATATTTTTAAATGAAAAGGGAATTTATATAGAACAATATTAAACGATAGTGCAACAACAACTTAAATAAATCTTGGAATATATGTTGTTGCATTTTTTAATTAAAGTGCAGACACAATATTGTAAAATGAAGGCATTTAGATAAAGTATAAATAACAGTAGTGCAACAGTAACTTAATAAACAAATCTAGAAATATTTTTTTTAATTAGGGTGCAAGCATAACATAGTAAAATGAACAGGGCATTTAAATAGAACAGTAAAAAAAAATAGTTCAACAGCAACTTAAAAGAGTACTTTCCAAAATGTTAGGGTCCAAAACCAACCTATAAAGTTAAATTAAAAAAATGAATAATAAAAAAAAAAAAAATAGGCTTGTTTAATGGACGCTGTACGTCTGTCACGTGATCCATTCTTCTTCTCAAGAATAGCAAGTTGCAGCACAGTGGCGCAGCAAAGAACTGTGTCAGAGCTAACGACCAGCAGATGGCGGTAGTGCAACCAACGGGATGCAAGCTGCCGTAAAACATTACAGAAGAAGAAGAGCCAGTGCTAAAGGAGCTAACAAAGCTAACGGAGCTGACCAGTAAATAGATTACTAATTTAATTAATGACGTGGTATCGGATCAGTGCCTGGACTCCAGTACTCGCCGATACCGATGCCAGCATTTTCGGCAGTATCGGCGCAATTTCCGATACTGGCATCGGAATCGGAACAACTCTATTTGAAAAGAGAGAGGTCTTTTTAATCTGTCTCGAGGTCCCGCCCTCCCTCTGCTTTCGTGAGCTCCCAAGCCACACCCCTTTAATTGTGCTCGTGCATTACCTGTGGGGTACATCTGCGCTCCGCTCACCTCCACTCCGTTTTGTCAAAACCCACGGCGTGCGCTTTGCTCCGCTGCGTCTCTGTTCCGCCCGGCCGGAGAAGCAGAGAAGCGCACGCGCTACTTATCATCGACCTCCAAAAGTTGAGCAGTCTAGGCCCACAATTACATCTTTCTCTGTACATCCTTGTATAAAGGATGACTGGGGTCATATAAAATTGTATGATTCTCCATTTCCAAAATCAGCGTCTCTTCATCCATGGTTGTTGTACTTCAAGACGCTGAATTTCGTGCGACAGGATGTTGACATTCATGCCATTCAGAATAAAATGCATACATGGTCCTGAATATGTATTTTGTAGAAAACACGAAATTTTTGGACAATTGCCTGCAAATAGGCCATATATGCAGCTGTGTAAACGTTAAGAAACGTTTGAGTATAGCTTGATTACAGGCAAAACCCAAAGTGTTTTGGGGTTGTTGGATTGTGTATTTGATGAGTTTGACGAGGGGGAACAAAAATACCATTCACTTCCATTGTGTCCGTCCCGAAAACCTTCCCCGACTCGCCTCTGAATAAACAATAGCTCCCCCTCAAAAAAAAGGTAAGTATGCTGTTCGAAATGACTAAGGAATTGTGCTAAATGAGCCAATTTGCCAAAATGTTGAAGTATCCCTTTAACTTGCATCTCGGGTAATTCGAGCACAGTTGAGGGCCAAGGCGCGATACCCATCTTGTCGTTGCATTAATTTGCGAGCGGGGCTGTACAGCTGAGCGGTGGGCAAAGTGACGCCATCAGAAAGGGCAGTAGGCCGCCATGGAAATTACACTTAAGCGTTGTTGATATAAGAACCATCTCGATTTGAAATGAAAGAAGAAAAAAAAACCAAGATGAACTGTTATCTCTTATGACTAATGCTGCTATATTTTCTGTTTCAGTCCTCTGGAATTGATGTAGAGATCGTGAGAATAACTTTTCATACTGTTTGTCTTTCATTCAGCGCTACTCAGCATCCATGTGATTCCATTACCAGCCTGGCAGATTCAGATGTGGGAGAATGGACCAAGACTATGCTGGGCTAACTGAGGCTTTCGAGGTAGGTAGCAAGCTTTAAAGGCCCAGTTTACATGAGTGTTTTTTTTTTTGTTTTTTTTTTCTCAATCAGATTGAAAACAATGGTATTGAATGCAGATGCGCTCCACGTTAAATCCTCATATACAAGGGCCCCGGCTGAAGTGGATTATACAGCGTCCTCCCAAATTAACGATTTGCCTGTGACATGCGCATAAGGTCTCTGACAGAATTTTCAGGTTCTGATCTGTAGCTTTGCTGTTGGCAGTCCTTGGCGTCAAACAGAGTGTTTTTATCTGCTGGATATCTGCTCAAACAGTGTTTAAACATCTCCATTCTACGCTGTCCGAAGAGCGAGCGCTCTCCCGGCTGGCGTCCCAGTGTTTTGCCGAGTTATACACCATCAGCTGACCTCCGTCAGTCTTTGAACATCTTGCTGTTGAGCAATTTGCAGGCTCTCCAGCGTTTACACTCTCAGGGTTTTCATTATTATTTATGTATGAAAAGTTTTTCTCAACCACCGTCCAGTTTTTCTGCATGTGTTTGACTTTCCCAATTTTAACTTCCTGTTTATTCCGCACGCCATTACGTCACTTTCTACGAGGGAACGCATGTGCAGAGCGAATAAACCGTCCGTACAGTCCTCTCCACTGCGAGAACAATTTATAGGAGGTTCAAGCGGATAATCAGTTGGCATAGACGACATCGTACCTCGAAGTGGATCCACTCAGGTGTTCATGTAACACATTTACAAGCCGCTTTAATGATGACAGAATCCTTAGTTTTTGGTGTGTTGAAGCAGGGAGAAAGCTACGATGTGCAGGACATTGGCTCTCCAGGGTTAGACATCCCTGATTTATGCAATTCAATACAAAATTCTTTCTTTGTCTAAGAATTCAGATCAGAAAATGTTGTGAAATTCATATATTGAGTAAAATGCGAAGCAAAATTATTCCTGCTATATTCTTGACAAGGTTTTTTTTCTTTGCTCAAATACAGGCACAGAAGAAATAGAAGATCTTTGGGATCAATGGAGATGGATGAGGACATTCACTGTCTCAAGGACAGAGGAAAAGTCAACGCAGACACAGTATGGCAATGGCGAGTTTTTCATGCAAAGAAATATTCAACACATCCAGATCCATTCTTTTACAGTAATAAAATCGGACTGAATTTTAATGTTGCCTCCAGCTCTCACCCAAAACTGAATTCACCATTTGTGCCAAATGGCGTCATACTTGAGGTGTGTGAATTTGCTCGAACGATCAATAAGAGTAGTATGCACTTCATCCCAAACATTCTGGAAAACAATTTTGATCTTGGATTTGAAAATGATCAACAGCGGATGGATTTCACTGCTCAAATTCAGCACAAGCTGAAAGACTTGGTCCGAAATCCGGTGAAAGATAAAAATGAGGTTTTTGCTCTTTTCGACACCTGGAAGACAGAATGTAGCAATAATGGACTGAACAAGGCAACAAGGACACACAAACCTCAGAGTTTCTTCATGGAAATGGAGGTTCTAAGTGAACTTGAACAATTATTGAAATGTTCCTCTGAAAAAGAGACGGAAGAGATATCAGGATCACACACTGATGGCGATGATCAGAAAGATAACACTGATTGTTCAGGAAGAGAAATGAAAGAGGTTGTCAATGAGGACATTCCTTTGTTGTTGTTCTCTTCTTGTGAAAACATTGGTTTGAAGCTTGGCACGGGGACTAAACAAAGTCTTGATCCAGGCTTGTTAACAGAGAGAGTGATGTTGGAGTTGGTGGATTTTGCTCGAGTCTTGACTGCCTCCTTCACCTCCATTGTCGTCAGTGTGTTGGAGCATAATTTTGAGCTTGATCTGAAAAGTCAAGAGAGAAGGAATGAAGTGTGGTTATTGATATCACAGATGCTAAAAAGGGGGAAACAAATGGCCTCCATTAACACAAACTTCATCCCAGAGTTTGAAAATGAGCCATTTTTCTTTGAGAGAAACCCATTAAAGAGAGCCTACGTACCAGCACTGTCTACAGTGGAAACCCTTCTGTCAGAAGAGACAAAGAGACAAAAGCTGGATTTCAGTGCTTCTCAGGAAAAGATGCCTCCTTCAGTCACAAAGTTCATCATGAAGAAGGACCAAGGACAACTGGATGAAAATTTGAACGAGAAAAATCTCTCTCACAACACTGAGTTGTGTTCAAGTGCAGAAGAGGAAGATGAGCATTGCCACATGTGCCCAGAAGACGAGACCCTCCAAAATATTCCAAACAAATCTGACATGAACCACGAGGAATTGGAAGCAGAGACCAACATATGGAAGTTTCGTTCCAATTATGTGAAAAAAATCCTAAAAGCGCTCGACAAAAAGCTTTGCTTAGACCACCGGGGTGGATTGTTGGTGTTTGATATTGGATGTAGGCCCCCCAGAAACGCCAGTCCAAAACAATTGACATCTTCTGTTCTGTACAAAGTTGTTCATTTTGCATTAGCAATGAGTTCATCCCAGCAGAATGTCCTTCTGGATATTCTAGAATACAACTTTAACTTAGGCCTGCAGAGTGAATACCAGAAAATGACGTTTGCACATGAAGTCATGAAAAGAGTACAGGAATTATTGGCCCGTGACAACAGAGATAACATTTTGAAAGAGGTGTTTTTTTTTCCAGGTTCTCTGTCATTCAGTAAAGTGAAGTGTGAGAGTGATGACAGTGTTGATTCTGAACCTGAAACTTCACAGACAGCTTCAGACCTTTATCCATTCTGCAAGAAGATTGGTTTGAAGCTCAATGTGAGTTTCTGTCACCCAGATAAAAAGCTTGAACTCAACAAACTGACCAACGGAGCAATGATTGAGGTTGTGAACTTTGCAGAAAAGCTGTGTGGAAGCTACGAGCAGATTTGTGTTGATGTCCTGCGGCACAACTTTGATCTTGATTCACAGATATCAGATTCTGATCTTGCTCAAAATATTCTTTCACAGGTTCCTTTTGCCATTGAGGAAACTAATCTTCGATGTTTTTTCAAAAAAACACAGCTTGCGACAAGAATCGATTTAAATGTCATGGACTCTCAGAGGAATACATCTTCACAAACATGTACTGTAAGTTCAGTTAAAGCAGAGATGAACCAGAGTGCAAGTCAACCCGGTGACGCTGAAGCACAAAATGATCCAGAGTTGCTGTTGTGGAAACTACGAGCCAACCATGTTCATCAAATCCTCTCAGTGCCCCACAAAGACCAGTGTCCACTAAACTCTTACAGCAGATGTAAGACATTAGGCATTGATTTTGATGTAGGATCTGGATTGAAACGTCATCTTGATCCAAAACTGTTGACCAATGGCATCATGTGTGAACTTTTAACTCTTGCCACAAAACTTGGGTCATCCGCAATGGATTTCATGACCGAGATTTTGGAGTATAATTTCAATCTGCAATTCAACAATGTGCTTCACCGCAAAGCTTTTGCAAATGCACTTAATCGGAGAATGATCGAAATGAATTTTAGGAAGCCCACAATAATGCTTCTGAAATCCCTTTTTGAGCTGCCCGATGAGAAATTCATTCATGAAGTTGAACCGTTTGTCTTCAAAGGTTTACAAAGTGGTTACCTTTGTCCTGCCAATTGTTCACATACTGTGACGAATGTTGCTTCTGCTGTTGCAAACAACGAGGCAAATATGTCTGCACTTGCTCCAATGTCCACTTTCCCAGCAACAGAGGTGATAACAAAGCAATACCATTGCTCTAAGAAAGCAGGTTTAAGCCTGTGTGTGGATAACGCTCACCCAAAGGTTAAACTGGACAAATATGCACTGACATGTGGTGTTGTGCAGGATGTGTACAGCTTTTCCAAAAAACTTTGTGGAACAAAGTTGAGAATTGTTAATGATATCCTTCAACACAACTTCGACTTGGACCATCAGAGTCATGTGAAAAATATTGCGATTCATTTTGTCAGCAGACTCAACTCATATAGTGGAGAGCCTCACTGGTTTAATGAAGTCTTTGATATGAAGCCCAAGCCTCGAGAATTTCAATGGAAAAAAACACCTCCTGTGTTAAGTAGTGAAAGGAGGGAATCATCTCAAAGAAGGAAGCAGGATATGCAACAAGCGAAAGAACTGATTGTTCAAAGACAACAAGCAGAGCAGATGGAGGAAAACATCAGTTCTCATCGCAGTGATTTGAGCACCAGTCAATCAGGAGAAGACTACATGTGCCCTGTGGAGGAGGACTCAGATTCAGAAAATGATGTGGATGATAATCAGTGTGTCAGTCAAGCCAGGTGGGACTTTTCCAGTGGAGCACAGATGAATGATGTGGATAAGCATCACCTCACCACCAGTAATGCTGCATCGACTTTGAATGGAAACACATCTATGAGGCCACAAAGTCAACCAGATGAAAGCCAGTTGGCAGGTGATGAGAAAGAGGACCATGTTCCAAGAAATTTGCCAAATGGTTGTATCATAGACCAAGAAATGGACCCAGAGCTCAAAATGTGGAAATTGCGTGCCAACCGTGTGAGACAAATCCTCCCATTTGTGAAAAGGATGTCCGTTCAGATCTTCAGGTGTAAACGTGTCACTGTGGAGTTTGATGTTGGCTTTCAACCTAAAAGAAACTTGAGTCCTGATCATTTGACCAACTATGCACTTTTTTGCATTGCTCTGTTTGCCCTTGAGATGAATGCATCCCAAGAAGAATTCATGATGGAGATTCTTAAAAATAACTTTGACTTACACCTCAAGACCAAAGACAGTGAGACATTCTTTGCTCGTGAAGTCATAAAACAAGTAAGAGAGCTTGTTAACTGTGGGGAAGCAGCTAAAGACTTAGAACAGGTGTTTCGACTTCCAGGCTTTGTGTCATTCAGTGATTTGATCCATCAGACCAGCAGCAGTATTGAATCTGAACCACACCCCACATCAAGCACAGAAGAATGTGATGTTTCTTCGATGGCTACTCCAAGTTTGTCTGCTGAAAATGAACTGAGCACGGCGACTGAAACTTCTCAGAACAATGTGCATCTTTACCCATTCTGCAACGACATTGGTTTGAAGCTCACTGTGTGTGGCTGTCAACCAAACAAAAAGCTTGACGTCAACAAACTAACCAAAGGAGCAATGATTGAAGTTTTGACTTTTGCAGAAAAATTGTGCGGAAGCTACGAGCAGATTTGTGTTGATGTCCTGAGGCACAACTTTGATCTGGATTTGCAAGATGCAGATTCAGATCTGGCGAGAAAGATTCTTGAACAGGTTCCTCTTGTGATTGCACAAATAAATCTTGAGAACATTTTCAAAAAATTAACATCCCAAATAAAATTTCACCCAATTGACATAAACTGCCAGAACAGTCCAAGTTCAGAATCATGCAGTACTGGCTCCATCAAAGCAAAAGTTGACCACAGTATGAGCATCCACTGTGACATTAAAGTGCAAAATGACCCAGATTTACTGCTGTGGAGACTACGAGCAAATCGTATTCAGGAGATACTCTCTGTGCCTCATGGACAACAATGCCCATTTTACCCATACAAGAGATGTGTGAAATCAGGCATCGACTTTAATGTAGGATCTGGACTGAAACGTAATCTTGATCCAAAGCTGTTGACCAATGGTATCATGAGTGAACTTTGTACTTTCTCTGAGGCACTGCTGTCATCTGCAAAGCATTTCATGACAGAAATATGGGAGTACAATTTTCATCTAAATTTTAAGGGTGAGTTGCACCGCAGTGCCTTCATCCAAGGATTGATTGTTCGTAAAAGAAATGTTGAAAAGATGTGGTCAAATCATAAAATGACAACACTTTACAAGTTGCCTGACCCAGAGAATTTTGGAGAAAAAGCTCCATATTGCCGCAAATGTTACAGAGATCGACAAGACGATCCTGGTTACCTCAGATGTCGCAGTCCACATGTCAAGACTCACCAAGCCACTGCTGATGCTAGCTGCTCAGAACGTCAACCTTATGAGGCTCCAATCGCTACTTTCCCAGCCACCAAGATTCTCATGAAGCGATGTTGTTGCTGTGAGGCTGTAGGACTCAGTCTGTGTGTGGACAGAAATTACCCAAGAAGCAAACTGGACCATCATGTACTGACTAAGACAGTTCAGTTGGAGATTGAACTATTTGTCAGAAGACTGTGTGGAAAAAAATTCCGGATAGTTCGTGACATCCTTGAACACAACTTCAGATTGTACACGCATGATCAGTTTCTGACTTTGGTCGGGCAGTTGAGCAGAAAACGACCAGATGCTGGAGAACCCTCGTGGTTCGATGAAGTGTTCCGCTTAGAGTTACTTCCTCCTAAAGAAAATGACCCAAAGAACGAAGTGTCTGTTGAGCAGCAAAATGAAAGGAAGGAAGCGCTCAAAAGGAGACAACTGGATATGGTAGCAAAGAAGGAACAACAGAAAGAACCAGTTGTAAAAACACCAAATCGGAGGGCAAATAAAAACATGGATCCCTATCCCGTTTGCCGTGAGATTGGTCTGGACTTAGAAGTGTCATCACAGTCCAGAGTAAAAGAAAAACTGGACCTGTCACTTCTGACAACATCTGTTGTGTTTGAAATACACAAGTTTGTATCAAAGCAGTTAAGACAGTCTTATCCCAACACTTTGTACAACATTTTAAACTACAATTTCGACATAAGCTCTCAACATCACAGAAGTTGGAAATTTTCTGTAGACACTGCATCCAAGTTCTTCAACTTAGTCAATAAAGGTAGAAACAAAGTTGTGGAGGAAGTCTTCAAGTTGCCTTTTGTGTTTTCCAAGAGGTCAAGGAAGTCAGCTGTGCAAGGTCAACCAAGTACTGATGGTGAGGGACCATCATATTCTGAGAGAATCAGTCTAATGCAGCATGGCCTCCTGGGTACTGACTGGTCCTACGAATATGTAGACATTAAAGAGGAGATGGATGATCCACCAAGCTCTAGATCAGAAATGGACCCTGAAGAAAATTACCCGTCTTGGGATGATGCCAGTGGCTGTTTGGACAATACACGTGGTGAAGATTTAGTCACAGTTAAAACTGAAGAGTTCAGTGGAAATATGTACCTGACAGAATGTCCATCTGGAAATGTTGATGTCAAAGAGGAGCCACAAATGGAAAGTGTCCAGGATTATGCCCTGTCTGCACCACAAGTGTCTGATACACACCAGAATATGCCATTTTACCATTCAGAGCAGTGTGTGATGGAAACAGAATACAGCACTGTTGTGAAGTGTGAACCTCTGCAATACTCTGTGGTGATAATCAAAGAGGAGGAGCAGGAGCATGTGCCAGGTGAATGATACTGTTGTGGGTCAATGCAACGTCAAGTATTCATGTAAAAAGTTTCCACAGCCAGCAGGTATGAAAATGTATGAACAGCAGAGTCAACTGGCTGAAATTTCTGTAATCTTTGTAAGATTTTGTTTGATTGAGAAAAACATGTTGAAGTATTGAATATTGAATACTCTGTTATCATTATCTTTAGTGGTTAAAAGATGGATGTTTGAGACTTCACAGCAGTCGGGATCATTTTGAACAGCTGTGCCAGTTATTTAAATGGAGGTACCACTGTACAGAGTTCTGTTCATTCTTGTATTTTTCTTTATTTTGAATTTGTTGAGTTTGTAATGTTACTGTCACTGTTGGTTTCAACATATGTTCTGTTTTCTTAAAGTGTGTCTGTTCTTCCCGATTGTTTGTATACCTTTATTTGAATTTTTCATAATGATGGCTCTGTTCCTTGAATGATGCAAGCATTTGTTTCTATTGTATGTATTGTATAAAATTCTGAAAAGAGCTTTCTTTCCTTTGTTTTTATTTGTGATTTTGGGTCAGTGTGAAGGTTATTGTGAATATTTAAGATATTTGCATGATGCTTATCACGAAGTACACTTAACATGTTTGAAGGTTTTGTGGACAATAACTTCAAATTCCAAGCTTTAAGCACGTCTTCAGGTCACAAATAGTGGGATTTGTGATTGTTTGCTTTACAATTTGAAATGATATTTAATGTTCTTGTTTTTGCCTCAGAAATTTTAGGTGAACTTTACCTCTGGGGAGCTTTTGAAATTGTCATGTTGAGCTGTACTGCTGCAAATACCCAAATCAGGGTGTATCTGTTCATAGTAAATGTAATATCTCAATCAGACTGTTGGTGGTGCTGCATACCAGGATCCTGCTCATTGTATTTGGGGTCTTTCACAGACCCACAAGCTCCTTGTAATCACACATCTCAGAGAAATCTGCCCATCGGGGTTCGGCTGAAAATGAGAATTCATTGAAGATTTGGAGGCTTGCATGCTTCCATTTCAGAAAATTCTGTGCAACTTAAGTCCCTCCACATGCTCCACTAGACTAGAGTAGTTTCCATGTGTCACGTGAGCATGGTTTATAAGACAGTGATTGAGAAATATTTCCATCTACAATACCATCCATCAGTTTTGCATATGTGTTTCTATCAAAAAGAAATTTCAACAGCATATGTTTTCCCTGGAGGAGGAAGCTTTGCCTGGAGGAAAATAAAAATCCCATTCTCTTTTCTCAGAGACATTTTGTTGTATTTCAACTCAGTGTGTTTTGACAATTCCTTAAATAATTTGGAGTTATTTAGCTTGCTGAGTGATGTTTTGTTTTAGGTTTGTCGGTCTTTGAGCAAGCTTCATTTATTAGGCTAAAACAACTGTTTAAAAATACAAATCAAGAACACACTCACAAATTGTGAAACCTCACCGGAAGGTTTTATTTTGAAGGGGCGTGACGGTAAACCGGAAACGGGGTGTGTAAATCTGTGCGTCGTGCGTGTGGACGACGAGACGCCCATTTCCAGCGGTGGAGACCCGCCTCGGCTGCCGGATCGGTTCCTCCCTCTGAACGAGCCCCATTGTCAGCCTGGATGTCGACCATCACTGTTCTGCCGCAACAGGTAAACGAGCACAGATCGACATCAAGTGTTTAACTGCAGGACAGAACACGTTTCGCACGGCGTGAACGCGCGCCGCGCGCGCCTGCTATCACCTGTTCCTAAAGGTAGGTAGAGTGTTCTGCATGATTAGAAAGCGTTTGACAGAGGAGAGATGGGAGCGTATTTATGCGATATTCTCGTATTTTTTTTATTATTATTTCTTTCATGTATGTGGATTTAGTGAAGCCGTATTTCAGTGGTCGTTATTGTCTGAGTATAAATAGACATTTCTCCTTCTGGCATTCTCCGTTATCGTCTGTCGGTCTTATCCTGAGAGGCTTATACCCGATAAATTCAGCCTTTTTGCCAAGAAGAATTATAAACTCCTTTTTGCCATTTGAAACTCTTTTACTTTTCGCTTTCATTTTTTTTTATATATATATATTTTTCGTGAATAGCCACTGTCATTTCCTCGTTTGTAATACTGTCTATCATACAGTGTGATTTTTGCTCTAGACTTGAACTTGAGCTTCTTTTTTCTCCCCCTTCTTTATTTCAGACACATTGCAACAGATTGAAATAAGCTATGGCTTAGTATTTATGAGAAAATGTCTAACTTCTCCATAGTCACTCTGTTGACCGAACTGAATCATAAAGAGACAGTGTTCACTGGAAATGAAAATTTTCCACTTTACCATCAAACATATTGACAATTCAGTCCAATGATATCACTGTCTTTATTAAGAAAATTATAAGTCTCTGGTATTTCTTAAATGTGATGAATATTTCTGCAAATACCCTCAAAGAATGTAAATTGTTTTCATTATTTTGTACTGAAAGGTGAATTAAAGTTCCACCTGTTTATTCAGTCAAGCATGGAAACCATTATCCCAGCATGCCCTCTTGGTCAAAGCCTATCAGGTGTGTTTGTTATCGCGAATGTTCCCAAGCAGCTAGATATGCAATGCCTTATCAGTTACATAAAGTGACATTTGTGCTGCTTTTTGTCATTGCTTACAAAGACTTGAGCAGTGTGTATGTATGTGTGCTTGACACTTGTGAAAAATTCGATAAAGTTAGATTAATTATACAAATGGCTGTGTGTGTGTGTGTGGCTGTGTGTGTATGTGTGTGTTTTATTGGTTAAAACAGAAAGAGAAGGCTGTCTTTGTTGAAGTGGCAAAGTCCATTTGCATTGGACTTCCTTTGGCATCTGTGCCCATTCCAGTTATTGTCTCATACACACCTGCCACGACACAAAGTATCACGTAACATACACACTTGTATACACACACTTGTACCGATGACAGTAAAACCTTTCAGGATATTTGCCATATTGCAGCTGAAGCAGCAACACTGCAAACATTGTATTGAGGTCAATTTGATCTTCTGCTTCAAGTCCAGCTAAAAAAAATCTCGTGCCAAAAGTATGTTGGCAAGAAGCTGAGGGAGAACGCACAATGCTGAGTGTGTGCTTCTAAGTTATGGGGGTGGGGCATCAGCAGGAGATGAATTAGAATGGCTTCTTTTGCTGTAAATCCCCCGGATTTTCACCTGTGGCACAACAGAGGAAGGTGTGTGTCATTATATCGGTGCGTCTCTCTGCTCGTGGGGCTAGAAAACGCCGGCGTGCTCACACAGAACGCACGCTTGCACACACACACACACAGGCCTCTTTCTTCTTCAGGATAAGCAAAGCTTCCTGGGCTGTGTCATGGAGAACAGGGTGCCCCTCTGTGTGAGGGGAGTGTGGCGGGCACAGCCGCGCACTCAGCCCGGCACATTGGTATGCACATCCAACGGGTCCAGTGCGGCGCGCACAGGTGTCAATCAGCATGCTGAGCAGTCAGAGGTCCTTTGGTTTGTTCTCTTCCTCTGTGAAAGTGTTATTCCTGTGTATTGACAGCGCCAACCACGACAACTCTGTGCCGCCCTCAGATGATGAAATTCAATTAAAGCTATGTTATTAAGAGGTTGTTTTAGGCTTTCAAGCGGTGTTCATGAATCACAAGTCAGTTGAGTACAGTGCGTGTTGGTGTAGAGGGTGTTCTCTGTTGATTTAGCATTGTTGTTTTTATCCGGGATGTGTCCTGTTTGAACAGTGGAAGCTTTCTAGCATAGCCAGTACAGCGATACTATCTTCTATTTGGAAGTATACACACACACACACACACATACACACCTCAGGGGAGAAAAATGTTTGTGTATGAGGGGAGATGAGAGACTCCTAAATACCCTCATACAAAGTGTTTACATAAATACACATGTGTACACCCATAAGGCTCGGGGTGGCAATAAACCTAGAAGGGAACTTTAAATAGTGTTTATAGTCGAGACATTTGTGTGTGAGTGAATCTTTTCCTGATCTGCACAGCCCCGATCAGTCAAAACTGGGTCTGACATTTCATTACAAATTGATTTATGAACACAGTTTCATTTTACTCTTTTAGATTTAATAGCTTGTCTTTTGGGGATTTAACTGTAAAGGTTCCCTCGGCGGGAAAGACACTCGGCCTTCAAGTGCTGCGATTATTCTTTCCTATTTAAAGTCCAAAAAAACATTGTCCTCAACTCCAGGTGGTGCCATTACTGTGCCTCCTGAATCCATAAAGTAATGTGGAAACTCCGCTCGCTTGTTGCTTAATAGGTGTTTTAATGGTTGAAGATCTTTCAAAAAGGTAAAGTGCTACAGTGGGCTGCATAAAAACTTTTAACTTTCAATCAGAAAGCTGTAAGATGGGGGACTGAAGTCTTCCCAGGCTCATTCAGAAATCCAGAGCCAAGTCATTGTGGTCAGTTGCTGCTGTAACAAAAAGAAATGTTGGTAAATGGTAGTTTCAGCTGTATTCACCAGCAAACACATGCTGAAACACGAGAAGTGACACACTGGGTCCTGTGTCTGTCTAAATGGAGTTATCTCTGAATGATCAGCTTTGGACATGAAGAGAACGATATTTCCCTTTGTGTCTACTGTTACTGTAAATTGTGAATGTTTCATTTGTGGATAGTTGTTCCTCACAGGAAGAACATCCCTGGCTCGAGTCTGGACATCTTCATTATTTTTTGATATAGCAAAGATCAACAACTAATCATTATTATTAGAAATAGTAATGCAGCTAAACTGGGCCTTATTGGGCCTTATGACGCCTTTTTTTTTTTCCAAAGGGGTGTCCCCAGATCTCGTTCTTGTTTACCAAGCAGTACATTCCTGCATTTGTGAATGGTTTAATGCTCGTGTTTGAACACAGCCATCAACACAGGCACCTGGAGCATGTGCGCAAGGTGTATGCCACCGTGCGCGCTTCATTGCTCTTAAGTAATTGGCAGCGCCGGCATGTGCAGAGAATGATTTATACTGCAGCGCTACCACAGTCTCCCCTCCAGGAATTCATCGAAAAACAGGGAAGCGAATGATGGAGCAACAGTGGAATGAGAGTAGAAGGAGCAGAGCGGCTGAAGGAAAACGTGTGGGAGTTCTACAAGGATTGTAGCATGTTTGATCGTAGGATGAATAAGAAATGCTGCATTTGAAATGGAAACGTTGGGGGCAAAGAGTGAGGCAAGGAGAATGGTGTGAAGGAGTGATTTGTGGGAAGCGGAGAGGAGATTGCCTGGGCCTCCGGCGAGAGTCACAGCTGATGAGGACAAACCTTGAGAGAGAGAGAGATGTGACACAAGTGGATATAAGGAGGACGGGTCTAAGTAACGGGAGTGACAAGGTCTGAAGAACAAGATGGAAAGAGTCATGAAAATAATAGAAAGAGAAACTGTATAAGCAGGAGACCGAGCTTCTGATGAGAGAGGGCAGAAAACTGGAAACTGATTCAGGAGCATCAAGCTGAACTGATCTATCGATCTATCTGTCTGAAAGAGGAAAATACTGACAAGCTTTTTTTTAACCAGGAAAATAAAGCATCTTTTTTACGAGGGTGACCTAAGATTTGTGCCGGACTGATTCGAGCAGCCATCTGTTAGCTGCCAGCACTCACTGATAAATGCTGCGTCCCTCTAATCCACACCTAAAACTGTCCATCCCCTCCTCTTCCCTACTGCTCCGTATTTGCATTGTAAGTATCTGTTTCGTTCCCTCTGTGCTCCTCAGCCCCTCCACCCCTCCTTCTGTCCCTCCCTCATTCTGTCGTCCCTCTCTCTGGTAGCCATTCATTGTGACTTCCTTGCGTTGATAAAAATGAAATGAGTTTTTTTTTTTTTTTTTTTTTTCCCCTCCTCCTCTCTCAGGGCTCTTACCTGCATCTATATTCTCGTCCTCATTAAGGCGCGCTTACATTTCTCACTGATATTTACTGCTTCGTGTCGTGACACACACTCACACTCACGTCTCTCTCTCTCTCTCTCTCTCTCTCGCTCTCTCTCTCTCTCTGCAGATGTCTGAGAGCGAGCCAGCTGAGTAGAGGACTTCCCTCTCTGCCCGTGCTCTCCACCTGCAGCCATGAATGGTAAGAACACTTCGTTTTTGTCCTCTCCATCGCCTGTGCGCTGTGCACGTGATGCCGTCTGTCAGCGGGATGCGAGCGTGTGCCTTTGCTGACGCAGCTATCAGGGCTGAAATTGAAATGAATAAAGAAAAAAGCAATTAAAGGTTAAAACAAAAGGAGTGGAGACTCCTGAGAAGCTGTTGTTTCCTGCACCTCCTTTAAAGTTGAACCTTTCCCTCTGGCTGCCTTCCTCTTTTGACTGAACACACTTGTTCCAGTCCATTTCAGCTCCGTCACCGTTGTGTGTGACTGCTTATGCCATTTGTAAGGTGGGAGCTCATGTTAATGGGATATTGATTTGCCATCAGAGAGAGATTAGACTTTGACTGAACCCATCTCTGTTCGCATTTTTCCCAAAGAAATTGGGGTGAACTGTTATCTGATGACTGTATTAATTCATTCAGGGGGAAAATAAGCCTTTAGAAATATGAAATGATTGTGTTTTGGGTCAAATTTAAGCAAATCCTGAGTTGAGATACTTTGTAGGAAAATAATTGATGTTATTCAAATTTGAAAAACTTAAACCCCTAAGCGCTCAGGTTCTGCTCATTCATGATAAGGTCTCTTGAAAAGAGAGAAACTGATCAAAATCACACATACTTTTCACGTATTTGATCACTTTCAGCCACAGAAGCACAGCTTGGTGTTCAGTCCCACAGACAGATAGAGAGGCTGTGTTTTGTTGTGGCGATTGTCTGTTTCTTTGTTGTGCTCTGGAAGGTGCAGCAGTTTGGTTGTCCTACTTGGACTGCGCTGCGCGTGAGGTAATCCCCTCGTCTCCGTCCTTTGATTGTCTCAAGCCCTCTGTGGAAAGTGTGCTTTAGTGAGTCGGATGCGTCCCGTCGCACTCGCAGCTTTAATCCCATTCAGTGGAGGAATAATGAGACATTATCATCGGTGTGCGAGGATCCACTTCATGACTCCTCATTGGAAAGGAGGCGCAGCTGTTTGCTTCTGGAGTCTCGTTCACACAAAGAATCTGCAATAAAGCCTTTCAAAGTCATTGGTCTATGCATTTTCAAAGCACGTGGCAACAGTCTTTAGGAGAAGGAGCGTACAGGTGGGTGTGTGCGCCCCGAAGACGCTGCATGCTATTGATCCACTGGAGCGATCTGAAGCTTCCGCTTGTCCTCCCCAGGTGAAGTGTTTGATATGTAAATAGATATGAGAGCAGCGACGTGGTTCTCTTCAGAAGACGGGAGCGGAGCGCTCAGAGGATTGACTGGAGCGTCTCCTGAGGGATGCACAGCTCCTAGACAACCGCACACAGGCTGACAGAAAGCGGGGCAGAAGCCTCTTTGTGCCGCGGCTGCTTCGGGAGGTGAGCCGTGGCTCAGTCGCTCCGAACCGAGCCGAACCGACGCTGCTGTGCAGGCCGGCGCAGAGGGTGCAGTGGTGTTTCTTCCTGAGGCTCGACTCAGTGTTGTTTTGTCTCAGTATTGACTGAAGGGCTCTTGTGTATTCTCCCAGGCTTTGTGCTCTGGGTTGCTGTGCAGGAAGCTGTCTTTATACGCTCCTCTCGGCCTCGCAGCTCAGACAGGAGGTTGGAAAGAGTCACAAGCTTGATGGAAAATACTGGAAAAGCAAAAGGAAATACCCAATCTGCAAGATCAGAATGTGACTCGGTGTAAACCAGGGATGTCAAACATAATGTCTGTGGACCAAAAAGAGCCTTGAAGAGGCTCTAACATGGCCCAAACCAGTGATGCTGCCATAAAAACGAGCAAACTGGCATTATCCTCAAAGCCCTGCTGTCAAGATGAGTTTGTAAAAACATACATAATGCAACAGATATAAAAGAACCAACTGTATATTGCACCAGAAATTATAATTGAAATTTCCTTTTATGTTAAGATTGTGGTAATTCTCAGTAGTAATTGTTTGGTTTTCTGAAAATCTAGATATTTTCATCACACATAGCATGCACTACAACAAAGAAAAAAAAGTTTAAATTTAAAGGCTTTTGTGGCATTATTCTGCCAATGTGGTTCACTCAAGGCCCCTGATGTCAACTGGTATAAAGGTTAAATACATCATGAATTGTTTTTAGACCAGCAGAGCTTCACAAAGAGCAATTTATGAATGCAAAGAAAGAAAACCCCTGAACAAAATCTTAACATTTTCATTTGATGCCTTTAAGGTCTCTGGTCTGTTTATTGTACTTTATATTTTCTGTATGAAAGGGGAAGTTTAAAAAGCAACGCTGTTTGTCTTCTTCATGCATATTTAATGCAAGTGCCTTCCTTGTCAGTAATATAGCATGATTGATATTTTATATAATTATGCATTTCATTCACCACATATGCCTTAAATAATGAATAAATTAAAGACAAAATGATATGTAAAATCCACTTAGGTTGTCTACTTTGGCTGCTGTGTTTGTGAGCGTGATGACAAGGTTATTTATTTTCATTCGTCTGCTCTTCTTCACATGCCGGAGATGCGTGTGTTTGTCTGCTCTTGTCATGTGATGAGTGTAAACTAAGAGGTGGGAAGTTGTCAAATGCAAAAACACGGAGAAACAACCATACACAGGGTGGGATGAATATTAGCAGCAAAGTTGAACTCTTCACTGAATACTTGGCATAATGAAATTGAGTCATAATCCCAGATGCTTGGTGATTAAATCCGAGTCTTAAAGTGGCTGTTCTTCTCTAATTCACAATGAATAAATGAATGAATTCACTATGTTCTTAAATGTGAGTAAATGTTTAAGTGTCCTGAAATGGACTTGAAATTGGCCAGTATCAGCTGGGCTGTTGTCGCCTGAACCCAGCTTGGACTAAAGAGATGGATGAATAGATTTATCCAACCATCCGTCTTCTTCGTCACTTTATCCAGCTCAGGGTCACGGGGGCCTGGAACCGGTCCCAGCTGATTATAAACGACGGTAGGGTCGCCAGTGCATAGCAGGGCTGCTGCAGAGAGACGGATAACCAAACACACTCGCCTTCACACCACCACAGTCACACCTGCAGGGAATTTACATCCACCGATGAAAACTCAATGAAAATTTAAAAGGAAAAAAAATATCCTTTTTTTTTGTTTTTTTGCTGCTGGCAGACACTGTGAGCTGCATCAGGAGATACGCGCCTAATCCTATGGCCTGAGAGAGTCATCTCTGTTTTTACGTGGTGCTAATTCAGAAATCTGGCTCTTTTTTTATCGGATGTCACACTGAGTGGCCATATGTTTTGTGCACAAGTGTCAGTCTGCACACAGCCCCCCCGCGGGTTCGACCACTGCTGCATAAGAAGCTTTGCACTGCCCCACTTTCTCCACCGGGCGTTCGGCTCGGACTGATATCCAGACTGACTCCACCGACGGGGGGCCTGTCGACGTGACCACGTTCGCTATACGTCCCAGCGGCGCTGTGCTAAATATCGCCTCCCCCCACACCTTTTTCACTTACGATAGCGTTTAAACGAGGGCTGTCAGAGCCAAGGCGACAGTGTGAGGAATACTCACATCTCTGTGCGAGATTAATTACTTTCTCCTCTTTACGGCGCCGTTTTGCTGACAACACCAGAAGTAGGTCAGCGCTCTGTGAGCCGCCAGCATTGGTTTTTGTCTGTGAAAAAATATGAACCTAAACAGGTGTTGCTGAAGTGGTGTGGAGCACATGACCAATGCTGCTTTTTTTTTTTTTTTTTTTTTTTTTCCCCCTCAGTGAGGAATATCAGCATATACAGCATGTCTCCCTTTTTTTTGTAACAACAGCGCCGGTCTCCTTTCACGGCCCTGGCTTGTGTTTGCTCCAACTCCGGCTCAGCGGCACATCGTGTCATTCCTGGGAGATGTGAGCAGAGTGATGGTTTGTTTGGGTTAGCGTCGGGCCGGAAGTTCCATCATGGGCAGGGTGGTATTTCCTGAAGCTGGTGAATAATTTGCAGCCTGGATGCCACGTCTCCGACAACACAGGCTGAAGAATCCTTTGCTTTTCTCTGCAATAAAAACAACAGTTTTTTTTTTTTTTTTTGTATTGAACGTCTATCAAGGTGACAAAAAAGATAAGTTTTGATTCAACAAACATTATGCTGAGACATAGCCATGTTTCTATTAGGATTTTTCACTCAAGCCACACAAATCATTGGCTGTTTATTTCTTTTTATGGCAGATTTTATACACAAATTTCTAGCAGATTGCAGTTTTTGGTTATTCCAAAACATTCTCTGAGATTTTAGAAGATATCGTTGCTGTTTCCACTCTTCAGTATGTGTCATATTTGCTACTTCATTCATTTATTCGCCTGTTGTGATAACTCTGTTCCCCACTGGTGCTGCATGTGGTCAGGTCTTCACCTTGGATGCAGGGGAGCCGTGTTTGAGTCCCGGTAACGGCAGGAGGGGGATCTGGCGTGAAATCTAGCCAAGTTCCACTGACTTGCTTTGGCGAGCAGCGTAAAAAGAGAGAAGCTGAGGAGAGGCTTTATTTAGTGGAGGGATGCTGCACACATGTTCAGTCTGAGGTCTGTATCGCTGTGGTGGCAGAGCTAAAGAAGATGATCCGGTTTAACACTCGAGCTGCAGAAGGACACCAGAGATTTTGATGTTTGCTGTGTTTGTAACGCTGCCCAGCCTGTATCTGAGAAAATCTCTCTGTTACTCCACTGACAGTTCATCATTACGTATTACGCTGCTTCTCCTCTGCGCACCTCGTTATCTCTACTTGCCTTCTTATCTCCAGCTTTATCATTCAGTTATTGCCCTGGGTGGAGATGTTTTGCCCACAGTATTTTGTTTCCTTCACAAAGCAAGATTAGAGATTTCAAGTTGTCAGAAGAATATTTAGGGAGAAGTCATTTAGTGTCTGCTTGTGTGAAGATGTAGAGTGATGCTTAATGAATAAATGATTTTTGACTTTAATTATAAATATCTTTTTCTCACCTCTGTTGAGGTTATACTCTGAGTGAAATTGAGCTTAGTATTTTTCACATGACTTGCTTAATTGCATATTCAATTCATGGATAAGGCTGAATTTACTTCAGGAAATTGCACAAACACAAAAAAATGAGGAAAAACCAGCTGAATTCACTGAGTAAATTTGCGAAGCTGTCTTTGTAAATGTAAAATTGAATTTAATTCAATTTTACTGATGTAGGGCCAAATAAAACGTTGTCATTTCATGGTGCTTTTATATTGGAAAAACCCAACAATTCCCCATAAACAGGCATAAATGATGGTGGAAGGGAAAAACTCTGGTTTAACAGGAAGGAGCCGAGGAGGGGTTCAAACCCTGGTTCAGGCAGACGGGAGGGACTCAAACATAATCCTGAGGACATATTTCTTCTTTTCAAAGTATATCATTGTATTAATAAAAATGTTTGAGGTAAAATTGCCACCAGTATCTTAATAACTCTCATTCAACTAGAGAAGAAACTATTCCATCAGTGACTTTCATCCCTGTGTTTGATTTGTTCACCTGCCCCCTCGGCTCATTTTACTTTGGGTTTGCGCCAACGTTTTCATGAGGACTGATTTCACTCTGAATGTCACATTTGCTCCGTCCAGGTGGAGCCAGTGTGTGGGCCATTACTCCAGAGGAGAGGGGGAAACATGACAAACAGTTTGACACCCTCACCCCCGTCCTCGGCTATGTGTCGGGTAAGTTCTGCCGTTCTGGACAGAGTGTAACCTCTGTGGAATTGCTGGTAATGGACCGACATGAAATGTTTTTCTCCCTGAACTCACTTTGACTTTTGTTTGTCTGCAGGAGAACAAGCAAGGAAATTCTTTCTCCAGTCCGGCCTTCCTGCCTCTGTACTTGCGGAGATCTGGTAAATATCAACTGAAATCTCACTGAATCTTAGTTTGAACTTTGTTTATGCTCAGAGTCGTTCTGATACACTGGCCTATTTTCAACTTCCTGTTGAACACTTGTTTCCTTTAAAGCCTGCCGCACCTTGCAAACTTTGTGTGTTAGCGATGGGAGGAGAAAGTGTTCTGCAAATAGAACTGCGTGTGTCTTTTTGTTTGTTTGCGAGAAAACTTGTGACCTAAATCCAGTCCCAACAGATCCTGCCTATTGTTTCAATAAATGGAAAATAATGCAAGGAATGTCTGCTTTGCTATTAAAAGATTGCGGCTTTTAGCAGGTTTTTTTTGTGTCCCTCCTGTAGGAACTTGGCTGACATGGACAGCGATGGGAAGATGGACAGATTGGAGTTCTCTATAGCAATGAAGCTCATTAAACTGACGCTGCAGGGAAGAAACTTACCCCCCTCTTTGCCAGTCATCATGAAGCAGCCCCCTGCGTCCAACTGCGGTTCAAACATCCCTACATCTGCGAGATTTGGTAACTTGAAAGTTTGTGAAATTTTTATTCCGATGTTTCCTGCAAAGTTTAGTGAACTCGTTTTTTGAGTGTGACGCTGACTTGAGGGAGCGCTCTCCGTCTCTCCCGCGCTAACCTGTGCTTCCTCCTTTTAGGAATGGGCTCTATGCCAAACCTGTCAGTCGGTGTGTCGTCCATGTCGACCCTGTCAGCCATGCCCATCCTCACACCCATCCCCGCTAACCCCCCCATGCCCTCCCTGCAACCCCTGATGCCAACGGCGCTGACTCTGCCGCTCGTCTCCGGGCTCCACAACGGCAGCGTCAGCCTCCTCGCCTCACCCCTCGTCCCTAACAGTGCAGGTCGGTTCTGCAGCAGAGCCACTCTGGTTTGCTAGTAAAATAATGTCAGATTAAAATAAAATAACGCCAGTTTACCAGAAGAGTTGTCTACTAACTCGGTCCTCCTGTCACCAACCTCCGTCCTGCTAACCCTCAGTCACAGTTAGCTCACGTGCTAACTGTGTGTCCTGCTGGCTGCTGCTTCTTATTATTGGTCTGTAAATCATAAACCAATAAGATCCTGATTATATAACTACTTCCTGCAACTCAACAATGAAACTTCAGCACGTCTCAATGGCTGAATTCGTCATTAGATTTCCCCACACGGTGCAGACAGCGTCTGTAATTTGTCACAGCAACGCTGCACATTCTCAAGAAGTCCTGTTTTAGAGAGACGGCTCAAATCAAAGCACAAGTTACTTCTCTACACAGCTGATTTGGTTTCCCATCTGTAAATACACTGTGGAATAAACGGATAGTGGACAAAACAAAAATTAAGCAAAACACCTTGAGCTGGTTGCACCAGGCTTCTTTCAGGTCAGATTCAGAGTGAGTATCCATCACCTGGCGTTTAGCAGGTGAGATACTGATTCGTTGTTGTATGACGGTAGATCAATAGCTGATTGGATTAAGTCCGCCCCAGATTGGTACAAATGAGAACATTAGTAAGTTCCTGGAGCATTTATCGCCCTTACTAACTTTCATGTGCTGCATGTCATGGTTTTGATCTATGTCTGCCCATTCAATGCTCTGCACGAATCAGTTTTTTCCAAATATATGAGGCTGTTAGTCATGCACAATAAATCACCAATGTATCAATATCTCAACATGTTGTTAGCATGCACTGTGTGTTCATGCTCTGCATATTGAAAGTTACTTTTAAAAATTTCAATACTTAAAATTAATTTTAAATATGGAACAAAGGTGCAATTAATTCTGGAAAAAAATTGTGAAGCCTTAATTATTGGACGTATGCTGTCCAAACGACAGAGGCACACACGTACAAAAATCAATGAAAACAGAGCAAAAACAACAAACAGCTGTACTTTTGAAGTGCTGCAGGTGGTGAAAAGAAGGGAGGAAATAAATAATAAATATGAGATAGAAGCATTTCCCAGTCACAGCCGATGTAAACTAGTTGCAGGAGAAAGAGCGCATTGATTTGGGAAGAAGAAATCTCCAAGCAGTGTCTGTACAGCCAGTGGCAGGTGGAGAAGACAGACATGTCTTCAATGTAACCTTAACCGCTAAATATACCTCAAATTACACAATATTTTTCTGTTGGCAACAAACTAAAGATCCCACTTGTTGTCAAGGAACCAGGAAACTGACTCTTTTTCTGCATGTATCCCTGCATAAATAAAACCAGATCCCATTTTCAGAGTCTGTCAGTGTGACAAACTCCCTCCGCCCTCTAAAACCGTTATCTTTGGCAGTTTGACAGCTTGCGTTTCACAGATGTCTCCTCACAGTCATTTAACACACTGCTAATGTCTGCTCCGGCCAGAGAATTCTTTCAATGCTACTATATTTAGTGAATCACTTAGGTGAAGCCACCAGCTGCTGATAACTATAGAAAGGACAAATCTAGTAATGGTTTTGGTTGAGGCTGGTGCAACAGAAATAATCCTGGTGTAATAGGCTGCGCATCGGAATCAGTTGTTATTCATGTCCTGAGCTTCAGTAGTGCAGCAGCGTAGTGGGGATTATACCCGCAACATGAAAAGGCTGCACTTTATCTATCTCTTCCCCTGAGGTCTTATATTTGTCTTGCAGTGTGCACACGCCTTGCATTGCATATGAGCACAACCAGCATTCGCAAAAAAAGTGTGTTTCATCATCAAGGACGAAAGTCAGCACAGTTTTTTTTTTTTTATTTGCTGAAGTTATTCCACTTATGAGATTACAAATATTAAGCACGGTTACATTTCTGTAGTGTATAGGCCTACTTCTTCCAGTTGGAATTTTCCCTGTGTTTCACTCTGTTCTCCCCCTCTCTCACCTCCTCCATCTGTACCTTGGCTGCTCTCTTTAATCTCCTTCTGTCTCCTCAAGTGCAAGTTTTAGCTGTGGAAAAGACGATCTAATGAGCTCCAGTGTGAAATTAATATCTTATGATGAAAACATATCGTTAGCGGAGCACTCTTTAGCTCGGGGTGGCAGACGACCGCAGTATACTTGCTTTTAGCCGCATGTCAGCAGCCTCTCTGTTCGAGCTCTGTGTGCTGAGACTGTAAAGCATGAGGAGATAAGATAAGACTTTCAAAGGCGGCCGCACTCTGCTTGTCAACAGCATGTCAGTGATTAATTGATTCGGGGGAAGCTAATGCTTCATGTCTACATGAACATGTTAGTGTGATCCTGATGTCGAACTGATAAAACCGTCTTCACTGCTGGTGTTTACAGGGCTCCCGCTCTCGGGCTTCTCCTCCCCCATGGCCTTCTCTCCATCCACGGGTATGTCGAAGGCCAACTCCTTACTGGACCTGGGATCCAGCAGGTGAGAGCACAAATAGATGTCATCTATAGTGAAGTCTGTGAGCTTAGAATAATGCTTTAGAAAATAAAGGGTGCTCATAGTATATTACTATTCGTAATAGGCTGCTTTTGTTACTTTTTGCTTTTATCTTGAACGTAAAAACCATCTTCTACGTTATCCCAGCTGTTTTGTTGCTGATTTATCTCACGATCATATTTTGTTTTCTGGAAAAGAGGACACTTAGACTGGCATTGAGACACACCTAAATAATACACAATGTTTGCTGAAAGATGCCTTAAAAATTCTTATGCCTCTTCTGTATGCATGTAAAATTCATGGTTTATCACTATAAGAGACAGCCAAAGCAAAATTCTCTCTGACTCTGTCGGGCCTGGAGTAATCTCCCTTCAATAATCAGGAGTAGAAAAATAACCGAAGGAAAAATCTATGGCAGAAATAATGCCTCTTGTGTATAGAAAATCAAAAAAATAACAGTACAGTAACCCTCCTGTTTATTCAACATGGTAATTATACAAAATAAAGCAATAACTTCACAGAGATACTCGTTTAACAAATTTAAAACCCACAATTCAATCAGCAAAGATTTCTCTGAAAAGCAGCACTTTGACATTTTGTGAGCAGATTAAACACGGCGCTGCTCTGGTATCTGTTTGTCTGTCATCTCCCAATATTTGCGCGCAGAATAGCAAAGCGCACAAGGGGATTATGTGACACGCACTAATGTACCGTGATATTACTGGCATGGCAAATGGACCAGCGTAAAGTGTGTGTGTGACCGTTACTTGACTTCCTGCTGACGGCAGACCGACACACACAGTACTGACAGCTTCTGGTTTACAGTAACTACTTCTTTTCATAACATGCACAGATATTTGAGTCATTTTTTTTTCAGTTTTTCTGTATAAATACTGGTTTAATGTAAGCTCACAGAAAATCAGTATTTCTGCAGGAAAGGGTTGAGAATCGGAACGCAGTCGGAGATGAAACATTTAGATGGCTGCGAGGGCAGGAAGGACGCTGAGAAAACACACTTTCTCTTCAGGAACAGTAGGAAGTTGGCTTTTTTAGACACACAAACACGAGTCTTACATTTCCATTGGTTTCCCTGAAGCCGTTTTTACTGGAATTACGTTGATCCATCTTCATGTGAACATTCTCTCTTGAGAGTCCCTCTCAAACTTTGTAATTTTTAAGCTCCCAAGAGGATCAATTACCCTTCATTTTGTGATCCAACGATTGTCCTCTTCCTCTTGCCCCAATGTGAGATTGTTTTTAGTTTGCCAGGAGTTGAAGTTTCACTTTGACCGACTGCTGATTGCGTGGTGGTGAAGAAGAGATATGGTGCATGCAGTTTAATAATTTGTCACAGTGTGTCTCTATTACATTGAATGTTGGTAGTTTCACATGATATCAGTCAGCCTTTCAAAGGTAGCTCAGATCTCGAAGAAGGAGGTGGGAAAATGAGATGGTGACTCCCCGGAGGGGTTTGTAGTTTTTGCGTCTGTGCCAGTCGAACTTTCTCTCCCTGCCTGCAGTGGGATTACATGCAGAGAAGACAGGTTTTGTGCAGTTTTGGTGACAGCCAGATTGTCTTTAGTATCCAGTGTCCCCGTCCCTCCCTCGTAGTGTGTTTTTGTGGTATTGAAAAAGGATAGGACTCCTATCTAATTTCATTGTGTTGAACAGACCAGCGCTTCAGTCGAAGATGTAGTTGGCAAGACAGGCATCAATAAGCAAATCTGCTCAAGGAAATAACTTTTACCATCGACTCCTTACCTTAACAACACCATGACAGACACTTACATTTTAGTTTTTAACTTCAAAATAAGCTTTCAAACAGTTCTCCTGCTCTTAAGTTGCGCATGCTGAGAAAAAGCCTTTGGGCAGGCGGATGATCCCACGCTCCAGCTCGAATTGTCTCACTGAAACCTCATCTTTTATTTCACAGTGTTGCAAGTTTCCACCCAGCTATAATGACGAGGGGAAGAAAGAAAAAAAAAAAAGGGAGCATTCTTTTTAAATGAACATCATCGACCCTGCCCATCCTTTTTGCTATTCCTGTAGAGACATTATAGCATTGCCTGAGAATTGTGCAGCTTCCTTTCATTGGCTCAATGGCTACATGGTCGTTTTCGGCTTCCTCTACACCTAATTAGGAGCTAAGAAATAACAACGGGGAGTCTCGGAGCAATTAGTGGTTTTAAGCCGTGGCTCCAATACAGTCGGACAAGAAAACGCTCATATCACTGTGACATTTCCCTTCAGGTGTTATCTTGGTGTATTGACATGCCTTTTTTTCCTCTCTCTCTCTCTTTTTGTTTTAAATATAGTTCAAACTCTTCCTCCACCACGTCGCTGGCCAGCAACTCTCCCAAGATGAGTCTGAGCGACTGGGCCGTTCCCCAGGCCTCAAGACTCAAGTACCGGCAGCAGTTCAACACGCTAGACAAGCTCATGAGTGGCTACTTGTCAGGTAGCGCGCTCACACACGCACCACACACACACACACCACACACAGAGCTGAATAAACACACAGTTCTCAGGGCCGCTCGGCTGTTCTTGAGTGGCCTTGTCAAAAGTTGACAGAGTGCACACTGGGTCACTTTCACTTTGCTCTCACGTACTCTTGTAATCACGTTTAGCTCCACTTGGGCAAACTTGGCCCGCGCCCAAAACACATCAGCATAGCAGCGAGACGCCACTCTGCTATTTCTCATCACTCTGGGTTTCTCTTCGCAGGACCTCAGGTTAGAAATGCTTTGATGGCATCAAACTTGACTCAGACTCAGCTTGCTACCATCTGGTGAGTGTCAAGTGCATGCGTGTGTGTGTGCGTGCGTGCTTTTCCTTGCACACGATCCACGAAATAATAGACACCTCAGCTCATGTACATTTTAAAGATTTTTTTTTTCTGAGAGTGTAAAATTTAAAAAAAAAATCAACACCTGGTGCCTGTTCCACCTTCTTCTTCTTTTTCTTCTTCTTCTTCTTCTCCTTCCTCCCTGTTCCTGCTGAACATCATTTGTTTGGACCTCTGATTGAACTGCTTCGTGGTTGGACTCCGCCTGAGCTCCCCGTCCGTCTGTTCCACTGTTTCTCTCCATAAATAGAAATCCTGAAGGCTGTTAAAAGTTGTGCGAGTACACAAACGTTTATGATGTAGTTTCCCCCTTTATTTATTTACCCCCCTCTCTGTTACAAATACCGTTTTTGAATGTTCATTGGGAGTAAGTTATAAGGTGATTTTTTTCTGTTTCAAAACTAAGCAGATAAGTGCATTTTAATGTTTTTGACTTTAAGGATAGTAGATGTGTGTGATCTCTGTAACTGCCACACCAGCAGTGAATGAGCACATAAACACATTTGTACAAACCGCTGTCACACAGAAAAGTCCAACTCTTGTATTAGCAGCAGTTTTAATGTGAGCTTTCATTAAGAAGAGACGTGACACTTTGACTGTTTGGCTTTCTTCAATTTGACCAGTCGATTTTGTATTATTATGGATGTTAGTAAGACTGTGTTGATTTTCTGCTGCTCTTTATTGGTTCATACTTATTAAATAAATTCTATTTTAGCCACAGTATTAAATATCCAACTCGCTGACTGAAAATTAAATCCATTATCACTGAATAGCCTGATAAAAATATAATTTGCCGCACTGACAAAAGTCCATTCTGAGTAGGATTGAAAGGCAGCCCTCCTGGTATTCACAGCATGTATCAAATGTCCTCTGGGCACCTCTGCAAAGACTTCAGTGGAACTGCCAGCAAGAAAGGCAGTAAAAACCTTATTTAAAGCAGTTACACCGAATGAAATTCCACAAACGGCAATATATCATCATTATACCTGATTCAGCGGCAGCGTCAAGCAAAGATCAACCAAGACAGCTATTATGAAGAGATGCGTCACTTGCTGCAGTGAAACAATATGAAATGATGAACGAGTTTCGGCCCAGTGCTTTCAGCTTATAGGTCACTTCTTTATTGTTTGCCTCTTTCTCACCTGCATCATCATCAAGCCACTTAACTGCCTGACGGGCGGCAAATGTCAGACGGAGTCAGTGTCACGCCGGGGACCAGGCCGTGTTTTTCAGACAGGAATCGGCTCCGAGCTTTTAATTTCTTACCACATGGACCAAAAAAAAAAAAAAAAGCATATCGCTAAATATCTGCCAGTGTTGCTCCCCATCTGTTTGGTTGGTGAACGTGTGTGTGATAACTGAAGAAGTGTGTGAATGCGACATGCAGTCTGGTGATTTGTCAGTGTGTGATAACGGCCTTCTGTCATCTTCAAGGAGCATAGTAGAAACAAATATTACTCATCTGGCTTTGTGATGTTCATACTGAGCCCGAGCGTCTCTGTTGTTGACGCAGGACGCTGGCAGACGTGGATAAGGACGGCCAGCTGCGGGCCGACGAGTTCATTCTGGCGATGCACCTTGTCGACATGGCAAAGACGGGGCGGCCTCTGCCCCTGACGCTGCCTCAGGACCTGGTACCCCCCTCTCTCAGGTAAAAGACTGAACAACATGCCAATATTAAAAAAAAAAAAGACATGGAAAATAAACCATGTTCACATTTTTCTTCTTTCAGAGGGGGATTTAAGCCCACGGAGCTGGTTAACGGAACGGGACCCTACATAACTCCCTGTTTAATCGACACAGTAGAGATAGAAGCAGCTCAGAAAAACAAGAGCGGCGGTATGGCGCTCTGCACCCCGCACGCTTTGTTGTGTCGTGAGCCTCCGATTGAGCTGTCTGACACACTCCTGTCTCCCTCCGCTCTGTAGCGTCCTTCGAGGACAAGCTGAAGGAGAACTTTGCTCGAGGAAGCGCCGAGCTGGAGAAACGGCGGCTGGCCCTGGAGGAGGAGCAGAGGAAGGAGAGGGCGAGGAGGGAGAGGGAGGAGAGGGAGGCTCAAGAACGGCGGGAGAGGGAGGCCAGGGAGCAGGAGAACCGGAGGAGGCTGGAGGAAGAGAGGAGACTGGAGAGGCAGAGGGAGATGGAGAGACAGCTGGAAGAGGAGAGGATGAGAGAGCTGGAGAGGAAGGAGGTGAGCGGGAGCTTTTTTTGTGAGATTCAAGAAAACTGAGAATATTTCAAACCTGGCAACCGCGTTTTTGTATTTCCAGGCAGCAAAGCTGGAGTTGGAGCGCCAGCGGAGGGAGGAGTGGGAGCGCGGGAGGAAAGAGGAGCTTCTTCGGAGGAGAGAAGGGGAGCAGGAAGAGATCTCCCGACTCAGGGCAAGAAAAAAGAGCCTGGAGTTGGAGCTGGAGGCGGTGGTAAGGCGTTGGTGAATGTTGAAATTCACAGCGTCAATAGAAAGAGCATCCCGTTTTATGGCGCCCGTCTTCACGCAGGGAAACAAGCACAAGCAGATTTCAGACCGGCTCCGGGACGCTCAGAGCAAACGGCGGATCCTGAAAGCCGAGGTGGACCTCGTGAATCAGACGAGGGACGCGCGCATCGCCGAGATCAACACGCTCCAGCTCGAGTTCGAGGTGAGAGGAAATGTGTTTTCGTTAGCCTTCGCTCCGTCGACCGGTTCGCGTGTGACTCATTACCCAAATCTGTGTCAGAACTGGCAGAAGAAGCTCTCCGAGCTGGTTCCAGAGCAGCAGAGGCTGACGGAGAAGCTGCGAAGCATCAGCCTCAACAAAGTCTCCTGTGAGTCCTAAAGCTTTGTTCATGAGAGAGAGTGTGTGTGTGTGTGTGTGTGTGAGAGAGACTGTCTCTGTCCTGTGATGAACTCCAGCTCCATCACCACCCTGACCTTTTGACCTTTGCTTTCCCAGCCGTGGCTCTGACCTCTCTGACCGGGAGCGTGGCGGAGAAAGGAGTGAACTGCAGGAGGCTGAAGGACCAGCTCGACATCCTGGAAATTGAAACCACAGATAAATTGGCCCAAATGGAGCAGTACAACAAGGAGCTTAAGGTCAGTGATCGAAGTAGGCCGGGATCCGGAGCGCAGGCTGCACGTGCGTCTCCAGGGACCGTGTGATTTTACACATCCATCAATAGCTGTAGGGACGCCCGGACGAGTCACCACAATGTCACTGAAAAATGGTTAGAAATGGGAATTTACCTTCATTTCGTGCATTTGACGAAACACATTTACACAATATCAAACCACTGCAGTAGAAAAGACATGAAACACGGAGTTTCACTCTGCTGTGAAATCTTGTTCAGCTGGTTAACAGTAACTTTAGATTTACGGCCCCACGGTGACACAAAACCTTGTTACCTAACCGTTTTCTATCGGCTCAAATGTATTCCTTTTACTGCCAGAAAACCTGGTAATCCAATACCTGTGTAAAACGAAATATCTGCTTTCACCGTCAATCAATCGTCTGAGACTAATAAAACCTACTGTGTCTGCCTTTATTCTGCTTTTAATTTCTACTTGCGAAGCTTTTAACCCCCTGCTTTTCTCTCCTTTTTCTTTTTTCTTCCTGCCACATGGATGGTTTTCTCACTGCTTTCCATGAATATTTTCAAAATGCTTCATTTGTGTCTCCTTTCACTTCCCTCCCCCTGTTTCTCCTACATCTTTTCATTTTGTTTCTCTCTCTCTGTCGATACTACACACATTTTTTTTGCTTTTTATTCACCCTGTGCCCGTCGCCCCCTCTGTCCTCTTCTCTCTCTGTATCATCTCGCTGCTTGTTTCGTAGCTTGGGGACATGGATGACTGTGTCCTGCGAGGTCTTTTGTCTCTGCTGGCCTGCCTCAGCCAGCTTTTCCTCCTCATCAAGGTTATCCTTCTTTCTCTTTTCCCTTTATCCCCCTCTCTGTAATCTTTTCCACCACCGCTCCATGTTATTTATATATTTATACCCTTGTTTTCCCTTAAGCCGTAATCTTCCATGATTTTTTTTTCTTTTCATCCCGCGATGATTCAATCTGTCTGCCGATCGTTGCATTTTTTTTTTCTTCTTTTTGAACATCGTTTAGTGCAGGAATGCTTTGGCACCACATTTCGCCTTTTCCGTTTGACTTCTGCTACATGGGAATTACTGTAGCCTGTATTTTCTGTGTAAACAGGATGATGCACCCTGAGGGTAAAACACACACACACACACACACACACACACACACACACACACTTGACCTGCAGAGTCTCTGTGTAAATAAAAACATACCTTTGCTTACACAATGTATGTTCTGTATATTTGCATGTTTGTACAAAACGGCTCTGACTGCCAGTTTGCATGTCTCTGTTTGAGGTTTAACATTCATTAATCAATTTATCGTGGTTAGTATGAGTTCTTATGCTGCATTTTTTTCCCCAATCTACACCATTTTAGTTGAAATAACTTTTTAAATGAGATGTTCATGCGTGTCTTTGTGTGGAATTGTTCTGCGGCTGCACCAGGAGCTGAGAGAGAAGCAGGTGAAGCAGCAGTCGGTGCTGGACGACCTGTACCGGGTCAAAGAGGAAAAGCTGAAGGAGCTGCAGAGACGCAGGGAGGAGGAAAAAGAAAGGAAGAAGAAGGAGGAGGAAGAGGCGGCCAGGTCAGAATGAGAGAGCAACGTTACTCAGATCAGCCTTCGGTTCATTCATTTTCGTTTTGTACGAAGACGGCGCTGAAAATATGTTTCGTTTTCACTTCTCACAGACTGGAAAAGCTTGAGCAAGAGAGGAGAGAGCAGGAGCGGCGGGAACAAGAAGAGAGGGAGAGGGTGGAGGAGGAGGCTCGGCAGAGGAGGCTGCTGGAGGAGCAGAGGGCCAGACAGAGGGAGGAGGAGGAGAGAGAGGCCCACGCTCGCCTCCGAGCCGCCCAGGAGAAAGCACAGGAGGAGGAGAGAAGACGACGAGAGGCGGAGGAGGAGGAGGAGAAGAGGAAGAGACAGGAGGCGGAGGAAGAGAGGAAGAGGAAAGAGGAGGAAGAGGAGAAGAGGAGGAAAGAAGAGCAGGAAAGAGAGGAGCAGCTGGCGTCCCAGCTCACCACATACAAAGCCCTGTACTCCTTTGTTGCTCGCAATGCAGACGAGCTGAGCATCGAGGCAGATTGTCTCATAGAGGTATGAAGCACACAGTCACGCTGCAAGTCACTCGTTATCTTTGAATTTTCTCTTATTTCTCTGTTTCAGTTTCATTTCATCTTTCCATAAAGTCGTGTTGATAATTTCCTGTTAAATTTTTATGCCTCTGTATTGGCAACAGCTGCAGGCAGTATGCTGTGTTTTTTGTTTCGTTTTGTTTTCTAACCCCTATCAAGAACGTTTAACAGGAGTTTTATAACATTTGACTCCTGTTCTCTCTTCGGTGATGAACTTCGGTCCTGGGCATCAAGCCATAATGTGACGACATGCTCTTAGCTTAACAGTTCGGACTTATCAGTGTCATTTTATTGATTTATGTGAAAATCAGACTTTAGATTTCTTCATCTATGTTGCACATTTCCAGTTATACAAATGCAACCGCCCCCGAAAACACAAGAACAAGTTGGGACAATAATTTGTCAAATATTCCCATATTGATTTGCACTAATCCAGTAAACGTTCAAATTGCAGCGTTCTAATGTGTCATGAGGAAAAGCAGAATTATTAAAATGGGTGGGTTCAGGTGTAAAATGGGTGTTTTTCCATGATGCAGGTGGATGAGCACACTGTCGGCGAGCCCGGCTGGTTGTGTGGGCGTTACGGTGGAAACAGAGGCTGGTTCCCTCAGAGCTACGCAGAGAAGTGCCCCACCTCCTCCACCACCGGGACCGCCCCCTCGTCCCCGGGACAGAGGTCCAGTTTGCCCCCACCGCTGAACACGAGGTACGGCAGGAGGAAGACTGACACACAGACTCTGTAAAGGTGGCACAATTTGGGACGTTCCTGCTGAGTGTCCTCTGCATCATACTGTAGGCATTATAATTTATGCAGCGCTGCTGTTGGGCTGTTTTTTCTTCTCGCACTGGTTCCTTCCCTGATGATTCTTCCTTTCTGTCTTGCCAGAGGCCCAGCTGTGGAGGAAAAGGGTGACAGCGTTAGTCGTGCCCAATCTGACTCTTTACAGGTAAGCAAGGAGTGATTTATGCTTCTTTTCAAGTTAGGACACTGCGAGGGGATGGAGAGAACCCAGAGAAAACCCACCTGCCTGCAGGTAGAACGTGTAAACTCCCAAGTCCAGATTTGATCAGGATAAATTCTGACTGAGAAGCAGGACAGAGAACCGCTGGGCTTCCTCGTACTATACTCCAGTATCAGAAATGAACTCTTATTCGATTAGACATCAACAATAACAATTAATATTCTACTCAGAATGATGTGTTATTTATGCCAACATCAACTTGTGCACATCCTCTAAATAAGCACTAAGCTCAAAGGACAGTTGCGTCTGGGGAAAATGTCTTAAGTCTTATAAGAGGCGTAAACTGTGTTCAGACGCCATATGTTGAGCTGACTGAAAAACACTTATTGCAAGAATAATTACCTCATCAAAGCTGCATCCAGTTTAGCGTGTGCAGATTGGGGCAATATTCTTCACATTTGCTTGAGTCGACTGCTGGTTTAATGATGTGCCCTGGCATAGCGCAGCTTGGGTATTAGCAGGCTTTGCAGCAATGAGTCTGCCACAACCAGACCTATTTCTGCTTCTGCCACACACACACACACACCTACACACACCATCTCTATTACTTTAGAGACGACTGCACTGACTGACTCTTTATTTACTACTGCTGAACCGCCAACCCCAACCTTAACCGAGCCTTTTTTATGAATGACGCTGTGCAAATATGTCCGTCTACACAGCGTCAGTGACGCCTTGGCCATGTTCAGAGACCTCGGCTGTGTATTTATAGCTTTTCTCTATTGGGACTTCTTCCGTCTCTCGCTCCTTTTCAGTGGGTCACACAGAGCTCTGCAGTTGTCCATCATTTATTAAATAACATAACTGTTTGTCAATCTAGGTTCACTTGGAGATTATTTGTTTTCATTCAGCTTACTCCGCAGCTGAAAATTCCAAAATATTTTTTCTCACTCCTTAGTCAGCTGGTCCCCTTCTGGCTCGGGCTCTATCTTCGTGGTCCCCCACTTCTGAAAATCACCTCACCCTCTCCCCCGGCGCCGGCGATGCCGTCACCGCACTGCTGAGCTTCTCGCAAGGTGACGCCATCCAGGTGCTGCAGCAGCGGGAGGACTGGTGGCTGGGACAGCTCAACGGCACGCAGGGATGGTTTCCCCGGAGCTACGTCGCCCTGGAGACGGCCGGAAATACAGAGTACGGAGACGCACGTGAGAAGAGACACGCGTCGATCTGCCGGCAGGCCGCACTCTCTTTGTCATTCTTAATTCACTGTCTGTTGTTCTCACTGTAGCGTGGACGCGCCTGACACCACCGACTCTTTGCAGCTAGAGGGTGAGTATTGATTATATACAGGATGAAAAAACATCCATCAGTGTTCAGCCAGCCGTCAAGAAAAACCGCTGGAGTCCTGCATTAAACCCCGCTCTCTCTGCTTTTTTTTTTTTTTTCTTTCCCTGTTCAGAGTATGTGGCCTTATACACATATGAGAGCCCGGAGGTGGGGGACCTGACGTTCGTGGAGGGGGACGTCGTCATGGTGACAGAGAGAGAAGGGGAGTGGTGGCGAGGATGCATCGGGGACCAGACAGGGGTGTTCCCCTCCAACTACGTCCGGCCTGTTGAGCCAGAGGTACAGCAGATGAGAGCTTTCATCCCTGTCCTGCTTAAATGTGGAAGAATTATGAAGCTCACACCTCATTATATAAACTATTATTATGTACTATTTCAACGCAATTAATGATCCTTTTTATTTTACAGTCAAAGCAGCTTTAACGTTATATCTGTAGTCCTGAATTTATATTTAAATTATGCATTTATATATTATACTCAGTTCTTAACTAGGTGTATTTACAAATGCAGGCAGCAAGACTTGGAGCTCTAACAAAGAAGCCTGGTGAGAATAATAACACACACACACACACACACATTATGCCAGTTTTCTCTTGGCATTTACCTGTTCTGAATCCATTGTTGGTTATTTGTGTTTGGTCGACAGAGATCGCCCAGGCTGTCTCCACCACCGCAGCCCCAACGACGCATCAGCTGCGTCTGTCTCCAGGGCAACTGATCAAAGTCCTGGCCAAGAACTCCTCCGGATGGTGGCTCGGGGAACTGCAGGTGTGTTTCAAAAGCCTGCAGGACTGTATAGTGGTGTTTTTTTTTTTCTTTTTTAAGTGAAAAAGGCAACCAAAGAAAGGAAACTGTCTAAAATATTACATTTCAGCCAGTTACTTTAGTTCTTCATGTGTATGCGAAGTCCAGACGATCCCTCGGAGCGCTATGTCAGCACAATCGATTCAAACCCATTTCCCTAAATCCGTCTCCCATTCACAGAGCAAAGCATTTAAATATGTTGATTCTTGATGATATTTCTGAGCCACATTTATGCCTCTGTGTGAATAAAGCTTAGAAAATGTTAACTTGGTGCACTGAATTGCATGGCAGCACAACTGTATTGCAGAATGACTGGAATTGACTGTCAAGAAAATGATTTATCATTTATTTAGGTGTTTTATAAAGGAATAATAATGCCATTTCAGTTAGTACAGAAAGTTTTCAACAGCAATAATACAAATAAAGAACATTGCCTTTTCTGTAGTGAGGAGTGTCAGATTTGCAGCTCACATCATGTAAACATTAATTATTTAAGAAAAGAAACTGTTATTCCTAATAATCAGATGGGGCTGTGAAAGCTCGTGAAATTACATTAGCATCCCATTCGAAATGAGTGAACATGCACACAGCAGGCAAAAAATTAAGAGAAACATTTATCATCGTCATTTTTCTGAGTGTATTATTCCATCTTTGTGCTGGGATAAAACAAGAATGTCGCCTGTACTGAAGAACTCAAGTGTGGAATATAAGTGATGGATAAATTCAGCATAAAATGTTCATTTTCCTATTTAAATCCATCATTGAAGATACTTTCACATGTGCCGAGTGGTTACATCACATCAGCACAGAGCAGTAAGCGGTGAACACGTGCTTCCAGCGGTATTACCGATGCTGTCTGTACGGCCATTCATCTACAGCAGAGAGAGGTCAGCCTGCTCTGTGTGTTTATGCTGAGGCTGCAGTGGTAATTCTGGTTTCAGCCTTAAATGGGCTCCAGAATAAGACGGCGCATTCAGCTGATCAGCCAGTGGGTCACTGCACAAACAAGACAGTCAGACCAGCTGTGTGCAGCCATCGAGCAGATAGAAACACTCAACACTCACCGTAGATTCATGAATAAAGTGAATGTAAATTACCAGTGAAGAGCCATCGCGCCTCTGTATAAATTACTGGTTGCCTCGCTGGGATTCTACGCATGCTGGCCAGCAAAATTGATTAATCAGTTAATCACTTGATTTAGAATTCAGAGGCGAACCAGAGGGAGATTGATGGACTCGCTGGCTCTTGTGTCCCACCAGGCTCGGGGTAAGAAGCGCCAGAGAGGCTGGTTTCATTCCGCCAACGTCAAGCTGCTCGGTCCGTCCTGCAGCAAGTCGTCTCCGTCTCCTCTGCCAGGTGAAGACTGACACACTCTGATCCCCACAGCCTGTTTCCACTCAATGACCAGTCATTATGTTGTGGATTATTTACATTTTCTTCATTAGAAGCTGTAGCCCTGATTCTCCATGATAAAGAATGCACATACTGTATGAATGGAAACGAATACATGAATGTATCTGTTACAGTATGCCAAGTCATCGCCATGTACAACTACACCGCTGCCAATCAGGACGAGCTGAGCTTCAGCAAGGGTCAGCTCATCACCATCCTGGACAAGACGAACCCTGACTGGTGGAAAGGAGAGGCCGGCGGGGTGACGGGCCTGCTGCCCACCAACTATGTCAAGATGACAACAGATTCCGACCCCAGCCAGCAATGTGAGTCAACTTTACTCCGTTTTTCACATCTCGATTCTCAGGTTAGAATTATTTTCACAGCACTTTGTGAACCTAAAACCTTATTTAAAAAAAAAAAAAAGTTTAATTTGATTCCAGGTTATATATATTTCATTCTATATTTCAATAGCTTTAGTTGGGCATTTTGCAAATGTCGAAAAACAAAGTGGGTTCCTTTCATCAACCCACTGGTCACACATGGGCTCTGCTACCTTATGTTACACACAGAAAATATACAACAACTCCACAGATTATTAAATTATAAAAGCATGGCAATTTTTTTTTCTCTTGGTTGGGGAATTGAGTCGGAGCCTTAAAAAGAGGCTTCTTTGGATAAAATTGTCATTATAAGTTCTTTTATAAGTTCTGAAATCACTCTCAAGAACATCATGAATCAACTGGATGCCAAAACTTTTTTCCCTTAAAACACAGTTTTGGGAAAACAAACTGTAAATCTTTGGCAATGAACTCTTTTGGATGCACAGTGATGTAATGGTTAACTGTGGTAGTGTAATTTGGATAAAGCAGAAAAGAAGAAGGATGGATGGATGGATGGATGGATGGATGGATGGATGGATGGATGAGGCCCACGTTTAAAAAGGTTACTCTGATGCTTTTTTCCAATCCTACTGGGGATTCAATGCAGTTGTGTGTGCTAGACACATGATTTTTCTCATTTATATTCACATCTCCTTCACACACAGTCTGCAATGTAATGATTTTTTTTCCCTCCTTTAACTACTAGATGTAGCAGATATCTGTTAACACCCGTGAAAAACCCCGGACATTTCATTAGGATGTTCGCATTACTGCTGCAGGCACAAAACACAGAATTTTTAACTTTAATGAACATGTCCCGAGTTACATACACCACGGTGCACACGTTTCATTACAGACGTCAGATGTAAGAAAGTACCATCCTGCTCCAGCTGATGAGATTAGTAATAACATTTGCATTCCCAGAAATGCATTATTAATGCACCTGCATGTCAGACTCCAGCATTAATATTAAAACTATATTAACTGTCTCTTCATCTCTCCCTCATCGTCACTCATCTCCCCCGCCCTCCTCCCATCCCCTCCACTTCATCTGTTTTCTGTTTTTTGTCTTCTTCCTCCTGTAGGACAGTAATCCTGGCTTTCCTCTCTCCCGTCCTTCCTCTTCTTCCTCCTGTCCATCTCCGTCTCTCCCCTCCGCTTCCGTCTGAGCGAATCTGAATTCCCCTGTCCTGACAGGAAGCCCCACCGCCAGCGAGAACAGCCCACCTCTACATTTTCCGCCTCTCCCGTTTAGGACTCTGGGGTTCTCCACTCTTCTTATTTTCCTTTCTCGACACTCCTGTCTGAATATACTCCTTTTCTCTTGGTTCGTTTTCCCCTCGCTCTCCCCTCTCTCCTGGTTTCCCCTCGATGTTTATTTACCTCTAACTAAACAGCAAACGGAGAGAGGCAGCGGCAGCTAGACTTGACTATTAGAAGCTTTTGTCCCTCTTACACAAAAGCATGGGAAGTGTAGTTTTGCTAAAGATAAAATAACCTGTAAATCATCGACGTTTGGTTACAAGGTATAGGACATATTATATTAGCAGCATCGGGCTGAGGTCATCTAGTTTTCTAATTTAAAGCTTTGAACTAGTATATTGAAGAGTATTTTAACAGGGTCACTCATTCTTGCACTAACAACATTAAACCTTGCTGAAACGGACCAATGTGAAGACACACTGTTGTTAAACTCACCAGTAACCTTGACTGCTGCTTGCTAATGCATTGCTTGAATTAAAAAAAGAAACTAACTAGTTGTGATTTTATTACCCGATTCTTATATGCACTCTGCCGTTTATTAATGCTTCCAAGTATTTACAACCGAGAAACTCATCCTGTATTCAACTGTGATCACCAGCAGGAAAAAAAAAAAAAGAAAGACATGCGCACATTAGTATAACGACAAACCAAGGGTATTTAGAGAAAAACACCAAAACTGCTACATTTGCATCCAACCTTTGCCAAGTTTGAACCTCAAAGACTTGAACTCGCAGCTGAGTCTTCCACTGCTGTCCCACTCGAGCTTTAGCTACTATATTCATTTACACCTATGCAATCATTTGGGGTGTGTGCTCCTCCATGGAAGGTGCTTTTATTTGTTTGTTTCACTGAGTATTCTTGGTAGCAGCGTTAGCGATAGCATTGCCTGGTCTGTTCCGTTCATGTACCGCAACTACGATGTGCCTCACTATGTGCATTACCTGTAAATAAAACATCACGGAAGTTATAATAATAAAGGGAAGTTTTAAGACACTCACATGTGCGGGTGGTCTTGATGGACGTGTCTGCCGTGCCGCTCGTGATGGGGTGTGTGTGTGTGTCGGCGTGTGCGTGCGTGTACTGGGATGCTGCGCTGCAGGGTGTGCCGACCTGATGACCCTGGACTCGATGACCCCCCAGGAGAGGAAGAGACAGGGTTACATTCACGAGCTCATCCAGACGGAGGAGAACTATGTGGAGGATCTGGAGCTGGTCCTGGAGGTACAGAACACACACCGACACACACACACAGGTTTGATAAGGACCAACTCTTCAGTGGCGTTTGTCTTCACCAGTTTCTTTTGCCTCTCAGGTCTTCTACAAGCCCATGGCCGAGTCGGGCCGTCTGACAGAAGCAGAGATGGCGGTGATTTTCGTGAACTGGAGGGAGCTCATTATGTGTAACACCAGACTGCTCAAGTAGGTCACTGATCCTGAACCCTCGTCTGCCTCCTGCTCCGCTGTGATGAACTTCTTTTTCTGAATTATGCACGTCAGAATTGAGATACAAATTGGCAAATGTGTCCGAAAAAAGTTGACCATTAAATCAGAACACACTCTATAAATACATAACTCCAGAACTGACAGTAGATTCAAGTCTTTTGTTATTTTTCTGACTCGGGGGGGTTGAACTACTGCCCTCTTGACCTCTGCAGGCCCTTTTGTCTCCAAAGCATCTTAACTGCCTGAGTGAGACAAAACGGTGACTCGGCACTTTTACCTCCTCAGAAATGCACAGCTGCAGACAGAGACTTTTGTGACGCTGATGTTTTCTACCTGATGTGACGTTTACATGTGGATGTGCAGCAAAATTCAGCTTCACGTTTTTCGTCATCTGCATGCTCCAGGGCGCTGCGGGTCCGGAAGAAGACAGGAGGAGAGAACATGCCGGTTCAGCTGATCGGAGATCTGCTGGCGTCGGAGCTGGCACACATGCAGCCGTACAGCCGCTTCTGCTCTTGCCAGCTCAACGCTGCAGCCCTGCTGCAGAGCAAAACCCACAGTCAGCCCGACTTTAAGGACTTTCTGAAGGTAGATGTGGTGTATTTTCCTGGCAGCTGAGCGTCGGACGCACGGTTCAGCCAGATGGGATAAGATATGTCTGTCTTTTTGAGCAGAAGATCGCCACTAACTACCGCTGTAAAGGAATGCCGCTGTCCAGCTTCCTCCTCAAACCCATGCAGAGAATCACACGCTACCCACTCCTCATTAAAAATGTACGAAGAAAAAAAACAAAACAATTACAATATATGAATCAAAAACATATTTCTGATTTCTACTGTGTGATTCCTTATCTCTGTGTTGGGTGTGGTCAGATCTTGGAGCACACCCCGGATAACCACGCTGACCGCGTCGCTCTGCTCGAGGCTCTGGATCGAGCCGAGGAGCTGTGCTCTCAAGTCAATGAAGGCGTCAGAGAGAAGGAGAACTCAGACCGGCTTGAATGGATCCAGAGTCACGTCCAGTGCGAGGGGCCGATTGAGGTAAACTTATCCCTGCATCGTTCTGCTTCACGATTTGATACAAAATGCACAACGGTAAACAACAATCCACTGTTTCATGTTTAAAAAATGAGTTACAAAATGCATCACCTCCGACATTACCACCCATGCTGGTGATTCACTGCATCACCGGCTGTGCTTTCTGACGTCCCTCCTCAGGTTTTCTTACATTTCTCGGCATCTTTCTCGCAGCACTTGGTCTTCAACTCGTTGACCAACTGCCTCGGGCCTCGCAAGCTGCTTCACAGCGGCCGGCTGTCCAAGACAAAGAGCAGCAGAGAGCTGTGGGCTTTCCTTTTCAATGACTTCCTCCTCCTGACGCACAGCGCTAAGCCCTTCTTGTCCTCGGGATCGGACAAGTTATTCAGCCCAAAAACAAGCATACAGCTCAAAATGTACAAAACGGTGAGTTGCGGGTGGATCGCTCATACAACCAGTCATTAACTCATTCACATTAATAATCCCTCGTTTATTTGTGCTACAGCCGCTGTTTTTGAATGAAGTTTTGGTGAAGATGCCAGCGGATCCGTCCAGCGATGAACCGCTCTTCCACGTCTCGCACATCGATCGCGTTTACACGCTCAAGACTGAGACCTTAAATGAGAGGTATGCATCCGGAAGTACCCTGTCCTCTAATGTTACTACCAGCCGATCGTTTTGTGTGTAACGTCGCTGACGTGCTTCCACCGTTCCGGCAGGACGGCGTGGGTCCAGAAAATCAAAGCGGCGTCGGAGCATTTTATAGAGACGGAGAAGAAAAAAAGAGAGAAGGCCTACCAAGGTGAGCACACAGTCGCTTCTTATTGCTCAGTTGTTTCACCAGACAAAGTGTGCGTCTCACTGCTTTGTGTGCGTCTCAGCGCGCTCTCTGAAGACCAGTGGAATCGGACGGCTGCTCGTAACTGTCACCGAAGCTCAGGAGCTCAAAGCCTGCAAACCCAACGGTGAGGGCCTACATATTTATTTGAAAAAAACAAAACAAAAACATACTGAATTAACAGCGCCATCTGTGTGTAGGAAAGAGTAATCCATACTGCGAGCTGACGATGGGGGCTCAATGTTACACCTCCCGGCCCATCAGCGACACTCTGAATCCCAAGTGGAACTTCAACTGCCAGTTTTTCATTAAAGACCTGTACCAGGACGTCCTGTGCATCACTGTGTTCGAGAAGGATCAGTTCTCACCAGACGGTCAGTGGATGGGAAGGGATCGGTCCAATCACACACTGTATTATTCAGACATATTAAAAACAAACTGAACAGATTCAGTTCATGTCTTTGTTCCAAAAATATTTGAATAAGACAGCTTAGCACCAGCAGCCTCTCTGTGACCGACATCTCCCTCTCTCCAGACTTCCTGGGTCGCACGGAGGTTCCTGTGGCGACGATAAAGAATGAGATGGAGAGCAAAGGGGCAGCCAATCGCCGCCTCCTCCTGCATGAAGTCCCGACTGGAGAAGTTTCCGTCAAACTGGACCTCCAGCTGTACGAGCCGGCCAAGTGAGGAGTGAACAGTTCGGTCGCACGTCACATTATATCACTGCAACAAGCAGTTACACACTACCTGAAGTGCCTGTTCATGTTGTCACGAATTAGTCTGGAGTTTATTGGCTATGTTTAACTGTAGTGGTACAATAAAAAGTTCTCAATTGTTCTTATTCACAATCTTGGAATTGTGCCTTATTATTATTTCCACATTTAGACTTTTATCTCAATCGAAATTTGTGAAATTCAGACTTTCCATGACTTGTTTTACCTGTAATGGACAACACCATGACTACAAACACACACACTGCCTCACACGCTGTTATTTTCTGTCATCTGTTGCACACTACTGTACGACGTTCGCCCTGTGGTGGAGAATAATCCGGTTTGATGTTAAATCCTGAAATCCTCACATGAATAAATTGTAAATACTGTCGGATTTATTTTTGTGTCGTCTCTCAGTTTTGCAAAGTCATTTTGTCTTCCAAAACACCATGTTTACCAGAACTATCTGTGGATGGAAACAAAGGTAGACACACACAGAGGACATGCAGACTTTATTTGGATGTGGACGATAAGGAAAGTAGTCGTAAACTTGCTGCTTGCTGGTGAAAACCACAAGCGAAGCAGCGATCGCATCTCCCATCCGGTGTGGCGAATGCACTGATGTGTAGTGGGACGGTGCTGGGCCTGGAATAGACACACGCAGAACTAATGCTTCATGTAGGGTCCAGTAGTGTTATGGAAAAAGAAACTCGGTCATTTCTTTACCTGCTCGACTTGATTCGTTCAGACTCATCTCTCACTGGAATTTTTCTGGGTGCAAGATCTAAACGACTCGACGCCGTCTGGGGAAGTTTCCCAAGTCGAGATTCATAAGGAGTGTTACTTTGAGGTAGCGCTTCTGTTTTTCTGGAAATCTGATTCCATCCTACAAAAGAAGGGATCAAGCAAACAAATAGGGGTCAAACTACAACAGGGAATCGTTTAGGAACAAGGAATGTGCAGATATCAGGCAAAGCCATGCAGCTTCACTTAACCTGTGACAGAAAGTTAAATATCATGTCACAACTGTACATCAAACCACAAAATCTCGCTGTACCTGCTTCATAAGAGGAGGAGGTCGTCTTCTCCTTCAGCCTGCCCTGTAAATGAGGATGAAAAAGATCTTTTAAGCTGATTGTTGAGTTGAGTTTGGAGAGGAACGATTGAAATCACTGACACACACCTTGTTGATACTGTGAAATATTACAAGTGTTTTATACATATAGTGGGAAAACATTCACTTTTTGATGTGGATCTTTGATGTTGACCAGAAAAAAGGTTTGTATTCCTTTAGATCCAATGAATCAAGAGATACAAAACCTTTTTTCTTTTTTCAAAAAAAAAACTTTCTTTGCCAAAACATGTCGCTCGTGTTTTCTTTGGACAGATCTGAAGTTGAATTTCTGACGATCCCGGCCTGGTTAAATAACGACGGTCTAAATCCTCACCTTGGTGCTGCAGGAATGCAGGTAGTGGCTGCATACACTTCGGCGCCTCTTGACCACTGCTGGACAGCAGCTTGACACGCGCGCCTCGATCTTCCTCTGGAGGGGGAACCACACGTTCTCCGTCCATCTCTTGTGAAGCAGCTCCTTCCTCCTCAACTCTGACAGATCCCACTGGCTCAGGAAACAGTTCAGCTCCTACTCAGTTTTAAATGCGGGAAAGAGGAAATGATTCAACTGTATCGACTGCATTTCATAGTAAGGAGGACAACGTTTTGAAAAACAGTATTGTGATCATTTTTTCCTGCCTTTATGAGCCCATTTTCTTTATCCAGCAGTGGTTGGATTATATCTTGAGTCTGCTGATGTTCGGTCTCCATCTGTGCCTTAAAGATGACATTTAGAGTGAAAAACAAAACACCAAGAGTGTTGTGTGTCAGGGGTGTGTGTCGGTGCAGTACCTGAAGCTGTCTGAAGGAGGGGGAAGACAGACAGCTCTGCTTGGAGCACTGCTTTGGCCCACATGGTGAACACTCACTGCTTTTCCCTCCTCTGACACCTCGACAAGCGTTCCTCGTCCTCGCCGTTGGCTGAGATTGGCTCCGTTTGCTCTCGGGGGTATCTCTCACATCTGACACATAGTCCTGAAACACAAAATGTATTCATCATGTGGATGCATCCCAGAGCAAGGAGAGGCAAGACGTAAGGAAAGACACTTGAGTGAAAACCAACAGGAATGCAAACTTGTACAAGCAACTTGGAACCTTTTGAGGCCGTTTCTGATCTTTCAGTCAACATTTATTAACTATCTGGACTAATGAACTGCATGCAACACTACAAACAATGTATCATTTTTGGTACAGTGCAGTGAAACTGTTGTTACAATTATTTATTTAATCAGTCTGTAAATTCCTAAAGGACGTAGACAGAGTTTGCATTTAGATCAGGCACGATCCTGCAGGCCAAGAGTCAGGCACGACGAGCAGTGACAGGTCACGTCACGACCTGGAAACACGAGCTGCTCGGTTACGCAAATAGACACGGTAGAACTATGTCACCGCGGGTTCTTTACACAACCTTTCAGCTTTGGCAAAATGTGCTGAGATTGAGCCCTTCCTATTTTCATGACTTGCAGTTATCAGAAATATCACCAGCAGGTCATTGTGGGTCAGAATTCTACGCTGCTTCAGTCATTTGAACACAACCCGAACCTGTTGTTCTTTATCCGTTGTTCTCATTCAAGTGACGATGACAGTGGCTACCGTATCCGTCCGTCAGTAACCTGAAACATTTCCATTCATCTGTACTTAGACTCTGAGATTCCAGCGCCGCTCATACACAATGTGGCAGCAGTGGGGAAAATGGGGCGGTCATGCGTTCACATAAGCACCTTATCTACTATCCAGCTCTCTGGGACAGCAGGCCAGAGTGTGCACACACAGTCTCCCTGACATTAACGGCAGCTGATAAATTATTAGTTGGTAAGAGACTGCAGTCTCACTCTTCTTGTAAAAGGAGGAAGAGCACTGAGTGAGTGTGCCTCCAAGAAAAGAAAGCTGTGCTGGTGGAAAGGTTACCTGCACACCAACCGCACAGATTAATCAAGTGCAGCTGGAAAACTGGAAAAAATATTCACTGTATTCATATATTTCACTGTATTTTGCACCAGAGGTTGTCATTCATATGGTCTTAATGTTGAGATTGAAGTTATTTTGTGCTTTGTTACCTCTACTTTTAACAGGCTGGCAGAGAAAGGTGTGTGGACTGTGATCACGCCATCAGGGTTACTTTTCTTCGGCTGGCTCATCCCTACAACCAGAGAAAACATCGTTTGCAATCAGTATTGTAAAGCGTATGAATTACTGGACACCAAAAAAAAAAAAAAAAAACGTGACTGCAGACCTGCAAAGATTTAAAATTTAGATGTTCTTCATTCACCCTAGATGCTAAAGGTAAAACTACAAAACCAGGACTACCATCTGTTTGGAAAAATGTGTTTTAAAGTAATACATCAGTAACTGAATCTTATGGATTTATTAACAGATGGAATTACTGTTGTTTCTGTTGTTGAAGAAGAAAAGAGTTGTGAAGCTGCTGTCTCTCTGCCCCACTCCTCAATAGTGTTTAAAGACTATATAAAACCTTTGATAACTTCAGCCCATAAGAAATGTCAACATGTCTGGGAGCTCATCTCAGCTGTTTTGTGTCTGTTTCTACTGTTTGATATTAGTTCATCTTTATGCTTTAGTAATAGGGGTGAATTCAACTGCATGACTGCTGAAAACAGCCTCCTGTCTGCAAAAAAAAAAAAAAAAAATGCAATGACTGATTCACTAAAACAGATCAAAATACCTTCCGATCATCAACCTGACTTTCAATCAAATAAATCGAGCTGGATTTAATGAGCAAGTGCAACATTTCTCTCCAACTAAGGACTTTGAAAGCAGAGACCACTGGAGTGGTTCTTACCTGCGTTACTTTGACATCGCGGTAAGTTGAAGAAGAAACAAAGTGAATATTTTCTCTGGTTCCGCCCGGAACTCCAGCTACACGTGCAACATCGTGGCTGATTAGGTGAGCCCCCCCACCAGAGAGGCGAGGAAAGGTAGGAGCTGCAGCAGCGCGAGACGCGGGACTCCTCCGGTTGTCACGAGAGGGCTTTCCGTTACCATGACAACGGCACGCGGGCGAGGACGCACGGGCGCGTGTCTCTTGTTTTCAGGTATAAAAATTACAATAGACAGGCACTCTCTTTACACATATTCACTTGAAATTCACGTTTAAACAAATTCACGTGATAAAAATATCAATAATAAAATAATAGACATGGTGTGTGGACCATGAAGCTGGTTTCTGGAGGTTGGAGTCAATATTGGCGCAGTGCAACCAGTAGATCGCGTCCATCACTCAAAAGTGTCACACATATTGTCTTTGACACTTCAAGTGTTTTTGGATGGATGGATGCAAAGTGCCAAAATTGCATGCAGTCAGTAGTGGAAACAAGTTAGAGCTTATTTAAAACCGGGACAGCCTGAGATGTTTCCATTTCTTCCATTAGAACTGGGTGAAAAGGAAGATTTCTACTGAAATGCTGCAGAAAGTGGCTCCCATCCAGCTCTCCAGACAGTGTTTTACTCAGCCCACAAAGCATGGGGTAACCACTATAACAACTTCTGTGTTTGGTGGTGTATCTAGAGGTTAGACCACCCAGATGAGATTTATTAAAGCAGCTTATTGTATATTTACTTAGTAAATGATCTATGGTGATTAAAACACTCATTTAAGACTAAAAAAAATAGCATGCAAAGAAATGAAGAATAGAAAGAGGAACAGTGGAAAAAGTCCTCACATGCTTTACTTGAACACAACTAGTTATCCAGGTTAAAACGTAACGTAATAACTTCTTTACCTTAGCAAAATTTACCAAAATTAATAATGTGCAGGTTCTGAAGTCCATTAATCAAGTATGCGACGAAGGTAAAAATTGCTTTGCCTTCATAAGAAAGAGTTTTTTTTGTTTTTTTTTTTAAATAAACCTTTACTTTGTCATATGGAAACAGGATCCCTCTGCAGAGCATCTTAAGCACAAAGCAAAAGATTATCGGCTTCCTTCTCTGGAGGAAATCACCAGGTGATGTCTGCAAAGGTGACCTGCCATCCATAAAAACTTAAGTTCTTTAATTATAAATAGGCAAACCTAATTCTTAGATATTCTTGTTAAATGTTGTATCTTTTAACAGTGAATTGAATAGTTATTTGTTGCCAATTTATCTAATAAATTAAATGGAAACATGTAAATTATAAGCAATAGAAGGTAACACATAAAAACTCATTATTGTATAAATAATCATGAGTGCATTCTTAAGATATAATGCATTTTTGAAATTGTATGTGATGGGAATTTTATCACATTTATCCATTTGAGCCTGTGTTTTTCCATTAAACTTAAAGGTGCTGTAGGCAGGATTCGGCATCTCCGCCATCTTGCTTAGGGTTACCTAAGCAAGATGGCGATTTGAAACCCAGCACAGCCAATCCTGTCCTGTTTTCTCTGACATCACGCCCTTACGCAAGTTAAGCCCCTCCCACAAGAACGTGCGACGAACGCCCCTCGACCAATCACGGTTAGAGCCTCATGGGCTCTTCTGATTGGTCAAAGATACCTGGAGCTATCGAGATTCCTTTTCAGCTCAGAACAGAGACAGATGGAAACGCTGCGCCCTCGCGGTAGTGCAATTATGCTACACTCCTAAAGGATTATCAATAGGTACTCTAACATTTAATCCAAAGAAAACACAGAAAAATTAGCATTGACTAGCAAAATCCTGCCTACAGCACCTTTATACTTGTGTGGTTATCAGATGATCCCCTGTTTAGTCCAGGCCTTGGGGCCTTTCCACATGGAGCATGTATGTTCACTCTGTGCATTTCTATTTTTTTTTCTGCAAAAACCAGCATGTGAAGTTAATGGAAACCCTAATTTACTCATAGGTGACAATGTGGATGTGTGTGTGTGTGTGTGTGTGTGTGTGTGTGTGTGTGTGTTTGATTGTGTTTGTATTTGCCCTATAATGGAGTGGTGACTTCTCCAGGTTTTACCCTGCCTTTATAAGACAAAGAGTTCATTTTTTTGGAACAGAATCATTCCACATGATCAGATCAGTCTTGTGAGGAAGAGGGATTTGCTCCTTTAAGGGCTCTGAGCCAAATCCTCCACAACAAGGCGGACTGCTGGAATGCTCTTCCACTCATGCACAAAACCACTGTGGACATCATACCTGACCTCCTGAGGAAGCTGAGGCTTTCAGTCTGATCTCTGGAAGCTGCAGCGGCAGCAGCAGACGACATGAAGCCCAAATCTCTGCCCTCCAGGCTGTTTGACAGACAACCAGCAGCAGCATCAGGTGAGACTGTGAGTGTCAGTGCTGCGAAGTATCAGCGCCATGTGGACTGTGAGGAGCAGCTCTCCTCCGAGGACAGCCAGCCGGAGGCCGGCAGCAGCAGACACAAGGAGAAACACCTCAGGGAATTACAGCTGGCCTTTCTGCCTGAGAAGTACGAGAAACTAATAGATGATGAGGATAAAGTCAAGGCCAAAGAGGAGAAGAAGAAAAGGAAGAAAGAAAACTACAAGAAAGTCAGGAAAGTGAGTATTTATGCTGATTTTTAATCATCATCAGTTCACCAGTTTTGTGACGATCCTTGAAAGTCTTTTGAAGGTTTTTGTAAACTGTTTAGAGCATAGAATCCATTCATTACTAGATGTGCTTAAATTCATATTGTTATGGGCTTGCTCATATTGCACACACACACACACACACACACACACACACACACACACACACACACACACACACACACACACACACTTTTGTTTTTTGTTTTCATATTCAGTGTTATTGGTTTGAAAGATTACACATTAGCCACACACATAACCATCACTCTTCAATCTTAACTGTCATTTAATAAGATATTTTGCAGTGCATTATATTGTTATACTACCTATGCCTCCTTTCCTCGATTATTACAGTATCATGTATTTTATGAGAACAGATAGATAGATAGATAGATTGATAGATAGATAGAACTATCTCAGCCCATATTCATTTCACCTCTGACACTTATTTCTAAATTATGTTTAAAACATGTGACTTCCTGTAGCTGCTGCAGGCATTCAGCCCTTTCCTGCCCACAGTGGACACAGAACAATGGCGTTCAGGGGATTGTGTTTACACTGCAGACAGGTGGAGATTGACCCTTTCCCCCTGCCGTGCTGTTCTTTCAAACCACCACCAGACAACCTAAGAGTTCAGGAGATTTTACACAGGCAGCTCACAACGCAGCAGAAATATTCTGACATGAAGAAGCGACATAAGACTGTCTGAATCATTTTCAGCATGTGTTTCTTCTTTTCTGTAATTACTATATTAATAAATTTATTTAATAAAGATGAACCTTTTATCGTTGCAGAATGTCGGGAAGGCCCTCCGCGCTACTTGGAAGTGTTTCAAGCTCGGCCTGTATAGCTTTGCTCTGGCCTACTCCACTCCCATCACAGTGGCAGCTGCTTTTGCCCCTGACTTTCACCCAGGAAGAGACAGGACCTGAGCCGGGCTGTGAACACTGACCAAATACTGTTTATAATGGTCGAAATTGCGTTTTTGTATCAATCTAAGAGTTAAATCGAACGCTCACGTTTTCTGACTGTGTTGTGCAGAAATTTTTTATCTGTAAGAACAATTCAAGTGTCAGTTATGATAGAGTTATTAATCACCTTGTAAAGAAAGGGGTATTTATTATTGATTTTTTTATTTGTGCTTGTATATTCCTCCCCATATCATGAATGTAATGTTATAGTGATATTCAGTATGATTCCTCTGGGTAGGTCAAATCATAAAATCCTATATTTATTCTGTAAAACTGTTGTGTGGATTGGGCTTGTAACTGTAGTACAGGAGCCAAAATCACATGTTCTGTATCCACGTTTTGATATGAAAACACAAATGTGAGTTTTGTGACTCAGGGAATGATTTTTGTTGGTGGTGTATCTGTATGTGTGAAGAGGGAGAGTGAGAGTGTGAGAAGATTAGCCAGCAAGAGCAAAAAAGTCTAAAAACATGAAAATAGAAATTGGTGAGAAATAAGTCAGTGTTTTCAACTTAATTGTTCCTCTTGGCCAGCAGAGGGCGAGTTCTTATGTTGAGGACAGTCAGTTTCTCAAGAGGCCCCTGGGAAACCAGGAAATCAATGCTTTTTTTTTTCAGAGATGAACTGAATCTGTTACAATCATGAGATTTTTCAAGGTGATGTTTTTGCACAGTGTTGTAAAATGTTGGTTTGATGCATGTGTCCTGTTCTGTTCTTTGTTGCTGTGTATGTTTGCACCTCATCAGCTGCGCTGGGTGTCAGATATGACAGTTTTGTGATATGCATTAGTTTCCTTTCAATACATTCAAGTTTCATTTCATGGCCACCCAAATCCGATGGCTGCTGGTCTGCTAAACTTTTTCTCAGTTTTCAGCAGAAGTACAACGAAAGCACTTTGAGAATTTATGACCAAGCGAGTGGAAAAATCTAGTGAAGGGAGATTTCACTGGAGGCGTCGTCAGGTGGTGGTGAACGATGCCGGCAAAAATCCTATCAATTTGAGGGTCTCCGTAGATCAGCTTGGACAGCAGAACCTCTGGAGAACTCCATATCTTGCTGTACCGTCTTAAAGCGGCCTTGGGGAGGTCTGTCAGGTTTTTTGCGTGGATGTCTGCGTCCTTGATCCGGTCCCAGATTTTCTCAAACAGACGCAGGTTGGCCGAGTTGACTCTGACTGGATCGTACTCCGTTTTTGCTTTTTGGTAGAGTGTGAAAAGCAGCTCCGTCACAAAAAGCCCCACAGATTTTTTGTATTTCAGATTTTGAGCTTCCTGTGAAGACAGATCTCTATCAGGTTCCTCTGAACTGAGGACAGTAGCCGGAAGCTCGGCTGCTGCTGGTGAGGAGGACTCTGCCGGCAAAGCCGCTGCAGATCCTTCGTCCAAAGACTCAGTGACATCGACTGAGTTGGATTCTACTCGGACAGGACTTGTCACTTCCTGAACTTCAGCTCGATCCAGATTTTGGATTTCTGCTGAAGTAATTTTGCGCTAAATTGTCACTAGAAAGTTGCAGTGCCGGTCCGGCACCTGAATTTTTTTGAGGAGAATTTGAAAGGAATGACGTAATGCGCGCTCCGGCTGGCCTGATTGAGTTAGGTTTCGTTTTGTCCGCCATTACTCCGCCAGATGCTTAGTGAACAACAACTGAGCAAGAGCTTCCAGAAAGTAAGAAAGGACTGGCTTCTAGCACTGTCACAGCTCCAGCACAGACTCCACCAGGCAAAAGAAACTTACATTTTACTCGAGCGCTACTAAAAGAGCGAAGACGGAGTTCCCCTCTTCCGTGCACGCGAGCCACAGGCACGAGTGTTTCACTAAGCTGCATTAAGCCCAAATGCCTGCAGGGGGCGCTGTTTCGCATAAAATGTGCAAACTCCTTAATGCACCTTTAACAAACAGGTCCAGGATATATAGTAAGCCCAATAATTTCATAAAACATAAGCAGCAGCTCTGCTCGCTCCAGACATGTCTGTAAATCACTTAAAACAAGATTGCTGATAATATCAATGTGGGAATAGTCTGTGATAGAAAGTAAGCCTAATTAACTCAACTCATCCAATTTTATTGCAGAGGAGCTCGTTACTCCGAGCCTATCTACTGTAGATAATGACTCACTGTACTTTTCTAATTTTCCAAATACATGACCCTCAAAAGAAGAAGATCAAAAAGGTTTAATCCTAAAGTTGAAAATATTTTTGAAAACTTTAAAGCGGTACTGTTTTGTTTTGTTTTTTTTATGCCTTGACATTGTCTGTTTTGGATGAGGCTTAACTGAATGATATAATAATATATTGACTCCTTGTGTGTTTTAATTTGAAATCTTGGGTAGTGCTTTTGCTCAGGCTGGACATCAGTGTAAGAAGAGAAGTTATCTCTGATGTACCTGGTGAACCTGTTCAGCTCCTGTTCAGTGTGAGGTCAAGGCATTTTTCTCACTGACTCCCACAGTAGACATGCCAAGAGCCCTTCCACGAAAGTCATGTCACATTTCTTTGATTCGACTTCAGTGAAATTTGAAACTTGAACGTCTATTCACAATTATTTTAACTGATCCCAACAAACTGAGACAAAATCCCAAAAGCCAAACACCCTCATCCTAAAGGTGGAGGTGAAAAACAAAGTGATATTGAAGGATTATCAGGAGGGAGTGTGTCTAAAGAGGAGCCCTGGAGGCAGACCTGGTGCTGGACAGGAAATCAGAGGAAAATAAACCAGAAATGTCTTCACTCACAGTGTTGCCATCACATTTCTGATAGATGATCTGAGCCGAATATAACGCTGGTGTGTTGATCAGCACACCTGATCAAACACCTCCTCCTGAGTGCATCTCCATGAAGAGGTACAGCTGCTCCTGTTGAAGGAGGAGGAGGAGCAGGAGAGGGAGGTACTGCCCCCTCCACACACACACACACACACACACACACACACACACACACACACACACACACAGTTGAGAGATGAATTGATAACTTGTGTGACCCTTCGTCATGCTGCCCTGTACAGATGCCCCATCCCTCTCTGTTGTCATGGTAACAGAGGCTGGAGGTGGAGCTTGGTGGTGGGCTCCATGTGGGGGGGGGGGGGTCACAGAAGTGGAGTGATAATTGATTTAATTCCAATATTGCAACATTGTAACAATACAGACAAGTTAAAAAATCAGGTGGAGTTTGGTTTTATTTACTTCTTTTTTGCTTATTTACCCATAATGCACCAGGACAGGTTCGCAGACATAGAACACATGCAAATTACAGAAATGTCTTCATTGCTGTTGCAGTAGCCTCTCCATACTTGGAGGGGGAGCCACCCATGCATCAGTGTGCCAGTGGGAGGATGGTACCTGTCCTGATGCCTCCTCTCAGGTGAACCTTGATGCAGATGTTGGCGTTGTGGGTCAGCAGCAGCCGTGCAGTGGCATCAGGGCGGCCCGGCATGCAGAGCAGCGGATCAATCCCTCCCATTGATCCTGGATGGAGCTTCTCTCCGGCCGAGGCCGGTTGAGTTACATAAGCGGCTGCTGGTGTGACTGTTGGAGGGAACCGGTTGCAGACGAGCAGGTACTTTTTATTTGTACCTCTATATTCATCCTTTAATTTATAACCTGATGAAGCTCTTTACTTTAACCAACATTTACAATCCCCAAATTAACTCAAGTCAAGTGTGTGTGTGTTTGTGTGTGTGTGTGCCAGCAGATTGCTTTGAAGGGGTTAATAATCAGAGGAATGTAGAAGGAGGGGGAAAAGTTCTCACTTCTTAACTCACTTCTCCTCTTCGTCTTCCCAGACTCCTCGTCTTCGCTCTCCTCCCATCATGCCCGGGACTCTGCCCAGGATTCCCAGCATGCCGTGGGGCATGACCCTACCCAGAGGCATCAACCCCCCGAGTTTACCCCGCGGCATCACCGTGCCCAGCCTGCCCCGGGGGGTGTCCCTGCCCCGGGCTGTTACCATGCCGACCGTTTCCCAGGCTCCTCGGCGGCTGCTGCAGGACTGCTGCTCGGTGTTGGACCACCAGAACGCGGGAGGTAACAGGAAGCATCTTCTCCTGCTCTCTTTTCATTTTTACTTCAAAATCTATAGAAATAAACTCACAAACAGAAATAAGACTCCAGCGATAGCAAAAACTTTTAAACTGCATATTGTCTAATTTACAAAGTTTTCAGGATTTTTCATTATTTCTAGCTGCTTCTTTAGTTGTAACTTACTGAATTAGCAGTAAATAACACATGAAAGGCATGAAGTCTAGTTTGATTTGTCATAAATTATGACAGTTAAATCATGTTAACCCATTACTACATGTGAAAAATGAATTGTCTCCTTAAAAAAGTTTAAGTACAAAGCAAAAGTTCTGAATTTACAATGTTTCACTTTCCTAAAGACAATGACCTTTGCACCAAATGAAGTGTGCAAACAGTTAATCAGCTTTAAATATAGCTCCAATTAATTAAATAAGAGGTTTTTTTTGTCTAAAATAATAAGCAAATAAAATAAAACTAAAATATGAAATATGAAAATGGGTAGAGTGATGTGTTTTATTTGAATTAAAGGGTTTTAAAGTAATCAGAGGAGCGTGACTGACTGTAAATAATATAGAAAATCCATCAAAGTTTGTTGCACCATAGAAAAAAAAAACAGCTTTTTAACTGTCAAAATTTGGAAAAGTGTGATTAATTGCAAAATAAGTGTGTGTGAATGCGTGTGTGATGTTAAAATGCAGTGTTTGTTGTGTGTGAATGCGCCGCAGTCCTGTAGCTGCTGCTGATCCATTTTTCTGAGTTTCTGCTGCACAGATGAATAAATCCTCTCAGATTAGAGCGCTGAGCTGCTGCACATGGCCCGGATCACACACAGGAGACCACTCCACCGTCTCCTTACCTTACACACACACACTCACTCACACACACACACCCACACACACACACACACACACGCACACACAGCTGAGCATACAAACTTTGATCCTATAAAACAACAAAATCTCATCACTAATACCACATTCGGAATGAATGAATCAAGGGGCGGGGCCACATCACTGTTGATGCATTTGTGTGTGTGTGTGTGTGTGTGTGTGTGTGTGGAGGATTAAAAGCAAACACGTGTGTGAGCTGAGTCGTCCTCATGTACGGTAAGACATATTTTAAATATTTCAGTATTTTTACTCATTTTTTTTTAAATATTAGTCTTATTTTTTGTATTAAAGAGGCAAAATTAATATTTATTAGTAAATATACTAGTTTGCTGAACAAAAATACCTAACCAGTGCTCATCCTGATATCAGTTTGACCATCAAAAACTGTACATTCACCTCTGAATATTGGTGTAAATATGCTTTTTAGGATTTTAGGTCCTTTCAAGCTTTTTTCCTTTGACAAAGTGTGATATTTTTGTGTAAAACAATCGCATTTGGATTCTGTCCAGTCGGCAGATACAGCAAAATCCTCAATCTCCAAAACTTTCAATGTAACTTTTAAATATTTGATGTGATTTTAACAGGTTTTAAATAAAGTTGTATTCAACTTGGCCTCAGAACAGACTCAGTTTCTTCTGAACTTTTAATACCGTTTCTTGACAAAATATTTAAAAGGTCACATATTTTTATCTGGTGTCTTCCAATCCAAGTATCGATTTGTTTCACTTTTAGCTTACTTTATAATAACTGTAAAAAAAAATAAATGTCATTAACCTTAATGAATGATTCTAAAATATGATTTTCTGAGTTCATAGAATTCTATATTCAATAAAATGTTTGTTTGTCAACATATCCATTGTTCATGTTTGACATTTTACATTTTCCTACAAACACAGAAATGCAAATGTTCTGTATTAATTTTTTATATTTCAATGCTTTTTGACATTTTTTTTTTAATTTATTTATTTTTCTAATTAGTGGTAATAAAGTAAAATGCATTGCAGACCTTCAAATATTATAAACGTACCTGTAAATGATTACATTTTTTTTTTCATATGATGCCATTTTCAATCTGTTTTTATTATCAATTTATTGACATTTTACAGAAAAATCATTCAATAATATATCAAATCATTTACGTAATATTTGTTACTCTTTATAAATCTGACGTACATTAATAATCTCTCCATGCATTTATTTATGTTTACATTCCGCTGTCATCTGCAAACAGTAGAGTCACGTCTGGAAACATGAGTTGACAGAAAAGATTTGAACTATTGCTTTCATCTAAAACCTACTGCGAAACCCATGATCGCTTTTTCAACACATTTTTAGACTTTTTAAAATATATTTTAAGAGTTTCTGCATCCTCAGTCTCTGCTAACAAACACACAATGTCAACACATTACGCAATCAGCCGCTGCAGATTAATCCTGAAGATGTGTGCGTGTGTGTGTGTGTGTGTGTAGTTGGCTGTTAGTCAGCTGTGGATATCTTTCCTCCCTTAATCCCTCTTTAAAAAAAAAAAAAAAAAAGCCCAAAATGATTGAGGTACCATGTAGGAGAGAGATGAAGAGATGAGACTGTAGATAATCTGAGTCTCTGCTGCTGCTTCGCTAAAGCTTTGTTTATTCTCACACACTGTTTTTATTCATGTAATTCCTTCCGTTTTGTCACTGATTGTAATCTCTTACAGTAAAGTCAGTCATTTGTATTTTATATTTATATTTGTAAGACCCATCGATTATATTTGTTGAAGTCCTCCTCACATTTAGGTGTGAGGATAATTTGCACACATTTATGCTATAAAATACAGGCTGCAGTGCAGATATTTGACCTGACAACAGGAATAATAATGGGAATAACCCAACAGCGACATACAGAAACCTCTGATGTTGTTGATCATTGTCTTATATCAGCCTCTCACTAGATATGAAGTCAGTCATCACATTGTTTGGGATATTTAAAATGTTTATCCTGCAAATGTATTTTTATTTTGTCTTCCTATGCCACTGTTCTGTTTTGGTTTTTGAAAGTTTATTTAATTTGAATCATCTTTGAAATTTATTTTGAAAGTTTATAATAGAATGTCCATGGCTTTAACCTCATCAATTTTAAACACAAACCTGTTTTTTTAGATTAAAAAAAAATATTTCTATAAAAAATGACTGGGATGGTTTTATTCCCAATGGTCTGAAATGACTTGAATGTAAGAAATGTCACATGGATACTTGATTCAATTTTGAACAGGGTTTATGTTTTTGAGCAGATTTTATTCCTGACTTTTTGGCTTCACAGCTTGAAACCGAGACATTTCCCTGATTGAGTCGAAATTAAATTTTCAATGAAAAAATGGTGATGAATAGATTTGTTCTCAACATAGTAAAAATCTGGTGTGTGTGTGTTTGTGATGAGGTTTGTGTGGCTGCTGCTGGGCGCTGCGTCCTCGATACAAGAGGCTGGTCGACAACATTTTCCCAGAGGACCCAGAGGTAAAGCCTGGCCGTTTACAGTTCACATTACAGTGTGGTCGTGCCTTTATTGTGACATTTTACGTGTGTGTGTGTGTGTGTGTGTGTGTGTGTGTGTGTGTGTGTGTGTGTGTGTGTGTGTGTGTGTGTGTGTGTGTGTGTTTGATCAGGATGGGCTGGTGAAGGCCAACATGGAGAAACTGACTTTCTTTGCTCTGTCGGCTCCGGAGAAGCTGGACCGGATCGCAGCGTATCTGTCAGAGCGTCTGACCCGAGAACTGAACCGCCATCGCTACGGGTCAGCGCCAAGCCGCTCACACTCGTCCTGGGTAGACTAGACTAGCTATGGACCTATCACAGACTAGTTATAGACATGTTTTAGAGGAGTTATGGACATGTTCCAGGTGCAGCCAGATTGTCTTGAATTGTTATGGGCCATCACTGTAAACAAATTGAGATCCTTAATGTCTTTTATTTGTTTGTGTGTGTGTTTGTGTGTGTGTGTGTGTGTGTGTGTGTGTGTGTGTGTGTGTGTGTGTGTGTGTGTGTGTGTGTGTGTGTGTGTGTGTGTGCATTTACCAGCTACGTGTGCATCGCCATGGAGGCTCTGGAGCAGCTGCTGTTGGCCTGTCACTGTCAGAGCATCAACCTGCTGGTGGAGAGTTTCCTCAGCACGCTGCGGCTGCTGCTGGAGGCCGACAAGCCACACCTCCACATCCTGGCCACCAACTCCGTACGACACACACACACACACACACACACGCGCGTATACAGATGCTTGCACTTCGCATCCACCATCTGTATGTCAAACACACACATTTTTGTAATCCGCCATTGCTGCGTTTGTCGTGTCTTCACCTCCTGGGGGATTATCAGTAGGGGTCAGAGCAGGTTCACCTCCCGTCAGATGTCAGCCTGCAGCCATGAGAGGTTTTAGAGCGTTTCACATTGTTTTAGAATGTTTTAGAAATAATCTGTCTCTTTGGTTTAATTCACAGTTTTAAAAATATGGAAAAAAAGTAGTTTTTCTTCAATTTGTTTGTTTTTCTACCCAAGTCAGAACACCATAAAAGAGTTGCAGTCAGTACACGAAAAATGATTTCAAAAGTTAATAGAGAATTCATTTAATTTTATTGATTTAATATAATGTCACTCTCCATTAATAATTATTGCATATCCATAGATAGATGGACAGATTCACTGTCTTTCACATTGTCTTTCATTTGAGTGATTAATGTACCGGAGTTGTGTCTTGTGCAGTTTGTGAAGTTCGCCAACATTGAGGAGGACACGCCGTCGTATCACCGCAGCTACGACTTCTTCGTGTCTCGCTTCAGCGAGATGTGTCACTCTGAGCACGAGGATCCCGAAACGCAGAGCAGGTCAGTGTCAGCTTCAAGTGCAGCCGTCGCTCTATGCTCTATCTGATCCACCTGTGTGTGTGTGTGTGTGTGTGTGTGTGTGTGTGGTGTGTATGTGCAGGATCCGGGTGTCGGGGATCCGCGGCCTGCAGGGTGTGGTCAGGAAGACCGTGGACGACGAGCTGCAGGCCAACATCTGGGAGCCTCGGCACATGGAGCAGATCGTTCCGGCCCTGCTCCTCAACCTGGAGCAGCATCCAAACAGCAGCAGGTTCTCCTCCTCATCCTCATCATCTTCATCGCCATCCCTTCAAACTACATCTGACTTGATCTGAACCAGCCTGCTGAGGGTCTTTTCTCTGTGTGTGTGTGTGTGTGTGTGTGTGTGTGTGTCTATAGCCGGTCTCCAGCGGAGCAGACGGAGGTGTGTTTCAGGGAACTTCTGGGTCGGGCTGCGTACGGACACATCAACAATGCCATCAAGCCCGTGCTTATGTAAATACACACCACACTTACACGCTCACACACATTCACACACATAAATACAAATGCTAACACACACACTGTTCCTGTTGAATGAGTGTCTCTGTCTTCAGGCACCTGGACTCTCACAGTCTGTGGGAAGGACAGGGTTTCGCTGTGCGCTGCTTCCAGATCATCATGTTCTCCATCCAGGTGACTCCCAGACTCCACTGATGTATGTATTTTGTTTGTGCTGAATGTGATGGGTATTTGATTTGTGTGTGTGTGTGTGTGTGTGTGTGTGTGTGTGTGTGTTCAGTCGCAGCACTCCCACCTGGTGGTCCAGCAGCTGCTGGGTCACCTGGACGCTAACAGCAGGAGTCCTCCGTGGGTCCGGGCCGGCATCGTGGAGGTCCTGTCTGAGGTGGCTGTGATCAAGGCCACCGGCTCAGTGGGTGAGTCCTCCAACCCCCCCCCCCCCCCACCCCCCCACCACCACAGCCCCATAGCGCCCCCCTCACCTCACCTCTGCTCCATCCCGCCCCCTGCAGGCCCCACCGTGCTGGAGGTGTTCAACACACTGCTGCGGCAGCTGCGGCAGAGCGTCCACTACCAGCTCACCGGTTTCTACGACAACGCGGGCAAGCACAAAACCAGCGCCAGCCAGGAGAGGACGCTGCAGGACGCCGTCATCAAGACCATCGGTCAGCCGACAGCTGAAGCTTCAGATCAAAGTTTTATCCTGGTGTTTGCTTCCTGTTTTGAGCTTTGTGTGTGTGTCTGTGTGTTCTGTCTTTTTAGGTTTTTGTGGTTATTTATGTGTTGTTTTTGTTATTTTGTTTCTCCTTGTGGTTATTTTGCTTTTATCTGGTTACTTTCTGTGTCTTGGTGGTTATTTTATGTCTCTGGTTATGATTTTCTGGGATATTCCGGTCAAGATTTAATTCTTTTTGTCTTTTGTTTTGTATCAATCTGGTTGTTTTTTTTATCTTTGGAGTATTTTTTTTCATTAACTAGTTCATTCATTGTGCTATTTATTTATATTTCTTTTTTTCTATTTATTGGTACTGTTGTGTGTCCTTGCGGTGATTTTACATCTCTGAGGTCATATTTGGTTGTTTTTTTACTTCTGTTTAGGCCTTATGTGCTATTCTTAGTTTCATGTGAGTAATTTTGTGTTTTTTATGGTTACTTGTGGTTATTTCTTGTCTCTGTCTGTTTCAGGATCATTCGCCAACACGCTGCCTGTCTACCAGAGGTCAGAGGTCATGCTCTTCATCATGGGGAAGATCCCTGTGCCTGGTATCTACCCCGCCCTGGGGTCACCCAACACTGGGTAACTGTCCCACCCTCCTCTTAAAATGCAGTCTGTATAGACTGAACACTAATGTGTGTGTGTGTGTGTGTGTGTGTGTGTGTGTGTGTGTGTGTGTGTGTGTGTGTGTGCAGGTTCGAGGGCAGTAGGATGATCCAGGTGATGCTGCTGAAGTCTCTTTTGCAGGTGATTAAAGAAGCACGTCACACGTTTTTTAGCTCAAACTGACTGTAAAAGCACAGAAAAGGTGAACAGATGACAAGACATCGCAGATCAAAGTGAAACGTGTGTTTTAAACTGCGTTTAGATCACTTCAAATATTAAAAACAGGAAGTCGAGACACAGCAAAACTCTGCACGGCCTCTCATCGGCTGTGTTCCCGCGTCAGGTTTCGGAGCGTTACGAGAGCACCAACCTGCTGACGGCTCTTCCCTCCTCCTTCCTGGAGCCGCTGCTCTCCTTCACCCTGATGGAGGACCCGGAGATCCGCCTGCTGGTGCTCTCCATCCTCACCTCGCTCATCGACCGGCACCAAAACAGCAAATGGCTCGCCGTGGCAAGGTCCGTCCATCTCACCTCCCGAAGATAAACATCTAAATACCAAATGAAGACTCACAGTTTTGTTGACAGATGAATGAAACTATTGAAAAGGCAAAAATAGCATGAAGTCATATATGGAATAAAATAAGTTTGAAAGAAAAAATATAGTAATAAAAAATTTAGATACAAGAAACAAAAAGTAAAAAGAAATATTCACCTTTCATAAATTAAATCATAAATCAAAAAGGTTATTTTGAAGACATTTGTTTTAAACAGCTGCAATCTGTTGGAAAGATTTTTTTGAATTTTAATAATTCATCAAATTTTCAACAAGGGCTTTAAATTCCACCAAACAGATTCACCATCAGTGATTTTTCTCAAATTTATTGACGTTCTTGGTCGATTTAAGTGTTTCTTTCATTATAACAAATAAATTGTTACTGTGCATTTTCTTTAATCATTATTTTATCTTTTATTCATTTTTTGTTATTTGTTTCTGTTCATTTTTCCACTTTTCCATCAGTTCTGTCTGGTTCAGTTCGATTGTGTCTCTGGTTCCACCTGCTGGCCAATAGTGGTCACTGCAAAGACAAAACAATCACAATGGCTTTAACTGCTTTTCATGTAGATTTCCATGATTTTTATTTCTTATTTGGATTCATATGATATTTAAGACTTATTACAATTGTATATGTTGACTTCTGGTTACTTTCTTAGGTCCTATTTATACTGTCTAGTTCATTAAGTTTCTGTCTGACCAATGTTTTTGTAGGCAGAATATCTTTTTATATTAAGAATTTTCCTCACTTGTTTCTAAAAGTTTGAGCTCATTTGTTACCATCCAGGAGGATTTGATTCCTGTGTTTTTAGTGTCAGTGAGGCTGACTTGGACCTGAGACTGAATGGGCTTTAAATGGTGAGCCTTTTGATAGTTTTTGTTGATGTTTGTCCGCAGTGTGACGGTTGACGTGTCTGTGTTGGAGCTGAAGGAGGACACATGTTCCAAACAGGACAACCTGTTCATGAGGAAGGTCAGTGATCACTTTCCCACCATCAATCATCCAGATCAATTTGTTCTTTTATTTAAAAAATATTAGTCATATTTATTCAGATTCTAAGAGAGTTACTGTAAACATTTTGTTCAACGACGACTTCTAGAGGTTTTCCTTCATTTTTTGGGTTATAAGAAGTTGTATCCGTCATTGTGTGTTTGTGCAGCACGCTCAGCGCCTCTACCGTCACATCTACCTCACCTGTAAAGAAGAGACTAGTGGGCGGAGCCACTACCATGCTCTTTTCACCCTGCTGACCGTCCTCGGCGTGGAGCTGTCCAGCGAGGAGGTTCTGGTCGATCTGATGCGACTGGTTCTGGCTCTGCAGGTGAGCTTGTCTCCAATCATCAAGACAACAATATCAACCCCCCCCCCCCTCTGTTTCTCCGAGACGTTAACTGTCCTGTGATTGATCGATCAGGATCTGGCCTCATCCAGTCAGGAATGTCTGTCAGTGTTAAACCGCTGTGGCGTGCACGCTCTCTGTGCCGCCTCCCTCTGCGTGCTGGCAAAGCTCGGACCGCCTCTGGCACTGCAGCAGCACGTCGCTCAGGTGTGTGCGTGTGCGTGTGTGTGTGTGTGGTGAGTAGTTAAATATTTTAAAGTCCACAAAAGATGTGAATAGCATGTTTTCTGCTTGCTTTCCTCTGCAGGTTGTAGAAAGACGTCAGAAGAAGGCGCCACATCTTCTGCCTGAACAGGCCCTCAGTGAAAATCCCAGGTACAAACAAACAAATGATCGATAAGCAAAAACAAACATGAAAACAAAGTTCTCTCTGTCCAAAAAGTTGTGGATATTTATCAGTACACATTGGTATGACTCGCATATTTTTTCTGAACCTAGTAAGACTTGAACACACTAATTTTTTTTTTTTCTTTTTATCTTTCAGACTGAAAACTGTAAGGTTCAGTTAGAATGCAGCGAGCTCAGACACTTAAACATTCATGGCTGTTCAGCAGGGAAAAAAATAGGATGCACCAGGGTGTTTTACTGTAAAAGGTTTCACTGAGTAGACAGCTCCTCAAGTCTGTAACGCAGATCTGGTTCTGCTGTCCTAAAAAGAATTTGTATTTTATGTGTGTGTGTGTGTCTGTGTGTGTGTCAGACTGCCTGTCGGGGATCTGAAGGTGGACGAAGAGCTTCTGTTCACTCAGTCAACAATCAGCGACTCTCTGAGTGAAAGCAGCTACAGTGCTCACTGTGATCATCTCAACACGCCGTACACACCCCAACTCTCAGGTACACACACACACACACACACACACACACACACACACACACACACACACACACACACACACACACACAATTAACTACATTAATTTCTCTCATCATCAGTCTGAACTGTAACACTTTATTGATTCCATCTCACTTTACATAACTCAAAAATAAACAGTCCTCTTAAATTGTGTTTTCCTTCTTTTAACTTAAAACTGTTGAATACAAACAGGAAGACGTTTTTTGTGAATCTGATATGTTTTTAAATACACATTGTCAGGAAATTTTAATGTGCAGGACAGCATACATAACTGACTTAAAGAATCAACAATAACCAGCAGTGTTTATTATTGTAGTTCTATTAGTTTCATTATTAAGTCTATATCAGTTTTATCCACATTTCCCCAAATCTCACCACAGTAGGACATTAATGACACCTACAGTGAAAAATAGTGAATTTTTAAGCTTTTTCTAATTAACGGATTTCAAGCTTTATGTGGAACTGCAACAGATTTCGATCATTTTCATCTTCAGTCACTCCTAAAAGTTTCATGTCATACTCTCTGGAATTCAGCCCCATGTAAATTCAGGTTTATTTCATTATAAATGTTAGCCCCTCCAAACACAAAACATACATGTTAAACTCTCACAGATACACACCTGAACTCCCAGGTTTATCCTCACGATGTCGCTCTGTGTTAATCTGAGTGAAACTCTGTTTCAGATGAGGATCGTCTGTCAAAGAGGAAGAGTGTGGGCGACGTGGCCTCGCTGCAGCTGGACATGGACCCTCACAGCACCCCTCACACTCCACAGGTATCCACACAGGTGCTTCAGTAACTTCACTTCATGTGTCAGATCTCTGACTGTTGTGTGTTCTTTCGTGTAGAAACCCCAGACGGAGCAGATCACATTCGAGATGCTGAAGAACACCATCGGTAGGGCCCCACTGAGCTTGTCATTTTGAGGATTTAAAACCAGCTGAGTAAGAGTGCTGTGTGAATCTTCGCAGAAGATCGAGGCGGCGTGGAGGAGGAGGAGAGGAGGAAGAGGCTGCAGCTGGTGGAGAAGTTTCAGACGGCGTCCTTCGAGGAAATTGCGGCTCACTGTGGATCTCGGGTGAGCGTCCTGTCGCCTCCGCCTTGTTCAACTGGTCCTCTGCATTCAACATGTCCAGATACACAGCAACAAAGCTTCCGTCTACATATGCAGATCATCTGTGTCCTCAGTGTCTTCTGCCCTAATCGTGTGTGTTCCACATCTAATCTGCCTCCTGCTGTCTGTTTGCAGGCGTCGCTGCTTCACTCCAAACTGGAGCAGGTGTTTGACCTGATCATCCGTCCTCCCCCGTCCCCGTCCGGCCAGTCGCCCCCTCGCTCCACGCCGCTCCACCAAATGAAATTTCCCGACCTCTGCGTCTATTAGAGTCACGGTCGCACTCCTCGGCCTGTAAATATAACTTTGATCCCTTGGAGGAAACCCTCAAGCAATGAAACCCTCGACTCTGATCCCACCTCTCTGAACTGGTTCAGATTTAGATCAAATAAAAAAGAAACTGTGAGGCTACTGCATTCTGCTGTCTTTATTTCTCACCATGTGATCTTCGTGTTTTACTCCAGTGAGAAACTTTTCTGCCTGTCATTCATGTTATTTTTGCTTGTAATAACTCTCTATGGACACAGAACTTTTCTCAGGCTGTTGTTGCTCTGAACCCAGCTCTCCCACTCTGAAGACAGTGTTTCTGCTCATGGAGCTAAGTGACCACACAAAGAAACATTTATATAAAGAGGCCTGAGTGGTCAGGACTTGATTTTGGCAGCAGAGCTTCCTGCTGAGTTATCTCACTGTCACACTGAAGAGGTGCAGCTCTGTACTCCCACAGAAAGATACAGAACGTGAGGATATTTCGCCTGCTGACCCAGAGATTCGCAGGCTGACCAGCTCTGAGAACATTCATGTGTTGTGTCTTTAATTCTTCCGAACTCATCAATAAGCTGTACCGAGTTGTGACATAGAAACAATTTTTTTTCTTTGACATTTCAATTATTTTTGGATGGATGCAGATTGCAAACTGAGACAGTCAGCAGGATGTTTTCATTTCTTCCATTAGAACTTGGTAAAAATGCAGATTTCTGCTGACATGCTGCAGAAAGTGGCTCCCATCCAGCTGTCCAGACAGTGTTTTACTCAGTCCACAAAGCATGAGGCAACCATTATAACAACTTCTGTGTGTTTAGATGTTGGTGTATAAAGAGGTTAGACCACCCAGATGGGACTTATTGAGCTGCTTATTGTATATTCACTTAGTAAATGAACCATGGCGATGAAACCACTCATGATTAAAGACTTTATCATGCTGTTTTCTTTCCCACTTGGAGCACTTGTTGCACAACCTTCAGAGACTAACATATTGGTTTTTCTCCCTTCAGTTCTCTCAGGCAAGCGGACTCGTTTCCATCCTCCGACTCAAAGATCCAGATTGTCAAGAAATGAACACACAAAGCAGCGAAGAAGAAGAAGCTGCAGTTACTGGAGTGAAAATGTAAAAACTCTGATTTAACCTCTCAGTAAAATTTGTGAAGTGCAAGATCTTAGCTCTGACCTCAGGTTCTTAGCTCTAATTTGCTCCCCCGTCTTCCCTCACTGTGGGTGTTGGCTATGTTATGTGCTTTATTCATTGGATGAGGTGTTTTTGTAGAGGGTAAAACTCTCCTCATGAGGCGTCACGCAGGCGTTTTCAGATCAGTCTTGTGAGGAAGAGGGATTTGCTCCTTTAAGGGCTCTGAGCCAAATCCTCCACAACAAGGCGGACTGCTGGAATGCTCTTCCACTCATGCACAAAACCACTGTGGACATCATACCTGACCTCCTGAGGAAGCTGCGGCTTTCAGTCTGATCTCTGGAAGCTGCAGCGGCAGCAGCAGACGACATGAAGCCCAAATCTCTGCCCTCCAGGCTGTTTGACAGACAACCAGCAGCAGCATCAGGTGAGACTGTGAGTGTCAGTGCTGCGAAGTATCAGCGCCATGTGGACTGTGAGGAGCAGCTCTCCTCCGAGGACAGCCAGCCGGAGGCCGGCAGCAGCAGACACAAGGAGAAACATCTCAGGGAATTACAGCTGGCCTTTCTGCCTGAGAAGTACGAGAAACTAATAGATGATGAGGATAAAGTCAAGGCCAAAGAGGAGAAGAAGAAAAGGAAGAAAGAAAACTACAAGAAAGTCAGGAAGGTGGGTATTTATGCTGATATCAATTTATTATCTATATTTTTAATGTTCACATTGTCAGTATGAGTTTAAAAATAAATCTTTTTAAAGTCTGATTCAAAAAACTGATAGTTTTTCAACAATTACTGAATGCACATAAATCACTTTTGTGGAGAACTTGAAAGTCTTTTGAAAGCTGTCGTGACGTGTTTATAGCTCTTTCCAGCAAAGAATTCACTCATTATTAAGATGTGTGCAGATGAGTGAAGTGCAAATTGTAAATTGTTCTGATCTCACTCATAGTGCATACATGCACACACGCGCGCACACACACACGCACACACACAGTCATTAATTACTGGCCTGACTTCAGTGCAAATGTCAACCTGACTTCACTAAAACCTGAGATTAATCCAGCTTAAGACTTTTAAAGCATCATACGTGTCAGGCCTGTATGTCAGCTCTCTGCTATAATGCTCACAGGAGATGACACTAAGCAACAGTTGGAACACATTGTTCAAATATGTTGTTCACTTCTTTTTCCCAGCCTGAGAACACATTTCCAGAGTGTTTGTTATTCCCTTGTCAGGCCGAATGTGGCAGGATTAAATTTTTTTAACCACATCTATTTACATTGAAATTAAAGTTTAACTTCCTGACACATATTTTTAAGTTTTTTTTAAACGTGACTTCCTGTAGCCGCTGCAGGCATTCAGCCTTTTCCTGTCCACAGAGGACAAAGAACAATGGTGTTCACAGGATTCTGTTTACACTGCAGACAGGTGGAGATTGACCCTGTCCTCCTGCTGCACTGTTCTTTCAAACCACCACACAAATTTTCAGTCCAATCCTGCTTTAGAGTCCATGTTCAGGAGATTTTACACAGTGCATCAGAAATATTCTGACATGAAGGAGCGACACAAAACTGTCTGAATCATTTTTGGCATGTGTTTCTTCTTTTTTGTATTTACTACATTGTATATTATTGTTATTAATAAATTAATTGAATAAAGATTAACCTTTTATCGTTCCAGAATGTCGGGAAGGCCCTCCGCGCTACTTGGAAGTGTTTCAAGCTCGGCCTGTATAATTTTGCTCTGGCCTACTCCACTCCCATCACAGTGGCAGCTGCTTTTGCCCCTGACTTTCACCCAGGAAGAGACAGGACCTGAGCCGGGCTGAGAACACTGACCAAATACTGTTTCTAATGTTTAAAAATACATTTTTGTGTTAAAACCCTCATGTTCTCTGACAGTGTAATATAAGTAATGTATGATTTCTTCTATTATTTTTTAGGAAATGTTCATGTGTCACTGACATATGATATATAGTATATGTAATACTGTAAGAGTTCGGGAGTTCGGTTAGAGTCGGAGGGGCCCCTGTGACCTTCAGTGCCCAGGGGCCTCTGGAATTACTAATCCAGCCCTGTGTGTCAGTAATGATGGCATTTTCATTTATACTGCAAATAATGGTGCAATTATTAATGGTTTTTTTTTTTTATTTGTACTTTTATATCTCTCCCCATATTAAGAATGCAGTGTACATATTAAGTATAATCCCACTGGGCTCTGTAGAAACACATGGGAATCATAAAATCCAATCTATATTCTGTAAAACTGCTGTGAGGATAAATCACGCGTTCTGTATACAATTACTGATCTTGTGTTTTGGTATGAAAAGAATTAAGCATCTTTTTGTGACTCAGGGAATGATTTTAGTCAGTATGTAAAGAGCAAGTAAGAGCATGTGATGATGAGACAGCAAGAACAAGATGTTTTACTCTCTACAAGAGAAAGTCGACAAATATGAATCGAGAGCAAACACAGTGAGAAATAAGTGAACTTATTTGACACGTGTGGAACAACATAAGTGGTGATCTGAAGTATATTGGATGTAATATTTGGGAGATTTTGAGCTTGATGGATTGGCAACCTGTCCAGGGTGTATATACTGTATATATTTACAACAATGTCAGTCACTGTGTCTGGTTTCTCCTTGGAGAGATTTACAGAGGGGCGCTATGTGAAAGTTGTTCAATTTCAGAGGTGTGATACATTTTCGGTTTTGTCAAATACATGCTATTGCTTGACGTTGAATGACTGTTTTTTTTCAAAAACGTTTTCTCATTATTTTGCAGTATATTGTGCAAAAATAAAATACAACATATTCATTAAATGTTTTTTATGAGATGTGTATTTTTCAGAAAAAAATATTTGGAACACTTTTCACATGAATTCTTTCTCACAGCAGGATAAAATCATTATAATTTTCTTGAATTGTTCCACTATGTGTACAAAACTACATGAGACCACTTACAACTTGAAACAGATTCAAATGCTTTCCTTTTGTTGTATTTATTCCTGTTTTGTTTTGTGGTGATCATAATAATGCAGATGACACATATCAGTCACATATCAATCACATATCAATATCAGTGAACGACCACAGTCCCTACCTGCTGAGTAAATATATAAATGAAATCAATGAGTGGATGTGTCACAACCTTTTCCAACTTAACACAGAAAATTTTGAGGTAATTGTTTTTGACACCAAAGAGTGACAAATAAAGGTCAGTGCTCATCTCAACACCATGTCCCTCAAGAAAACAAATCAAGCTAGAAATTTGGGTCTTGAAACTTATCAATCACATAAAGCCAAGAGCAAAATCACATCACTATCTCCTGAAAAGTATTCCTAGAATTAAAGGATTTCTGACTAAACAAGATTCAGAGAAACTAGTTCATGTAGGCTGGATTATTGTCACAGTGTGTTTAAAGATCTCAGTGAAACATCTGCTAGACAGCTGCAACTCATCCAGAATCCTCACCAACGCAATGAGAGTGGAGCAATTTACGCCAGAGCTTCAGTCTCTTCACTGTCCATCTGTGTGTCAAAAGATTGACTTGAAAGTTTTACCCTTTGTCTGGAAAACAGATATTTGTCTGGTCTTGGGCATAAACACATTGCAGAATTACTCGTAGAATATAAAACATCCAGACCTCTAGGGTCTTCCAGAAGAGGAGTTCCAAGAGTCAAGAGAAACAGAAGCATATTTTTTATTTTTGTTCCTCCTAATCTATGGAGCAAACTTCCTAAACACCTGAGGAATGGGCACACTCACTTCTTTTTAAAGGACTTTAAAAACTATTATCTTCTCAGACTTTCCAGTAATTTACTAATTCAATTACCTTTACCTTAAGATTTTTTTTTCTTTATTTATCCGCCCTTCAATGCCTTTCTAAAAAGCTTTGTTTTAATTTATTACCTTTTTTAAATTGTAAAGCAATGACTCTTTTGAGTGACGCCCTCATGCTCGTCGTGACGTCATTCTCCTGCGACTCGAGGCGCTTCCTGGTTTGTTTACATGGTCGAGTTAAACTGAGTCGGGTCGTAGTTTTGGTAGTTTTAGTGTTTTAAGAGGATGGCAGATCAGAAAGCGCAGAATATCAGCTCGATTCCCATCGACGGATTCAGCAAATTAAGAATAACGTCGATATGGACGTTTCTCATGTCTGTAAGTTGAGATGAATTCGGTCTCCAGACACTGTCACGGATAATGAAACGTCTCAGGCTGGGTTAAAGGACGTGGAATATCTGTGTCGATTAATTTAAGCTCATTGAACTGCCTAAACGTGTATTTTTTGTTTGTTTGTTTGTAGGTGCAGTGGTCGGAGCCGTGGCTCATCGGGCTGGTTGTGTTTCACGTCGTGTGTTTGTTCGTGACTGCGGTGACCTGCAGATATTATAGAGCGCAGATTTGTCACTTCCTCCTGCTCGGTACGTGTGCAGCAAACATCTCACGTCGTTTTTAATGTTTATAATGCTCTTAACGGGTATGTTATTGTCTAATATGCACGTCTACATGCTCAAATGGATTCGAGTTAGTTGGGGTTTGTTGGCTGTTGTTTGCTTTGTTTTATTTTTTTTCTCTATTATTTTATTCTGAACTTATTCTCGTGTAAAATAAAACTGAACATCCTATACTTGCTGTGTGTAGTGGTATGCTAGTACATTGGGAGCAGTGAACAGAAACTTCAGTCACCTTCATCCCTGAGACAATTAGGAGAGCAAGCAAATAGTGATTCAGCATGTGTTGTGATAGTTATAAATTACTTATTTGCTTCCTTAAATTACAATATTCTGGTGTTTAAAACTGTTTAATCTCCAGAAAGATTGTTTTTGTTTAAAGCAGGGGTGTCAAACATAAGGCCCGCAGACCAAAACCAGCCCACAAGAGGGTGCCCTACAGTGTCCTCTCCAGTCTGGCGAGCCAAAACACCAAGCAAATTGTCTGAATTTCAAAGAAAACATTGCTCTTGAAAAAAACAAAAGGTGTCTTCTGCACCAGAAGGAGTAATCAAAATTGACTTTATGTTGAGATTATGGTAATTTTCTTGTGTAATTGTAAAAATATTGACATATTCATCATATATACACTGTGCCACAAAGTCAGAGACTGAATGTAAAAGTTACTATTTTAGCAGTCTGCGCCACTCCAGAGGAAATGTGCTGTTTGTGGTCCCTGAACTAAAATATCTTTGGCATTCCTTGTTATCAGCTTTCAGGATTCACATGTATAAAAACAGTAACGGTCATTGTGATCCGTCTGAGCATGTCCGTGTTCATGTCTGATCTTCTGTCTGTCTCCACAGTCTGCCTGGTTTACAGCGCCGAATATCTAAATGAGCTGGCTGCCATGAACTGGAGGTAAGTTCTCCAACATTCATCTATGAACAATCAAGGGAATGTGATGGGCATGTCTTAAACACATGTTACACACACTATTTATTATATGATTTCAAAGCTACTACTAAGCTTTGTTGTTTCGTTTTTTTCACAGGTCCTTCTCAGACTTCCAGTATTTTGATTCCACGGGCATGTTCATATCGCTGGTCTACTCTATTCCTCTCCTCCTCAATGCTGTTATAATTGTGGTTCGTTTTACTTCTTCATATCCACCGTATCATCCGTTGAGATGTCGTAAGCCACAAAGAGCACTGATTTACCTGCGTGTGTTTGTTGAACAGATGGTGTGGGTGTACAGGACCTTTTCTACGATGGCTGAATTGAAGACACTTCAGCTGAAGAAGAAAGCTCGCAGAGAGAAGAGGGAGAAGAGCGACTGACGCCTCTCTTTATTTCTTCACTTCATGTGGAGGATTTTGGGGGCAGATTTCTTCATGTGACTCAGAACTTTTTTCATCAGGAGTGGAATTTATTATTCGTAGTATTATTCTTTGTAATGACAGGTGGCAAGGTGGTTCTGACTGTATTGAACATTATGAGGACCAAAGGACTTTTACCATTATGTTATTCATGATTCAGTGTGGGTCAAGCATATAAAAGAAAAACCTTTTTTTGAATTATTTTGCTGTCGGTTTGGTTTTCTTTACCTGGAAATGATCTTATGCTGTAAAGCAGGGACACATTTTTGAAGAAAAAAATATGTTTTCAAGAACTTGTACAGAATAACAGTTGAATATGCAGATATTTTCTACATTTAGATTTGGAATCAATCGAATCATAACAACACCAAGGTTTTTTTTTATTAAATTTGATTAATAAATAATTCTCAATTACTGATAATCTTTTGCACAGAACAAACAACAAGCGGCTTTAAGCTGCATTGACACACTAACTGTGGTTCAGGTTTCAGTCTTCTTTGCAGCGTCTCTTTGGACGGGGCAGTAGAGTGGAGAGCGCCATGGCGTCAGCCTCTTCCTGGGGTCCTGGACTGACGCTGCACCACTAGACGGCAGTATGAGCTAAATGTCCTGAATCGTTCAGGTGTCCACTCCAAGTAGAGAATCTTTCCCAGCTCCCTCAATTTTTTTCACTCTTTATCTCTGCTGAGACTTCACAGGATGTCTCTCTCAAAACTTTGCTTTTTTTTTTTTTTTCTGTTTTATTTTTATCAGTCCTTTCTTTGTTTTCCCACAATGAATCTGATACGAGTTGCTCTTCCCTCAATAATCTGTCAGGATCCGTTGAGCGCTGACTGGACCACAGTCACTGGAAGCGATCTTAAAAGGACGGGAAGGAAGATGAATGAGGAGGTCGTGTTATCACGGATTGTAATGTGAGTGTGTGGGCAAGTAGGTGTGTGTGAAGGCCGGGTGAGAACTCGGTGGGATCCTCTGAAAGAGCGGCCCTGCCTCCTACTGAAGACATCATTAAAAGTTGCTCTCTGGCCTCTTTTTGATGAACAAGAGCGGGTGTTAAGCACACAGACACATATGTAATGCCTGTCAGATTGCTTATCGCAAAAGTGTCACTGCTTTTTGAGATACGTCTCAACCTCCTTGGACACGAGTCATGTCAGAAGTAGAGAGTTTTAAGGTCATTCTTCTCTCAATAAAACGCTGCCGTGATCATTCTCCTCTTGTGTGAGACCATCTGAAACATGCAGCCAAATTTACCAGGTCATCAATCTATGATATGACAGCTCTCTGTTAGTCAAGTGCAACGCAGCATTGCACAACATCCCACCAGCTGCATTCCTGCGGCTGCAAATGCCTTGGATAGAAGAGAGGCCACCTGTTTGATGGAGGTCTGAAAAGATGAGAAAATAAGGTGATTATCGGACTTAGAGGCAGCTGAGCTGCAGGATTTATGTCACCGAGCATCATCAAGCAAAGTTTCAGCAGAAGGAAGATATGAAAAACACAGAAAGAAACCAGATCTTGATTTTCTGATATTAATGTCAATCCTGCTTTATACTGAAAATACCGACAAAGAAAAGCAACCTTGACCTCAGTCGAGCATTTCATCACATTTTAGTCAGGTTATTAATCCTGTGTCAGCTGATACGTTAGGGGGAGTTAAAACACAACTGATAAAAAAACACACATTCATCTGCAGAAAGAGAATCTTAAATGATTTATATAATAACTGCAGGATTTTTTTTTTTTTCAAACATCGATTCAAGAATACTTTAAGGACCTTTGCCCAGAAAATGACACGTTCGTGAGGAATTCTATATGTTGTGGTATGTGAACGATCTCATTGGTTATATAAGGTCAAAACATTATATAGGGCAGAGCTGACGCATGTGAAGATGTATATACTTTAATTTAGAGATTCTTCGTCTGCCTAAAATCATTCATCAGGTTTTATTTCATGTTCAGGGCCTTTCTCTGTGAATTTTGTTCACTCTGTGCGCTTGAGTTTAATCCTTCCAGTTTGAACCAGAAGATATGTCAGTCGTCTTAATCAGCCACTGAGTTTGTCTGCAGGCAGCACGGCGGTCAACTGGAGTAGCTCTTCTGCCTGATAGCAAGAACATCCATGGGTCCAGGCTCGGGTCTGGGACTCTCTGCAGTTTGTATGTTCTCTAATTTTTTCTCAACAGAAAGAACAAAAACATGCACTGGTGATTCAGCAAACATGTGAGTTTGATTATTTGTTCTTCTGTGTTTGCAGCTGCGGTTATTCGGCCTGTCAGGTGTGTCACTCACCCTTCTTACCCACTGACAGCTCTGTTTTGAAACCTTGGAGTTTGATAAAGTCGGCGTAAAAAATGGATAAATGGTTGTATTGTGTTTAAATCACAGCTGGATTTCAAGTGAGCTCCTACATTTTATAGCTATACAGATGTTTAACTTGGATCCAGCAATATTCATGAGAAATGGCTGTGTTAAACGTTCCTGTCAGCACAAAGTTAGAAGTACTTTGAAACTTTTCTTGGTGAGATTTTTTTTTTTTTTTTTTTTTTACTATTCTGTCGCAATTGCGGGAAATGTGTAGCAAATCTTATACATATTTTTCACTCGATGTGAAAAAAAAAAAGAGTCGAACCACAGATGCTGTGAGTTTATATTTGGAGCGCAGAATGGAAATGATCTCAAATAGAGGAAGGCAGCGTTTTTGGCTTTCAATCACAGTGTTCTCTCGTGTAATTCCTATACAGTTTATGTTGGCTCTTGCAGTCATTTTCAACATCTGCGGTTGTCCTAATCTGCTGCTTACGATACTTAACACAGACTGGGTGTTTATTTCCGTTTTTGCACATTAAGAGCACTTTCAGTCTCGTCTACATATAGCGCTCAGAAGGTTGTGAATCAACAGAGTTTTGAAACAAATGATTTTTTTTTTTGACAGTTTGAGGGTGTGTCAGCTCTCTGTATTAATGGTGACGAATTCATTTCTAGTAAAGTATGCCAGGGGCAGAGTCTCCACGCTGACGTGACGCCCCCATGGAAATAAAACCTGGAAGACGTTTGAAAGTGTAGACCCTCAATATGAGGATACTTCTGTGTTTTTCAAAGCCGAAATGAGAGTTACACTGTTATAACTGAGAGTGCTAGAATCGTTCTGTTCCACTTTTGCACAACTACAGGTTCTGTGGATTCTGTTGAAATTTTTACTCACTGCAGTGAAGAAGCAGATGTTGAAAAAAAAAAAGCAATGCAACCAAGTGGATATGCTCAACCTGATATTAATAGTGACAGTGGAAAATCAAAACCTCTCATTCACATTCTTCACAAAGTGGAAATATAGATCTGAATAATGTATGTCGATCTCCTTTAGACCATGAGAAAGTGGATTTACTACCGTATGGCTTCCAGCGAACTGCTCCAACTGGACCGAGAAAAGTGTTGCTTTGTATTTTTAGCAACTATTAACTAACATCTTCACTGTTTATAGCAGTAATGAAACTGAACTTTCTCTGGATCCGCCCTTGAGCCACAGCCTTCACAGCACGTCTGTCACCGCTGCCTCTGTCATGACTTCTTCTTCATGAGTTCTTGGTGAGCCAGAGGACGTACGGCCCTGTGTGTTCGGGAGGTTTCTCCGCTCCGGCACACCTGATTCAAATCACTGCTCCGGCCTCCCGAGCTGCTATCTGGCGCGTGGTTCTTGATAAAGATCCATTCATTTGATTCACGTGTGCAGAAGCTGTCACACTTCTGAAGCATACAGTCCAGGACTTCCAAGATCACACTTCAACAATACTGAGCAATATTGTGACTCAATCCTCTTTAAAATCAAGAAAAAAATGGAGTGCAATTTGAAATTGGAGACAAATTAGCAGGTATATCAGCCCCCCCAAAAAATAAATAAAAGTTTTAGAGTTGCTGTTTCTGTCACTCATCTGACTTTTAGCAAATCTACTAACTGGAGCAGTTTTCTTAAAATGTACTGAATCAACACAGGAAGAACATCTCATTCATCATGATTTTGTACAATCGTCCCGACAGCAACATCCTAGACTGTAAGAATAGTATTAATCTGTAACCACACATTACCATCAATCCCTTCTCTTGCTCAGTTCAGGAATCAGCTTCTCTTGTTTAACACTAATTCCCAGATTATGGAGCACCTTCCTTTGAATAACTGATAGAACTTCATTTAAACTTAGTGAATCGGTCATTATGCTGAACCCACACAGCAAAGCCAATGTGTCCCGGTAGCGCCACTGACTTTGTGCTCATTACCAGGTGAAAACAATCCAAAATCACACAACTGCTGTGTTTTTTAAGTAACTTCGAAGTGACAGGTTACTAAATAACTGGATTTGAGGGATTGCTCTTTTTTTAGCTAGTCTTGCAGTCACTGTATAACTGTGAAAATAAATGTGAAGAAATCTTTATTATAACCTCAAATAGCCCTGATGTCAGGCCTTCTCTCAAACTGTGTAACTTTCAAACTTGACATTGTGTAAAACGTTTACTCATAATTCCTGACTTGCACTTATTCCTAACTGGTCCTTGTTTAGAGGGCGTTTTAGCATTAATTCCAAATCCAACTGCACTGAATCATGTGATTTTAGTCTGCTGCTGGATGTGACATGTGTTTATTAAAAGGTGAAAGGGCTTTTTGTGGCTTTACTGTGACCTGCTCCTGTTGTCCTGTGACAGCAGCGGCAGCGTCTCTGCAGGTTGAGTCGCTCTGACAGAGCATGCTCTTTTATCACCGTGCAAACAGCGGAGAGATGACTCACGCAGCGTGTGCTGATGAATGAGTCAGCGTGATATACGTGATTATAAAGAAATGCTTTATCCGACACATTCTGCAAGTGCAAAGGCTGCCACTGTGCAGTAGACACCAGGAAAACAAACCACTGACGCCAGTGTTTATTGTTTGATTTATCACATATGGCAAAGCTGCAAAAATAGAAAAACAAATCGATGTGACATTTAAAACATATGAATTATACTAATTTATCTTGTGCTAATGTATTTCATGCCTAAACAAATACAATATGTCTCCAGGATACAGACAGTGAGCCCCAGAGAGTTTGAACTGCGTGACTCATCCTGGATCTCTCATTCAGTGAGTCATCAATCAGCCTGTATCGGTTACTACAGCGCCGTCCACGCCGAGGACGACCGTTTCATCCGAGAGCGTCGGCTGACAACACGAAGCTGGTGATCGTCTATCGAATCAAACGCAGCCAGACACACTCATTAAACAGTCTCTGAAAATGTGGACTTGAAACGAGACGTGTGTAGGAATCCATGCCGCCGTGGCTACTTTCAAGAGATCCCGCATCAAATTACCCAGAAAATATTTCCCACCATAGATGGAGAAAAAAACAAAACAAAAAACATCCACATCAGCTGATGCTGTTGGATTGAAGTTTGGGGTGAGATCATGAACAACATTACACTTCCCAGGGTTCCACCTCTACTTACTGTTTATGCATGAATACAGACTGCTACGGTTTCTCGCCGTATTGGATATCCAGTGGCATTGTGGGAAAAGCAACGCTGTATCGGGAAGCCTCTGACGAAAGAGGGCGTCTGCCAAGAGGTTCTTGACAAAGTCTGACTTCATCAAGGCGGTAAATACTGTCCATGATGCTCAGATGACCAGAAACTATTCCAAAATACAAAGGGAAATATAGCTTGTTTTTCAGTGATAAGAGTAAAATAGTTTGTTTGTGTGTGTGTGTGTGTGTGTGTGTGTGTGTGTGTGTGTGTGTGTGTGTGTTTGTTTCGTGATGCTGACTCATTTCCTTGCTCCTGTGTCCTGTTCAATATAAGGAGTTGTCTGCTTCAACCAGCCATGTCTGCATTTGAGTCCTCATCTGTTCGCCTCTGTCTTCCTTTTGTCAGAACAGAAATCACAGAAAAAGAGCTGCTGCAGAGGAAACTGTGACCAAACCACAGGAACAGAGAGGATATTTTGGGGTGGTGGAGACAGATTGAGGAAAAAGAAAACGTGAAAATTCAAAGAAGATGGAAAGAAAGAGAAAATCTGAGCAAAATGTTGAAACACAACTGTAAAACTGAGAAATCGTTTATTGGATGGCAGTCATCGTGTCATCTTAACTCGTTCAAATTGTTGTTTAGGTGTTAATTCCTCAGAGCGGAAGACCGCAGGCCCCCCCCTTCCACTCTATACAACATGCACGCTGCTGCGCTGTTTAAAGTGTTTCTCGAAGACGTTCTGCCAAATATGTCATACTCTCAATAAAATGTCATAAATTCATGGGCGGACTCACACAAACACCCTCACATAAACACACGGAAATATCTGAGGTCATTGTCCGTGTGGTATTTATCAAACGGAAAATTAAAGACAGTTAACTTCACACTCAATCCTGCGGCTCTGGAGGAGGAGAACGTCTGAATGCATAAAACCGGAGCGGCGGACGGAGGACCTGCTGAATGAAATAAGCTTATTAATGTCCATTCTCACACATATCCGTCTGTCTGGACAGCGTGTTCACTCCAGGGACGGTGTCTCCATTGTCACTTACGCCAATTTGGTGCTCCTATCTGAAAGGCATGAATCATAGCCCATTATTGCGACGAATTACAGAACTTTGTCACTCAGAGCGAGGCACCTCGTCTCCCCCGTGTGACTGTCGTCAGGTTGAAGGAAATGGAAATTTCCCGGGATCACTGGTCCTGCGGCCCAACTTTCCTCTAAAATGCCATGTCAACAAATCAGGTGTCACATCATTAAGATTTAGGGGGAAAAACAGTCTTCGTGGGCGCACGGCCTGGAATCTGCTGTTTGTATGAATGTGCGTGTATATGGATCTATTTATTTTGATTTAGCGTTTCACTTAAAGCAGATGTGGTGGAGTTCTGTCCCAACATCTTGAAAGCTGTGTCGCTGCTGGAGAGTGTGACAGGGTGATGTTTATTTCTGTGACTCTGCTGTAAAGAGGATTGAGCTTCAGAGGTTGTATAAGTTTCTTTAATTAAATTTTCTTTAGCAGAGAAACATTGATGGAACAAATTTTACAGTTTTGGAATATTTTACATCCTGTACTCGTCCTACATTTTAAGAGCTCGTGGGAGCAACTGCACTTCTCGTGTTCTTTAAAAACTTCAAATCCATTGTGGATGTTTGACTATAAAACAAATTATAGTTAACCTCTAGTAGTGACAAGCATTAAAGCCAATAAAACTTTCATATACTCACAAATCAATAGAACAAAAAACAGATTTAGATATAAAAAATATATTAATATCATAAAGATATATGTCATTAATAGAACTAATACAGGAAAACAAATAAAAATTTTAGGAAAAAAAAAAAAGATGTGACGCCATAAGAGGCTTGCAGTGTCTGATGTCTCCAGGCAAACAGATCCATGATTCCTGTGATCACAGAACAGCTCAGCAGTTCGCTCTCCAGCGGTGTCACTGGCTCGGAAGACACAGTCACTCAGAGCAAAGCCTTTCGACGATGACTGCTGGCGATTATTCGAATTTTGATATTTTACAGGCAAGCAGTTAAGGGGAGCAAAAAACAGAAGCGATGTGATCATATCCTTTAGTCCGTGTGGGAAGATGAGCAGCAGACAAAAATGACAAAAGATGACACAAATGGTCTTATTTTAACCACAATTCCTTGCAAAGACAACTGGCTGAAGAGTTACAAGTCAAATTAGCCACAGTTTTGCTATCAGTAGATTTAAAGACATTTTAAATCATGCACAGTATAACATTCAGCTTGTGAGACTTGTGAGGATGCTGGGTTGCACAGAACACAACGACAAGCATAACTGTGTGTCATCTGCATAATAATAGACAAGAATAACGAGGCGGTGGTTCCCATTACAACCAAATCAGGTAAAATGGGAAAAGACCAGGATACTGCTGAGTTTTGTCACGTGATATCAACATTTTTTCAACTATTGGTGCATCTGCACCTTTTCCACAAAGCCATGTTTTAAATTAAAAGCCCATCAGCGTCATTTTCCCTCAGCGTTTGTTGAATACTGTTCAGCTGAACACTTAACCTCTGCAATGATTTCTGTGATGATCACGTGTGTTTTGTTGGGTTTGCAATTTGTATCCTACCGGATAGAGGCATTGGAAAGGACCGAACATGAACTGGGACCATACCTCCATCTAAATGTCATCCAATAATTACCAACAAAATGACCTTTTTCATCATATGTGCAGCAGTAAAGATGACTGGAAGAACATGTAGGTGCAGGCTGTGAGGCTCATCTTTCTGAGTAGGAGGCCTGATGAAGACGGGCGATATGAATCAGGGTGAGGCTCTGGAAGGTCAGAAAGTGTCGAGTTTTCTATTAAAATGTAAAACTTTATCCTCCACCTTTGTTTCAGAGAAAAGTGCCGATAGTCTGTTGAGATCCATGATTCATCCTCCTGTCCAGGATCAACATGTGTCACATTACGGCCTCCAGCCAGATAATTCTCACATCGCTCCCCAAGTTCACCGCCGGTGACACTTAAAGATGAACCTAGGCAGAGATGTCAAGCTGACATTTGTGCTTCTTCCTTTTATCCAGAATAGATATAATAATAATAATTCAATTTATTCATGGAGCACTTAACTTCCTCTAACAACGTTACAAAGCGCTTTACCAAAAGAGGGGAGGAGGATTTTTCAAATGCTGCGTCTGCTCTCTGTATCTTGTGCATAAATCTAATTGTGAATATAAAGCAGATGGCAGTGCAGATGCAGAGTCAGGGCTGGTCACGGCGATCGTCCAGCTCGCCAGATACGCGGCTGTGGCTCGTTATGCATGGACGCAGTCTTCTTCTAAAGGCCGCAACACCTTCTGCTCTGGAAAACACTTGTGCAGTCCCTCAAGTGAAAATGATGGCGTTGGACAACCTGACAGTGTTTACGGCCATTCCAGCTCTGTCAACTTTTTATCATCGTTTCACAAGCGAAGAGAGAAACAGACGAAACACGGAGGTCGTTCAGGTCAGATCCAGCTCTCAAAGATACTTTACTGAGCAGGACAGAAGTTCACATATTCAGATGTTGCTCATCGTGGAAAACCAAAATGCACAGAATCCATCTTTAGTAACAAATTCACGTGACCTCTGTCACCACCGGTGATCTTGTGTCTTTTAGGAAGTGAACGATCAATAATAGAGGTAAAAGTTCACGGAAACATCAAGGCATTGAAGGCTAACTTTAACAAGATGTTTTCATTGTCTGTATAGAGGTAAAGTAGCCACAAATTCTACCACTTGAATGCAATACATCCAGCTACCAGCATCAATGAAATCAACTGTATCTCACGAGCCCTTCATCAGAGCGCTTAAAGAGAGACACATGGCCATGACACTCTTTCAGTTACTGCATACAGGATCCTATAGGCCAGGGGTGAACGCTTCATTTCCCTCAGCGGCCGCTTGATGAGCTGGGTCTGAAATTTAAGTTAAACTCAATTCTGATCAATATGTGTCACTATTTTTTCACAAAAAGCAGGAAGGTTCATGGTTTCGAGGAGCTTTGTCTGCTCTGTATCACTGAGGATCATGTATCTCTCTTCATCTTCTGTCCGGTGAAGGTGACTCAGATCGTGGACAACTATGTACATTGCAAAAGTTGTGTTTCATACGTCATACATCGTTGACACAAACAGACATATTTACCATTTTAATTTGTATTATGTGTGTATTATGAGTGTATACATGTTGCTTTATGTTGAAGCTTTATTTCGAAGATTAAAAAAAAACCAAAGCAACCAACCCAACACAAAGAAAGAAAAACAGAACATGAGCAATAATAGAAGAGATCACATGATATGTGCCAGTGTTGTTTACATGCACAAAAAAGAGGTAATCCTACCCCTTTGCCTTTGTTGCTCTCTTATTTAATAAAAAAAAAAAAAATCTTTATAATTAACATCACTTTCAGAGCTTTAATGAGCCCAAAAGTCAGCAGTTAAAACACATTCATCACTCACTGCAGCACCATAAACATACAATCCTCCTGCACCTCACAAAAATCAACTCTTAATATCTCTTTTTCTCAACTGAAACAAGTTTGACAGTTGTTTCGTCTCCACACATAATTTGTTCCATTTGTTCCACAGCAAAAACCTTTCAAGGTGGTACGGACTTTATGACTTTTAAACTGTAATTCTCTCCTTAGTTCATTACAGTTTTCTCTTTTACAGAACATTTTTGGAATGTTACCCAGTAATAAGTTCTTCTTTGCTTTATGAATTATTTGAATAGTTTCAAACTCCACAAGGTTCATGAATTTTAAAGTTTGGATTGTAAGAAAAGAGGATTTGTAGGTTCATGAAAGCCAACAATCTGTACAACTCTTACTGCTCTTTTTGGCAGAATAACAAGTCTTTTCAGGTCATTTGCATAAGTATTTCCCCATAGCTCAACACACCCAGTTAGGTAAGGTAAAATCAATGAGTTGTAAAGGACTTAAAGAGATTTCTGCTACTGCATGTCCTCGGCTTCGGTCAGGACTGAGACGCTTCTGGATATTTTGTTTTGGACGTTTTATTTGCGGTTTCCAGCAAATTTTGCCTTCAATGAATATTTCTGAAAGAATGTCTTAATACTCCCTCTCTACATCTACACCCTCTATCTGTACATTCACCTTATCATTTATTTTACATTTTCCAAAAATCATGATTTTGTTTTACACAGATTTAATGACAACTTGTTCAACAGTGTTTCATTATTCTAAAATAATATTCTGACATCAGCAAGCAGTGCATTTTATTTTCGGATGTATTTCAAGCGGCGGTGAAAGAAAGTCAGTACGTACCACACTTCACACCAAACGCCCAATTTTTTGCTCCAGACCTTCCAAACTTTTTAATTTGACCACGCCTCAGGACCAGTGCCTGCAATTATGCCTGTATTATATTAAAATGGCGACTGTGCTGTAGCCAAACTGGATTTTCTTTCTATTAAAAAAAAAAAAAAAAAAAAAATTCAGGCCACTTTGAAGCAGACCGGGCGACTCCAAAAACAGACAAAACACGACACTGGTCCGATTCTTCTTATAAAAGCCGTTTTATCTAATAACGGAGGGAAGATGTTTGTGTGACGCACTCATTCTACGCACATGTCGAAGTAAAACAGTTGCTTACAACTGCATCCGGATCTGTCCCTCCTATCAGTCTGTCACTCCTTTTCTTTGCTTGTGTGTTTTACAATGAGTGCACTCGTGATGAAGGGCTGATTCGAAAAAAAAAAAAAAAAAACACGATCAGGGCAGGATGCTCTGTCTCAGCATGACTCCTCTTTCTGCACCGCAGGCAGCCAGAGCTGGATGCATGGTTTTCTTCTTCCGGTGGGAAAAAAAAAAAAAAAAAAATACTGCTCAGTGCTTTTCCATTTAGTTCCTTGTCAGTATTGTCCTGAAATTATTGAATTAAATCTGAACGCTCCCTGCTGATCACTGGGGATGCCCAACAGGAACTTGTCACGATGTTTGATCTTCATGCAGAGATCAGGACGAGTCGCTCGGAGCAGGCAAAAACTCAAGAAACTACATACAACGCACGCATATATATATATATATATATACAGTATATGACCTTACCTGACATGTATAGAACTCCAGGGTGAGATTAAGAATCTGTCACAGGGTGTGTGTGTTTCTTTTAACGTCAAATTAAGAAGAAACCCACTGAGGGGAATGCAACAACAGTATGATAATGATCAAAGTCTACATTGGCAGAAAGTCATAAAATCCTTCATCACACACAACTGAACTGAATTCACAGTTACAATGAAGTCACTTCTTCTAAAAATGAAAACAATAATGCTCTCATAATCAAGATCTTGTCAATAAAGTAACTGTATAGATATGACTTGATGCGGAAACACAACACTGTAGTCGAGCTGCAAGTATGACTTAATGAAACATCGGGAAAAGTTCTATGTGTACTAAAAACACTGTTTAAACACACACATCACACTAAAAAATAAAAAAAAATTATAAAGTTGATCAAGAAAAACATGGATTTCTAGCAATGAAAATGTGTGTGAGGGTGCGTAGTCTTTCGAAGCGTGTTTTCTGAAACACTAATTTATTCCTTAAAGGTGCATTAAGGAGTTTTTTAACCTTAAAAATACTTATTTTCCACCATAAATATGTTCCACATTTTTAATGATGTGTACAATGTGCCCTGACATATTCATTACAAGTACCGCTAACAGCGCTAAATTGTCACTTGAAAGTTGCAGTGCCGGTCCGGCACCAGAATTTTTTTTGGGAGAATTTGAAAGGAATGATGTAATGCACGCTCCGGCTTGTTAAGTTTCATTTTGTCCGCCATTACTCCGCCAGATGCCTAGTGAGCAACAATTGAGCAGGATCTTCCAGAAAGTAAGAAAAGACTGGCTTCTAGCACTGCCACAACTCCAGCACAGACCCCACCAGGTAAAAGAAACTTACATTTTACTCGAGCGCTACAAAAAGAGCGAGGAAGGAGTTCCCCTCTTTCGTGCACACGAGCCACAGGGAAGAGTTTTTCACTAAGCTGCAATACGCCCAAGGCCTGCAAGGGGCGCTGTTTTGCATAAAACGTGCAAACTCCTTAAAGGGGCTGTATCATGCAAAATTCACTTTTTGTATGTTTTAACCTTGTTATATAGTTATGTACTCACCAAAAACACCCCCAAAGCATTTTTTTCCTTCGTGCCTGCATGTTTGAACTTTCCTCGTGTTTGTGCTGCTCAGAGAGGCAGCCCCTCCCGCACCCGTGAAAACGCTCTGTTTCCCACGTTCACGTCACACGGTGAAGATGGCTCCCCTGAGCCCCCCTCCCGCTGGCCCTCGGCAATCAGCGTTGCTGCTTTTTTCTAACTGATTACGGAGATAAACTTTAACCATTGTCTGAAAGCAACAGTCAAGCAGGAGCAAGAGTCTGAAGGGTCTGAAGGGCCTGCGCTTGGTGAGTTTCTAACAGGAAAAGATGTTTTCACGTGTCTTTGTGTGTAGAGAAGCTAGAGCTAAAGAGCTAAAGCTAGCCAGCGTATTTGTTTTGAAGCGCTGATTGGCTGAAGTACGCTGTCAGTCAAAGTCCACAGGGGGAGAGGCGGGATTTTCTGTGAAACAGACCGTTTTCTCTTCCGGGTTTCAGAATTAGCCCCAGAAAATCTTTTATTTCACACAAAATTACTTTTCCTTAGCGCCAAAAATAAACTATTACCATGTTAGAGCCATTTCTAGGGTTTGGGCTAGCTAAAAAAGCATGATACAGGCCCTTTAATGCACCTTTGAAGTTGTTGTTGATGTGTCAGGAAGTTAAATTTTAAACTTTATTTCAAAGTAATGGAGTAGATGTGGTTAAAGTAAAGTAGATGTGGTTAAAAAAGATAAAATCCTGTCACATCTGGCCTGATAGGGGAATAACTATAACTCTGCCAATATTTTCTCAGGCCGGGAGAAAACAGCAGACAACACAGTTGAACAATGTGTTCCAACTGCTGTTTAGTGTCATCTCCTATGAACATTATAGCAGAGAGCTGGTCCACAGCGCTGACACATATCCTAAGCTGGATTAATCTCAGGTTCGACTGTAGTCAGGTCGACATTTGCACTGAAGTCAGGCCAATAATTCCTTACGAGTGTGTGTGAATGTGTGTGTGTCTGTGTGTGTGTGTGTGCTGTCTTTTGAAGCAAAATATTCAGTAAATCTAAAACAATACTTACTTTGTTTTAGACATAATGGTAACACTTTACTTGAAGCCCCTCTTTATAACACATTATAAGTAGTTATAAACACTAATACATGATCACAATGCTTTATAACTCACTATACAGCAGTATACAGCATAGGATTAAGGTTAGGGTTAGGGTTAGGGTTAGGGTTAGGGTTTGGTCCTGGCATTGTGATCATCTATGAATGTTTATAACTACAGCTACACATGTTATAATGGCATTATAATGCTTTATGAATGTACTTATAATGTGTTATGCAGGGGGGCTTCAAGTAAAGTGTTACCGACATAATTATGTTCAACTTCATAATCCTGATGTTTCATTTAGTGAATCATCCAATGTGGAGCTAATTACAGCCAGAATAATCATAATTGCTCCTCTTTTACATGTTTTAGTGTCTTGATGACAGACAGTCACTACTAACAGTCTCACTGAAGTGTGTGTTGGATATGTGATCATGGAGGAGGACAGTTAAACTTGCCAAAAAAGATAATATTGAGGTTTTAGTTGTTTAAAAAGTTGACTAAATGATCTCACTGTTATATGTCAGAAAGTACAAAGAGCTGCAAAGTGAATTAAAACTGGAACAGCTCTGCAGAAGCTTGTTTTTCTTATCAAATTCTGGTTTGAAAGTTGGCGAAGTCCTGTCTTTTCCTTCTGCGTCACTCACTGTGTTTGCTGAGGTTTCCGTCTTGAGATGAGGAGGCTTTCTCTTCCTGTCGTTTCCCCAGCGCAGACATTTCTGTCTCCTGGTTAATTTCCCACGACAAGACAGACTGCAAACAGCCATAACCTGCTGCGCCTCCCCAGAGTGGAAGAGTGGCGCACCTCTGGACACGGAGATGAAAGCAGCGATGAAATAGGGATACTGAGACCTCAGAGGGCAGATAGAAAACACCACAGCCCTTTTTTTTTTTTTTTTTTTTTTCCTTTGGAAGAAAACTTTGTTGAAATATTTGATTATTATTTAAGATAAGATATGCTTGTCCTCTTCAAAAGACACATCAACCTTTAGGTTTTAGTTATTGGATACATACACAGCTTGGTACACGCAGTATGCACGCTGATAAATGTCCATGTTGCACCTCATGATCTTCCAGGGAAAAGATAAATATCGGCCATGTGCTTCACCCGCGCCGACATCTAATAGAATTTGAAAGATAACGTCATTTGTGGGGAAAACGGAGACCTCAACTTTCTTTGCAAACTCAAATGAATGAACGCGGTAAGGATGATGTCATTGCTAATCTGATAAGTAAAGGCAGTTGTCTTAATACTGTGAAACCTGTGACGGCATGAGGATGACTCAGACTGACCGACAAACCCGAGGAAGTCGGACCAAGGAAGCAAATGGCAAAAGCATACATTATCCACAATTTGCAAATACTATCAATACCGTTCATTGATTGAAAAACACACACAGCAGCTTTGTGCTCTTCGGTTTTATGAATCTTTAAAAAGTACATGAGCATGTTCCTGTGCTGTAAATGATGACAGATGCATGAAGAAGACATGGTATTCTGTCAACCACTCTTCTGTGAATCTTTTGGTTGATTTGCTTCTAACACAATGAGCTGTTTCAGACTTGTCAGACTGATATAAGAAGCAGAAATATTTTATTCATAAGAACAATGCAAATACGACTGAATAATAAGAAAGAAATCAAATGGAATGCAGCAACACCTGAATTACTTAATGTAATTTAACAAGCACAGAAAGCTATTTTTATTGTCAGATCGCTTTTACAGTATGCATCCGAACCAATGATTAATGAGTCTGATATTACTAAATGATTTTCCACAAGGGTGGCTTTTCTTCTTGATTTTTAGCCAAGATCTTCATTTTGATTTCACAGAGTCAAAATCTTTTAATCTTTTTTCCTTTCATGGCTGCCTCTTGACAGTGGCAACATCAATTTATAACACAGTCTCTTAAGCCTGGGCAGCTGTGCTGGGGCTTTCGGTCACGGCAGATTGTCTTTATCAGCAGAGGGACTGACGCAAAGTTGAAAAGTTAATTTAATTCCGTAGCTGTTTCTGAAAAACTTTTCATTCATGATGATTTTAGAAAAGAATAATTAATCAGATAAATGTGTAATGACTAAAAACTGCTGTTTTATCTATTCCTTACACTTTTTTTTATTATTTATAACGCATTTTATTTGTCTTATTAATGTTTCTATAGTATCTTTATTCTTTGTGTCTAGCGGTCTGTGTCTCTTTTAAAGTGCTTTATAAATAAAGATAAATTGCATTCGACTGTAGAACTCTGTTTTTTCCTAACATTGTCAACAATGACAAGCTTAATTAAATAAATGTTATTTTTGAACAAAAGTAAGTGAGATTAAGGAGATCTTTCTCTGCCTTCCAGTTTTGTGGAATTATTATATCGCTAATGGTTCAGCTCTGAGCCTCCGTCCCCTCTCACCTCATACGTCTCCCTTTTATCTCCCAGAGTAGAAAAAAAAAAGGCTGGGAAAAGGTAAATGTTTATTGTTATGGCTGCGAAACATGTGAACACCCCGTTTTGTGACAAAGAGAGCACTAAAGAACAGGTTTTGGGACGGATGGCTCATCTGGGTGACGGGACGCGATCCTCCCTCTGCCGGCTCGCGCCTCGGCCTCTGAGCCGCACTGACCTGGCTTATCTACCAGAAACAAGGAAGGAGGGGGGGAATCAGTGTCACGGACTGGCTCGCTGGGAAAGACAAATGTAGAGAAAGAATGGAAAGGCAAGCTGGAGAACCCGAGCTTGCGGATATAAAGTGTGAGACACAGCGGGAAGTCAAATCCGCTGCCAAGCCGAGAAGCAGAAACAGTTTGATTCCAGTTTCATGTCATTTTAAACGGACAAATTGATTTGAACGATTTATTTGTTTAGTCATAAACGGGACCACTGATCCTTGGCTTTCAAAGCAAGGCCACAACTCCTGGGTGCAGAAATATTGCAAAATGGAAACAGTTAAGGAGCTGCATTGTAAAACTCACAGATTTATGCATCCTTGTTTTGTGTGAAAAACAGAGGAGAAAAATGAGACGCCCCAGTTTGATGCTTTTGCAGGTGCGACTTAAAACCAGGGCAACGTGAAGAAAAACATTTGTTCTTGTTGATGGAAATCTGCCAATAGACAAACCGCTCACCTCTCTCAAGAATATCCCATCTTCATGACCCAGCTGTCTGAACACTTTTTACACCTTAATGAAATATGCATAGACGACACTCAGCACAGCCGGCTACTGTATAGATATCACTCAGTGGTATATTTGTGTTTTGGCCGATGCATTTTTCATCCCTCTTTTTGTTGAGCTGCATTATTCATCTCCTCATAACTGTTGCCGTTTAACCGACTTCCTGAAGTGAAATGTTTATGTTCCCCTCTTTTTCTGAAGTGCGTCTTTAATAAGTAATGGGGCATTTCATCAGGCCTGCACTGCTGGGGGAATCCGTGCCGCATCGCCGTGGGTTTTTATAACCTGCATTGATGTCAGCGCGCGCCGCGACACGACGGGCGGACGTGCCGGGGACAAAGAGACCCTGGTCAGGATGTTTCACTGACCTGAAACCCAAAAAGCATCCGAGATGGTGTATCATATCAAAAAAAATTTAAGAAAAACAAAAAGAAAGACATTTTATTTCTGAAAAAGAGCCGGTCAGAGATCATGGCTGCTGTGATGTCTGTTCCTGAGCATATGCAAGTGTTGGTGTTTCTGAAAAAGGCGGTTAGTTTAGACAGAACGAGAGGCGTGTAGGAGGAGGCCACATATCCAGTCACTGACTCAAAGCCACAGACTATTAATGGTATTCCCTCTGTCCTCCCCATGGCCGGTGTCACACATGATCAAGTGCGGAGCCGCAGGAGAATGCAACCAGACAATTGATCAATTCACGGAAAATGTTAAAGGTTATAAAAACACTTTTCAGTTTGTTGTTCTTCGCGTTAAATGCATGTGAGACTAACATGTGTTAGCCCTTAAACTATGAATGTGAGTATAAGAAATGTATGGATTGTTAGAAATGTGATGAGGCTTATATAAAACACTTAATGGTGTCAGTTTTTTAAAAGTCAGGCTGTGTATGACTGAAGCACTGGAGGCAGATTTGTACACTGAGTCTCACATGTTGTGAGGTTCAGACAACAGAGGCTCTTTGGTTGAAGTTAATGATGATTTTATTTTTTATTTTTTTGATGGCTTGATGTTACTGTTACTTAATTCAATCCCATTTAACGGCAAAATACTGTATTAACAAACGTAAGAATTCCCTTGATTGAGCGAGGTAACATGTGACTGATCTGGTTCAGTATCTGTTGGTTTGGCATTAATAGGCTGTGGTTTTCAGTCAGTGGGATTCTGGTTCTTTCCTTCCGTCCATCTTCTGCACCACTTTCTCCATCTCAGGCCAGTGAAGCGGATCCCAGATCGCTGTGGGTGGAGGCAGGGTGCATGCTGGACAGAACACCAGCTCTTCTTAACGATGAACAGATGAAACTCCGACATCCCAGCGTGTGTTTTTACAGGAACAGCTTATCCACAACTGTAATAACAGCATGATCACACTTTGATGCTGTTGTGTTCTTTCTCCTGGGGTTACACTCTTTGGCAAAAATATACAAGACTTTTTAACACTCTTGGTTCAACAGTAATTTTAATCTTTTTTGTATTGTTTGTTTTTTTTATCAGCTCTACTTTCACTCACTGGAAGCTGGTATAATTTTGCTTGGTTTACTTGATTTAATGCCAATCTTGCGAAACCTGCGAAGCCCTTCCAACAAACGCATCTAAATATGGCACAGCCGTACGTGATGTGGACCTCAAACTCTCATTACTTACTGCGATGACAAGTTTGAAAGAATACAAAAAGACAGCAAATCGCTTTTGTTGCTCCATTTGTAATGAAGCCGTCTTGATTTACTTGGGGTCGAACTCACGCTGCCAAGTTTATCCGCACAGCGTAAAGAGACGACAACTTCAATTGTTTTGGAGTTCAACTGATGGCAGCAGACCTGAATGTAAGTCCCGGGTTTTGTTTCAGTAAATTATTGCATCCATTTGCTCACAGTTTCATATGTGCACCTCGTTTGTGGTGGGACCGAAGATCTCCTGCATGCTCCTCTTTCCCACAACAAAATTTCACATCAGCGCCTCTGCAGTGAAAATGAATAAAGACAGAGAGTTGTGCTACTCCCCCAGATTCCTGCATGCCATTGCATATATTCGGTAAACTCCCTTGCATCATCATTTAGTCTGAAGCTGTGTCGATTGGGCCTTTCAAGCGCGGAGAGGAACACCGTCGCTGCGGCGTTGTCCTTTGATTCTCAGAGCTGTGAGACGGAGCGGATTTATGAGATGGCTTGTGTCCCATGAATCTTCTTGAAAGAGAGGAGAGAAACCTCCTCCTCTCGACATCCTGTGCACCACCCTGTTCCAGTGCGTTCTTCTACAACCTGTTCTGAAATAACTTTCTCTTCAAATTAAATGAGCTAAAAGGGAGCATAAGTGCTGGCTGCATAGTAGCACATTTAACAAAGCATGAACTCAACAAGTATTTTCATTAAAAAAAAAAACAATAAATATGTACAAGAAACCTGAATTTAAACAAAGCTGCTTTGTGATTTTCCGGGAAAATTTACAATCTGAGGAATTATCCAAGAATTTATGAGTAAAGTAAAAGAAAGCTCTCTAAAAATGAGTCAAGGGGAATGCCACAATGATACGTTTAGGAGAGAGTCATTAAATTAAAAAAAAGTAATAGTAGTAATAATTATAAAATGAAATCAGTTTGGATCTGTTCTTTTCGGGTTGGAAACATTTTCTAAATGATTCAACATGGAGATCATAAAAAGCTGTACAAACAATCCTCGTGAGTAATAAAAACGTGGTACAAAATCCAAGCCTGGCTCGAATACAGCCGTTTGAGATGTGTGCTGTAGTCTGGGCGCAGAACAGAGGAGACTCGGTGTTATGCAAATTATCTGAATAAAAGTAAAAATTACAGTCAGTTTAAGTCGCTTATCGCTTCATTTGATCTGCTCGGGGTTTTGGGGATTTTAATACGTAAACAATGGGGACCAAGGTTTAATGAAAACCAATTCACGACTTTAAAATGTAAGAAAAACACACATGAACAAAGCTAAAATACCTGACATCATCAAAACACGAAGAACAGAACAACACAACACACGCAGCCCTTCGTCTGGAACGGAGAGATGTGGCAATGTCAGAGCGGAGGAGAACGGCACATCAAACACAGATGGACTGATCCAACGCGCTCCGACGACTTGCTGTGATGAGTTGATGGATTTGCCAATTTATTTCGTCTTATTTCTAATAGTGTGACGGAGGAAATTCTATTTGGCCGTCCTCCTGGCGGTCAGCTGCTTCCACTTACTCTTCACGGTGCAGAAAGGTTTGTTCTTAAAAACACCTCAGAGTTGCGATTTCAGCCAATCACAGTGAACCCAGTTGTAAAACGACACGGCAGCACATTGGCTTCCTTCAATATATTTGGACTTCTGGAGCCAGTTTCTTCACTTCTTGGTCAGATCCGGATTTTCTCAGGTCGCAGTGCTTTGACCTTTCAAGCCACACACAACACGAACACACTGGTCAGTAACATCTGTTCTGATCTCCTGCTTCGTTTAAATGGAGTGGAAGTGGATTTCCGCCTCCACTTACTTCCAGAATATCAAGTTCAGCCCTTTAATGAACTCGTGCTCACTCAATTTAACTGCGTCAGGTGAAAGAACTCGTCCGTTCTCCAGTCTCCGGTGCTGCCAATTAAAACATGGATTCAAGGGGCAAATTCAATATATGAGGCCAACAGGAGTGAAGTCTCATAACATGTCAAAAATTTGTTCTGTTTCATCAGATCTGTAAAAAACTATCTAATAAACTACGCGCTGGATGAACTAGAAAGCATTAGAAACAGAATTAGTCTTATTTATTGATCTTTGTCAGATCCACTGCACTCTAAAAGCTCTGGATATTCGGTTTTGTGGAGAAATTTCAAGATGAATCTAAATTGCTTTACAGATAGACATAATGTGACCTTTGAAGTTTTGAATGCACACATCTCACTGTTCAGTGTTTCAGTAGCTTTTTTCTAAACTTGCTCTAACAAGGAGTTTCATGGAAAAATTCACAAGAAGTGTTTGATCCTTTCTCCACATCCCACACTGATGGGAACGGAGTCCTGAGGAACCGGAGGATCAATTCCACTCAGTTCACTAAAAGGCACATTTAAGAGACATGAGAGGCGCCAGGGGTCACGTGAGAACCTTGGAAACTGTGGCACAATTTTACAGACGATGTGTCTTTTGCAATGATTCATGGACGAGAATCTCAAATTGACTTTTGATTGAAGTTAATCAGTCATGATAATACCAAGAAAAGAACAAAATTAGTATTTGCCACATTTTATTCTCTACTTGCATAGGAGACACTAGTCTTTTTTTCATTCTGTGATTTTATTTTTACAGACTTAACATCCAGATATATTATTGTGACTTTGAGATGACAGAGAAATTTGACCTATTGACCCCTCTGGATCGTCTGCCCTCCTTCCTCTCTGTCCTGTGTGTTGTTTTGTCACTGCACTTTCTTTCTCCCCTGCTCGGTTTTTTTACGGCCTCTCTTCAGATTCCGTTGTGATTTCTCTCTCTCTCTCTCTCAGGAGCGTTGCAGGGAGTCAGTTTTGCTTTGGCCACCTCAGCAACACACTGATTTCAGTTTTAGAGAGTGAAGCGTCCGGAGGGAAAACAGACTCAAGAAAAACAAAGACTGCAACATTTAGCTCGTGTTTGCATGATTTGGTTACTGGAGAGATGGACGGACGTTCACGCTTGAATGCGTGTGGGTCCACATATTATCTATACACTAATCTACAAACACTATCCTGTTTCATATGTGCGGTTAAAAAGTCCCGTTACATCAGAGCGACAAGCAAACATGACGGGAACCGAGTTACTGCAGGGAATGGATCCCAGGAGAGGAGGATAATGGGAATTGTGTGTGCTGTGTCATGCAACATGAAATGACCTGATCCTATAAGACACCTGCAGGAAAAGAGGAACGGCAAAGAAGTTACTGAATATTTAATGAGCGTTTTTGGTTAATTAGCAAAGGCAAACAAATCACAGTGAAAACAGGAGTGGCAGTAAATCAATCAATGGTTTGAAGTCATGCGTAACCTTCACGTGCAGACATTAAATATTCCTGCAAACGTGCGGCCGTACTTCCGTCAAACCGCAACACAAGTAGCAACACAAATAAGTGGCTGCTTTCTGTAATCCCTCCAGCAGCATCACATGGAGGCCTACAGGATGTCAGAGGATTATTACAACACGCTGATCTGGTGAGTAATGTCTGCTTGTTGGACTCTTTTTTTTTTTTTAAGTAATTCATCAGTAAAATTCATAAAGTTGCTTTTAAAATGTTTGTATTATTCAAAGTAAGACTCGACGCCACTCATTTACATATTTTAAATGTGATTGCATACACATGTGTTTCAGGGAGAGTCAGTCTTTTCACTTCCAGCCAACTTCTAACGGGATTAAATTGGCCTTGCTTTAAACCCGTCTGAGCCTTCATGTGGGCCGTTCACTGCGCCGTGCTGACTCCACCAGATTAACAGCGAGGTCGCAGCCGCAGCCAACCAACGTAAACTATCAGTAATCTAACCAAACACATTGACGAGGTCCAAGTCTGAGAACCACCGTTTTACTAAAACTCATCCAGCATTACAAACTGTAATGAAGGTGCTAATTTAAGGTAACTTCAATGAAATTATTTCCCCTTGATGTCTAAGAGGACTTTTTCTTTAATGTTTTCTTTCAAGTTAATACAAAACATCTTTGCAAAGGGAAACACCTCATGGAAAGACCCTCAGGAGGACATCGGCCCATCACAGGCTTCAGTCCAGTTGGGAAGCAGCTGTTCTGCACTTTTTATTATCCTCCAAACTGCCTCTGGTACGGAGATACAGGTGCAAGTCTTGTGCAAGCTTTGGACTGAAAGATGAAATTACGAAAAAACAACAGCAACAAACAGGAAGAACATGTCGGGGTCTTATCCCTGCAGATTTAATTCGATGAAGGTGTATCTTTATCGAAGTATTTCAGCTCACAATTTTTTTTTTTTTTTTTTTTTTCCCCGAATGCGAATCTCACCCTATCTCCCAGCTATCGAGAACCCAGATAAAACCCTATCATTCTTAGGAAATATGTCGAGGGCTGTGTGTGTGAGTCAGGATCCTGGAGGATTCACCTTCTTGGCACCACGGATTCTGCATCTGCATCAGATCAATTGTAGCAATGCTTTCAGTCAGAAGTCTTGCTGGTGAGTGACGGATCAGATTACAGACGGATGAGCCAGCGCTTCATTCCCTGGAGCTGTGCCACAAGCGTGGCTGAGAACGCACATCAGTGTGTCCGAGCTTTGCACTGAATGGTACATTCCTTCATCATATGTACACAAGGAATATTTGGTTTCGGAATATAATTTTTTCCTCACATGAAACCTCCTGCAATGGTTTCACTGCATCATTCACAGTTATGTAAATATTTGAGGAGCTAATTTATCCTTTTGAAATTTAAAGTATAGTATTTGTTGACATGTTAGAACTTTAAACATGTCAACAAACCGAAGATTGAAAAAAATGTGTTCATATGAAAAGAACAGCGATGAAAAGTGGCGTTCTCATTTTGAGAGCAGAAGTTTTAGGATTAGTTTACCAGAATTCTAACAATTAGACCATTTACAGTACAAATAATGCAATCTAGAAATCTCTCCATCGATAATGGTATCATTATTCCAGGTCTTCCAGGGAAGTGGCTGCCAGTCAACGGCTGCAGCTACAGTAACTGATCCACGGCTGAGAGCATTTTCCGTACGGCGATGGCGAGGCCTGTTCTTCAGAAAGCACTCGTCGAAAGTTTTCATGGAGCCAATAATTATTTCTAATCCAAGATCACTTCTATTTTATCTTATGCTCTGGCGATGTGTGTCTGTCCTAGTATTGTTTTTTTTTTTTCTTATCCATTCCTATGCTTCTTCCTCTTTCTAAGAAGCTGAGCGCACACTTTCCAATGAATTCAGAACCACACCATTTATTCTCTCTAGGGAAATTTCGTTGACCAAGCTTTCACTCTCCCAACTCTCTGAAACATTTGCAAACAAAGAGCTGATGCAGCCTCATCTCTCTCTCTCTCTCTCTCTCTCTCTCTCTCTCTCTCTCTCTCTCTCTCTCTCTCTTTGTTAACATCAATTGATCCCTCGAGGAGCAACATCTAGGAAGAACTCCCTCACTTTCTAAGACACAGTGTATGTGAATAACTGGCTACTTCTCACAACACAATTAATGCAGTGTAGCTTCACAGAAAAAGAAAAAAAAATGTGGCAGGACATACAAGTTCATTTGATTTTCACAAGTTTTGACGATTATTAACCGCGTGACGATACCCAAGTGAGAGTCCAGTCAGGATGCTTCTGTGTTTCATTGCTGAAGTACACTGTGTTCCTTCTGCATGGCGATTCTGCAGCCCAGGAAATTAAAAGACGGGGACCCCGAAGCATTTGGTCTCCAAACAAATAAAAACAAATTTCACAGTGTTGCCTCATTTGTTTTTGCAGGACTGTGCTGTTAAAACAACAAATTATATGCTGCGACCTTTGCTCTTCAACCCTTCATGGACTTACATCTTTGCATGATGTGGGAGAATCTGTTCCCGCACACAGGGAGCAAAACTAAACAAACATTTGTTTCGTTAGCCTGCATCAAACATGAGCTCTGTCACATAGTCGTCCAAAGATGACGTCTAAATTATGGCTGCAAGTCTGGAGTGACCTCCAGAGCCTGATATTGAGTCCAGGCATCGCACACACACACACACACACATCACTCAGCAAGATAACAATCTGATAATAACAAACACACATCGAGAGTCATAATGAAGAGACATGAACAGAAAAAAAAAATCTCTGGATGATCAGAAAGAACAAAGAAATAAACGGAGTTGAGGACCGACTGGTTCAGACGAAGACCGTTCATGTCTTCTCATTTTCCTTTTCAGGCATAAAGAACATGAAATCCAGGCCTGAAGAAAATAGTCTGATATATTTACAACTATATATGTGACACAATAATATTTCATTTTTACATGAAAGTCTTCGCAATTATTTGATTGCTCAGTATTTCATGCAGTTATCTGAATGCAGAATTTTTCTCTCAGCCTGACATGCAGGAGATGAAGGACTTATTCTTTTTTTTCTATCTTTATTGTTGAAGCATACTGGGTTTATATAGCCTATACATATATATACACTCACCAGCCACTTCATTAGGCACACCTGTCCATCTGCTCAGTAACGCAAATTTCAAATCAGCCAATCACATGGCAGCAACTCAATGCATTTAGGCGTGTAGACATGTTCGAGACGATCAGTTCAAACCGAGCATCAGAATGGGGAAGAAAGGTGATTTAACTGACTTTGAACGTGGCATGGTTGTTGGTGTCAGACGAGCTCATCTGAGGATTTCAGAAACTGATCTGTTGGGATTTTCTCGTTACAACCAAAGTATGCAGAAGAGCATCTCTGAAGCCTCCTGTTTGTGAAATATGCAGCGTTTTCTCTGTTTTCTCAGCACCGCCGACCAGGACAGATCTACAAAGTCAAGCCTGTTTCATCAGTGGGACTTTTCATGACTGTGCTAGCTCCATGCTTGTTTGCTAATCTGTAATGATGATGAAAGATGTTTCTTTTTTTCTTTTTTTTTTATCAGTACTGTAGGGAAGTAAGTCAAGGTTTTGGCAATGAAGAGCCAAAAAGAGCAGCTGTTTGTTTGTTTACCTCCAAGCAAACATATCAGGGTCAGTTTGATGAACAGCCATATATATCAAACTCAGCCGGACTCGCCGGCTGGATATCCGTAGAGGTCCAAAATACACTGATTTATTCCATATATTTATGATGGTTGAACAAGAAGTGAAGACATCTTCAATAAAAACTCCTTTATGGTTTTTATACGGAGGAACATGATTCGTCACTCTAATGTAACTAATGCAGAAGACTGTGCTGTGAATCCCTGCCAGTCATTAAGCGAACACACACAAGGCAAGTGAAACTGAAAGCGTGTGTGTGTGCATATATGCGTGTGATAGACGTGTTTTCATGTTTAAAAGACAATTCAATAGTTTCTTTTTTTTTAAAAAGTTAGATATTTTTCATTTTTGTGATAAAGAATCAGTATTGATTGAAATGTGTATTTCATTTCCAAAGAGAAAGAAAGAAAGACAGAGAACTGGAAGGTTTCTTTTCCAGGAACTGAGTGCATATTACATTGAGACACTTTCATCTTTTTGGAAACGCCCTGATAATTCTCCAAAATTGTGTTGAAAATTGCAGCACAAATTCTCTTTGAACACTGGAGCTGCGTTTCAGTTCACCCTCAACAAGCAACAAATCAAATTTGGTTAAGAGTCTACTATTGTTCTTCAAGATGCAATTTTTATTTGGGTGTTTTTGCAGTGATATACTACACGGCTGACACATGTGGCGCCCATCCCAACTCTGCAAGCCAGTTTCCGTTAATGATTACATCCTTGGCCTCATCGGTTGCAAGAAAAGAATGTCAACTGAATCAGTTTTGAACCTCGTTTCAATTGTAAACAGTGAAATGGGAAATTATGCTTGAAGTTTTTGATGCTTCCGGTCAGGTGTGTGAGTTTATCAGCTGTTGAGTCTTTCTTGCAGAACTCATCAGCTTGGAGGAGAGCGCCGGCAGCGGCGCGGCGGTCTGGGTTCATGGTGGTCTGGGTGGTTTGTGAAATAACATGGCTGGCAGTGATATAGAATAACATGGCAAGAGTTTTATTTACACACTTAGCAAAGAAGCTGTAGGTTGTTTAACACTACTGAGAGCGCAGCATTTCTTCAGTCTTCAGTTTTGCTACAAAGCAGATGTGGGACAAAAAATAAAAGTGAAACTAAAAGTGCTAATTTAATAATTGATGTTCTCTCTGTGCATTTGTGACCTATCTCAGGGTGGTTTGAGCAAAAACATACGTTATGTGTGTGAGAGAGGGTTTTCTGGGCTTTTATGGACGAGGGATCAATAAATGGTTTAAATGCTGGCTGGAGATCTGAGACTGTTGTAGAGCTGCAGCCACAAAAAGTATCTCTTTAAAAAAAAAACACCAAATGAAAAAAACTTGATCAAATGAAATCACCATCAGTCACAAAATTCTCACGTTGTGGAAGTAGATGACCTAACCTATATGGTTTGAATGGCAGCCATAAAACATTTTGCACTGTAATTTATTTTTCTGAATAATTAAATCCAGTTGTAGTTAGTTCATTTCGCTCCATGTCCAAAAGCCAAACTAGTTTTCTCAGCCAACAGCTTGATGGGACGCAGCAGGAGTTGCACAGGTGTAAAAGAAGGCTGTTTCAATGTCTGTTTTGAATTTCCCTTCATCAGTAGCAGGGCGGGTATATACTCTAATAAATCATGAGAAGGGATTGGAACATTAATGTCCATGCTTTCAAACATCATAGCATCTGCTGCAAAAAAACAAAAACAAAAAAAAATCCCATCAAAGTGCATAAACTAACACTCAGGGTCAGCGCTGGAATTTTTTTCAAGATTTATTCGAGTTTCTTTGAACGTTAGAGGCTTTCCTGTAATTTTTAAGTCGGGCCACAAATCACAGAAACAAAAAGATGATTTGTTTTTCCACTGAAGACGTCTGTGACCCCAGATCGTTTCAGAACGCAACGGCTTGCGTGAAACAGTGCAACGTTCTCACACGGATGACAACGCCGGTTCCTCTTGTCTTGACACGAGTCACAGAAAGACTAACCACCGAAACCAAACGGTCAGTACAGACAGCTATCGCTGGCTCCGCACCAACTCGCGAATCTGCCTTGATGCCGAGTAGATAGTCGTTCCCGTGTTGCGCTTCAGAATCCACAAATCATTCTCACCTTATCTCACTGCCAAGTGCAGAAGTGAGTGTATTTACCAGAGATTTGCTGCATGCGCTGTGAAAACGTCTCTAACAGACACGACGGCTTACAGGACTTCACTCATGTCTCGCAACAGAAAAAGCCCCTGAGCTTGCACGGTGTCCCTGTGCATGGGTTTGAGTGTTGGCCTTCTCCGTCATTTGTAACCGGCGGCCCGACTTTGAATAAATAGAAGATGGATGTGTGGACTTGGCCTGATGTGGTCTTCCAAAAACACAAACACAGGTTTTATGTTTTGTTTTTGTGGTCCGTAGTAAGTCTGCAGAGTCTAGTGGAACACACATGAAGCGAGTGGAGCCGGGCACAAATTCACTAAAACAGTTTTTTGATTTCACAAAGGGTCAGACAACACTGCTTACACTTTATCTTCCTTAGCCTCACCCACGAATAACAAACATTTATATTGTACATGCGGGAAAATGTTTACTTTTCATTCACGGTTTATTTTAGCCTCAGGAGGAAGGAGGAGAGCGTGGTTTTAAGTTTCTCGGAGAACGCTCCCAGAAAAGTTTATGAATTGATAACACATTTGAGATTGAGGTGTAAATTTTAAATGCGTTGTATTTATTTACCAGCGTGTTGCCTCCCACCACATATTGTTTCGCTTGAGTCAAAACAACTGTACGCTTCTTCAACAACTGCTTTGATCATGACTTCAGCTGCAAAATCCAGTTTAAAAGAGGTTAATAGCCATATAATACAATAATAATACATGTGTGGCTTATTGTGTAGTTTCAATTTGGCAGCATTTTAGTCTGCAGCTGCTCATCTGAGATTTAAGTATTAGTTCTTCAATGAAATAGCACTCATTTGCACACAAATGGAATATTTCTGCATGCATTGAACAACCACCACATACAGGGAAATGTGATTTTTTTTTCCAGCAGAACAATGAGGACAATCTGGCAGAGACGTTCTTGAGTCAGTAGAAATGCAAAAAAAAAAAAAAAAAAAAAAAAATGGACACAACCAGAAAGGATGTCTGTAATAGTTTCTAATAAACGTTTCAAAGTTTGAGTAAATAGTTTGTTTTATGTGGGAAACCACAGAGCGATAAACCAGGCTTCAAACACAGAATACCGCTGCTCTTCCGTCACATCGGCTGTAAATAGGCAACTTGTATGAACAGTGTTAACAGTTTGAGCTGGACGGATATTCATCAGTGAGTCACTGAAATTTCACTGTCATCGACTCAATCTGTGGTTTTGAGCGGCGGAGCTTATTGCTGTTTTTAATCCTGCCGTGATTCACAGAACTATCCTTTCTAAGTAGAGTCGTATTAAAGAACACAGTGGAACCAGTTGTGATCTGGAATCTGAAGCCGTAAATAACAGATGGCTGGTTTTTGAGGTATTGACCTGATGCTTGGGGGCTTGCAGTCTGCTTGGAAATGTTTGTTTCAATACAGCGAAGGAAATGTGATATTTTTATGAACGATCGTACGAAATGAAAATCTTTTGAACACATTACTAAAAGTAGAAACAAATATCTTGTTTTCCGATGTTTAATTAAACTTCTGCACCTCTGGGTTCATTGCTATCTCACATTAAAGGAAATTAAAATGAGAATGAAAAAGCTGTGATCCTGAAATATTCCACTCAAAATACATCAACTCATTTGTCATTTTTACCGTTTAAGGCACGATACATCTGAAAAACTGTCACGATCTGAATTCAATCGAGTGAACACAATAAATCAAAGAAGGGACACACTTTGACAGAATATCGAGATGAAAAGCAGGACGTAAGGTGGGGCTCAAAACAAACAGTTCGACTCAAAAGAGGCAGAAGTACTGAAAGGTGAGACAGACTGAATACGCCAGGGCCAACATCAGGAGTGCTAAACATGTGAAGCGCATCAGTGACTCAACGAGCCAGCATGAAGATCTGGCAACTGACCACCGAGAGCGAGCTGCTTAGTACACGGAGGGAGACGGGAATTTATGGGACACAGGTGCACACTATCAGGAGGAGAAGCTTCAGCGCTGTGTGACACCGAAGCAGAGGAGCCAAGAATGTGGCAAAAAAAAAACCCCAAAAAAAACCCATACCATTACCTGGCTGAGACGTCGGTCCTGAGAGCAGGTGCCTGTACAGAAAGATGAATAACCTGCACTTCGGTGGTGTGACATTCATTAGTTTCCTCCGTGGATAAACCATAAACTGCAATTTCAATTGTGTCTGAGTCATAAGTAAAAAAAAAAAGAAAAGAAAAAGAAACCACATATCACAAAATTTAAATACTGAAAGTCTTTTAATGAACACAGTCAGCCACAGAATCGCTAAGAAAAATAAACTCGCTGCCTTAAATCGGACCCGACCGAAGTCAAGAGTTGGAACTTTAATCAGTGAAACAAATTCAAAACTACTGTGGCCAAAATCAAAAAGAGAAACACTCTGTGAATTCGCCACGGCCAAAAAAACACCAGCTGATTTTGATTGTTACTGACTGGAGGAAGTAACAAATTCAAGGAGTGTAATCACAACCAGCGCTCAGTTGGACAAACTGTTCACGAATGGAGACAATTAATTTGACTTTTCTCATGGCAGTACAGCTAAATCGTCTCCAGAACCAGAACACACAGACTGCCAGCAGGCTTCAGACTCAATGGAACGTCTTGAAAATCACTTGTCGATGAAATATTTCACAGGAATGGCGTCCATGGCGGGCAACATAAAGATGGGAACGTATGGCGAAGGGAGCACTGTGATTGGACAACTCGAAAATTCGACTTCCTTCTGTTACGGAGGCAAAAAAAAATGTATTAATAACTTACCTCATGTGAGAATGTCAGAAAAAAAAAAAACATGGAGATAAAGTTACATCCGAAGCCTCTCCAGAATGTCCGCTCTCTACGAAGATTATGTAAAAACACGGACGTAAATCAGGAGAACGCTTCACTGCCAAAACCCTGAGAACGTGGCACGTCTGAAGCAGCTCCGTGATGAAAGATTGCCCAAAGCTCAACTTGCATATTGTGCAACTCTCATCGGTTTCTCCACAAAAATGTTTGGTTTTAGTTGTGTTGCCAAACCATGTTTAATCATTGTGAATGTTTGATAGCGGGGCTCAGTATATGCATGATAAATCAATGGTATGGTATTTGGTTAAGCCAATTGTGCTTATAGGATCAGAGCTTACCATCAATGTGAGCCAAAAAGCATAAAAGTTTCCAAGAATTGACATATCCCACCCCAGCCTACCTGCATTATTTACTTTCTTACTTCATTTATATTGTTCGGGAAATATTCAATCAAACAGGCCTGACAATAAAAGACTGATTGGAAACACTGGCACCGACTCATCAGGCCTAACTCATTCCATACTTTATAAGAAGAAAAAAATTAAACTGGCAAATGAACACAAATATTTTAACGACCTCAGGGAAAACTGATCACTGTGTTTAAACATTTTCCACTTTGCATTAGAGCCGACGCGTAATTGAGGGTTTGTTTGATTATAACAAGAGGCTTGGTTAACGGCGGAGCAATCGACAGGGTGGGCTGTCTGTGACACAGACTCACAACAGCTCAGGGCTTAAACTGAGAATTTTCAACCTCATCAAGCAGAAATGTGTTGATGTCTGAAGAAATACAATGAAAAAAGGGTTGTTTTTCTGTCCTGTAAGTCCTGCAAGTCTGGACTTGGACTCTGTTGTGTTTTACCCTTCTGGACTTGCTTGCCTGACTAAAAACCTGCGACTGACTCTCGATGGGCTCCGGTCTGTGTTTGGGTTCGCCCTCGCCTCGTGACGGCCGATGTGTTACTAATGGCATGTGGATATCCGACCCACCTTGATGACAGGCAACCTCACAACAAAACAACAGCACAGCTTGATTTCAGAAAGAACATCCAAAAGAACATGTTTGAAGGTTTGAGCTCTTGGTCGGGCCAACCCCTGCTCCTGGGAATGTCTTTCAACATGGTGCAGACACACATCAAATAGAAAAGGAAATTAAAATAAAAACAACAATTGCGGTGCGTATATTAACAATCCATCTATCAGTCGTGTTCGCATCCAAGTTTGAGTGGCAGAAAGCTGGAATCTGAAGATGCTGACATTGGACAAAAGGCAGGCCACACTTCATCCATTTCTCGAAATTTTATGTGAATTCAGCTTTTAAATATGAGAATATGTTACTGGGACTCAATTATTGAGTCCACTTTGAAAAGTTGCAACAATGAAAGAGTTTTGCAATAGATAAAGCATACTGCATTGCAATGAACCTTGGGATCTATTTCAGATTTGGAAAAAAAAAAAAAAAAGTCATGCTTTGAATTTTTAGAGTTCATTCACCAAACGAGATATCAGACATTATTAGGAAAATCTCAAAACATCCATTGCATGTGACACTAAAACCAGTGATATCCAGCATGAAAGTCACTCTTCCATCCATTCAGTCATCTTCAATTATGGTTTTATCCAAATAACCATCAGCTGAAGACACATTTACACACACACACACACACACACACAAACGCCCCACTGTTGTGAGCGCTGATGCACTGGAATAAAACCGCAGGTGTCTGACTGTCTCCAGATGTAGAAAACTAATCGGCCGAGTGAAAGATTCTCCAGATTCATGAGCGTCTCTCAATATTTGGTTAGTGTCGTTCTCCTCTTGAGTCTTGATTTGTGTGAATGAGACAAAGATGAGCCTTGCAGGAGCTCAGGCAGGCACAAAGTCTCATGTCCCATCCAGTCATTCATGTTTGTGCCCTTGCATTTATCTCTGCTGTCATCTCTCTCATTCAGTGCTACCACATCTGTGAAAAATCTAGGAAAAAAAAAATGTGTCTGTGACTCCAGAGGGAGTGTTGGAAAATTAAAGAAATATGGACGCGCAGAGTTCCAAGTAAACGATTCTTATCCTAACGCTGGTTGAGGCGACAAACATTATCTGATGCAAACTTAGCACAAATAAATCTGCAGTTCAGTCGGATTAATTATGGCTGAAGCAGACTAATTTTCTGGGTCATAGACTGAACATGACCTGCGGATCTATTTCTAAAATATATCTTTTTTTTCTGAGAAACCTTACAGCTGGCCAAGAAGCTCCCAGTCAGAGACTGCAGCTCGCTGTCTGTCCTTCGCCTTAAAAACAGATACTTGGATAGTAGACAGTCCGGTTAACTGTGAGGCTGATAGATACGTCCCAACCACACCACACGCATTCTCTCCCATCAGTATCCAGACATGAGCTTCATTACTTAATTTGCAAATAAAACATCCAATTTCATTGATGTGACTGAAGAGTCCGACAGCAGGGAACTTCAACGGCTTCAAATTAAAGAAAACGCAATCTGCTGTTGGGAGTGATAACAAATCTGTAGCAGATGAAATGAGGGAAACGAGCCCTCAAAACATTCGGAGGCATGAGGAAGCTATTTTCACCATTATTGAGATTTCTTTGAATGAGAGACACATGGAGACATTAGAGACATTTGTTATTTCAAATAGGAAGTGATGATGTTGGACAACAGATCTCATGTCTATAGTTTCAAATAGGTGGAAAATTTCAGCAACAAATTAGTTCTAGGAGAAGGTTGGATAGTTACTTCAGGTCTTTATTTGCTTGTCTGCATCGCTAGACTTTCAGCTCATGTAATAACAGTCCAATAACAGTCTAAAATTATGTGTGATATCATGAGGACTGAGTTACTTGAAGAATCATGCTGTTCATATAAAAATGGAGATGCACTTTCACGGTGTTTCTGTCTGCTGGATTCAATTTGAAAGTTAGAGCCAACACCGGTGTAAGTTTATTTAACCACCATTGAAAGTATTTTCAACATCCTTCATTACAGGAGCTTGTTTGCATCCAGAAACACACACACACACACACACAACCTGCAGGTTCTTCCCTCGAATAACACTCGGAGGAAGTTATGATTAAGTAAGACAAGACATCAGGAAGAAAGGAGCACGTTTGTGGGACAACAACCACATCCTCCTCTGATTAACGGCTGAAGCGCGCTTCCAGAGTGAGCGTGTCACCGAGAGTTCAGGAAGAAAAGGAGAATGAAAAAATAAAACAATGTGTTGAGACCACCTACCACCTCAGCACATGCGTGTCGTTTCCCTTGCAGAAAAAAAAAATTCTCCTGAAGCTGAATCACTGACTTGCACATACTGGACGGACGTAGTTTCACATGTGACTTTACTGAAGTGGAAACAGGTCAGGCGTTTGCATGACTGTGAAATAGGTCAAACCAGGTTACAAGCCTCCTCAAAGACTGACAGATAGGTCCAAACGTGAACATTTCTTGATGTGGTCCAAAAAGTGTAATCTGGCAGGAATGAAAAGCAGATGAGATGTTCAAACAGATGGTGGTGGTCGTCAAACCATAGCACAGTAGAAACAGCAGAAAAAGAGTCTAATCACACCGTTTTTGTCAGACTTTTTACGAGAAGGCAATTATTAATGCAAGATCTGCCTTCCTTCTTTCATATTTCTACTTTTCCAAAGATGCATCTGAATTTACAGCCTTTTTAAAGCCCGTTACCTTCATCCACCACTCTACTGTATGAAAAATGACAGCTGGTCCACATCAGGATCTGCTGCAACATGATACACCACAAAGTATTTGTGGTCAACTGAGCAAACTTGTCTGCTTGAATGGAACTAATGGGAACTGTTCAACTCCAGCCAGGTTGATATCTAAGTGTTTTGTTTTGGGTTTTTTTCATCAAAGACCAGATGAACTTGACATTACACATGTCCACACAGGATCCCTCAGATGTGCAGTGACTGCAGAATGGCGCCCCCTCCTGAAAGGGCTGTCACTTCGTGACAACTTCATGCACTATATTCATTCACTTATTCACTTAGAATATGTATGGTATTTGAAGTTTTGCAGCTGGATGTGAGCTATTAATATTGAAATTTGCATATGAAATGCCAGCATATATGTCAGGTTTTGTAGACATTTCAGCGTTTTTTTATTTTGGGTAAGCAATTCACAACAATCTTTCAGGGTCAGAGGTCAGCCCCTGCCCCACATATGCCTTGAATGCTCTTCATTTCCTTCCACAAACTGATTTAAATTGGGAATGACCCCCCCCCCCCCTCCTTATCTGAATCCCACACCTATCAGCTGCCAAAGCTTACCAGATAGTTTGCTGTTGAATCACAGAAGAAAAAACAAACAAACAAATATAACTGGTTGTTATCATTTCAGCATTATCACACATATCACATGATTCCACCCCAGAATTCCCCCTCCCCTCCCGGAGGGCATCACCACAGACAGACAGACAGGACTGAACTGTTCAGAGAACAGGTTTGAAGCTGAGTGACAGTGCGCGCGCTGTCCTTTCAGCACCAAGCCTTTTACGCACGGTCACAATACTAGCTAAAGCTACTTCACCAGGGATGGCCATGTGCTGAAGTTACAGGTTCCCTGCTGCACAAATGACAAAATCCGTTAAATCGAGCGCAAAATAGTGTCGGTATTTATTTTCACCCCGATATGTAAATCAATACTCTAAATCTCCACTGAGGAAATGTGAAAACTGTTTATATGTGTGTGTGTGTGTGTGTTACATTTCAATAAGCGCGCCTTGGTTTCCCATCTGCATTATAGTAAACTCCCGAAGCCCCAGTCAGTGAGGGGGAGCGTGGGAGCCACTTGCTCTGACTTAAGGAGCAGAAGTGGGCTCGACTAATCCACAGCAGGAAGAAACGCGCTCCAAACCTCCGCCACGCTGTTAACTCGACTCCTCTGACCAGAAACAAACAGACTGATGACTTTCGAAACTTGTTGGTACAATTAATTCCCGAGGATTCTTTCTTAAACGAGACCTAATCGCGTTTCAATTTCGCCAGATGGATGTGAAGCGCGCAACAGATCGACGCGAGGTTATGAGAATCCCGGGAACGAAACGGGAGCATTTCCACTGAGATGCGCGCGATGCTGGGCTGATTGGAAATTTCAGTGGAAGTATTAGTTGGAGAGACGCTTCCTGTAACAGCGCATCGCACAGATAAATGGAGTGACGGAAAGGAGGGGGGCGCAGAAAAACTTGGCACAGCGCGCAAGTGATGGTCAGTCAACTCAAGTGGACTTTCCGCTTCGGGGGTGCAAATAATGCGTCTTATTCTTATCTCGGAGATTGCGGAGAAGCCCTCAAGGGACAAGTGACCACGTCGGCGAGACAGAATAAAAAGTGAGTCTCACTCCGGGGCGGCTGAACTGCTTCTTCGGCGAGAGCGCACGCAGGACGCGGAGAGGGACTTCAGCTGCTCTCCCTCCCAAACAGTCCGACCAGATTCCGGGGATGGTCACCGATGCTCATATGACTTGAGAAACTTTGATTTTTCAAATACAAGAGCAGATCCTGCGGAGAGATATCTCGGACTGGACAGATTCTGGATCCCAACCTGAAGTTGCGCACGGTTTTTTTTTCTAAACCGGTGGATATACGGGACATAACACGGATTTCTTTCTTTCTTGCACTTTTTCCTTTTTAAAACAAAAGGTAATGGGTTTTAGTCAAACATCATAGTTTGTTTCACAGATATGAGCTTGTATCACTGCGATTTACTGTAAACCGTTTCCATTTCAGTGTGAGAAAGACAGCAGATGAAAGTTGTAAACTCTCCAAACACTACAACTGTGTGTGTGTGCTTAAAGAAAACAACACAAGCTCATTCTCAGTGGCCTAATTCAGGCATCAGGAGTTGAAAACATAATCAACGAAGGATTTTTTTTTTGGCAAACTTGCTTGATTTGTTGTCAGTATGGAGTAAATTATCCAATTAAATAATTCAATAACTTCTAGTTATTGGAGAGGGTGCATAAATTCCTGCAAATGTGATTATGTGTAGAATAGGGACGTGAGCTTTCCGAGCTGTGGTGTGCAGTTAAAGTCTAGTTTACTGAGGCTCCAGCGGGACTCAAACAGTGGTGAGAGAGGTGTCCACCCTCAGCGGGTGTAAAGCAACTCTGGATAATGTGATGGCTGAAAACGACAGTCAGTCATCAGCACTTGGATTTGACGTTCCTCCTCTAATCTCTCCCGCAGGTGTCCACGGAAGGAGTTTCTCTCGTTCCTTTCCCCCCCCCCCCCTTCTTCTCACTCCACGGGAGCTATGAGCGGACTGCGTAAGCGCGTCATTATGGGACTGGTGCTGCTGCTGTGCGCACTGACCGACCACTGCGGCGAGAGCGCGCCCTCCGCGGCCCCGTCGCCGGCGGACGCGGGCGCGGGCGCGCAGCAGGATTTCAGGCGCCTGGTGGAGATCGTGAAACACGTGGAGGACAGCCGGGGACACCACGGCGCGAGGATGGATTCCCCGCTGACTCCGCTGGCCAGGAGCGCAGAGCAGGAGCAGAGGGACGCTCACAGCCTGAGAGCGGAGAGGGGGACCCAGGCTGCCGGTGAGTGGCGGCTTCTCCTCCCCTCCAGCGAAGTGGATAACATCCAGGATGTGGCCCATCGTGGATTATGAGCCACATTAACTTTCTAGACAGGCGTAAATGCTTGCTGTTGCCATTCACTGGAAGCGCGCACAGAAATGTGAGACAGCTGTTCAAAACGCACAGTATCTCTCCCACCACTGGGTAATGCTCTTTTAGTTGGTTTAAGTGAATGATTCCCAAACAGTTTCATTGGTGTTTTGTATGGCTGTCTGCCTGGAGTTTGGATGTCAGTGCTGCAGGCGTTATGGTCAGCTCTCCACGAGGAAATGTACTTCTGATATAGACGTTCTACGAATTGAAATCTGTTGTTATTCCTAACACTGTTCTTTTGTTTCTTTTTATGTTTTCTCTTTAAACAGCTGTATTTCCCAGAGATTTAAGAAAGAAGGAGAAATTCCTAAAACACCTAACAGGTAAGGTGTTATTACAGAAGAGTTCATAAAAAGTGATTAAAGCAGCACTTCATACCAAAGAGTTATAGCTGTAGATAAGCAGAACTTTTGCTGTCTGCAGAGACAGAAATGTTTCTGAGTACTGTCCTGTCTTCGTTTTTCAGGTCCTCTGTACTTCAGCCCAAAGTGCAGGAAGAATGTGTACAGAGTCTACCACCACACCAGAGACTGCACAATACCTGCATGTAAGACGCCGTTACTCCATAGAGAACGACTCTGTCGGTCCAAAGTCAACATGCTGTTTTGAAAATAACATATCGTCTCATTTCGTTTTCCTTTCTCAGACTTCAAAAGGTGCGCACGGCTTCTCACACGGTTAGCCGGCAGCCCACAGTGCACAGAGGGATAGCACCCACGAGGTACTATCGTCTGTTCCACTCTGACTCAGCATGGCTTCATGAAGCTGATGTGAACCATGACAGCACATCACTGTTTGGCCTTATAGTTAGCAACCGTTAAAGGAGTGACTGTGGCAGTGGCTCTTTTTTGTGTTAAAGATTCAGCGCCTTGTGAATCAAAAGTAAAAAAAAGAACAAATCTACATTGCATTACATCGATCTGCTGGGTACATAAACCAATATAATGACTTACCAGCATCTTGATGGCCGAATCACAACTGCTTCCTACATGTTGGTGTAGTTCAGACTATAAAGGAGTATTACAGGCTGATGTGCTTTCATGCTAATTTAAAAGACAAACTGGAAGGAATGAAAGCCTCTGAAGTATGTCAAAGCATGCAAGTAGGAGTAAGGCACAACTAAATGTACATAATATAGAGAATGCATCATGTCAACAGAAAAAACCAACATCCAACACTCTGTATTTTAGATTTCCCTGAGAATCTAAGTTTTAATGTATCTACTATGTAGTCATCTCAATTTAGGCAGCCCAAACATAGCCTAACATTGTCCATAAAATCTAAAAGTTAAAATTAAATTAGGGAGTTGCTACATTTCCCATTTGATGAAAAAAATAAAGAAAAACCACGAGGATTCGAGTAATTGTTTGCCTTATAGTAACTCATGTCTAGATTTCCATTTAAAATCATAGTAACACGACCACGGTGCGTGAAAGGTCAAAACATACGGAGTACATCAATAATACTGATCCAATAATCAAACTTGACCGGTTGAGTCGAGTGTTGAACTTGAACAATCATTTCATCAAGGCTCCAAGCACGACTTTAACGAGTCACTGAGGAACGAATGAAAATGATCGGGACTTCGAAACGGTGGAATGTGTGTTTTTAAGGTCAGATCGTGTTGTTCTGAGGATATTAGGTGTCAGTGATGTGAGTGGCATCTTTCCATGTTTATATACAGACCCGAGTGAAACCAACACCAAATCAAGTTTCGGGATTTATTATTTGTGATTCCGTCAGTGAGAGGAAAGAATTTTTTCAATGCTGCTAAGCTGGAAACCTCACTGACTTTTAATTCCCTTTGTTGCAGGTCGAGGCCCGACTGGACAACTGAACTCCAAAAGGAAAAAAACTTGGGGAGCAAAGTGCCTTGGACAGTAAGAGGGAAGCCTAAATCTGACCGGCCCTGACTGATATCAGGCACATTAATGTCCTTCACTGAGGTTTCTTCTGCAAAGGCGTGGACTGCTGCTGCCCACCATTCTGGCTGGGCCTCAATGGTTTGCTGTCAGCACAAGGGAGCGACTGGTCGAAAACACAAACAACACAGAAGACATAAATGGATGGCAATTAGGATTGCGAAACTGAAGAATGGAGGAGGAGAAGAAGAAGAAAAAGAAGAAAGAAGTGGCTGAGATAAACAGTGCTGGGGCCTTTTCATCCTGCTGGAACCCAAAAAGATGTTGCCAAAACAAAAAAAAAGAAAAGAAAAAAAAGGGATTTCATATTTTTATTTTGCTCATTTTCTGTATGAAAAGAGCAAAATCCAAATATACTGTCTTCAGAATGACTTGCCTTCTGCGATTGGCTTGCTTTGTATGACTATTTCAGACCAAGCCCGTCCCTTCGACTGCACTATCATGCCTCGGCCCCCCCACCCACCCCCCGCCGCTGCCAAAAAACCCCACAAAGACCCCCCCGCCAGCAGTCACTGCAGAGTTTCACCCACTTATTCTTACATGGAGAATAGAAACTGTGATTAAATTATTAATTGCACGAGCATTTCTCTGTATATTTGTGAAACATGATGCGAAGACAAGGGGGAGCCGTAAAGCCACAGCCCTCCTGTGGATCTTGGTGAGCAGCGATGCAGACTTTATTTATGTATTTGAGTTTTCACAGAGTTCCCCTGTACATAATGTAGGACATCCCCATTTAAACCAAGAGTAACATGTACATACTGTTAAAAAAAACCAAAAAAACGAAGCATCGAAAGGGTACGCATAAATTAACGCAACAGGCATTTAACAAATGGGTGTTAAGTAAATATATATACATATATATATATTTAAAAATGAGATATATTTAAATAAATTATGAGGTTGGTATAAACATGACTCGTGTTTGTGGTCTTGTGCAAGTATTTCTCCGGGTATTTTTATCTTGAATTGAGGAATGCACCCTCGGTGACCACGTGACTGATCTGTGTCCCGGGGCAACAGATCCAATGAAATTCTCTCTGCAGCTTGAGGCCGGCTGTTATTTTGAAACGTAAACTCAGACAAGCGAGCACAGCTCTTTTAGTCCGGTTGTTTCAAAAGGGACGTTCTTCTAAAAATCACATTTATGTAATCACTGATGCTGAACATCTTATTTCATGTTCAATTATGCCATTTATGCTGAGAACTAAGCCCCTTCTGTTGAAGACCTCATCCACACATTTTAGAAAACTAAAGATTCCTTCCATTCATCTCTGCTGTTGTTGAGTGTTGACATCTCTACAGATAAAAAAAAAAATAGATGTCATTTCATCTGTGAAGATCACAGAATGAACTTCCTGCAACAGGTTGATGAAGAGAAATATGTCCTCAATGTCACTGTGGTACGTTCAGTAGAAGACTGAATAAAACAGATATTCCTGGGGTGGATCTGAAAAACTTGGCAAGTAAAAGTCCGTCTGGCGACACACAAGAATAAATATTATATATTGTGATTCTTGGATTAGGCATCTCTATAAATATATACATCAGATAAATCGCTTCCAACTTGTGTGCATGAAACATGAATCCTGAATGGACACGACTGTAGCCGAGCGAATGTTTTCCTAAGACATTAATTGTCCGTAATTTGTTTGGGTTGAATCCTAACCACTAACAAGACAACATTCATAGTGCTTGGAGGACCTTAAAATGAACCTTTTAGAGCTCAACGATTGCTCTGTTCTCTCCTCCGGAGCGCCAACAAGACGCAGCAATGTCAGAAAGTCCACAGCACGACAACAGAAACATGAAACTAATGTATCAAAGAGGAGTTCGTATTTATTTTCAGTGATTTAGTTTGTGATAGTCAGCCAGCGTGTCAAAATTGCATTAAAAAAACCATAAAAACCAGTCCAGCATGTGATTTAAATGTAGTACTAATTCAAGCCACAAAAATTAAGAAAAACATTTTTTCCAAAGGTATGAGCCAAAGAAAAATGTAACTCCAACTGCAGAATTTAAAATCATGAAGGCCAAGAGCACATGGGCCAATGGCATACAACTGAAGCACTGTAAAAACCATGAAATTATATGAATCAAACAAATACAGATCATAGATTATATCGGGGCTTCCAGTCAGACCTGCTGTTAGCATGAAGAAACTGAAACTAAAAATGTTGGACGACGAGGGCTGAGGTTGTGCATATGACTCTCGTCCCGACCACGTGTCGCATTTTTTTTCCCTGCCTTTTCTACGCTGGTGGCAGCAAAAAGTGACCCAAAGAGGGGAGGAATGGAGGGATGGCATGCAGCGACGAGTCCTGAGCTGACCCTGGCATCATGGAGCCGCAGTGCTAATAAACCCGCTTTTGTTTCTCCAAAAATAAGATATTAAAAAAAGAAACCCCCTCGCCGTGACAGAACTCCTATTCAGTGCATGATATCACCGTTTCGGCGCCATTTGTTACAACTGAGGAAGGCACCGGGAGAAATTCAGTTCCCCATCACTGTCCCGCGGCTGTCGGGAATGTCGGTGGAAGCGTATTTCGGGAGCAGCTACTTGTTTGTGAACTCAATTTGTCAGGGGTTAAATAACGGCGCTGCCTGGAGGAAGCGTAAACAGTTTGACATTTAGAGTAGTTAGATAAGAAAACTGATATTCCCGTCATGTGCATGTTAAATATGCAGCTAGAGTTGGTTAGCTTTATGGAGTACTGCAATACGGTCATTTGGGGGCGATGGTACTGGTCTAGTTCTGTCCAAAGGCGACAGTTTTAAATGACAAAAGATGAAGTTTTACCAGTATCTCTGCAAGTAGGTCAGATTATTGCGATCAGTATGCCAAATGTTCTTTTTCCTACACGTTTCATCTGTTCTAGCCACCGTGTGATATTTATGTAGTTAATATTATTCATATTAATGCATTCCTCTTCTACGTAAAAGTCGAAATACATTTGCTTGGAACAAAAACTCTCAAACACAACTCCCTTTTATTTGTTTTATTTGATCACCCAAACGTAATCTACAAGTGTTGCTGCTTTAAACGTACACATTGTGAGGTTTGAATACGACTCAAAACACTGTCGAGACGTGTTGTGGAAGTCCTAGAGTGGACTAACGGTATTAATCTGAGAAGTGCTTCTGTTGTTTCTCGGCGGCAGACTGAGGAAAACACGTTTCATGGACTGAACAGAGTTAAGGGTTTGCCTCCAGAAAAGCTTTGCAGCATCGTACGCACTGTTCGTACACCTTCTCAAAGTCTTCATCGCATCCCTGCAAGACAAAAAAAAAAAACAACAAATAAAAAGACTGAGATGTATCAGCCAATTTAATTGGAAAAAAAGGAACTGAGCAGCCCGACGCCTGCCGATTCAGATTTGGAAGCAGCTTCTTGTGCTGGAGGGTTTCACAGTCGTGAGAAGCAAGACGCGTTTTAAAACAGAATCACTTCTGTTGGCTGGAGTTATTATGGCATTTTTATGAGGAACACTTTAAAAGATTGGTTGTATTTTGTCATCATTTTTATAGAATTTTTTTTTTTTTTTTTTAATTCTTTCCCACAAACTGATCCACAAGGACACAAAGAAACAACTGTCACTATTAAACAGACTCCCGTTGGAGCAGGAGGAACACCAGCAGTGAGGCTGCAGAATGACGCACCAATCCTGCTTTTTTAGAACAACAGAATAATCTGGAGTATCGATTAATAGAAACAGCATTATTATTATTCTGAAGACTTAAATAATTGATTAATTTAAGCTAATCTGACTTCCAGACAACAATGATTTCTGTGTTGGACAAACTTAGCTGCAGGCAGCTTGGAGAGCACGTCTTCCGCACAATTAGGCTTTTAGCGACACACACAATCACCAATGTGCAAATCTCATGCTATAAGGTTTTTGGAAAGTAGAACATTTGTGTGTCGCAGTTTGGTTTACTGCTTTAAATTAGGCTGAAAGGTAGAATTCCGTGCCTGTTTGAAGACTGAAGCACCAACCTGAAGCAGCATCTTTTTTAAAAAGCGCCATTCAGCTTTATCAATATGCATGAATGAAGGTATTTTCAAAGTATTTTAAAATAGATGACGCTGAAAAATGTCCTTGAATATCTCTGAAGGATCAAAAGCATTTAAAAAACACCTCATTGCCTCTGTTAAGAGTTAAATGGCAACAAAACAAGAAGGACACTATCAGCCAAGAATTCATAGTAGGCAACTGAAAAATCGTATTAGAAATGATTATTCACACAATGCCACACTTTAATATAGCAGCTGAAGTCCATCTGAATTCATGCCTACAATCATTGCTTATCAATGGTTTAATGGATCTACAAAAGATCCGGTCAGACTGACATTTCTCCAATTCACCCACTGAAAATCATCAATAGCAGATTTCACAGTGATCCAATTACTTGATGAAAATGTATTAGAGACAACAGAGAGTAAAATCAGAGAGAAAACCCCAGAAAGTCTGGGGAAAAAAAAAGCAAATGTACTGCAGTTCATTCAGATATTTTCAATGAAGAAAGAAAAACTGGGCTGCTAAGGTCGTGTAGCAACATTAATACAGGCAGTAAACGCGAGACAATCCTGGTAAACATACTAAAAAAAAGTCTAATAAAAAGCATATGCTGTGAGTGCTACAGCAGAAAAATCTGTTTTCATGAACGTTTTTACCTCAATGAACTACAAATCTGAATAAATAATGCAGTTCTGAGGAAAAAAAAGCCAGAGTTGTCCTTGATTTTATTAAAATTGTCTGTTAGAACAATCTTTCATCGACTTCAGCATCCCTGGTATGAAGTTCATCCCGACTTTCATGGCAGTCGTGAGTTGGATTTCACACGGAGCCAAAAAGAAATGTGCTGATTATTTCCCACTCTTTATGAATGCCGTGGCTTATTTACGCCAGTAGCAACGTGTTGCATGTGTTCCTTCGACTGGCATCCTGTTGGTGAAGCAGTCAGAGGAAACGTCAACCGTGTCCTCCGCCGTGACGGCCGCTGCAGCAGGGAGCAGTGGATGGATGGAGATATCCAGCTCAGTGAACACACAGTAGTTCAAGCTGTCACAGCGTTGCACAGAGTGCACGGCTGACCGCAGGACGGCTGGCTTCAAAACGTCCTCCACCAGTGAAACACTCCCACTGTCGCCACGTTTGCCGGTTTAGTCGTGTGGCAAGAAACTGAAGTTTCCGCAAAAACCAGCAGACGCACGGGGAGAGCGTGCAAATTTTACTCTAAAGCCTTAAAACACTCAGGTTCTTCCTCATTCCGTGCAGGTTCATCAACTACAAGCAGACTTCATGTGTTTGTCAAGGAGAATCTAACAGAAACGGCGAGCTCCTCTTGCAGCCACCTCGTGACAGGATGGCTGCTTTTATGGGAGGGATGCGACTTCCAAGGACACGAGAACGCCGATCGGAGATGAAAACTTAAGTTCAACAGAGCTCTGCCCGCCACACATGAAACCAATTATCAGGATAAGGTTCGCTGTTTATTTAAATCAATTAAAAAGAAATGTTGTAAACGCCGTCGTAACGCCGCTTCCCAGCTGTTTTTACAACTCCCCTCGTCTCTTAAGTTTCTCTCTCTCGTTTCCCCCTGGGAAGATAAAACGCAGCTCTTGTCCAAATCATCTGGCGGGACTTTCATGTGTCGAGAGAGAGAGCGAGCACGTAAAGAACAAAAGGATGAGTGAGCTCTGGAGCGTGAACGGCTAAATTAATCTCAAACCAGAAGGTATTTCTCAGGCCGGCTAATTAAATCATAGTTGAGTAAAAGTTATTTACTGTGGCGTGCGCTCATGTGAAAAGGCTGTATAGAACATTTCTGCTGATGTTTTGCTGCGGGGGTGAATCATTTTAGAAAGTGGTGGTTCATTCAGTCATCTTACATGCTTCTGATAAGTTCTCAAAAAAAAACCCACCATTTTAATCGATTAACTTGAATTCTTACGTAATATGGATCTTTGATGATCCGCTGCTTCTGAGGGTCGTATGAACCAAGGAGCTCAATCTTCGCTGCGGGGTTCTTCACCGTCTTCGCCTTTCGATTCAATTCACTGGGAAGAAGAGAAAAAAGACATGTAGCAGAAGAGGAATCAATCGGTTTCACCATCTGACCTGAAAACCGTCAACAGGCTGAGCTGAGGGCGAGCTCCGGGATGTGTTGTGCTATTCTTTCGAGGTGAGCCAGCTATCTTGTCCTTTTGTGCGGAGCTGTCATTCTACATTAACTACAAGCTGAAGCATTTAACCTCAAAATACAGAACCCCCCCCCAAACTTTACACCATCATATTTAAAACAATTTACACCGAAAAAAGGAAAGAAAGCAGGACTAAAACTCGTGAAGGTCAAAGTAAAGCAGCCAAACAGGAGGTCAGACAATTTATGAACTCTCTTAGCCAGATTAACATTTAGAGACAAGGCAAGGAAAAAAAAAAAATTTATGTGGGAGAGAAAAGAGGAAAAAGTGCTCCGAGAGCAAAGACGAGGCATTCAAAGAACTCAGTAAGCTGCTTACAGATCAGATCTGCCATAGGCATGTGATCTCAAAATGATCCCTAAACGTTCAAAGTAGCAAAAAATATCCCTCCCCCTGACCTTTGGAAGAAGCTTAAGAATGGATATTGCTCATTAAAGGGAGGCATTCACCTACACGTTAGTCATAGCTCACTGCTACCATTTTTATGTCAAGACAGTCAGCAGGAGAGCGGACTCCGAGTCTTTTCAAGGCTTCGCGACTTCATGCCGTTGATTGCTGAAACGGGGATGTTAAACGCATCACACCACGGTTTCCAGTGTCTTTCTTTCCAATGAGCAATCAATAGACTGGGGATTAAAAAAAATAAACAGTGCTGATGTTGGCTGCGACCGCCGTACCTCAGATTGTTCTCGTCCATGCACAGAATGTACTGGAAGCTCATGAAATCGTCCTTAGTCACCTGGAAGTGGGGTGGAAACACAGAACAAAATAAATATTACTTTTGGCTCCGTGGACACGCAGTGAGGCCACCAGAGCTCCCCGTGGTCCTCCGCAGAAGATTGAATCTGCGGAAGTAAAGATACATTCACATGTTTTACATTAAAATCCCGAAACCACATAGGAGGGGAGGCATCACAGTCAATCAAATCATCAGCCTACAAAATGTATATATTCTATCGTGACTCTCCGCATAGAGATTCAAAAGGTTATTCGTGGACACCACGGACAAAGAAAGCTCAATTCAAACGGGCCACCGTTAAAGTTTCTCGTTACATTAATAAAGACAAATTATCTGATTACTTAAGCAAAGTGGAATTCCTTCACAAACTAATGAAATAATATATTTCACCTTGGGTGACCTGGATGTGCACATAGTTTTTATATTGTTGCAGTATTTCTGCAGCACATTAGCTGGACTTTCAGCGCCGAGTGGGTCAATCCGACGACTGATTTAACGCATCGTCTCATCTGAAGCTCCATCGGTTATTTGGACAGCGGCGAAAAGGTGAGATCATGTTTATTTAAGACTGCAGACATCATCACAGCTTCAAGATAATCTGACGGAAGGGCATTTTCACAGCGCCGTCTCTTAGTTCCTCCTTCCGATGAAAAGTTTTGGGCGACGTTAAAGCCAAGAGTCTGCTCAATGATCATCAACGGTCATTTTGCTCTTGTGAAGAAAGTCACATAGCTTTAATGATAAAATTGTCAAAAAGACCAGACAGCCACACAGCAGTTAAAGTGACAATATTAATCAGTCAGTATCTCCTTCCACGGCGAGCAAAGCAGCTTGGCTGCGCTGTCTTGTTAGGAAAGAAACCTAACGGACAACGACGCCGATATGCTGCCCTGCGCTTATTGTTGAGTCGAGCATGAAAACCTTTAATGTGAGTCAACCTTACAGTGAAGGCCAGCGGCGTAAAGCATTAGAGACGCACATCTGCTGGCATGTAGTAGGTGGGGTGCAGAAAATTCATTGTGTCCAGTGATGATTTAACGGAACAGGCGGCGATGAATCAAACGGGCAGTGCCGGATAGCTCTGACAGGTTTCGATGTCAATTTTATGGAATGCCAAGAGCTGGAACAGCAACCATGAATGAAAACTGGTGCACTGGGCCAGATGTTGACATGTGGAGACACTCAGAACACACAAACCACTACGGTCCTCCGCACAAGAGCAGAGGACGCAAACAGATGTTCACCATGACTGGCTCTTGTCGAATGGTTGCAATTAAGTGTCTGATCACTATTTACTCCCGTCGTCACGCCACTTTTCTTTTACGCGGTGATAAACAGCGAAGTTGCTTGTGGTGTCAGCTGCGATTGCTACTACTGCCTACTTGGACGTGAAGTTGTCCTAAATGCGCCGCATAAAGAGAGAAGCCAGGGTTCCTCGCGCGGCTGATAGAAGTCTTGGCATGATTTCTGAAAAAATCTTGACTGCGAGTAAGCTGGGAGGTTTTCACTGCAGCGGAGGAATGAGCGGGGAGATGAGTACAGCAAAGTTCAAGTGCGGATGAAACCTGGAAGATAAAACTCAATAAGAAGCCCTGTTGGGTTTGTTTAGTAAAGCTGACCCAGACGGAGCCTTTGCTAGATTACAGTCAGACAAACACAGGGGCGTTAATAACATTCTGCTGTCAGAGTCCTTTTAGGAGACGGCTGATATATATCGGATATCGTGCGTACTGATTCCCAATCACAACAACAAAAGAAAAAGAAAAAAACCCCAGAAAGAACCACTGCTGATGATTAACATGTGTTCTCTGTCTTCTGTGGTTGAAAACAACCATTGTCAAATGGGTGAAAACGTGAGATCTTGTTCAGGGAAAGATATTGGAAATCTAGTCTTCCCAAATGGCCATGTAGAGACCGCATAGAAACATTTGAAGCATTTTATGATTGTTAAAATTTGTTCCTGTATTTTGTTTTATTTATATTAATCTACTATATACTCTTGTTATATATCACATTTCAATAAAATGTTATTTTGTGCAATAAAAATTGAAAAAACAAATACTAAAATATTAGTGAAACACTGAGATTGTAGCTTGCAGAGCTGTCCAGCATCAGAACTACAAAGAGGAGATGATTGTAGCCACAGGGCCGTACTTTGGCTGAAAGTGAAGTTCATTCCTCTGATGTTGATTTAATGATAGCACATTAACAAACCTAAAATCAAAATTCCAGCTCTCTTAAATCAAGTGTCTGGCAAATTTTGATAAAACACAAACACACAAAGCGTTCCCAGCGATTGCTCATTTAGGTGTGTGAGTGTTTTATTGCTCAAAGTTGTTTATTTGGGAATACAGACATCTTCACACATTCTCCCACTTGGCCCATCCGCTAAGACGCAGGCTACCATAAAAGTTCAGCAGAGTGCAGAAGCAAAATAATCCAGGGACAGAAACAAAAAGGGTGACAGACAAAAGAAGGGAAATATAAAAGCTTGTCAGAGCTCATTGTGTGGATTTGGCTGGGTTTAAGCCAAGGGTTGTGCCTTCCCATCGCTGCTTTGAGGAGATTAGATGGAGAGTCCAACGGAACAGGTTCGCAATGAGAGGGGGAAAAAAAAAAAAAATCAAGGAGATGTTAGATCTCGAGCACGGGGTGAAAGCCCGGACTTCTCTCAGGGAATAAGTGTTTTAAGGGCACTGGGGAGAAGGGAGTTGCTCTGAGGATAAGCCAGACGAGCGTAAGGACTGAAAGCCTTACATGGACAAACATCTTGGTGTAATTTAACGCGTATCGGAGGATTTCAAACATGTGTGATATGATTGCTACACTGCCTTCATCCAGTACTTCATATAAACTATGGCTGCTGTCATTCTGCACAGCAAGAAACACATTTAAGATGAATGTGTCAATTTATAAAACCTGGGGAAAATCCTAATGCTTGATCCTGATGTGGTATGCAGTTCAAAAAAATGTTAAATACACCCAAGCTGCATCACAGGCTACACTTTCGCTTCCTGAAAAACTTATGATTCCAAATTATTCATGGCGCAGATTCATCAGAGTGCTCCAAACCTCTATTTCACACCGACAACGCCAAGAAAATACTGTGCACACCCACAAACCACCGCCTCAAGGTTAAATTACCGATTCAAGGTAGGATGACACCACACTGTCATGTTATTTATTACCGACGCTATGTGCAGAAATAAAGATTCACCAGATCGGAAAACATTTGTTGTGAACGTTGTGCGGTTGAATTTGCGAGTTGAATGGAGAGAGCGACTCGTGTGGCTTTCTGCTGCTGTGGTTCCACATGTCGTCACATTCATGTGGAAATCCAGGGTTCAGAGGTGCAACGCTCAGCTATTATATTAAAGGCATTTTTCCAAACAAAATAAACACTCATCTGTTTTTTTATTTTTATTTTTTGTACTATTTTCTAAAAGGCTGACATTGTTTGATGTGACAACATCGCTACAACCAATATCACTTAAAACATGATCTTTCCTGTCTGATCTGAACTTTAAGGAACAGGTGATCGGCATGAAATGAGGCAGAGTGTGTATTTTATATTTCCAGCATGAAGAGCCCAAAAATTATGATAGGTGAAGAGACAGAAACGAAACCAACACAAAATCATGATTGTGTGCCGTGATCAATGCATATTAGAAGGGAGATCAGACATTTAAATGATTGTGGATACTGGATTGAAAGTTGTAGAAAATAAACTTAACAGTACTATTCATATCACATCATTAAAGCTCACTCAAGCGTCAGCGAGACAAGAGGAGCCACTGGGCGTCTGGCTGTACCTGTCGGGCCCTATGGCTCGTCTCTATGCCATGAGTGCTGAGGCAAGCCAGACCACGGGCGTCCGGCGCGCTGCCTATATTCCAGTCGGACGTGGCGCCACTGTCTATGATCCACTGTAACAATAGAGAACAGAAAGGGGGCGCTAGCCACAGCTAGGAGAGGTGTGTGGGTGGTCGTACCTGCCTGGCAATGTGCGACATGGGCACATCATGCTTCTTCATGCAGGCTTGACCGCGGTGGTCTGGAGAGCTTCCTATCTCATAGGTGGAGGTGGCGGCACTGTCTATCCTCCACTAGGCAGAGCGGAGCACGGGGGACAACAACAACACAGCAAACACCATTTATGCTCTCTCATACAGCCTGCTGCAGGTGGCTCAGACTTCTGAATAACGAAACACTCTGAAAAGCCTGTAGAATTAATTCACCGGTCAAATAAAAACAAATATTTATCTTAAATTAAATTAAGAGCAATTTCACTTAGGTATTTTTCTACAGAAGTCATATTTTACAGCAATATATTTATCATTTAGCAGACGAAGTTCATTCGTTCGATCATTTAATATGTTGTGAACATAATAAACAAACAAAACAATAATTTAATTTATACAATGAAAATGCAATTTTTGCATACTCGAAAAGACTAAGATATAAGGTATTTAGAAAATAATGTAGTCTAATTAAATCCTACCCCCTGTCCAGTCAGTCTGCATCCTGTGGGGGGGTTTTTTTTGTGTGTCAACTAATTACATCCTCAAAAAAATCAAACAACCACAAAACAAAGCAAGAACGCAACCAACAAGTCAAGAAACATGTAATATAAGCAGAACAGGTAAAAAGTACAGATTTGTTTGAGCCGCTGTCTGATATCATGCATCATTCAAAACGTTGTTTACAGATAATCTGCCACCAAGAACTTAGTCTTTCATTTTAACATGGAGAAAAAAAAAACCCTATCAATCAATCTCTTTATTTGAGCAGCAACAATAACAGCAGTTATCCACGTATCAAATAATATTTAAACTGTGCTCAAAAAGGAGCAGGTAGAAGTACGAAGAACTTATCAAGTCCACCCCTTCACATTTAAGTATAACACAAACTGAGCCCAACATCCATTAGATTAAAAAAAATACTAACAAACCTTGCATACAAACTCATACATCAGACAAGTTACAATTAATGTCTATTCTTTTCTGTATTGCTTTTTAGTGCATACATATTCCTTAAATATGCAATAATAAAAACAGCATCGCAATAAACAATATAATATTATAGGGCTTTAGACAGTGTAATAATGTTCATCAGCCACCGGGGGTTTGGATCACACATATTTCTGAAGTAGTTCTGTTTTTAGTTTCTTTTTAAATACATGTAGATTTCTGGATTCTTGGATGGATTTATGAAGCTCATTCCAGATTTTCAGGACCTTTACATGCAACACTGAAGCTGGTGCACTTCAGCTTTCGCTTTTTCCCCTCTTATTAGCTGTTTTCTCCTCGTATGATGTTCATGACTGAGGGAGGTCAGAGGAATGAGTCGACAAAGTCTAAGGTTTAGCTTATATACTACAGTATACATGATTGCAGCATTGCTCGATCAAATTATTCTATGCCAGAACTGTCTCTCCATTTCTGCTTATATTTCCAAATCAATAACAAAAGGCATTGATAGAATGTGTGAATTAAACAGATGAGTGGTAACTGTACCTTATCAACAACTCCAGCATCTGTTGCCATCTTCCTGAAGACAGCTTCAGCGATGGGGGACCTGCAAATGTTCCCTGTTTAAACACAGAAACACCATGATGACTTCAAGCTTCTGTTCTTATTAAAGCACTGGGGGAAAGAAAAAAAAAAAAAGAATTGCACTTTCACTGGTTTGGCGATTTGGCTACAAGAAACGTTTTAATTGGTTTGAGTCGTAGAATTAAAGGATTTTAATATTTGGTTGTAAATATTTTTAATCTGCAAATGATTATTTTGCACATAATTTCAGAGTTTGTATTTGTAAAACAAGATTTACCATCCCATAAAAAAAACTGCAGGAACATTTCAAGTTTGTAAAAGTGAATAAAATGATTTTCATGGTTCTAAAAAAGATTTGCATTTGAGAAAAAAAATAGGACTTCCTTTGCAAACATCCTGTTTTGAATTGCCAAGCATAAAAAATGTCTCTGAAGTTGCCCTTGAGAATTTTGGCATGGTCTTGACTCCTCCATCTGATTGGACAGTGACAAATAGGACTATCCAGATGACTCTCTGTCCTCCTGCTCTGCTGCAGACTCTTAGGGAGAGCAGAGTTTCCACATGAACCGAGGCGGTTAGACAGCAAGACAATTGCCCCATTCAACCAACTCGTGACATTAAATATGAACTTTAATTCCTACAATATCAGAAAATTCCACCCCACCTGTGTTACAGCTGAGCTCCGGTCTCCATCCACGTTGAAACTCCAACTTAAGAACTGAAAGTTATCTGCCCCCTGATTGGACAGTCCCAATTTGCCACATGATAAAAATTCACAACTGCAACTTCTGACACTTGGACACAGTTCTAATGATTCGCATTTCGAAACAGGATGTTCGCAAAGGAACTTCATTTTTAACAAATCTTTTTTAACAACCATGCAAATTGCTTTCTTCACATTCACAAAGTTGAATTTTTCACGCAGACTTTTATAACAGAATGGCAAAACTTCATTTGTAAATACAAACTCAGAAAATTATAAGCAAACATTCATTTTCAGATGCAAAATATTTATGATCCAATATTGAGCCCATAGATTTCTAAACAAACAACATTCAGAGAAACATACATTTACTATCAGCAGGCTCCATTAATTTAAGGGTTTGCTTACAGGTCTCGGTAAAAACATGTGAGACAGTTGGAGCCATCAACATAAAGAGGGTGGAGCACGTTACATCTGAGCTTCAGTAGAGCTTCAAATGTTGAATTCATATAAATGTTGAGGCCCAGATAGGAATCTGGCCTGATCTGGAATCAGGCCGGCCCAGATTAGAATCCCAGGTCAACCTGGCCCAGGTTGGAATTCTGATCTGGGCTTTTGTCGTATTCAGTCTCTTTTTTGCCTTTCTTAATCGGTTTGTTTTAATATCTATCATAATCTTAAAACTAAACATTTTAGCTGTGTCTTAATGTATTCATTTTATTTCTTTATAAGTAGGTATGTCCCAATACAACTTTTTCACTTCCAATACAATACCGATATTGCAACCTTGAGTTTTGGCCGATACCGATATTGGTCCGATACGATATCGGCGCGAATCATACACACTTTCATTACTTATTTTGTAGTGTGGAATGTTGGAAAAGGCTTGATCAAGTGATGTCACACAGAGAACAATAGTCAGTAACAGTAGGTATGAGAAAAACTGACCCCTTTATTATTAACGACTTGGTTACAAAAATTTTAACCTTTAACATAATACGTGCAGTGCTCTACAGTTGAAAAAAATAAATAAATTAGAATACGCTGAAAAACAACCTAAATAACGCCAATAATATCAAATCATACTTTTAACGTGCAAACAATTCAAGTCCACTTCAGTTATTTTTTACCGTCAGTATATGGTGGGAACAACTGAAGGCGAGGATGAAAACAAAAACAACACAATATTCTCAACTGTTCAACTGCTCAAACTTAATTGTTCACAGCTCCACTTTCACTGACTTGCTCTTAGTCTTCACTTTAAAAAAAAAAAAATCATGCTTCAAATGTGCGATGAGGTTGGTCGTATTAAACTTTCCGGGTTCTCTGCCACCACGGGAAACTTGTGCATGACAAGTGTTGCACTCAGCTGCAACGTCTTTGTCTGATTTTACGGTAAAATACTGCCATGCGGCCGACATCCTGCTCCTACAGCAGCGCACACACACATAGGTGGTGGTGTTGTGAGAGTATGGGCTCTGCATGCTGGATCAGAGACGTTCTATTGGCTGGATCCGGGCGCTCTTCTTCTTTGGCATTTGTGGCACACGGCATCAACGTTAAGGCCACCTACTGTTTTGAGAATGTGAACCAGAATCACCTATGGATAGAAGTGCTGGAGCGGAAAATGGACTGCTTAACAAGAGCGCTTACATCGGAGATTTTAGATGCAATCCGATAAAATCCGATACTCGTTTTTTGGCTGATATCGGACCGATATCCGATATCAATATCGGATCGGGACACCCCTATTTATAAGGCACTGTAGATTGCATTGTGTCTGGTGCTCTAGAAGTAAATTTGCATTGCCTCATGGAGGATTTCCCACAGTGGACTCTGAACCTTCATTCAACCAGGAAATGTTACAGCGTGTTTGTCATCACGTGGGATATTCCACAAGTGGAGACGTTTGCACCTACTTAGTACCATGACAGTAGTGTGTTCACAGTCACTTTTACTTCAGTAAATACCGAAGATGTCGCTTCATTTACACACACACACACACACACACACACACACAGGTTTGTATTTCTATCCTTGTGAGGACACTCATTGACATAATGCATTTACTAGCCCCTAACCCTGACCCTTATCCTAACCCTAACCCAAACCACAACAATGCCTAACCCTAAAGAAATGTTTTTTGCACTTTTACTTTTTTCAGTAACAACATGGTCAAGAAAACACTGTTTCTCCTACTTAGGACCGGAAAAAGGTCCCCACAAGGCACGTCGTTCCACGTTTTGCTATCCTTGTGGGGACATTTGGCCCCAACAAGGATAGAAATACGAGAACACACACACACACACACACACACACACACACACACACACACACACACACACACACACACACACACACACACACACACACACACACACCAGCCGGCGCTCTCAATTCAATCGAACAACGCTTGAATAGATTCTTCAAAATTACAGAAAACTGCTGCACCACCAGGATACAGGTGCTTTGGTTTAACTGTCACTTTGTAGAAGTGTGAATAAGCTCGTACAGCTTCAAATCGTCTCTTACCCAAGCAGACGAACAACACAGACTTTGAGCCAGCAGCAGCCATGACAGTGATATGAGGGTCCTGCGTAGCGCCGGAGAGGTGACCGATTCGTGCCTGAACAAAATAGCAGCACAGAGATTCATATATCTGTATGGCGCATTAACATTGTTTTACATTTTCTGTTGGACAACCGTCACAAAATAAAAGATGACAAACAATAGATAATAACAGAAATATAAAAGCTATAAAATTAAGAGACTAGAATAAACAATTGCATCCAAGAGCTGAGCATTTCTCTGGAAGGTTAGAGTCCTGCACTACAGGACAAAGTGTTTTCCATGCATTTCAAAGATAAACAAAAAAAAAAAAATGTGGACATAGTTTCATACGAAATGCAGGGAAATGTGGCTTGCAAAAAATATGGAATATCGGGTTTGTCATTTAAGTAGTTTTTCATAATTGTAAATTTCTTTTAAACACACAAAAACCTCCTGAATAGTTTACAGAGAAAAGTGCTCAGAAACTAAAATGATGATTGCATATATGATGCGTACCTTGCCTTTCATTCTGTGTTTTTTGGAAGATGAATTAATAAACGAATTAACAAACAAATGAATGAATGAATGAACAAATGAATGAATGTTAAGGTCATAATCGTTGCTTGTTAGAGAATCATTCCTGACTTGTTTTTAGAACCACAATCATCATCAGTGATGCAGTCATGTGAGGGGAAAAAATATGATTCAAAACACATTTTATTTGAGGTCACCAGCTTTAAATACCACATGTATTGGTAGATTAGTCAATGCCTGTTTCAAAGTGTTGATAAAAAAACCTAATAAAATGATCCTTAATCACCTTATGAAAGACGCTCTCATATCCTCTATAAATCTTAACAGCAGGCACAACCTGGCTTTGCTTGAGTCTTTAAACTTGTAAATCCACCGACTTGTGCAACAAAACCTATTTTTGTGACCTCCGAGTACAAAACCAACAAATCGGAGCTTGGGTTCATTTCAGACTATACGAACACAGTGGACGCCTGACAAAGGAACAATTCCTACCTGTTTAGTGCGTTCAAATATTCTGAGCAATACATTACTGAGTTGTATCATAAAATGTGGGCGTCATGAGGAATTCCAGGATGAGGACCGCATTAGACATTCAGGATGACACATCACATCACATTGTACAACAGTTTCTGCAGCTGTTCACATGTGCGTGCACAAATGACAACTACAGATTACATGAGTCATGGTGTATTAGAGCTGATGCTTGGACAGCTTAACAGTTTATCACAGGACAAACAGAGGGGGACAAATTCACAACTTCAGACTTATATGTTCAGCACAAACTATAAAGGACTACGAAGACATCATGAGGAGTGTTCAGTATGGTCATGACAAACTTTACTAATAGCAAAAAATGAGTTTTGATGTTGGCTGACTGCACTGACACCACAGAGAGAAAAACAAGACCGAAAGGTATACAGATCCACCACCAAGAAAATATGGAGTACCTGTAATATCCATTTCCCTCACAGATCTTACACTGTCACTACACCATAGATGGTTGGATGTGTTTCTGAATGGTTCAGTTTAGTCTCTGTGAATAATTTCCTTATTGTCCTGGGTGTATTTAGCATGAGCCCTCGGCTTAACTTGTGTCAAAGGCTGTTCTTGATTAAATAATGAAAGGAGTCTGGAAAGAACAAGCAAATTATTAAAAGATGCCCAAAATGCTCAAAGGGACAGATGGTGATGGAGCATGCACTGTCTTGTACAAGAAATGCTCCCTCAGAGGAAAACAAAAAATTACTAAGAAAGAAAATGAACTTGCTGTTTGTTTTCATGCTTTTAAAACTGATCTGAAGAGTTTTGTCTGCAGGGATTGTTTGTTTCCAAGTCATTTCTGCATGACGTATCGTCTCTAAAAATCAGCTTCACTACAACTTCTGTTTTCAAAAAAAGCTGAGACACAGCAGAGATCAACACAAAACACAATGACAAGTAACATGTAAACCATTTAAACCCTAATTCAATTCAAATTACTACAAACAAAAAGCTAAACAAATAGTATCATAATATATTAATATCAGACATGACTGTATTAAAGAAATTACAACAGAGCTTACATGTTTCTCAGATTACAGTGCAGCTGCATATTTGCATTGTATTGATTTATATTTTCAACATTGAATAACTTTTTTTTTTTTTTTTTTTTTTGCTTGTTTTGGGGGTTTTCCTGCATATTTCTTGTAGCACAGATTCACCTAATTCACCAAGTGCGCCTAGGTTCCTTCACTAATCGGTGAGCTTTCGCACTGTATTAGGAGTCTGTCAGGACAGAAATGCACAAAGAAACTGATCCACTTAAAGAACCAGTGATCATTAAGTTTAAGTTATCAAATTTTTCTTTTGTGGTGCATAGTTGATGAAATGAAAACAAACAAAATTAAGAAAAAAGTGCACCTTGAAACATTTATGAATACATAAAGCCAAAATGGATCAAAATATGGCACAGTAGAAGGGGCAGGAATGAAGCCTGTGTTTATTATAACATTTACAAAGAAACTTCAGCATTATTTTAGAAAAGAACAAGAGTTGAAGAAAGGTTTCAATGTTTTTTTAAATAGCTGTCTTAACTGTTCTGAGAGCATTAACTTAATCTAAGAAAAATGTTCCAAATCGAGTGGCTGCTTTCCATTGTTGGTCAGACCCTCATTAGCAAATTTTACCTTCCAAAAGCCTTTTATGCAGCTGGCACGGCAAACACATGTGTGTTCAGGCTTAAAATGCATTTCCTCATACTCAAACTAAGTCGGTATTGGCATGAGAGGGTTTCTCAGTTTCTCAATTGGAATGGACCGTGAGTAATTTCATGATAACAGACATGTTCTCAGGTCGTTGGAGCAAGTAACATCGGGTGTTACAATAACTTACAAGAAGTAGCTTTTTAAAAAAAACACTGGTGCATTCATTGGTATTTCTAAAAACACAGTTTAAAGCAAAAATTTCCATGAAACTTAGGAAGGAGGTGAAAATAGAGAAAGAGATTTTCATTGGAGAATTCAGTGGAGTTGTGTTTTTAAGTATAAACAAATGTACCTTGTTCCTACTTTAATTAGCAAAATCTGGTTTTCATTCTGTCATGCTGCTGACATTCACCCTCCATGACAATAAGATTTTAATGGCTTCAGCATGAATACAGCAAAAACAATACTGAATGGCTGTATTTCACCTCATTTTCTTCTTATTATATTGAAATCCCTATGTATCATTTAAAGCGCGACTATTCTATTTCAATCAGTTTGGCTCTGTTTCAGGTCGAAAATTGGTTTCCCGTGGCCATTTCACCAGATAGATTGACTGCATACCAATGAATGTCGCTTCTCTTGTCTTCATTAGAGCGTGTCTTTTTCATGTGGTTACTTCAACAGCTTTATGATGGCTTCCAATTGTTTCTTCAAACGCAACGGTGATTTCTTCAACATGTGCTCGAACGCAGTGACATCCCTGATTAATAACTGGAGGTGCAGGAGAGCCTGCCTCTGATGCCACCTGTTGCTTATTTGTTTCTAAGTAAAAGATTTGATGGATATGATAGCCCTGTCTCTAATTTACATTTACACACACATACGAGCATGAGTAAAGTCTTTGGAGAGACCACACAATGGAACAGCACATCTTAGGAAACAAGTGATTGAGTGTATATAATCTGTTAAAGATTGAATATACATCAAAGATATGAGACTCATGCACAAGATTCATTGAATATGTTTTGCTGATGAAATGATATTTATTTGCCAAACTAGCCTTTTGGGGTTTGGAGTAATATAACACTTTAATGAATAAGTGAATTGGAATAAGTGAAAAAAAAAAGTACAACAAAAGAATTACACCCGTAAATATGACTTAGATTTGGTCATAAACCCATTTTTCATTCATATTCATCTTTATTTCCCTTCATGATTTCTGATTAAAAACATCCATCTGGTGCTCTCACATGGGAGTGAGCGATGTTTCACCATAGCAATGGGCAAAACAGAACTGCAGATCCCATCTCAGTGTTTAGTGTTACTATAAAACCATGTGATTCGCATCAATTCACACTTCAAATGTAGAGGGCAATATGAAACAGGCTACCACATACGTACATTGGATAAAGGTTTGAATCCACATGCCAACGTGTCCTTACACAAACCACTGAAGACCATACTGAGCACCTTGTGTGGTCGTTGAGTGTGTGTGTGGCGAACGTAGCCGATCACGACAGATTCCTGTCCTTTTATAACTAACTACCTTCATCTTTGAAATTCAGTGAGGACCTGTGTTCTTGTAGCTGTAAATTTCAGCGACTTTGACGCTTTGCTTGGGATGGAAAACTCTCTGTGCCTACATACTTCCTATCATTTCCCAGACACGAAGATTAAGTGAAGCGAGAAAAGCAAATTAAACTCAGAACGTAGCATGAGGAAAACATTGCATCAGTAATTCTCCAAACGCTTGTTTTTTGAAATACAGTAAGATGCGTCTGATAAATAAACAGTGACTAATTGAGAGGGACATGACCTCAAATTGATGGTTATTTTTGTTGCATGCATAATAGCCAATTAACATCGGGTTTACATAACACTCAAACAATAACTGCAAGCAAAAGATGATAATTTACAGGCCAGTCCTAATTGAGTCAGCGTGTTTCATTCACGTCTCGGTAATTGTTGTGAATGAACTCAATGAAAACACAATTAGCAGATGAGGCAGTGTCACATTAATGTGTAGAAGATATTTTTCAACTTGCTGCGTTTGTTTAGGAGCTAATGAAAGTCAGATCACTTGGGGAGAGAAGTGACTAATGATTTGATTTCGTCCTTTCTTGAAGTATCTCTAATCGCCCACTGACAAATTTTCACAAATGTCCAGACGGTTTGCTGCATTATTATAAACACTGCTAATTTACCTCATTTCATCTCTGAGATGAATTTCAAACACTGTGACACGGGAGACGCTGGAGTGTTCAGTGAGGTAGCTCTGTGCTTTTGCACATCGGTTTTTATAATCAGATGTCCGCCTGTATCGGCTTTGGCTCAACTTTCAAACCACAGTTTTTATTGTAGATAAAGTCTTTTATTATTATCTAAATAGACTGCAATAAAAAAGTAATTATGAATTGAACAAGCCTGTGTGAAGCCTGTGACAGCAACAACTCCAAGTGAAGATCCCCCAGGAGCTGAACCTGTTCGTGGTATGTCGCTCCAGATCTGCACTGCTTCAGTTCATCTTTGCAAACAGGATGGGAACTCGGAAGTGATATTGTTTAATATTGATCACATCTCAGAGGTGAGCCTGTACTTGACAGTGAAAGCCAAAGAGTCAGTCCACGCAAATCAAAACTCAGTTTTTCTCCAGCACGTTTCCTTGGTGGAATCACCAATCTTTAACCAATACAGAGCTGAGGTGTGAAAACCAACAGTCATTGGTGACATTTTCACTGTGAGACAAGAATGATAAACATTAAACCCCTATATGACCTCAAATTGTGGGATGAGATGCTTTATCAGTTAATTAAAAAACATTTAAAAATTAAAAAAAAAAAAAAACTCAAACACAAAAAGATTTCATTGAAAGGTTCAGTATTATCTAAGAGGAAAATAAGAAGAATCATCAGCGGCACCAAGTGCCACAAGTTCACTCGATCCTTCGTAACAATGTTCATGCTTTTCTGCTTTCGAAGCGGACTTGGTCTGTCAAAGGAAATTCTCTACATGTGATCCAGATGATGCAGAGAATGAACTCTATGTTGGGGAACTGCTGTTAAATTTAACAGCAACAACACAGTAAACAGCAAGCGGGATTCCTCCTTTACCTCATGGATGAACTGCACTTAAACCATTTATGTATTTTCTACTTGTCTTGTGTGTTGAGTTGATTGTTGATTGAATAATAATCTGTCATGCAGAGTTTTTCCACATCAGGCTGTTGAACTCATTAACCTTCAGCTATTGTTGTTCATGCTGGGTTTCAGTTCACGACAGGAAGCATTCGAAAATTCACTGTCAAGCGACTGATGAGGACTTTGGGATCGAATTAAACAAGTTCTCTTCTTAACAGCTCTTTTTAAACAGAATGAAAACACACCAAAAAAAAGTTTTTGTTTTTTTTTGTCTTTCTATTGAAACCATTTGCATCATTGATTTAGTTCTGTGCAAGCCTTTTGTAGCAGGAATATTATTTATTGCTTGAAATAAATGAACAAATGAATGAATGTGGCATTAGGTCTGTTTTAGGTTATGCTCGGTAATAAAACTGAAATTAGATATGCATAAATCTTCATTATAATAAAGCCCAGCATTCAGTCATTAAAACTTTAAACCCTACAATTAGTGCTTTACTGTACTTGAAACATCTTCATGTATAAGACATTTTCACATATTGTCTTGTCAGCTTGCTTTCATTATTTAACAGATGAATATCAACAAAAAATTCACTTTTATGTCATCTCTCTGCCAATTTTTTTAAGGTTCTGAAATATTTGAGTAGCTCACAGAAGAACAGCTGAAGAAGTTAAAACTCCACGTGAGGTTATTACGACAAGCAACTGGCTTCACATGAAAACAATGTTTAAAACCAGCAGAGCTTTTCATTATGTTATTATGTTTCTCATTGACTTTATCAGCATAAATACTTTACAGTTTGAATGCCAGCTGATCCTTTTTATAAATTCAAACTCATGTGACTTTATAATTCTTGCAAAGAACTATTAATCAGAGTTACACACATTGCATACATCTGGCTCTCCAAATCTGGAAGTTAACATCTGCTACGTCATGAATCATTCCAAATGGAGCTCAGAATGGAATAAAGGACAAGCAAACACCGCTTAATCCCCAACAGAGCTGTTTGGTTCCGATTTTTTAAAAGCCAATCAAAAGAAACTCTGCAGCTGAACAAATGTGATCCACACAAAACCAGATGTGTTGTGATGATTATCTGTGAATATTACAGCAAAATTATGAGTCACTTTATATGATTTGAGCTCGGTCTTTTGTTTGCTTGCCCGACATGCTGAAACGTGCTGTCAGGGACATGTGGCATTTGCTGCTGGGCAATGAGGTGATTGAAGGGCGGTTAAGTGGTATAGGAGGGCTTAATGTAATGACTTCCACACTATCCACTCCAGTGCTGCCCTCTGCCTTTGGAATGAAAAAACTCTGGCATCTGTCAGGATCAGTCAACATATGTTTCAGATTCTACTTCAACAAATGTTCCCCGTTGCATGAGGAAGGAGGAAACAGGGAGTCACTTGGTTGCTCTCCTAATTTTTCTGGTGGGATTTGTTTTTTGTTTTTATTCATGAAATTCACTCATTTTCCATCAGCTATATCACATCAGTCAAGTTTCACAAGACTTTACAAGTGGATCTGGAATTCCTATTATGCTCATTCTATGTTTTTCCAATATTTCTATGTACTGCTGAAGCAATGTTCTTCTACCAACACTGTTCAGGCTTTTAAACCCAGAGGAGAGATCCCTAATAATGACAGCTGATTGATCTGCCCTTCAGATTAGAGTGATTTCAAAAGCAGCGTTACAGATAGATTTCACAACTTGTGGTTTTTGCGTGCCAGGGAAAAGAAAGTTTGTCTGAGCCTGTTTGAAACCTGCCAAATAGAAACGCTCGGTCAATGGCAAGACGTTTGGTGGGAAACTGTATAACAATGACAGGTAGAGAAAACCCTCTTCAAACGTCTTTATTTTGTCTTACTTTCGGTTAAAAAAGACTTTTAAAACATCTTTTTTATTGATAGGGATCACACCTGCAACATATTCATTGCACATATACATTTATGCCACAGTTCAAAATGACACACTCGGAAACAGGACACAAAACAGACAGGAAAAAGTATTCATCAAGTTAATGGGAATCAAAAAAACAATTGTTGCAAGATCCACAAAACCAGACTGGCAGTGAAAGCAAAAAGAGCAGAAACAATGTAAAGGAACAGAGTAGGTGGTGCATGGATAGTTTAAATACTCAAAGAACTGTTGGAAGAATCTGCTCCATATGAGGAGGGGAGATGTTTAGAGCAGTAGTTTGTCACTGCTCTGGTTTGAGGAATCACAATCACATCTTAATTATAATAACAATATTCCACTTTTTTATATCTATTGAATTAAAAACAGGATTGACTTTAACCCTGAGACAGACCAACGTAATAGTTTTTGATGCCAGCACAAGAAAATGTCAGATGACGACCATTACAATGTTGCTCTATTACAAACGCACACACTGAAACTCTGCCCTTCAACCTTTTTTAAAAATATCAGTCATATTTACAAGCACAAACACAAAATAAAATCACTACTGTGATGGACTTACAGATGCAGATTCCACGTGCTCCGTCAGTATGACCACCAACCAAACAACGCTCCATTGATTTTCATCAGAACCTCGAATAAAAAAACAAAAACCTGTGACCCACAGACGAACCAGAGACCCACTTGTGAGCAGTGAGTGACTCACCAGTTGAGAATCACTGTAAGCTTAAGTGAACTTCAGTCTTGAACCAGCATACATGCATCTATTTCAAACTTCCACCGCGCCACAGGGAAAATACCACGGGAGGGTCACCAGTCCAATTCTGAAGAAGTTACTAGTCATTATAACCTACTGGTTTTACGTGATTTGTCCAACAATGATTTTATGACTGCTTTCTGGCTGTCAAACGTTCTGGACAGTAGCTGTTTGTAATCGTTTCTATGTAATCAATTTTGAGATAGAGGCAAGCGGCCCAGCGATTTATGATGTGAAAACACTGAACCGCTGTTTGATCTCTGATAAGCAGAGTCAATCGCACAGATGATAGATTATATGACGACAAAGGTACCTTCCAAGTGGTCAAAATAACCTGATCTTACAGAATTAGTTAGCATTTATAAATACAAGCCATATTTTCTCTTCAAGTTGTAGTCTTTCATCTATAATATATTTAGTTCTAAATACATGTTTTTATCTTGTAACTGCTTTGTTGCTCTGTTGCTTCTCCAGATGTTACTTCAGCAGCATTACTTTGGAAACAGTTTGACAGGGTCATAGTTACGGTACTTTACAGGTATGGGATCTCATCTGAAACAGCTTCTACAGTCACAAGAGCACTATCCATAACACTGTTTGTCTGAAATGCCTGTTCTGGGTACTTGTTTGTCGTCACATGGTCTGAAAACATTCACAGTGTATTCTGCCTTTGTCCATAATGATCTTGTTTCAGTCCTACATTAGGCTGAAAAAGCGGTACAGAGGAAAGTTAACGAGCAGCGTGTAAACGCACAGACCATTAAAAACTACTCTTAGGATTAACTGTTGTTTTTCTTTTTCTATAAAAATCTATTAAATGTCTTCATAAATGTTTTTTGAGTAGCATAATATTTTTTACTATTTATAATACGATGACAAATCCTGTAATCTGCCTTCCATTAAGAATCCCAACGTGACACAAACGTGACACATACATTATGCTCCCTTCAAGGATGCCAAGTCAGGAAGTACACTCTTGTTTCGCAACATTTTCACTCTAAATCCTGCCAAGCCTCTTTTGTGAGTCATTTCCCCTGATAAAATAGTTAGCAAGGGGTGCGTTGCAAGAACTTTTTTGTGTAAAATTCCTCCTCTTTGTTGTCCAAAGGAAAAAAAAAAAAACTCCACAAAAACTTGTTTCCTAAAAAAAAAAAAAAAAAAGAGAGAGGGAAGAAAAAGTCTGCTTTGGTGTCAACTTTCACTGTTCCCACTTGAGATGGTATCAGGTGTACTTTGAACAGACTTGTGTTTGGCTAAAACTCCCCTTGCGCGGTGTGGGTGGGGTAACGTGATGGCTGTTTGAACAGACAAGGTGAGGTCTCCTGTCGTGATACGTGCTCGGGCAAAGAACGGGCTCCAGTGGAATATTTCACCTCCCTACGCTGAAGGACTCATCTCGCTTTGGAAATAGAGGACTTCGACTTGAACTGAAACCACAATGGAGATAACGACCGAGGCCACAAAAATCCTGGAGAAGGGTCCCGATTACCTCCGAAAGCAAATGGAGCTGGAGGGCGAGACAAAAGGACACATGAGTGCAGTGGAGAGGCTCGCTGCGAGCAAGCAAAAATACGTCAAAAGCGAAATGGTGGCCAACTCCACTCAGGAGCCGGTGATCAGTCTCGGATCTGCGTCTGTGAGCAGCGCCGGATCTTCTACCAGGAGCTCGAGACGTGGCGGCAGTCTCGCTCAACCATGTGCGACAGAGAAGAGCTCACCGGGGCAGGTACGCCGCTCCAGCTCCAAGAAACGGCCGGACTCCCTTCTGCTTTACAGACAGAAATGTGAGTTGCTGAGAGGGTCCGCACGTGGCCGGAAACTCCACGCCGCCCGAAGGTTGCAGCGGAGCTCGGCAAAGAAAAATAACCCGTTACCTGAGGCCACTGATGGGGAGAGCGAGTCGGAGGAAAACAAGGGAGAGAAAAGCACGCCCGAGGAAACACAGAAGGAATGCAGCTCACACGTAGCGGCCGATCAATCGGAGACAAACACAAACCGAGCGGGAGAACAACACAGCACCAAAGGCAATGACGCTGAGGCTAAAGCTGGAGATGCTCCTGACTGTCTGCTCAAAGTCCCCGAGACTCCGAGGAGGCCGGGCAAAGGGGTCAGTCGTTCCAAATCGGACATCAGCTCCAGGTACTCCAAAAACTTTGCGGACTTCGACTCTTTCTTCAAGTACTGCGGCCTGGACGGCGAGGTCATTCGGTCTCTGGGGAAGGAGAACTTCTCCGCTCGCTCGGATGAGATCGCAATAAACATTCGGAGCGTCAGTGTCTCCACGTCCGACGACGGCTTCTCGCGGCACAGCAGCGACAGCGACGGGCTGCTGGAGAACGAGCTGCACAAGAAGAAGCGCCAGGGCACATCGGTGATTGAGCGAAACGCACGGATTATCAAGTGGCTGTACAGCTGCAAAAACGCAAAAGAGACGGGAAAGAAGTTACGAGATCTGGAATGATTTCACTTTTTCTTAGACTGTCTAAAAGGTCAACAATCTTTTCTTCTATACACAAGATGCTCTTTGAGTAAAGCAACAGAAGTTATCTCTTGCTTTTGGTCATGAAAAACACCGACTTTGAGCGTCACATGAGGCTACATGTGGATAAAGGTTCCTAATGCTGTATGTGTGTGTGTGTGTGTGTGTGTGTGTGTGTGTGTGTGTGTGTGTGTGTGTGTGTGTGTGTGTGTGTGTGTGTGTGTGTGTCTGCTTCAGCTGACATCTCAGTGAAAATGAAGATCTAACATGTTTGTGTCTGTTCAAACTTGCTTGGAGACCACATGGCATGTGCTCTGTGTTATGCTGAAATCACACACAACTACGCCTACACACACACACACACACACACACACACACACACACACACACACGCACACACACACGCACGCACACACGCACGCACACAGCACTAAGGTACAAAAATGTTACTTTAAAGCACACTTTTTATTTTCAAGTCTGATGTTTCATTTTACTTTACCAAAATGTGCATTTCAAAACCATGGAGCAAGTTGCATTTCAGATTGTAAATAATTAAATCTGTATTTATACTTGAAGATAAGACACACAACGGAACAAGAAAAGCTGCTTGCACAATCAAAACGTAAAGACATTTAACATATCTTATTATGTTGCAGCTTTTTTATAATTGAGTATCAACCTAGTCAATGTGCATTAAGTGAAGTTCTGCAGTGCAGTGTGTGATGAGAATGTATTACATTTCTAAAGTGGTTCTACTCACCAGATGGCAGAACTATAAATACGGGCAAATAGTATGAACCCTTTCTAAATATATAGTGTTTAAAATCTGGATCAGAGTTTTGATTAATATTTTCATTAATAGAAAGAGAGCTATGGTATATATTTTTTTAACTTCTTTTCCAGTGAAATAACATTACATTGTACTTTACTGATAGCACAATTTACAATATTTGATTAAAAAAGGGCCCTTAAGGCTAGAGCCTTGTTTCATAATCTGATTTGCGGCTTCCTATTTTCTCATTCAAACACAAAGTAAGTGATATTTTTAAACAAATCAGCCAGAAAGAGGAATGTGTACCTCACGTGCTGTTGGTACGAATTATTCACTATGATCACAGTGAAAGTGAGAAACTAATAAGCTGAAGAAAGTGTTTGTTTTGTTGTTGTTGGTGTTGATGTTTTAGTAATGTGCCTCGAAAAGATCTGACAGGATTATATCCAGTGACCCATAGTGCCTGGACTCCACCTCCATCCCAGTTTGTTGTGTCGCCGCACCACTGTTTTGCTCTTTCTGCACCTACTCTGCAAAGTTCACATGCTGCTATTCTAAAAATGAGAATGGAAGACTTTTGCTCTATTGCATCTAACGTAAGAGGGCTGGACAATCCAGGCTCAACGTTGGAGAAACCCAGACATTGATGCAAAGGAATAAGAGAAAACTTATGCACACACAGGGAGAAGATAGAAACTCCACGCAGAAAAAAATCAAACCAAGAACATTCTCACTGTGGAACCAGCAAAAATGATAATAGATTGTTTTTGTTTTACAGTAAAACCACTGATTTTCTCTTATACGAGCAAAAATGGAAAACAATTATTTATACCAGATTAGATTAAGACTCAGATTCCGTGGACACTCCTTTTTCTTTTGTTAATGCTTGACTGACTGCTCGCCTCCAAGACAAGCCTCATCCTGCCCTCTGCATCTATTTGTTATCGACTTTCAGTTACTTGTTAATATGCTGCTGATACAGAGAATTGTTTCTTTTTTGCCTAATTTAATGGTTAACCTTACAGAAATTAAATACAAGTATATATATATATTATACATGTACATATTTGCTACAGAATTGTGTTTTTTATTCAAAGTTATTTTATATAAAGTAGATAAACTTCATAATGAAATGTGACTGCAGTCTGTCTAAGCCCAGGGTATTGCTCTTACTGATTCTGTTTTGATACTGCTTATATGTACACGAATAAAGTTGGCATTATGTTTATAAGAACAACATATTTTATAAAAGCTGAGTGAGGCGATGTTTGCTTGTATCTCTCTGTCTTCTTTTTCATGGTGTGAGAATTTGAATTCCTCGTAATAATGATCTCAAAGTTTACCTAAAGCATAACATATACCGTTAAAAGTAATAAGTATAATGAGTGCGAATGGTCACGATGAAGCAGTGAACAATGACTGCCTGTTTGAATTTACTGTATCAAATGTACTGTACAGAGCCAAAAGGGGGCACTATCCCACAGGGTGATATTTCCTAATGAAAGAGCTCAAAAATAAAGACCACCAGGACTTCTCCTGAGTCAGTCTGACTGGACACTTCACATTTAATTATCTTTTCAGTCAACTGAGAGAAACACAAAGGATTGACAATAATAGCACCCGAAGAAAGAAACTATATAGATCTTGGCCTCAGGCTGCAAATAAAATATTTTTGTGACAATTATCACAGATATATCTTAATGTTTTTTTTAATAACAGCAGTTTCCTGCAATAAAAACAAAATCACAAATTCCAATTAAAGTTGAGGATTTTGACTCAAATTCTGAGTCGCTTTTTGAGTTCAAAAGAAAAATATTACGTTTTGGCTCAAAAAAATAGGTCAGTGACAAAAAATAGTCACACATCCTACTGTATAATGTTCTACAGAAGTGAGAGTCTGCTCAGCCAGGTGAGATACACAATATTCAATTTTAGTACAAATAGTGAATATCTGTGTGTGTGTGGGTCTGTGCTACTGATTCCTGGAAGCTCCAAACCAGGAAATGACCAAGCAAATAGTGAAGAAACCATTTTTAACACAATTTGTCATTATGAGTTTGTAGAATCATTAAACACAGTACGAAATGTTAAAAACTGTCCTTTGTGCCAATAGATGGTATTTACTCACGTGAGGTACACCTTGATGTTGAGAGTGAGATGGAGACTGAATTTAACTTAGGAAAGATCTAAATTTTGGAACACATCATCAGTAGTGTGCCTTTGCATCACAGGCGTGTTTTGGCCTTTGAACATTAGAAAAGGTGGTCAAAAAACAGGCTGCAAAATGTAACAGTCGTAGAAGAAGCTTTATGAACATTTCACAAAATTTTGCACCAGAATGTATCCTTAAAATTGGCTTCATGTTCAGACAGGAGTACTAATTACCAATCCTTTTGTAAAAACAGACTTTTTCAAGCCTTCTACTCAAGATCACAACAAAGAAAAATTAAAAGCTAAAATTTAAAGGCTTTTATGCCAGTATTTTGCCAGTCCAGCTCAATCAGGATGTCATTGGGCCACATGTGGCCCCTGAACAAAAATGACTTTGACACTTAAGCCCTAAAGTGTCCTGAGATGTGCGAGTGTGTGTGGTGTGTTTGGCCCATGATGGAATGCAGACCTGTCCAAGTTGTCCTGCCCTGCATGCAAGCCCAACAGGATTAAGATATACCACACAGATTGATGGCTCATCCAAATAAAGGTCTAAACTCAAGGCTTTTAATTAGTTATTTCTTTTTAGTAGCAAAAGAAAAACGTACCATCAGCCCTTTTGATGAGATAAAATATTATGATGTTTGTACTACATAGAAGCACAATTAAATGATGCATTAATTCACTTTATAGCTTGATATGCAGCTATATTTTATTAATAAAAACGATGTAACTATGTTATTAGACCATGAAGCGTACCCTCTGCTTCAGTCTGCTGCAGTCCTGATCCCTTCCCCCATGTGAAAACCAAAACAGAAGAACATGTGCGCAGCTCTCTGTCACGTGTAGAAGAAAGCCTCGAAAAAAACAGAAGGGATTAAAAAAAAGGAAGTGATGGACAGCCGCTTTCAGCCAATCAGAGAGGCTCCTGCGGGTAGCAACAAGATAAATACAGACGTTCTGGCCAATCACGGCTCAGCAAGGGGGCGTGGCCGAATCCCGTCTCCGCACTGTATTTACTTCCGTCAATATTTCCAACTCGACTAACGGAGGAGACGAGAAGCAGAGACAGAGACAGAAGACACAACAAAGAGGTCTGTTTTCTCATTTTATTCACATCTACAGTTGGATCACGGAGGTGTTTGTGATCTTCGTATTTTTGCTGTTGTTGTCGTATGCGTTCTCTGGACTGACATCTTTGTGTTTTTGTCATTTTTACCAAAAACAAGCATCCAAGCAACCGTCTGATGTTCCTGTTAAAAAGCTTAGCATAGATAAAAGCTTAACATTAATTGACAGCAGCGTTACTGATCTACCATCACAGCATTGCAACTTGGACCTAGGCTCAGCTTTGGAAAGATTTGTAAATTAAAAGGTCCTCCTATGAAAACAAAACAGGCCTTCAGTATTGTTTTTTTTTTTTTTTTTTTTTTTTTGTCATTACTGGAGACAAAATGTCAGCATCTAAATCCTTCTGAATATGGGCGATTGATGTGATAGACGCCTTAAAAATGTATTTGTTTAAACTCTGATGTAAATTTCAATTTCAGTTATTCAGACAGGTGATATTGTTCGCAGCTCCTGGTTTGAGCCTGGTTCTAATTATAGACTGAATGTATTGTGAGAGGATTCTCCTCAGTGCCACAATTGTGCAAGTTTGAGTTTTTCTACTACAATTTGATGTATAATTGTTTGTCATTGCACTTTGTGTGTCATTTTGTTGCTTCAAGGAGTTAACCAAAACATTTAAATGTTGCTTTTGCAGGGTTTTCTTTTTTCCTCTTTTAGAAAACCAATTGCTGGTTGACCCTACAAGTGTCTGGTGTGGCAGTGACTCTCTTTGTCAACACACTCCAGTTAAAATGCCTTTCTTGGGCAAAGACTGGAGGTCACCAGGATGGAGCTGGACAAAGACGGAACACGGTTGGAAGAGAATTGTCTTCTTTGGAAATGAGTTGGAGGACAGCAACACAGAGATAAATCTGACAGCGTAAGAACACAATCACCTCATCACCTGTGTTTACCATTCATGCCGTTGTTCCTTTGGTCACACTGTTGACTAATTATATCTGATCATAATTAAAGAATACCAACAAACCTTATTGATATAAGTGCACTATTATCATAAACAATCAAATCTAACATAAATGTTCTCAGGAAACTGTAACTTTTTTCTGGTTGTTGACAGAAAATTTAAAGATAGAAATGTGATAGAATTTGAAAGGAGTGATTCATTTTTCAAGCCTTTGGGCTACTATGAAATCCCATCCTGGTCCCAGCTGCGTTTTAAGAACTGTTGCTTTTAAAAAAAAAAAAAAAAAAAAAAAGTATTATTATTGCATGTCATTGTTTCTGTTGTTTGTTGTTCCTGATGTATTTATCTGTGCTATGAGAAGTATGTGTGGATGCCTTGTTACAGATCAGCTCTCTTCACGGATGATGATAAAGTTAATGATAAACTGGTGGAAGCTGCTCCTGTGACCTGCGCTATAAATGGTTAATAGACTAGTTGAAAAATGCACACTGGTTTTTGACTGCATCTTAGTGAGGAGGTGGTTGTTTCTCAACGCCAGAGACACTGTCAGCCTGTTTTCATCAGGGACACTGCAGATGGTATGTGATGAGGTGATCTGCATCCTGTAGTAGCAGTCTGTTGTTACCTGAGGGGTGCCATGGTAACAGAAGTAGAGCCGGGTAGAGAGGCTTCAGAATTTACAGTATGTAAAATCAAACTGTCTTCAGTCTATGTTGGCCGAGCATAGATTCAATGTGTTTGAGGTGATTGTGTTTACAGGTCAGCCGGCTGTGATTGCTTTATGTTTTTGAATTTAAATTTTGTTTTAGAGACTTGGTTAAAGCTTTGGATGTGTATTACTGTAATAAACCTCTTTCAAACAGCTGCCTAGAGGAGTAGCAAAAACACAGACAGCACCAGCAGTGAAATCATCTCATGTTCGGAGTGATGATAGGGGAAATTATTGGAATCTGTTTGTTAATTTAGAAATTCTGGCCTTGTTGTGTATGCATGTTAGAAGCAAAGTGCATTCCATGGTCTTTTGGTGGTCCACATAAGCATCATATCCTCACATAACAAACGCTGAGGGAGCAACAAGATATCATGTTTAGCAATGAAGAGGTGTTAGAGTTGATAAGTAACTTCAGAAATTTGACCTGAAACAACAGTCGACAGATGGAAGGGGAAGGTTTCTTTATATAAATCACTGGAGATAAATTAACCCTGCTTGACATTCCCGTACTTGTGAATGTTTTGAGAATAAAAACTTCCTCATAACATGTAGGTTATTCATTGCATTTAAATTGTGTTACACTGTTGTAGAAAAGTAGTGGGAAATAGATTCAGCCCCCACTGTTTCACTTCCTACTTCACCCAATGTGTGTAAACATTGAGTCTGTTGAGCAGAAACTAACATGCGAATGTCAGAAGCAGGGAAACAAGGAATGTCCGCTTTCAGACAAAAGCAAGATCATTTGTTTTGATGTATCAGGTAGTTCACTCATAATGCTGGAGCAGCAGAAAAAATATGAGGCTGTCTGAGCTCAGTAGTCACTGAACAAACATCATATACTTCCCCACAGGAGTAGGTTTGATGTTGGCGGATGTTAAAGCTCAGAAGTATTTCTCTAAATTTAAACAGTGCCTGGTGCCTGCTTTTTTAAAAACAACCCCTAAAGTCATGTAGTTTGTTGAACTGAACACTTTGATGGTGTCTGTTTATCAGCTTTGCCTCCCAGCAGGAGCACTGGCCTTCTTATCTGAAGGAAACATGGACTGCATCGATGCAATGCCAAACTGGCGATGGCTGGTCATAATTAATGAGAGACAGAGGGGGGGATTACTTTTTTGGTCGGTGTTTCAGATTTAAGAAACAGTGCCCAGGATAAGCAGAATGACCCACTCATCTATATCAGTGGACCCAACCAAAAACTTCACATAAATATCTTCAAAACTGAAGCAGAAATGTGTTAAGGTTCGGCATGACCTTCACTGAACAAAAAGAAACAGGCCTTTAAAGGCATCTTATTTACGGCTAATGTCACGTTAAGCCTTTTCAGAGTACCCAGTGGTACTGTAACTTTTTAAAGAGTTTTCTTTTAGAGATGAGGGAGCACTCTGGGACAGTAGAGCACCTAATAGTAGAATCTGCTTGCTCCAAAACATCTGCTCTGTTACTTTACTTTTAGATATTGAAGGGTCCTAACTCTGATGTGAGTAAGTTTGAAAAGCAGCGATTGAGTAAGAGCTTCTCTCTCGTTATCCCAGTGGATGAGACACAGATAAACTTTGGTGTATTTTCCAAGTTTTTGCAGTCAGACGAGAGAAAAGACGTAACATGCCAGAGATTGCTTCATGAACAAAGAGGAATCCCCTGCAGCCACTGGTGATATCTCCCTCCTGTCACAGCGTCGCCTCTTCTGCTGATCAGCCCGCTGACGTTACCCCACAGTACCACGTCAGCCTGTCAGCAGGCTCTTGAACAAAAAGGCAACGCGCACGGCGTCAGATAATCACCAGTGACATCATGTCTTCGCACTGGCTGCTCGCCAAACTCAGTCTCGCTCGGAAAGGCCGGTGAAGCACTTTTTGGCGGACAGCACAGGTAGACTGTGAAAAGAAAAGGTAAATGCAAAGGGAAGGGAAGTAGTTCAGATGATTGTTTCGCTCGGAATGACAATGTTGTGAGTCCTGACTAGCTCAATGCCAGCCTCATGCTTCTCCTTTTACTCATATCTTCAAGGTTTATGATGACTTTTTGCATAGCCTCCCTTTTTTCCCCGATGTATTCCAGGATACAGAATTAAATGTTCACAAATCCTTCTGAACTTGGTGGCTGCTGTGCGCCGTCTTTTATGGTTCTCGCTGGAAGACTGCGCCGCACATGCAAATCGTGTAAAGCAGTCTGGCCAAGGCATTCCTCTCTTGTAATTCACTGTGACAGAATACTGCGCTTGCATCTGTGTTTGTGTGTGTGCTTGTGCAATTGGATAAATGGCTAGAGACAAGGGATTACTGGAGAGCTCATTCACCCTGATCAGCAGAGTTCGCAGTGGGACAAGCAGACCAGTGTCTTCACTTAGGATTGAAACAAAGGAAACCAGCCACTGAAGATTGTGAAATCACAGGATGACTGAGATTTTATAGATAGATAGATAGATAGATAGATAGATACATAGATATGGCAATTTTGATTTAAAAACACTTTTTTTGGATATAATCAGCTGACCGAGCTGCTCTCTGAGCTGGTAGTATTGTCAGTCAGGTGTTCAGCTTCAGCCGGTGGATTATTAATGCATGGAAAGTCAATTACTAACCCAGATCATCTCCCTTTGATCTTTCAGTAATTAGCGAAGAACCTTTACGAGAGGAATGAAGCACCTTACTGATATCATTTGTGCCTTTGTTTTTTTGCGTCTTAGCGATCACTTCTGGCTGCTTCTGTGGAAAATAACCGACTAGCTGGCGTACAGATGCGTAAATGTTGCATGGCGACTGTTTATATGTTGCGCAAAGTGCGATATGCTGCAGGGATGTGTGGTATGTTTCCCTTTCTGTTGAAGGTTTTTGCTGCATGCGAAAGGATGAAATTCATCCCCAATGCGTGGTGATTGAAGCTACTTCACCGGAATATAACGCTAAGATCCTAAACTGATTATCTGACATTTGAAGGCAGGAAAATAAACATATTAAAGATGTAATCAGTTGTTGGCAGTTCGGTTTTGTGGAAGATGCGAAGAATGGAAACAGTTATTAGTAATATCATATGCATTGTATATGCTTATAAACACACACATGACCTGCCTTGGGTGGTATTTCTCTTGGACCGCAGCCCTTTCCAGCGTTTGCAGTGCCAACATGTAAATGCTTTGTGAGCTATGTGCTGCCAAAAATGTTCACATAGATTCCATCCCAAATGAAAATACTTGAAGTAACAGCAAGATAAGAAGATAAAATGTCCTAATGTTTTGAGATTTTTATCAAACGTGTCTTTGCTTGGTTTCTCAGAAACTATATCCTCAGTCAAATCAAGTGTTCTGTTCCTCAGACAGCCATCTGTTGTGTTTCCTCAGTCATCGCTAACAGTATGAATCATTATGATTGCACGTCTTGGCTATTTTGGCTCATTTATGCCTTACTCAGCCAGAAAATAATCAGTGTAATCAATCAATAGTGCGCCAAGTTTTTGATTTCAACAATATTTATGGGTAGTGTAATTTAATCCACTTGTCCGCATGGTGTACAGTGATAGGATCCATCATTGCGACCCGCATTCCTTGTCCCTGTTAACCCTGCATAACAGCACCACGTTAGCCACCAGGAAAACCTGCGTAGGGAATGAAGTTTGTTTGTTTTTGTATGGGATTTGCTTTGCTTTGGTCAAACTTAGTTGTATTGTTATTAACCCATCGCAAACATGCTTCCTCTGTGTGAACAGGCTCTGCAGCGATGACAATGAAAGCCTGTTTGTTGGGGATGTGTGCGAGCTCGCCACCACAAAGAGGAAAAAGGACTTCTACAACAATAACACCAAATCCCAGTGTGAGTTTGAGCAACACATAAACACTGCTTTCGCCCGGTGAGACGTCTGCGGTATGAAAATTAAAGGCCACATGTTCAAAAGACATGTTGCAAGACAGTCTTGAAACCAGTTTTAAAAACTCGAGTTTCTACACGTCATTCTGTAAATTGGCACATTGACTAACTGCGTTAACTGTAGTTTAATGTTTATTTGGCAATTTCATCACACGGCACTCTGTTGCATAAGATTTTTTTTCTTACAATTTTAAACATTCTGCGAAATATTAAAGTTATTAAACATCAGACTAAATACACAGCCAGTCGTCTTGCTCTGATTTTCTGATTTGTCCTGCGATACAGGCCCGTTTTGCTCTGACATGAGCCATTTTTCACATGATGATCCCTGTTAGTGTTTAGAATTTTATTTCAGCAGGAGTGTTAAAATGTTTGTCCAGTTACTGCAGTGCATCCTGTCAAACGAGCCATTTTAATATTAAGTGTAAAAACTCAGAAGAAATGACGAAGCTGTGTTTTCTTTTGTCTTTTCAGTCGTTTTCAGGGATAAGTGGATTTATGTGCAGAAAGGGAGCACAAAAGAAGTGAGTGCCTAAGTCCTATTGATCCTTCTCACACGAGGGGATGTATTTGCTGTTAAGTATCTGTTTAGTTCTTTCATAAAGAACCTTTGTTTCAAATAATATTCTTTCGATTCCACCAATAGCGACATGGATACTGCACACTTGGTGAAGCTCTGAACAGATTAGACTTTTCCAGTGCCATTCAGGACCTGAGACGGTTCAACTACGTTGCAAAAGTGAGTGATATTGATCACGTATTGTTTGCTGAATGATTCGAACGAGTAACCCAGCCACTTAACTTTTGTTATTCTGCCTGTTACCTGCAGCTTTTTCAGCTAATAGCCAGATCTCAGCTGACCTCTTTAAGTGGTGCTGCACAGAAAAACTACTTCAACATCTTAGAGAAGATTGTGCGAAAGGGTAAGTAGCTGTGACTCACACAGTTTAGTCCCGATATTGTACATGCCTGACATTTTCAGCAGACATCTGCTTTTAACCACAAAAACATTTTTATACTGTGGTGGTCTTGCAATGGCCAGTTCTTATTTTTCATGATTTTCTGTGCCTGTTTTTGTTTTTTTTTAAATCATGCGTTTAGTCTTGGAGGATTACTACAACCCTCGCCTCGTCAAGGAGCTCCTGCAGGACCTGAGTTCAACGCTCCACAGTCTGACCATCCACGTCGGAAGGTGTGTGCTCGTGGGCAACGTCAACATCTGGATGTGCCGCCTCGAAACCATCGTCAGGTGGCAGGAGGAGCTCAACAACATGCAGATTCCCAAGGTAGAACGCAAGCTGGTGTTTCTTCTAATGCAGAACTTGCCATTTCATATGAATTTTTATTCTGTTGTGCAGATTCTTTGTTTAATTTAGTTTCATTATCTTGCAGCCCTAAGGTATTTTTTATTTTTGTCTGTATTCCCTCAGCAAATGTGCACTGGGATGACGTTAAGCGACTTGCCACTGCACATGCAGAATAAGATCCTCTACAAGTTATCTGATGCCTGCGATATCATTAACCTGGGACAGGCCACGCCTACGCTGCACAGCCTCAGTGAGAACAAGACGCTGTGGAAGAAGCTCTGTCACTTCCATTTCTCCGACAGCAGACCGGTGAGAGGGCAACACACTCAATTATCAGAGTTTAGTCTCTGTAAAATTAACACCTTGTCTTTTTTAAATTAGATCATTGCAAATTAACATCCTCTGTCATGGTCTTATGAGACTCCTTTTTCACAAGGGGACCATAGATCTCAATATGTCCACTAGAGGGCAGAGTTGCCCAAGTTTATTGACAACCACAGCTGTGTGATCTATTCCTTCTTCACACACACTTATCACATTAGCACCCGTTCATGGTGGCTGATAATGAGAAATTGTCTTTAATTATGTCTTAATTATTTTTTGTTCCACTTTTAATTGCATTTAAGTCCCCTTTGTTTCATAAGGTTAATTATTTAATTATATCTGTGTGTGTGTGTGTGTGTGTGTGTGTGTGTGTGTGTGTGTGTGTGTGTGTGTGTGTGTGTGTGTGCGTATGTGTGTGTACACACAGTTCTGTAGGAATCTGGTCTTACCCAAGAGTGACAATGTGGACTGGAAGCTGATGTATTTCACCCTGCAGAAGCACTACCCCATGAAGGAGCAGTACGGTGACACCTTGCACTTCTGCAAACACTGCAGCATCCTCTTCTGGAAGGTAAATGCCGCCGTGTTTACACATGACAGTGTTTAATTTGCAAGTTCGGCATTGTGCTGGTAGATGATGCTTATAGGTCACATTCGGTACGGGACGAGTTTAACTGGTCGGATTAGGTGTGCCGGACGCCAGAGATGGATGTTGATGTGGTGTAGTGCACGTCAGACCCAGGGCATCAGTATCTATATTGTTTTTTACCAGAACATTTCTTCAATTGTATTTAATGTCTGTCTTTGATTATTGCTTGGCAGACTCAGAAAATGTGCAAAGGACAATTCAATACCATCACAAACCTGCTGTGATGTTATACTCAAATCTACAGCATTGTAAGGCAGATATTTAAGCAGAAAAAGTAGATTTTTAACTCAACTCTTCTACACTTCTACGTATTTCATAAAGCCAGCTTGTTGGATTGCACAGATCACATGTGTACAGACACATGAGGGTCACTGGAAATCCCCGTGGCTCAGCCATACAATGGATTTTTTGGGGCCATGTGATCACACATGTATGCACAGCAGTCAAAGGTCAAACACATCACGTGTTTTCCTTCACTGACACATGCGAAGTGATCATTAGCCACATGTGAGATGGATATTTCGTATCTACAGTTTGAGGGAATACCCCCATTCTGGGATTTCTCCTTTCCTCTTATATATTTTCCTTTTCCTTTTGCCCAAATTAACTGTCCACGACCTTGTGACCCTCCCCGGCTGGGTCCCAGTATTGTTTAACCTTTGCCTTCTCTGCGTCCCTCTCCTTGCCTGCCTCCCGTCCCTCCTGCATCTCCTCCTGGTCCCCTTCTCCTTGATTTCCTTAAGGATCGCCATCTGGCTTTGTTATTCAAGGTACTTTGTGTCCCATCATGCCTTTCTGTGCCCTCTCCCGCCATGCCGACGGTCCCGCGCGTCACACGTCTCTCTCCATGTGCTGAGCTCTGCCTCGTATTGTTGTTTCACTTGAGGTCATTGGGTTTTACCAGGTGTTTAGCAAACAGCCACATTCTTTCCACTGATTTCTACTAACTCCACCAACTTGTTTTCATTAGATCATAAATCCCCCTCAGTGTTTAATTGTCTAACATAAATATTTAGAGGAAAGCCTCAGCCTGCATGTCGATATCCACGATTACCAGGCATCAGCTATTTGTGACCAGTTTGTCTCAAACCAGTGGCTTGTTGAGTCTAACTTCAGATCAGACTCAGTCTCTGCTTTTATCCCACAATACTCAAGTGTTAAAAAATAGATGAAAACATTTATTATTGTGACTTCCTCAGGCATTTATTCCTCACTGTTTGTCAGAAGTTGCCTTGAGGCTGGAGACTCCATGTTTCCTATGAGGCAGTTACAGTGAAAAATCCAAATTTGGCTAGAAGATCTGGAACAGAATCTACGCTGTGGGAAAAACATCTAAAACAAGAGTACAGAGTAGGGGAAAATAGCAGGATCTCGGAGAAGAACGACAAAAGAGAAAATATCTCGTAATGTAGCATTTGCAAATGAAACTCAGGAGTGTTAAAGAAATTCCTCTCTGAATGTAATCAAAAACAATGCAGTTGCTTTTAAGATTTGTGAATCATTATTTGCACTTTTTGAAACCCCGGATTTTAATTAGGGTCAATAAGTTGAACGTCTTTTATTTTGTGCATTTGTCAGAACCAATTATCCCTGATTCAGGGATCAAACCTTCAGTAAATCAGGCCTCCACGGATTGGCTGTCTCTCTGTTCACATTAAGAAGGTCCTCAGCCACAGTAGACAATGAAAACTATGCACCAATAGTAAGGAAGCAGCAATGCTTCTTGGTAATAAATATTATAACATAATGCGGATGCTTATTTACATTTTAAATCATGCTGAATAAGTGACGAATATTCATTTGTGGCGTGAGCAGCAGAGTTCAGTGTGTAGGGTCACGCCTGATGATGCCAAACAACCTATTGGGAGAGTTTAATAATAAGTGAAGAAAGAAAACATATATGCAATTTAACAGTACTCTTATTCTGTGATTGTAAAACTGTGGTGCGACTAACACTGGTGGTACGAGTGCTCCCTCTAGTGTTACATGGGGGACTGATTTAAACGAGACAAAATGGATTGGAAAATATCAAAATAATACAAAAATTTAAAACTATTTAGCATAAAATGAATATAGAAGTAATCAATCTACAACTGATAGGCTTGGAGAACTCAATATATTCTTCGTTGGTATAGACCGTGAAAACTTTGAGAACCACTCCTCTAATTTACCAAAGAAATATTTTATGTCTCTCTGCATTGAAAGAACAATCAGACCCTTCAGTGTGAGCAAAAAAACAGTCAACAGCAACCGAAAAGAATAGCCGTTTGACAGTGACGGAACACTTTTTTGTGTGTGCTCAGTTGTTCGTCCCACATGTGCATGTTCCTGACAAGTGTGACTCCAATTTGATAGGAAATAATCAGACTTTCCAGTCGTTTAAGATTGTAAAGATTCATCACTACAAAATTAAAAACTACACTAAACAAATATTTGTTTGTTTGTTTATAGAAAAGCCTGCATGCGTCAGCCATCTATTAGGAAATTGTTAAAATATAGCTACACAAAGTGGGAGGTGTCCTGATTTTCTTATCTTTTTTTAATAATGCGTGTGTTTGTTCTCTCCCAGGACTTTGGTCACCCCTGCACAGCCAACGACCCGGACAGCTGTCTGATGCCCATTTCTCCGCAGCACTTTATCGACCTCTTCCGGTTCTGATCTCCTCCCGCTGCCTGTCAGCCCCAGACGTCCGGAGTTTACCTTCGCTCACAGTCGAGAGCGTGTCCGAAACCTTGATGTTGTTTACCCAAATACAAAGGGCTTCGACTGAAACGACTGGTGATGTCTTTACCTCTTTTACGCACAACTCTTTTTTCATGAGACGTCGGAAAGTTTTAATGCGTATGTTTTGCTGGCTTTAGGAATGTTGGTAAAATACAGGAGGAGCTTTTCTCTTTTTTTTTCTGCACAAAACTTTGTCTTCATGAGGGAAGAAGTTACTCCTCGCAGAGGGATATTTAAAAAACTTATGTAAAATGAAATGAGTATTATTAAAGGATTTATATGTGAAACAAGTTGCAGCATGTTTATGGTAAGTCAGTGATGATAGGTCATGTACAGTGTGTGTGCGTGTGCGCGCGCGTGTCTTTTTTTTTAATGAGGTTTCACACCCTGACTTGAGTTCATCGTGTATTTGATGGAGTTAACGGCTTTTCGCTGTTTGTTAATAACTGCATGTCGTCGTCGGATCCCGGTCGCCTCTGTTTTTCATGCTCGGCGTCGTCTTTTGTGAAAGTGTCTTCACTAAAATAAGTTTTTCTACTTTCGTCAAAACTGTCATCTGGCAGAAGAAATGTAAAGTATTATTTATGAAACTAAAAAAAAAAAAAAAAAAGAAAGAAATAACAACAAACTTTTGTATCCCTCTCCCAACTTTTGCAATATTCCTTTATCAATTAAATACTCATTCATGGTACTTTCATGACTTTTATGGTCCGGAAACTAGTAAGATAATAATAAAAGTTTCTAAAAGCTTGTTTCTGTTTTTAATCATTACTTCATTTACTCTATCTGAATCTGCACATTTGATATTGATACCGAAAGAGGAGAACTCAATATAAACTAAGCTGGTAATTCACACCACTGCAAATCTGACCTGAAACCGATCTAAATCTCTGACTGTATTTACTACAACATTAACATTAAATAATACACTTTAGAAGGTGAAGCTGTTTGAATCCTTGAACGTTAATCGTGATGGAGGCTTCAGTATTTGCTAGAGTTGTGCTGCATTGCTGTTTTTTTTTTATTCTTTAATTCTGTTTTTTTTTAATCTGCAAACATTAATTATTCATTATAACATTCTTCCAGAAAAAAAATACTTTTTCATAACTCAATGTATTGTAACTTCAGGAGAGACAAATAATGAAGCAGGAATTCTAGTAGTGTTTTAAAAAAAAAAATACATCTTTTATATATACAACTAGGGCAAGAGAAATTCTAATTTTTTCTCCTTTTGGATCACTGTGGCTGTCTACAATAAGTTCACTCTAAACTTAATGCCCTTTGCCAAACAAAATATGTGTTGGGGGCCTTGTGTTCAATGATTCAATCTCAGTAATTACTAAACATGAAGAATGGGCCAAGTGTCAACATTGTTCTGAGACACATGAGTTGTAATAAACATCACTCAGAAAAAACTAACAAACAAGTCCATCTTGCATATAGATTTGTAGAGTTTACTGGCAGCTTCAGATTCATGCTGGCGATAAGGAGTCGCTTGAGTGAAGCAACTGTTCTGACCACCGGAGTGAAATATCTGTCTGGTACTGCTGTAAATCACGTTATGTTTATGTGAATCTAAGACACTGAAAGGAGAAGAGAGAGTCAGAATAGATCTTTATTCTTAAGAAAGTGCGACCCGGTCTACCGGTGCACAAAAAATAAAAAAAATAAGGGCACAGTCATCGTGTCTTCGTTCACCTGCAGCTAACATGAGGCCGGCAAAACTCAATTCAGCAAACAGAATGAAGAGAAGGAACCAGCGCACACAGCTTGTGTCAAATATTTGACCTAAAATACAATCATAGAAACTACATTTTGTCCCGACTGCATACGATTCATCATAGTGATAAGAACAAGGTTTTAACAAGTCATCTGCTTGATGGTAAAAGCCTTCTGATGCTCCTGCTGGTGCAGGTAACGTCATCCTGAGACTTTGGTTTCCTCACTGGAAACCAGGAGAGACCCTGAACCTGCATGAACCAAAAACTCCTTTGAGGAGCTTAGCAGATGTTTTGTATTGAAACAAGGCACTGTACTGGTACATGTAAGTATTATCATCATCATATATCAATTTTCCATCATAAAGTATTTTTGTACATATTTTCTATGAAATTTAATCATATTAACGACACTTGAATCTTCTTTGCAGCGCCAGCTGTCACTCTACCTTCATATCAGCTTTAATTTAGATCAAAATACGTTTCATGAGCTGCTCCATGATTACACAGCCCATTAAAGACACATCATCCTGAAGTCTCACTCACTGGTCATATTCTGCCTTTAAAACCTGGTCCATGGTCAGTGAGATATAAAAGCACAGCTGATCATGCCTGAGCACTGCTGAACCAAAAATCAATCCATCCCAACGGATGCAGGATAAAACTGACCCTCAAGACTAATAATTAACATTTGTTGGGTCAAAATTCAAGGTAATATAATTCTATTTATCGTATTTTTTTACTGCTGTTTTATGTTTAAATGGAGTAATTTTGATCCAAACAATGTGCATGGTGGAGAGGAAGAGCTAAACAATAACGACTCAGCAGCAGGTTTTCGTATTCTTCATTCAGTCCCCAAAAATAAGAGCAACAAAACAACCATAATAATGCATCTGTTCTCTGACTTTTAAATATCTGATCGACAGCCCAGTGGGAATCACAGTTTAAGTAGTACAGTAGCTCATCACTTGATGAAATTTAGAGTTGTATTGATTCTCTAAAGCTCAGCTTGACACTCAGACAGGCATGTTTTTGGTTCAGGTCGTCAGCCTCTTTATTGATAGTACAGGGGGAAGGGGGGGGGGGGGGGGGGCAGATGACACTATTTAAACCCCTCCCAGGCGCTGCTCTCGGACACGATCCCTCTGCTCATCCTGCTGATGCCGGCCAGCCTGACTTTGGCCCGCGCCGTCCACCTGACGGCGGCTGCCGGATCGTTGGAGTCCGACAGGTTAGCGTAGCGGGAGGAGTCCTCCTCCAGACCCCGGCCCCCCCACGAGGCCAGTTCCAGCGGGACGCTCAGAGAGTCAGGTAACGACACCGCCAAGTCCACCTTCTGGCTCCTCTCCACCAGGGGCTCGTCAGTCACGGTCTCCGTTAAGTTCTCCAGGTGGGGGGGCTCCCAGCCCTCCATCTTCTCCAGTTTTTTGGCAGGTGAGATTTGCCTCATGGTCATAGTGACGCTCTCCCAGAAGCAGAGGCCCTTCTCTGGCTTGTCTTTCTTCTCCTTCTCTTCGTCCTTGATTTTCTTGTGAGACCTGTGCAGAGACAAAGAGCAGGGGGAGAGGCGCAGACTTAACACCGGGCGCTCGGAGCCAGTCGTTCATCAGCGGCTGACGGGACCACTCACGACGGCCGGGTGGGGAAGGGGGACCAGCGTCTCCACGCTGAGGACCGAGGCCTGCCCCGTACGGGGGATCATTATATCGGAATTCCCGGCTGTTTGTCACAGCCGAGAGATTAATTAAGCTTTTCCTCCTCGTACATGCTGTACTTCCTCGAGGGGCCTGAGAGAGTTATTAGCAGCTCGCAGCCGAAGCTCAGTCCAACATGTAAACAAATACAAGTGGTCGGATTCCACTCTATTATTTCTAAGTCGGGAGCGTAAATGTTTTGGCTTCACACACTTCTCCACGAAAGGCGACAGATTGCATCTCATTAACAACGCCTGAACCGCTGCTCGCCTGGTTAGAGGCCATTACTGTGATCATTTCTGTAAACGTGTCCTACACGAAGAAACTTTGAGCCTGTTAATAACAAATAAAAGTCATTTTGTGCAGCAGTAGCCATGAGGCTGGGAGGCAGATCATTAAAGGTTCATTGACTGGAGTGGTTTGGGTCTTTGAGGTCCTCAACCTTTTCCTGTTCATGTTGCGTCAGAAAGGGCGTTCAGAGTCAAATGTGAGCCAAATCAAATACGTGGATCACGCGATCTGCTTTGACAATCCCAGAAAGGAGCAGCTGAACCAGACCATTCTAGATGTGTATCTACATGTGTAGACGTGTCTTATCAACACCTGTTTATGTCTGAATTGTTTCCCAAATAGAATGCGTGTGATTACTTTGAAAACAAACCGTGCGTGTTACATAGTTCTCGATATAAATCAATATAGAACTGGTCTCTACAAAACTCCTAAATTCCAGATTGCTCTGGGTTGTGTCCAAGACACAAAAATGTCAGAAAAAAATGTAAACGGACCACAAATTTAATTTAGAATTACATGAAACTGATACATTAATTTACCTCCCAGCAGAGTTTGGTCAACATTTGTGGTCTGCATGTTCTTCTCACAAGACTCTCTCAGCTTTCCCCTGATGTTATGAAGTTTAGTTGCTCATCCATCAAGCAAAATGAAGCTCATCAAAGAAATGAAGAAACTGCTTGATTAGGACCACGACTTGAATAAAGACAAGGATATTTAACAGTGCTGTCGCAATAATGTACACAGCAGTAAGGAGCTTAAAACAAATACTTGGCTTTAGTCAGCAATTCATGGTTAAATTATTTCAAAATATATGTAAATGGTAAAAGTGTTGACCTTGTTGAATAAAATGTGGTTGTTATTCATTCAAACTGGCATCATGTTTACAACATTGATAAAATCAGTTTACATCCATCTCAGTACAGAGTGGCACATCAACAATAACCTGTTCCGATACGGTTGTTGGTTGTGTTTAACCTCACCCCCTGCGGTCAGTCAGCTTCACTCCAGTCAACAGGAAGTGCTCGTCGTCTTTAGAGGAGAACATCTTCTTCTCCCTCCTCTCTTTCTTGGACATGATCTTCTTCACCTTGGCCTCCTGACAGAAAGTCAACAGACAGGAGGGCATCAGGTTTTGGATTACAGCTCTGAAAAGATTCCTGTCGTTGGCTTCATGTTTTGTGTGACTGACGGGGAGATTTTATGCAATGATTTTTGTTGCTCCAAACATTTCCATTCTGGAGTAGGACGGACTTGGCTGCAGTGTTTGACACATTCCAGTGGGAGACTTCACTCCCTGTGAAACTTTCAGTCTCTCCCATCACATCAGAATTCCTCCCAGCACTCACAGCTTTGCACCGAGTCCAGATACAACCGTCCTCGGTGATTACACAGCGAAGTTTTGGCTTCCTTCCTCTGCTGGGAAGAATTCCCAATGTCAACTGTCAAGGTTATAACATTTACTCCTCCTCACATCCGTGCCTGCCTTCGCTCCATGCTGATCCTCGGTGTGCACGGCAGTGTTTGATTAAGGTGTTTAACCCTGGTGAACTGCCTGTTTTGTTTCTGTATTTCTGCTCATGAAGGAACTCAGTTCAAACGTGTGTGTGTGTGTGTGTGTGTGTGTGTGTGTGTGTGTGTGTGTGTGTGTGTGTGTGTGTGTAGCTTAGAATGCGGATCTGTCCGGGAGTCGCCCCAGCACCGACGACAACAAGCAAACAACCAAACAAACCAAACAGGAACGCACCTCAAAGCAAACAGGAACATATACAACAGGATTCGACAGCAGATGTGGAACTGAACTTCACGACATCACACTTTAGATCAAACACTGACAGACAGACATGCATTCCACCCAGCAAATATTTTGGATTTTTGTCATTTTCTAATTATTTGAAGTGAAATAAAATGAACCTGTCATATTGTATATCGCAAATAAGTATCTTAAAGTACATTATTATCCCTTCAGCTCACTTTCAGCCTTGCTATCTGTATCCCTCCAGCTCCGACTTTCAATGTGCTGTCAAGTGTGAATGGATCAAATTTACCGCACTTCAACATTTGTAGAACAGAAACCAGAGATGGAGTCTTTATGTAAGTGTGTGTTTGTGTGTGTGTGTGTGTGTGTGCGTGCGTGCATGTCGATGAACTCCATGTGTGTATGCCTGAAGATACACAGGCCTGTCTATTCATTACTCTCAAAAGCATTAACCTGGAGGCAACCAGATCCATAGCTGCTCAGTGACCAGCAGAGAGGTAAACCAAGCAGCTCCGGCTCGCTGCGTTCGGGAGCTCTGCCTACAGTTTCACGTAGAACAATAGAACTCTTATTTAGTTTATATTCTCTAAGCTGCACCTCCGAGTTGGAAGCTTTGCTGTTTTGGAAATTACAGTACAACTTGACATCAGTTTGCAGCATCCTTAATGATGGTTCAAATCATTTTCCTAAAAGAAATACTTCTTAATTTCAGTGAATAATATAAAAGAAAATGCAGCAGTCCAGACTGAAATCAGCCTTTTCCTCCAGGACTTCATGTCTATGTTTATGTGTCCTAATATGAGCATGAAACAACAGAGTGTGAAAGAATCGCAGCCTTTCATAGTGTTCAAGCAGGTCGCGGCTATTTTCAGCTTTGTTTTTCTTCCACAGTAATTGTTCCAGTCCGAAATGTCCAGCTCCTCGAAAGAATGCCGCGTTTCCTTCCCTTCTTCAGCCCGGGCCACCCGTCTTCACAAACAGGACGGGTCATAAAAGCATGTCCTGCGAAACGAGGCCGCCATACATAAAGCGCGCAGCTCGCCAGAGTTCACGGACAATGCGTCGCCTGTACGCCTTCCACGCCAAAGGTCAGAGACGACCTCACCTTTGAGCTCAGACCTGCTGTCAGCACGGATTATAAAACGATACGAATCTTTCATGAGCAGAGTGACAAGAGGCGATTATCCCCACAAACCCGCACGAGGTTTGACGGGGATGACGACACAGCTGAGTCTCTGAAACGTGCCGAGTCGGCACTAAGAGGGATTCATCAGTAACTCGCTGTATTTAGTGTATGAGGTCCTCCTGATTAATGCCGACTGCAGTGACGTGTTATCATGAAGTCATGTGTTCTGCTGTTTGAATAAAACGTTTACGCTTGCATAAAGTCACCGCAGCATGACAAGCTATTGAAAAGCATAAATATGTGATTTTTTTTGCTTGACTTGTGATTACAGAAATATCTGTTTTACAAGCTTTTGACTTTAATAATGACAGTTCTTTCCTAAATTTCAGATAAAGATGTTTGAGCAGAGGTTCAGTTTACATTAGAACTGAAGAGTGCTTACATAAAGTATATTTTTATACTCGCCTATTTTTTGCTCTTTATTTCGGGAAACATGATGTTAGACACTTGTGGAGTTCTGTGACCCCCGTGGAATCACTGGAAAAAAACACTAGAAACTGAAATATCAGCAGTCTGTAAACTGCTTCACACAGCTTGTTTTACTTAACAAAAGCAAAACATGGAAATAAATACAGTCAATAAAATTGTGAGTGTGTTTACAAACATTTGGGTGAATAAAATGCACTGTCTGCAAAGTAAAATGCATGTTTACAACAGTCCTTATACTGATATCAGTGTTGTTTTCAATAGTTTTTTTTCATTCAGAAGTTATTTCCAAATACTTTGTTGACCTAAAATTGTCATATTGTTTTAATATTGTTACTTCTTACTTGCTATATGTTTTCTTAAACTCATTATGAACATATTTGTGTGATACTGTAAAGGTAAACTGAGTAAGAAAATTCCAAATGTCACGCAAAAATGAGTTGGAAAAAAACAACAACAACAAAACAAATATGGAGATAATTTTGTGTCTTTATTATTCAATCAATCAAAAAAGGTTTTGCAAACAAAAAAGAGAGTTGAGACCAAAAAACATAAAGTTGCAATCAAAAAATAAAAGTTCAATCAAATAGAATAAATCTGAGAACAAAATTATTTAAGTGGCAACCCCACCAAATTTTTTTGACATCAAAACAGAAAAAAACTTTGGTTTTGAATTGTGAAGTTTTGCTTGCAAGCTCAAAAGTTTTGGTTTTGAATTAAAAAGTTTTGGTTGCAAATTCAAAAGTTTTGGTTACGAATCCAAAAGTTTTGGTTACGAATCCAAAAGTTTTGGTTGCGAATCCAAAAGTTTTGCTTGCGAATCTGACTGAACCCAATGGGCGGGGCCAACACTAGTGGAAGAGAGAAGAGCTCCTATTGGTCGCTTTGACCTCGCTCCTCCACCGCCTGTCTCCGCGCTGTTGCTGCTGCTTCCGCATTCGGTAAAGGCCAGTAGATATTGCAGGCTTTTTTCAATCTTCCCCGATTCAGAGACCACACACTAGAAGACAACAGAGGACAGATCGCACCAGAACTTCCTCTCCTGATCTTCTAGCGTGCGGTGTCCTGTGGAACACACTAGAAGATTCTTCATTAGAGAATCGGCTCCTCGCTCTTCAAAATCTCGCGGAGTCAAACTTGATTTTGAGCGTTTTCCCTTCAGTCCTGTGTTTACATTCATCTCCACTATTAATAATAAGCGGAGAGCTTATTCCCTCACGTCATTCATTCATATCGGCTCCGTTCTTTCAGAGCACACCCCCCCCCCCCCCCCCCCCCCCCCCCGTGCGCGCGCAGCACGGAGTGTTTACTGTCAGAAAGTTTAAATGTTCTAGTATAGACGAGGGGAACATACGTAGTTTGACATCATTTTCTTATCATTTACCCCTTATTTGATAATAATTTAGCTCATTCATGTGTGTTTATTTCTTTTTTTTACGTTTCACTCCAGAGAGAAACAGCATAGAAATAAGTTATCGCAATCTGTGACGGACAAGCTACTTTTTAAAAAAAATCATCATTTTTTGTCCCCAGATTTAATGGTTTAGACCAGAATTAAAATGCATTGATTAGGAAAAAGTTTCATTATACGTCCAAGTCCTCAGAAAGTTGTTTTTGCAATTCTTTCGTGATGGTTAATAATGGAGATGAACTGAAACATTGGGATTATTGCAGGACTGGCGAGATGCAGATGAGTGAACCAGATCTGGGTTTGGGTCTGAATGAAATACAGTTCATCCAGGAGCGATACAGTTATTGAGGAATAACCTCTCGTTTTCTGCACTACTGAGCTTTTCTGTTTCACTGTCATATAGTGAATATATTTCAAAGACATATATTCATGTCTCCAGCTCTGACAGCTGAGAGGGGATTTTTTTTTCAACACCTCAGTAAAACGGAACTGTTCGGCCGATCAGGGAGCTTTATTCTGAGGGTGTGGACAGGTCGGCTCTGAGCTGATCGTCTAGCAGGGCACCGCACACCACAGGATTTGCGATCGGAAATATTAAACATGTTCATTATCTTCGATCTCGGCTTCCAATGCCTCCCGAGCGGCTCCGATTGGAAAAAAAAAAAAAAAAAAACCTCTCGGAACACACCGCACACTACAGGAAGATCGGACCCGAACTCATTTACATACTCCTGACAATCAGACCTTTGGCATCATTCGGGAGGAGAAAACCGGGACAAAATTCGGCCCATGGTTCGGGCATGGATAACTGCCAATAATCCTCTAATGTCTACTGGCCTTTACCAATGCGGAAGCAGCAGCAACAGCGCGGAGACAGGCGGTGGAGGAGCGAGGTCAAAGCGACCAATAGGAGCTCTTCTCTCTTCCACTAGTGTTGGCCCCGCCCATTGGGTTCAGTCAGATTCGCAAGCAAAACTTTTGGATTCGCAACCAAAACTTTTGGATTCGTAACCAAAACTTTTGAATTTGCAACCAAAACTTTTTAATTCAAAACCAAAACTTTTGAGCTTGCAAGCAAAACTTCACAATTCAAAACCAAAGTTTTTTTCTGTTTTGATGTCAAAAAAATTTGGTGGGGTTGCCACTTAAATAATTTTGTTCTCAGATTTATTCTATTTGATTGAACTTTTATTTTTTGATTGCAACTTTATGTTTTTTGGTCTCAACTCTCTTTTTTGTTTGCAAAACCTTTTTTGATTGATTGAATAATAAAGACACAAAATTATCTCCATAAACAAACACTATCCGAGAACATTTTGTCTGCAGTCCTTGTAAGTACAAACGGTGACAAGAAAAATCCACGAAAGTTCCAGAATGACTTCATTTCTTAGCTGCTGCTTGTCTTGGGATAAAGAATTAAGATAACAGTAAAAACACACACATTGCTGCAAAACAAACCGGACAGTTCTGCAGTGATAAGCTTCAGGATAAGAGACAATGGCTGAAGGCTGGTGTGTTTACAGATAAACACTGCAGGCTCAGCAGGCTGCTGACCCCTGTGCTGCACTGCCAAACAGGCTGTAGTTCTGAAAAAAAAAAAAAAAAACCAGGAGGAACTGCTGGTTGATGGGGGCTTTCTTTGTGTTTGCATGTTATACATGGGCCGTTGTGAGTTTATTCATGTGTTATGAGAGAGTTTAGGTGTGAGACCAGATCAGACTGTGCTGGATGGAGCCAAGTCTTTAAGGTCTGTCAGAGTTAAAGCTGTACAATCGTGCTCGTGTGTATATGTGTGTGTGTGTGTGTGCGTGATCATTCTGTATGCGGGTAGTACATCTGAATAGTTGTGAAGTTACTGTTTACCTTGGATACCGCAGTGACAGCTTCCTCATTCTCTTCCTCTCCTTCTATGTCTTTGTCCTGAGGTAGAAACACACACACACACACACACACACACACACACACACACACACACACACACACACACACACACACACACACACACACACACAGAATGAGTTACCATCAGTAGCTGCTCCTGAACACAAACACTCGTTCCAACCGCACTTTCCTTTTTGCAGGGATCTTGTGTGTGTTTGTGTGTGTGTGTGTGTGTGTGTGTGTGCGTGAAGCATGTGGAGTGTGCGTATCTCTTCCTGTGAAAGACGCTTTGGCGCTGTAACATAAACAGGCTGTGTTTGGAGGGCGGGATGGAGGGATGGATGGATGGAGGATGAGGGGAGATGAGGGGAAACCACTGAGCTCAGAGGGCCGATTGAAACAAAGGACAGAGAAAACAAACCCATGACCCACTACATTAATAGTGTGCTGCACTATTTGGATTTGACACAGCTATTTTGGTTCCATTGTGAATCAGTCATCAGCTTTTTTTTTTTTTTAAATACATCTTTTGTATAATATTTGTGTTACAGATTTTTATCATGTTACATGAAGATTTTTGTCAGCTCTCCACTTCCAATAAGACTACAAACAACAGAAAAACCTAAAAAACATAACTCAAAGGTGCAGATCTGGAACATATTTTGAATTTGAGCTACTTTTGTCGTGCATTGAACTTCACTTACATGAGACTTGTACAGTCTATCTTCAATACTCGAGCCCTGAAATGACTTCGACCGCAGAAATGTTTCATATTATTCAGATATATGTTGCAATGTTTGTAGTTTCATCTGCATATTTGCTTTAAATTTTATCCTCCACTCTACGATGGCTGCTTCAGGAGCTGTAACCACACAGTTACACAAAACCAAACACAAAGTTACTCATAGTCCAATGATGACGAGTCAGAGGAAGCGCTGAAGAAGTAAAGATGATGCTAAGAATGATGTCTCTCAAACGCCTTAAGTAACAACCGCCTCACTGATTTAAACACACATTTCCAGCTCTTCCCTGTCGGATCAGAAGTGTTGTTCCATGCCGTTGCATTTCAGCCACCATGACCTGAAACCTGAACCTGTATCTGCTGGAGCCCGAACATCCAGCTGCACTCTGACTGCAGCATTTGTCTTGTTCCTTCAGACTTTTAAGTTCTCTGTTCTGCAGCCTTGGGATCCCCGGTCTTCAATGCTGTTTGCCTTTAAAGATTTTTTTGCCCCGTGCTTGCAAAGACTTAAAGACATTAAGTCACATGAAGACAGCTGAAGTCGTCAGATCGAGCCTGAAGGATCCACGAATCAGAGTTCCTGGAAAGTGATCAAAGCTGGAGGAACTTCGAAGATCTAATGACTCCATGAGAGGGAGGAGGAGAAATAGTGGCTGCTGGACGTGTCTCAGCAAAGCCTGCTGGGTCTCCGCCACCTGAACTGATCAAAGGCACACACACACACACACACACACACACACACACACACACACACACACACACACACACACACACACACACTGATCACTGGCTACTGTTACTGCAAAAGCACTAAGAGCTTTAAAACCAAGGGAGAGTGAAGGGAGGAGAGTCAGATTGAAGGGGAGTTTAGGAGCAGGGGGTCTTATTTCTCACCCCGGGGGGTCTCTCTCTCTCTCTCTCTCTCTCTCTCTCTCTCTCTCTCTCTCTCTCTCTCTCTCTCTCTCCACACTCTCGACATGGATTATCTTTATCTTTAAAGTTAGCCTGAAAACTCAGTAATGTGGCAGATTTCTCACAGGTTAATCCCACAAATGCATGTTTTTTTTTTAATGAATGTGGCATTAAAGAAAAGTGAAATAGACTACTTAATTCCCAAAAAGCTATTCTCTAAAGATTAAAATAATAAACAGACGTTTTCTCACTTGACTGCTCATGATTACAGCTCAGATTTCATCATGTGAACACATTTTGCTTGATTAAATTTCACAATATCTGATCTTTCCAGGTCACATTACAAACCAGTAGGAAAAAAAAAAATCCATTTTGTGGTTTCATGGTTCTGATTTTAACTTCTGAGACAAAACCCAAAGTTTGATTTCCACACAAACTCCCCCTCCCCCCCCCAGCTGGTACTCAGGACCACTTAAGCCTGCTTATCCTCCTTATGGCTGCGTGAGGTAGATGTGAGGCCGGCAGACATTTTTCTCAGAACTGCTGCTTGCTTTCATGATCCCACTTCACAAAGTGGCGGAATTAGAGCGGCTTTATTTCTGGATTCAGGTGCGGTAGGACCGTACGCCGCAAACAAACAAGCGCACACACCTTCTGCACACTCACTGTTATTTGCAGCCCGAACTTCAAAAGTGAGTGAGTGATGAGGAAGCAAGCAGGCACAGGGCCCTCGGTTGCCCCAGAGCATGACTAACAGTATACTGACTTTAGTTTCTTTTTTTGTTCCTCTCCTCCTTTCCCCCCCTTTTTCCTCCCATCTTACCTCTGCTTCTTTAGATGTCTTATCCCTTTATTCCTCTCTGTCTCCTGGTCTCTGATGTACAGTTTGAACTCACAACAAGGGGCTCAAGACGCCAGTTTAGCCACTGAACCCGAATGCAGAAGAAAGATACCACGACTGAGGGAAATAAAGTGCTTCGGACAAATAAGCAGAAGGGGCCGGATGGACAGTGGGGGGGAATTAATATGTTTGAGACCATGTGAATGCTGGTGCATGAAGTAGAAGAACAGGATTTGAAATCTCCCCCCCGAGCGAGACACTTTACCCTCATCAGCTCAGTTGCACAGGAGCCAACAGACCAGACCGCGGCGGTTCTGAGTAGTTTTCAGTTATGTGCTCTTCTTTAGGAAAACTACTGACACGTCCCTGGATGGTCAAAACAACTGAAAGGTTACGGTATCACCATCATTTTTATTGGTAATGCAATAATACTGATGTTTTGATCAATTAATTTTCTTTTAATCCTTAATTTGTGGGACTGAGGGTTCTTGTTCTTATCCAGTCTGACACGTTTGACCTTTGGAAACCCCACAGCCTCCTAACAGGTACCACTGCAATGTGATCACGACACAAGAATGCCGCACGTCTCCCGTCCGCCCGCTCAGCGTGAGGCAAATCAGACAGTGCAGCGACTCCGGTCTGAATAAGGGGAAGGAAAAACCCCGCATTCCCAGATTGTGCTATAATAACTTTCATCCTGGCTTCATCCTGTAAGGCGGCCGGGTCGGCGCTGCCTCTTCGCCGTGTTTACGGCGTTTTATGAGCCGACCCTCTGACCCCCGGACCCGCTTTACTGCCATGGTGACTCGGGGAGACTTCTCTTGTGACTTTCCCAGGGAATCTAAGGAAGAGGTTGCTGCTCTGATCTGAAATTGGTTTTTCTTATCAACACAGTTGCGCTGGCGCTCCTGAGAGCAGAGAGACACAGTGAACTTGAAGCAGGTTCAGAGAGGAGACCACAAGGGATGTTTCCCAGGAAAGTCAGGAAGAACTCAGAAATCCAGCACGCTGCAACAGTTTATCACAACTTTATCACAACAACTGATTTATTAAAAAAAAGAAAAGAAACACTGGGAAACAAATTTAGTTGATCTTTCGAACTTCCTTAGTTCCTTCAATATTTTGAATAATTCCTTGTGCTATAAACTCTGGTACTTGAGAAATTGCCCTAAATATCACATTGTGAACTACAGATGTGATCCACTCCTCATTCCTTATTCAAGCCATAACACTGACCAAAAAAAAAAAACCTTGAATGTGCCGTTTAAAAAAGTTTGGATGACACACAGCTGATTAGATAATACAAACACGTGAACAACATGTTATTTTGGGGACAAAACAAACTGAGTTCTCAAAGCTTTAAGATAAAAAAGGAAAGAACTGAAATTCTAAGAATGTGCGTGAAAAACTGCAAAAATCTCCTCTCAACGCTGAGATAAACAGTGTGTGTGTGTGTGTGTGTGTGTGTGTGTGTGTGTGTGTGTGTGTGTGTGTGTGTGTGTTCTCGTATTTCTATCCTTGTTGGGGCCAAATGTCCCCACAAGGATAGCAAAACGTGGAACGACGTGCCTTGTGGGGACCTTTTTCTGGTCCTAAGTAGGAGAAACAGTGTTTTCTTGACCATGTTGTTGTTACTGAAAAAAGTAAAAGTGCAAAAACATTTCTTTAGGGCTACGCTTTGTTGTGGTGTGGGTTAGGGTTAGGGTAAGGGTCAGGGTTAGGGGCTAGACATGAATGGGAGTCAATGGAAGGTCCCCACAAGGATAGAAATACGAGACTGAGCGTGTGTGTGTGTGTGAGAGAGAGAGACTATGACTGATTCCAGCTGCTTCCAAGTGCAGATACTCTTAAACCTGAGAAACACACGCACACACACACACACACACCTACTGCCCTCCCAGCAAATTTACACACAGCTTTACCAACACAAGAATAGGCGTATGAACAGGTGAGGTAGGAAGAGACAGAAAATAATCCTCCATCATCTTCATCTTCATATTCATGACTCTGACAAGAGTTTATGACCTTTAAAAACAGCAAGTTGACCCCAAACAGAGTGTGATGCTTGTTCATATCTCAGATTCCACATAATTTCTACCATTTTGCTGTAATCCTGTTTAGATTATTATTGTTTTTGAACCATTACAGATTAATCTGAAAGACCAAGGTTTTGTTTATTTGTTGGTTTTCAATAAGAACAAAACCTACATTCTCTTTTCCTTTTCTTGTTTTTAAATGTCTGAATCTAATCTTTAGCCTCTCACTATTTCCTGCCAGTCTCCCTCACAGCTGACTTGACTGAGAGCATTTGTCCTCTTCCTCCACCTGCTTATCAGCATCAAGGAGACTGATTTCCTTATTAGAACACACAAAAAGTTCTCCAGATGAAAGATACTTTGAGATCTTACTTTTATTTGCCAACACATTTATTTAATTGTAAGTACTTCGAATTAAATGAACTAAACAAGAGCACCAAAAGGGTGAATTTTAGCCGCACGTTAAGAGTGCTGCCAGCCAGTGTTGTCGGTGTGTGTCCGTCTCTGTACCTTGTAGGAGTGATGATGGTGCCAGGACATGTCGTCCTCCTCCGACGCGTAATCCACCAGCACTTTACTCTTGGTTTTCTTGAACATTCTTCCGCTGATCGCCCCAATAAAAAAAAAAAAATAATAATAATAAAAGAAAAAAGGAGAAGAAGAAGGCAACAGGATTTCTTTAAAAAGAAATGATAAAAGTTAACCCGCTCTTCTTGGTTCGGGTTTTCTCTCCGGAGCGATCGCAGCGACGCACCGAGGCGCGTTCAACTCCGTCAGGTTATTTTCTCCAGGCGCAAATCCGGAGGGGTTTCTCTGAAAACAACTCATTCATCGGGGTACCAGGAGCCGGATGACGCTCGCATTTCGTTTCGTAAGAGGTCTTTTTGTATGTGTGTGTGTGTGTGTGTGTGTGTGTGTGTGTGTGCTTGTGTATGCGCGCTTCGTGCGTATTTACGCAGGCCGGACCACCTGGACCTCAGACGGTCGCTCCTCCCATGATGCCCCCCTTTACAGTTCCTCGAAGTTGCCATGGCAGAAAGAGGAAGGGGTCAAACTTCTCATCTCCAGCCAATGCAAGCATTCAGCCACACTTCAAAGCTCAATGCAAGTTTTCTACATTCAAATTTAAATGTGATCTGATTGTAAAATGCCTCCCATCGCTTTACGCACATCTGTAATAGATTACACTTGATTTTTTTTTTCATTTGTCACATACACATTCACATTTGGCAGAGAAATGCAGCTTTGCCCACCATGAACAAGAAAAAAAATGACAAAATAAACAAAAAAAAATTGTGGACTATAAAAGAAAAACACAAGCAATATTAGAAAAACACACAAATAGTTAAAAATAAAGCATAAAAGAAGCAAAAAATGGACACATTCATTCTGTGCACACAGGGCAAAAAGCGGTGGGTGTGTAAAAGTGAGAACGTGCATCCATAGAGAAAGTGCAGTTTGTGTTATGTGCAACACTGCGGTACCGACAGACGTGTGTCTCTGTCTGTGACTGGAGGTCAGAGTTCACAGTAGGGAACACGCTCCTCCTGAGTCTCTCCTTCTTGCCTTGATGAGGTGAAGGCGTGGGTTGGAGCACGTCCGGTATTCATGGTGTACCCATACGAATAAGAAGATATTTAAAAAATATCCACATTTCCATAAATTATTACCTGAAGTAGTGTTGCTACATTGCTGCCACACAGCATTGTTTGTCATCACAATAGATCACATTTCGTTATTTTCTATAGGTTTAACCAGTCAAGAGAAAACTGGAAGTGAGCAGAGGTGGGAACCTGAACTGTTATCTGTTCCAACAAGGAACTTCATCTCGTTGCTGAATCTCTTTGGGTCGTTTCTTTATACCATTTCTGAAATTATGATTCTCCACACTTAAAAACTGAGCAAAAAGGTTTTATTCATGTGCTTCTTGTATAATCACAAGTCCAAATTAAAAGGCAAAAGTCATAATAATAGCAGCAACCAAAGTCTACAGCATGTTTGTTTTTTTGTTTGTTTGGTTTTTTTTTTTTACAATTAACCACACTTAGAACAAAGTGTTTTTCAGTTTGAGATCAGAGTGTCCTTAATGGGTTAAAGGCTTTTTAATTTTAAATTTATATTCAACACACACACACACACATGCACACACAGGCACAATCATGCGCATACACAAGTTATTTTCCAGGTTCTGGTCTCATATTTACAGAACGTGTTTGCAGTATAAAAATACAAACTTCCGTAGTCATTTGGGGAATAAATCTCTCTCCCTCTCTTTATTTCCTCCTCAGTCTCTCTCTCTCTCTCTCTCTCTCTCTCTCTCTCTCTCCCTCAAAGCCCATTGACGCCAGAGGAAACAAATAACACATTATGTTGCAGCGCTGACCTCTTTAAATAGCCGCGGTTTAACTCCGGTTAAGACCGCTCACCTGATTCAAAGACCCTTGAATTCCTGTTTCAATGTCCACATTATACTGTAAGTCAGGCGGGAATGTAGGTTACAGGACATGCAAGAGCTTACAGGAAAAGCAAATGTTTTCATTTTAGACAAAGCAGCTATTATTTCTGAGTTTTCTTTCTTTTCTGCCGGGAAAAGAACATTTTTTTAATCGGACAAGGTGCGGAGCAGCGCAGTGTGTAATCTGAGGTTTAAAGCTGCTGTAGTTTTATCACAGGAGGAACAAAGCGGAACAATTTCTACAGAACCGAGGCAGCAAGGATTTTTATTTCCGTGAACTGCAGCAGTAAAGAGTGTGTGTGCTCTGTAAGTGATAGCTGACACACTGTTCGGACGTGTCCATCACACGTCTGCAGGCCGACCCGTCACCTCCGACCCTGAGGGTCATCACAGTGTCAGCTGCTCTTTCGGGAAATGATCTTTGAAATACTTTCCCACAGAATCCCAGTATCCCATGATTCTGGTTTCCTCGGTTGATAAAGTGAATGATATTTCTTTCACAGGTTGTTGGTTCGGTTCCCCATCTTATCCTGATCACTGTTGCTGCAAACAAATTGTGAGTCAAAAATTGTGTATTTAATGTTTTTTTCAGTGGATTTAGAGGACATGTACACAACTCAGATGCCGTTTGTTGGCGACAGTCCGTACAGTGAGTCACTCGTGCGTCAGCTGCTGTGATCGTCGGGACAGTAGGTCAGGTCCGACGGGGTCACGGCAGGACGCCGCTGGGATTAACCCACCTGCCGTTAACGTCTCGTGCGCTGCCAGATGTACAGCACAGCTTAGAGCTGCTGGACCTGGAGCTTCTTCTGGCACGCTGTCAGCTGGACTCACAGTTCTGTTTGTTTGTTTGTTTTGATGCATCCCATCCATCTTCTAGATCACTTTATCCAGCGTAGGACCGTGGATCTGATCCCAGCTGACTATGGGAAAAGGCATCGCAGGGCAAACACACACTCCTATTCACATCTATGAGCAATTCACAGTGAGAGTTTGATTTGCAAGTATTTAAAATTAGGGTAACACTTTACTTGAAGCCCCTCTTTATAACACATTATAAGTAGTTATAAACACTAATACATGATCACAATGCTTTATAACTCACTATACAGCAGTATACAGCATAGGATTAAGGTTAGGGTTAGGGTTAGGGTTAGGGTTAGGGTTTGGTCCTGGCATTGTGATCATCTATGAATGTTTATAACTACAGCTACACATGTTATAATGGCATTATAATGCTTTATGAATGTACTTATAATGTGTTATGCAGGGGGGCTTCAAGTAAAGTGTTACCAAAATTAGTGACAAAAAAGCTTGAGCAGTTAAAAACTGGATGAAAGAACAGGATGCTTTATCACATTACTGTGTGTACACACAGTGCTTTCTGTCTATATTCTCCCTGGACACACCAGACGTACATGTGACTGCACATCGCCGACATCTTGACTTAATTCCCGCGGCGGTGACACTGTACACAGAAGGAGCCGGCCGAGATTAACTGTGACTCGGCAGCGATCTGATGAGACTGGCAGGCCGTCGAATCTGAACCCGCTGGCCGGCGGCGAACATTAAAGCTTTAATTACGTTCACAGGCCAAACTGGTGGGGATGTTCCCGAGAGACGCTGAGCTGAGCCGCGCTGTAATGAACAGCCGGCGTCTGAAGACCGACTTAAAGATCAAACTGTGAGTTTGGTGTGGTGTGAAATAACTTCGATCTGAAGTTAGTGGTGGGAATATGGGTGAATTCAACAATCTGTAGATTTCTTCTTCTTTTAGCTCTTTCCTTTCCATCCATCTTCCAGTGGTAGCCTTTCCAGAACAATCATTGATGGAACGGCAAAACACGTCAGCAAAACACTTACTACCCACAGGCTTCTTCAGAACTGTTTTCTGTCTGATTGGACCTAAAACAAAATGCCTGTGCAACAAATTTCACCACAAGTCAAAGTCAGCTTGAAGCCGTAGCGCAGTTGGTGTTCAGCTTCAGACACCTGTGAATTATAATTAGCTTTACCATTAGTGCAGCTTCACACAGGAATTTGGAAAATACGTGCTCCCTAACTGACGTCGGCGTGCTTTAAATTAAACATTAACCGATTGTTCCATTGACGCTGCAGTTTTACACATTGCACTGCGTAATAGAAGGAACCATTTCTGCCCAGGTCGTTTATCGTCACACCTCATCGGGTTTGCAAACACACACACACACACCTCCTCTTCAGTATTTAGGAGAAACTTTCCAGGAAAAATCGCACGTCTTCGCATCTCGTGTTTCTCCTGAATTTTTCTAAATGCATACAGCATCATACATGCAGAAAATAAAAATATACAGTGACAAAGGCTGTTTCTTGGATTGACTAACGTGCGATGAGCTGTTTCTGCATGTCAAGGATAAATGACTTCTGAGAGGGTTTTAATGAGCTCAAGGACGAGAACATATTTAAAACACGGCTAAGCCGCTCCATCAATGATGAGGAGCCATTTAAAGGCCAGGAGGAATGTGCTGTGTCACTGAGCGCACACACACACACGCACACACACACTAAGAGATAAGTCCACCGGGCTAAAAAGGATTACGCTTTATCACAGCACAACATGTGTTCTTCACTGCGTTTGTGTGTGTGTGTGTGTGTGTTTTTTCTTTCATTTTTCTGCGTAGGTGCAGAGTCAGGGTCAGATAAATGAACTTGATCAAAACAGGACACTCAGGTGAAAATGACTTTCTCAGATTGAAATCTCCACAAAACAGCGCCCCCCCCCCAAAAAAAAACAAAAAAAACAAAAACAAACATCAACTGAAGCGAATTAGTAATGTCCAGCTTTAGAAGTGAAGCACTTAACACATTTTGATGTAAGTATTAAGTATTCATTATGTAAAAGTAAATGATTGTACCCATAATGGTTTTTAATGTGTTACATCTGTCAGCACGGTGAATAAGTAGTATCTGGTTTCTTCAAGACACTCGACATCACAGTTAAACAGCAGCTTTACAGACAGTCTCTCCAAAGTGGTGTCGAATGCGTCTTTAAAATGCAGCATGGAGAAAAGCCCTGCACGCACAGGGAGAAATTCGGTAACACTTTACTTGAAGCATCCAGTATAACACATTACTAGTACATTTATAAAGCATTATAATGCCATTATAGCACGTGTAGCTATAGTTATAAACACTCCTAAATGATCACAATGCCAGAACCTAACCCTAACCCTATGCTGTATAGTGGGTTATAAAGCGTTGTGATCACGTATGAGTGTTTATAACTACTTATAATGTGTTATACTGGGTGCTTCAAGTAAAGTGTTACTGAAATTTCCATATCGAAAGGCTTCCAAATTCAACCGTGACTCAAACTGGACACATTCTCACTTTCTGGAAAGCCACTACAGAAGTACATAACTGTGCTGGTCATTTGAAGTTATGTTAACATAAGGATATCCATTATTTGTTACTCAGACATAATTAACATTTTAAATTAAACGAGTGCTTCTTTTTTTAATTTAAACATATTTTAAGTAGAAAATACTGCATATAAAAACTGGATGCCCTGTGAATATGAAGAGTCTCCGTCATGCCAACTTTGCCTTCAGTTCAGGTATTTATTATCAACCGAGTTGCTCCTGTTTCCCTTTGAGACGTCACTCTTTCTTATTTCTCGTGTCTGAAAACTGTTGTCTGGGTCAGAAACATTTATGCACTGTGTCTCAGCCTCACTCAGAGTGATTGATCTACATGTCCTGTGCGTTGCAGGTGCCTCCCTGCTTCGTCACATCTGAATCTCATGACGGTGCCATCGCCGAGCATCAGAAGAGGCCCAAACAGTTCCTCAGTGCTGCCCAGAGACATTTAAGACATGCAGGACAGAGACCCACCAGCTCACATGCATGCATCGATGCACAGAAACAGTCGTGCACTTACAGCATTTACCTTTAAAACATGTTTTGTGGATGTGCCTCTCGCTCGTTTTCGTCCACCTCGTCACCAGAAGAGACATTTAGCTCTTTGTTGTTGGCTGTAAGCAACGGTAACAGGAGCCTCCGGAGGAGATGGCACGCACACAGACACACAAAGGACCTTTCTGTGTGCGCATGTGTGTGCATCTGTGAACTTGGAGAAGGTGAGACAGGATGTCTTTCAGTCCCCGACTCCCTTCTTTCCCTCCGGCTGGGAATTTCATGTGTAAAAGCAGGAAAGAGAGACAGAAAAGGCACGAGACTGTCTCAGCGCAGTGTAATAAAGTGTGTGTTCCTCTGAACCAAACCGCTGCTGAGAGCCTGATCTTCTGATCTTATAAGCACCATAGGTGTTGCACACCGCCGGTATATTTCCACACATTTTCTCTGTAAAGCTCCTCTATAATCTGTCGGCGGTGCAGCCCTGACTGGATCCTACTGGGCAAGATTTGGGCTTTTTCCAAAGCAGCTTATCTCTTTTAACTGGGTCAGAACTTGTTGCCTCATTCGGCTAGCAGCTAACTAAAAACACCGTGAGACGTCTAATCAACAGATCAGGTCACCTGAGTTTATCCAGGATGAATCAGCACGATAAAACAGTGAGGAATCATTTTCCTTACTCCAGTGTTTGATTTCCACTAAAAACAAATATGGTGTGACGGAGCATCGCGCCTTCTGTGTGAACTGTGAACTTGAGAACAAAATGTTGGAGCGCTTGTTAATCTAAAAAGTGGGACCACCACGGAGGTCAACAAAATACCTCCTTTTTTCATCAGATGTTAGCTTTGCTGATACGCCTGTGCAAAGACTGGGTCACTTCCTCTCCCACCCTCACGAATTTCAACACTTGATTATTCAGTGAAGTTCATGCACTTGTTGCTTCTGTGTGAGAAAACCTTGTGAGACTCTGTGCTGACATCTGGTGCACAAAGAAAGTAAAACTGAAGCTGTTTTCTTTAAAGGTGCTTTGATTTGCATTTAGCAAGATTCACACCGCTACAGCAAAATAAATTCACCGTTAACAAGACAAAACTCCCACAAGACCAGTTTATTTCCATGTATTTATACAGAAAAATACAATATTTACATTCCAACAAGTCTGATGAGACGTTTGAATCACCTGCAATATAATTACAGCACAGGTGAAACACTGTAGGTCTGTTTTCATCACATTGGATTCACAAGGGGAATTCCATTTTGGTACTAGTCGCAAAATCAATCAGCTAAACTATGAAAGCAACAATACATAACAACACATGATCATGGTTTATTTAAAAACCTTTTACAAGCATCGATACATTCATTATACATACCTATTCACATGGTTAAGAAATGTAAATAATGACATAATGTTATTACGATATAAATGACTTACTCTAACACTCAATCGCGTCTCCCTTTCAGGGTCAATAACCTTTCACCCCTCTGAGAATAATCTGGTCTAAGGAGCATGTATGATAAGAGGATCTTTCACACTGCAGACAGTCCTCTGACCTCTTAACAAGCTAATTTTACACATTCATAATGCGAAGAGGCTACAGAACAGTCGTCTTCATAGCTTTGATTCGACCGTTCGTTGCTGATACATTCATATGCTGTCAAAGTCATGATAAAGAAAAAATAACAAGCGTGCACAACTGCAAAAAAAATAACAAAAAGAAAAAAACTACCTACGATAAGAGACCTGAGGGGTCATTCAGCTACGTTCGCCTTGTCTGACGTGGAACTGGGAGAGATCCGGGGGGATTCACATGCTGGTCCAGAGGGGTCCAGGGTGGCTGTCCTGGACCCTCAGCCTGACCGCAGGCGGGTCAATACAGCCAGACGTCTCCCAGTCCGAGCTGGTAGCTCCACGTCAACAGCTACTAATCTCATTCTGCATCCAACTCCTTTGTACATGACTTTATACATGTTCTGTACACATAAAGTGCAAAATAGCTTTTTTTTTTTTCACATTTCAAAGGTCACACATTTGTTATGTTTCTGTTTGTAGGATTTTTTTTATCTTTGTGCATTTATTTAAGCTAAATATAGTTTTTGGTTCTTGAGCAAATTGTTCATTTAGAGAAGGAGAGGAGAAGGTCACAAACTCATTCTGTCAACTCCAGAATCAAAGTTAAATCAGGAAGTGAGATTCTCTGAGTTGACGATGCTTCTGACGTGTTCCTGCTCGATCTCACTGGCTGTTCTGCGAAAGCAAGCTGGATTGGAGAAATCCGCATTACATCACAGGTGCTAAAGAAAATACTTTAGATTTTTCACAGGTCTAAACTCAGCTGAGTCTGTAAAGAACAAGAACTTTTTATTTTTAACATGAAATCTGTGAATTTCTTCGGTAAGTTCAGACACAAGACTATAGAGGATTGTGGTTCAAAGCTGCCTTTTGTTTGTTTTGCCTCTTTACATTCTGTTAAAAACTGCTGTACAAGGAGGTAGATTTAAGAGGTGCATTTTTTAAAAACTCTTCACTGCACCCTTTAAGGCAAAAACCTCATCAACTAAAACACAAAAAACATAACAAATCACAAACACGGACGATATTAAATTCAAACCACACAGAGAGTAACATTAATTGGGATGCAGAAAGAACAAAAAAATCACAAAACAGAAACATAACATCACGTCAGTCAATACTGTTGAATTTTAAGGTTGATATTTTGGGAATTATTCTTATTGATCGTGGCCTAAAGGCATAATTTACATGGGTTTATATATTTTTCGAAATTCAACTATTGATTATGCAGTGAGAAAAGCCAGCTAATAATCTGTGAAATTGGTAGAAAAAGTGCACAAAACTTTGCACAGATAAAAAAAAAAAAAGTTTCAATGAAAAAAATTCTTCAAAGTGACCTCCTGAAATTCAGCCTCCTGTGTGTGTGTCCTCTATCCAGCTCATCTGAACAGGTGAGTGGCCGGCTTGTAGTGCAGCGTGAGTTGGCGGGAGCTGTACCCGGACATGCCGACCCCCATCAGACCCAGCAGGGCGGCCACGCGCGGCATGACGAGGCCCTCGCGGCTCTGCAGCACCGTCTGAGCCGCCTGAGTCTGAAAGAGAGGGCAGGGGTCACCACAACCACGCTTCCAGGAGTACTCACGTCTGGGCACTGACCACGCCGCAGGGTCAGCGACCTCCCTCCTGACCCTGGCCGCAGGAGAGTCCTCAAGGAGTGCAAAAAGTATTGCCTTGATCGTAAAATAAACTAAATGCTGATCTTTAGGTAACAAAGATAAAGAGCTTCATATGTAAAAAAACAAGCACAATCCATTCTGTGAGTTTCTAAATGTAGCTTTCGGTCGGTGAAATATCCACCGTCACGGTGCCTGGGAACATAGATCTCATGCCATACCTCTGGAGATCCAATTAGAGGGCATTTACCTGACCCTGGAGGAGCTAAGACTTTTCTAATTCAAATCCATTCAAAGACAGGCTGCTCTAATCCTCCGCTCCAAATCTTCCCATGACACACACTGAAGCAGCTTTTTGTTGGGCTATTATTCAAAACAAACTTTAGTAGAACAAAAAATGCATTTTGTTTACGTTAATGGTGTAAATCTATCTATTATTCTGTCAGAAGAGACATTTTCTTGGTTTAATGTCTACAACCTAGAGCTCTGGTTGCAACATCACAACAATTGTAAACAAATAAACATGCAGGTTCTGGACTTCAGGGACTCCAATGGAATTTCTCCCTCTGCAGATTCCCCTTGATGTCTATTACTAATCTGAGGAAAGACGCACCATACGCACCTGCAGGTATCTAATATATCCCGGAGTCAGTCGAGGGATGCGAAAAAACATTGTTGCTGTTTTCTCCAGTGATTCGCAGCCGAAAACACTAAACCCCTCAGCAACAAGCCCGCCAGGCTTTGTGCTAGGCAACTTTGTCAGCAGTAATCCCTCTGCTTCTTGGGGTTTCTTTGGCCTCTGTCTTCTCTGCCAGGCTGAGGGTGGCAGCAGCAGGTTTCCCCTGTGTCCTAACACACACACATACGCACACACACACAAAGACACCCACACGCAGACACACACACACACACTTGTCCTGTGATGATCTATCTGGGGAAATCCAGTCTCTGCAGGTGGTTTATAAAGAGGCGGCTCCGTTGCGTAAGCTGATCACATGGTTCAGACTGTGTTTGCGTTTGTCTGCATTGTTTGTATTTGTGTCATTGATGGATCAGCAGTCGCTGGTGTCTGGGGAGATTATTGTTGTTGTTTAAGAGATGTTCTCAGCCCACTGTCCACCAAATATCTGGGGAAGAGACGGATAACCCCATCAAGACAATGCCGCAGTGACGTCTGAGGGGTAATTGTGAAGCTCTTTTAACAATTACATCCTATTGAAGGCCGCCCCACTGAGACAAAGCACAAAGGATCACAAATGACTGTAGGCAGGCAAATACTGAAAAAACAAACTGAGTGTGCCTGTAGTCTAGTCTGACTTTTATAGGTATACAGTTAATCTATTTTTATGGATGAGAGATAGGATTAGAAAAAATCTGCAAAGCGTTCAACACTTCTGTCAATATACAAATTGTTTTGGACATGTAGACATGAGCACACACGCATTTTTCGATTATATTTGTGATTTTGCACTACCAAACCTCTGGTATCACGAGACTCATCAGTGAAGACATGCAATGCAGTCAGTAGTGACATGTTTGCTTCAAACTGCCTCACAAAAAAGACCTTCAGTTTGATCCCTCTGCTATCTTTGGCATCTTTCTCACTGATCACATTTTGAAAACACATCAAAGGGATTCAAATTTTGTCCATTAAGGCAACATGTTTTGTCACGATAATGACGTCCTCTCTTCTGCCGTTTCTATCTCACAGAAACACGCAAGCAGTTATTTTGGACAATCACGAAGCTCCAAAGCCTTATAATTGTTTTGACAGACGGACAAGGATCCTTTACTTCACGCGCCAGGAACAGATTAGCCCTATCTTACTGACATGCAAGACTGGTTAAAGCAAACTCTAATCACATTATCACACAATAAACAAGGTAATTAGAGATTTATGCAAACTTGTATTAGCTCATTCTCACCGAAATATGCAAGCTCCTTGAACACGATTGCCAATTTGCCGCACTCACATGCAACAAAACAAGCCAAAAGAAGGTTCACCCTGAGGTCAGCAAGGTTCCCTTTTTGTGAGCAGCATAATAGGAAGATGAATGCAATGCAAAAATACCTAAAATCCATCATTTATTTTTAAAAGGAACATAACAGCACATGAGATGCTGAAAAGAGAGATATTTTAAAATATATTTTAATATGCCGGCAGTAACACATGTTAATAAAGTTGGCACAGAACCACTGCGAAACACACTTCTTAAAAAAGTCTGTAAATGTCTGAACAGTCATTTGCTGAACTATTTAGTGAATTCCACTCAAATCTTGTTTGATGCAGCACACATTAAAATCTCAGCTCATAAGAATAGCATCTGTTTTTTTTAAGTTGTTAAATTGCTTCAAACTATTGTTTGGTCAGTATGATTTTAAAAGTAATGTGTTGTCCATTTCTCTGATAACTTTGGCTGAGACCATCAGAGCCACTTTGACTGCAAAAGATCACAATTTTAATATTAGATAATTATTCTTGAAATATTAAATTAATGAAGAAAAATGCTACAAATGTGAGAGTTGGCAGCTATGGGTAATATAACAAAATCACCTCTGATATGGGTACAGTTTGTAGTTTGCACAAGAGCCTGAAGTGGCAACACTTTGTAACACTTGCAGTGCATTGTCTTTTTCAGCCTGAAATCTGGGATCAACAGCAGCAATACCAACAACAACAAAACTAAGATAGATAAGATATATAAAGGAAAAACAAATCCAACAATGAAAAACAGAAAAAAGAGGGGACATTGACACCATCATAAAGACAAACAAGGGGATGACAATAAGTTGTACTCAGATATAGGCAAACAGAACTGTCTGTTGACGTTCTTCCTACATTTGAGCAGCAGGGAAATTAAGTTTTTCACTGCAGGCTGTGATGAGGTGGATTTTGTCATGTGAGATTAATGTATATTGAATTTGGAATTGATAATGTGATTCACCAGAAAATCATTTTTATAATCCATGAAAATTCAAGTCTTTGCAGTTTTAAAATAAGATAATGCCATGATCACAGGCCTGCCATTTGAAAGGTAAGCTTCATTTAGTATTTCAAAATGTTTTTCTGGTATGTTTTAGAGGGATTAGAAATTTAAGTAATTTTGACCTACACACGTGGACAAAATTGTTGGTACCCTTCGTTTAATTAAAGAAAAATTCACAGTGGTCAGAGTAACAACTTGAATCTGACAAAAGTAGTAATAAATAAAAATTCTTTGACATTTAACCGTTTTATCCGTCTCTGTGATTTTTCATCAATTTTCCTCCAGCGGCCACGTCCAGGAAGGTTGGCTACAGCCCCATGAATCTTGAATGTCTGAATATGTGCAACTGTAGTCACAGGAACATCAAACATGCTTGTCCATAATTTTCTTTCTAATCTCCTGAGACATCTCTTTCCTTTGCTTCCTCTGGTCCATGTTGCGTGTGGTACACTTCATGTGACTACCTGTCACCCTATATATGAGCCCACTGACTGATTACAAGATTGTAGACACCTGTGATGCTAATTAGTGGACACACCTTGGATTGACATGCCCCATCATTCTCTTTTCTAGGGGTTCCATCATTTTTGTCCAGGCCTGTTTCTTGAGTTTATTTTTAAAATAATTCTGTTGAACCATGGTTGAAAAGCAGTATCTGACTTTCATTAGTTAAACTTCATAGAATTTCTTTTATTATTACTTTCGTCAGATTCGGGTTATTTCTCTAACCAGTAACCACTGTAATTTTTTCTTTCATTAAACAAAGGGTACCAACAATATTGTGCACGTGTGTAAGAGCCACAACATACATTGAGAAGACAAAAACAAAACAAAAATCTACATAGTTGATGTTTAAATTTTGTAACTTTGTTACTTCACTTCTGTCGAGATTGTTTCTCATTCAATTAATAAACTTTATGCATTTTGTCACCTTACTACATTTTCTAATAGGCTAATTTATATTACATTTATTGTTAAATTGATTACATTCGAGTGTGTCACCACATGTACATTGATCAAATTCTTTTAGACTTCCAGTTATCCTTCAACACAGTCTTTCCTCTGAATATAATAACTTTGTGGTTCCAGAAAGGCACTTTGTGGGGGATGAAGTTGTGTTTATGTATTGCTTTCCAATATCATAAACCTTTTGGCGAAAGACAGACCGTTTTGCGGGTAATTTTAGATCTTTCGTAATTCCAATAAGGCAGTTGTCTGGACAGTCGCCACGTCAGTGACGTTATCACTGCGCGTCGGCGGACCCAGAAGGGCCCTTGAACGCTCTAAAAACAGAACGCGGGCTGAATGTAAACATCAGAAACTTTCAGCCTTTACGACAAATTTTTACCTTCAAATAAAGGCATTACAGGAGAATCTGGAAACACATGTGGAGGAAACGTTGTGTCGATGCTTTATCACCTCAGAAGAGTGAAGTTTTTCTCCTGAACGGGTAAAAACAGCAGCAGGCTAACATATGAGCTAACGGCTAAATGAGCTTTAGCTGCGCAGTTTCGTTTCTGTGGAAAGCAAAACTCTTCACATCAAGCAGAAAATGACATTTTTACGCTTCTGCTGAAATTTGGCATTACAGTACATCTTGCAGTCCGACGTAGCCCCAACATCATATATTCAACACAACTTGAAAGGCGGCGCCTCAGAGTTTGCGATTTTATTTAAAGCTACATTCATTGAAGTTCATGGAATTTACTGGGCTGTATGCTGTGTGTATGGAATAGATTGTGCAACGTGTCAATATCAAGACAATGCACGAAAGGCACTGAACAAACATACATCCAAAATAACACCAATTGATCACTCATGTATTACTATTAATTGTTTTAATTATTATTCTATCATAGTGGCCTACTGTCGAATTCAAACAAGATCCCATGCTTTCAACTGCAGTTATTGACCTTGTGTGTTTACTTTTTCAATGATGACTTTTTCAATCATTAAATCTCACGTCTTAAAGTGGGGGATTATTCAGTCTATTATTCACTAATCCGTCAGTAAGAAACACAACTCATGATGTGCATGATTGTGTCATCATTATATACAAGGTTATGTGTTACCTCACCATGTGGAAATGGAGATGCAGGTGTTTTTTCTAAAGTGAAGTTGCTTTCAGTAACATATGACTTTGCTGTGAAAAACTCACACATGTAACTAGTGACTGCAGAGTGTGTGATACACAAAGAATTTGACATCTTTCTTCCATGTTGAAACATTTGATTTGTTTTGTAATTCCATATGTTGCACAGGACGCCCTGCTTGTCATGAAATTATTATTTCTGTTGTTCTTGTCTGCTTATTCTTTCTCAGCCATAATGAAGCGAAGAACCGATGCAGTGTTGGCGCCGCTGCAGCGGACGAAGAGACGCCATGATGACAGCAGCTCCGATGATGAAGAATCACAATTATCCAGACAAGGTGGACTATTCAGTGTCTTTCCTCTCCTTTGATTAATTTCAGAACCCTGTATCAATGGAAGATTTCAATGCTCCTGATTAATTGGCTGTGCATGTCCATAAACTGTCAGAACTGCTAGTTTGCTGGTCTGAATTGCTGGTTTGAACATGTGCTCTTTTATCCACTCCAGACTCCAGCCAAAATGACTCCCTTAGTGACCAGGAGGACCAGAGACCGGGCTTCTCCAGACCCTCCGTTTCTTCATCGTCATCGTCGTTTGATGCACAAGAGACAGATAGTCATGCCTCCTCTAAGTTCTCGATGTATAACAGTGTCTCGCAGAAGCTTATGGTAATATATTACATTTGCCAGTATTGTGGTCTCTCCTTCTAAGCAGTATTTTTTACTGTGGGGTTTTAGAAATAGAAATTTCAATTTGTGCTTATTTCAGTGTATAAGTTGCTGTTTTTAAATGTAATTGTAGGCCAAAATGGGCTTCCGAGAGGGCGAGGGTTTGGGGAAGTTTGGCCAAGGACGCAAGGAGATTGTGGAGGCCTCCACCCAGAGAGGGCGCAGGGGTCTCGGCCTCACCCTGCAGGGCTTTCAAGGAGAGCTCAATGTCGACTGGCGTGATGAACCAGAGGTAATATCATCACTCCTTTTTTTTTTCTTGTTTTGAAATACCACGTGATAATCAATCAACTGTCAGTTGCTGGTATTATAATTGTCTTTCTCTTATTTCTTCTTTTGTTTTTCGGCACAGCCGAGTGCTGTAGAACAAGTCAACTGGTTCCCTGAATGCACCACCGAGATCCCAGATGCAGATGAGCTGAGGGATTGGATGATTCTCGGCCGGGTAAATGCACAATGAAGCCTCACTTAAAGAAATAGAGTTCAGTGTTCCCGCATTTTCTCCTTGTTTTAATTGTGTTTGTTTTTCTCTTTTGACAGCAAAAGCTGAAGATTGAAGATGAGACAGAGTTTTGCACAGAGGATCTCCTGCACACTCTTCTGCGGTGCAAAGTGAGTCAAAACATTTTGGCACATTTAAATTAATTTGCTTGATAAATTATCCACAACAGTGTATGTTTGCATATTGTAGACAATATGGGAGCTCCAGTTTACTCCAGTCACCGATGACTGACAGGTCAAATGATTATTATTTTTTAATTGTGCACACATGCCCGTCGTTTCACCACAAGTGTGTCGACATGATGTTTAGACAGTATTTGACGACCTGGAGGGGGAAGAGATGAGGAGAGCACGGACACGCTCCAACCCTTATGAGACGATAAGAGGAGGCATCTTCCTCAACAGGTCAGTCTTTAGACGAACAAGAGCAGTTTAATGCATTATGCCAAATAAAGCTGTTATTTAGTTCTGTCCCATTTAACTGTTCACATACTTCAGTTTTAATATTACTGTGCAGATTTGCATTTCTTTAAAAACGCTGACAGGTTGTATTACGTCCTTTCTTTATTTAGAGCGGCGATGAAAATGGCCAACATTGACCACTGCTTCGACCATATGTTCACCAACCCAAAGGAGTCTCAAGGGGTGAGCGGATCAAAGCAACAGCTGATATGTGCCGTGGATCGGCCCGTCTGAACAGATGGTGAGATGAAGCCTCTCTCATTATGTAGAAACCCGTGACGAAGGACCGCGAGGGCGAGCTTTTATACTTCGGCGACGTGTGCGCGGGACCGGGGGGCTTCTCGGAGTACATACTGTGGAGGAGACGCTGGCACGCCAAAGGCTTCGGCATGACACTGAAGGGACCCTGCGACTTCAAATTGGAAGATTTCTATGCCGCACCGAGCGAGCTGTTCGAGCCTTATTACGGTACGTCAACGAAACCTGCACTCGAGGCTCCAGAGAGGGGAGAGGCGACGGTGATGAGCGATTCAGTGAAAGCTTGACCTCCGTGTGTCCCAGGTGAGGGCGGGGTGGACGGAGATGGGGACATCACTCGGCCCGAGAACATGACCGCCTTCAGGAACTTCGTCATGGAGAGCACCGAGCGACGGGGGCTCCACGTCCTCATGGCAGACGGGGTGAGACGCCTCCTGAGCGGGTCCACTCGCTGACCCGATCCTGTACAAATAAAAGCAGTGCAGCATGTATGAGCTGCTCAGTATTGTTTTTTTGAGAAACCTTAAGTCCTCTGTACTCTATAAACACCAAAATATGCTGAGATGCTGATGTTGTATGTCTGAAAGCAAGCATATTAATTGTTCTATCTGAAATGTAGCTTATTTTATTTTAAGTTGTTAAAAGAAGCTCTCACAAGATGAAATGTTGATCAGCGCCTCTGTTTGTAGTACTGTTCAATATTCGTCCTCTGGGGGTCGCTCTTTCAGTAAAAGTGGAGGCCATTATGCCACTGAGTCACAGAACTGAGCAAGCAGATGGATCATACATTTCAATGTCTTGCTCACTGTTTATTGTTTCATGTGATGCTTGTGTTTCACAGGGCTTCTCTGTGGAAGGACAAGAGAACATCCAGGAGATTCTGAGCAAGCAGCTGCTGCTCTGTCAGTTCCTCACGGCGCTGTCTTCGCTCCGGACAGGTGTGTGTTCAAAGGACTCAGCGTTCTCTCTAAAGCATTGGAGAAGCACAGGGGGCGATGCGTTCATGCTTCCAGTCAAAGATCTAGCGTTTGTCCTTCATCATCTCCAGGGGGCAACTTCGTCTGTAAGACCTTTGACCTCTTCACTCCCTTCAGCGTGGGCTTGGTCTACCTGCTCTACCTCTGCTTTGACCGGATCTCTCTCTTCAAGCCGGTCACCAGCAGGCCGGCCAACTCTGAAAGGTGTGCTCACAGCGACACGCCTGTGTCTGTGAACCACATTCAGTTCAACGAAGAGTTTCCGTTTTCCCCCCCTCCAGCAGGCGGTGATCTCTCCCGCCCTCTTCGTCCACAGGTACATCGTGTGCCGCGGCCTGAAGCCCGGTTCCGACGCCGTCAGGGAGTACATGTTCAAAGTCAACTTGAAACTGAACCAGCTCAGGAACACAGACACAGACGTGACCGATGTGGTTCCTCTCAGCATCATCAAGGAAGACACGGACTTCTACCGGTTCATGGTGAACTCAAACGAGAGGTAGAAGCATGGGGGTGCTGAAATCAGCCTTTGGCATTGTACATCGATCAGAGCAGCTGACTCCTGTCTTTCTCCACGCAGCCTCTGTGCCGTCCAGATCAAAGCCTTGGCCAAGATCCACGCTTTTGTCGTCGACCCGTGAGTATTCATTGTCGCAGGCTTTTGTTTTCCTCAGTCTCTCTGTTTCACTATAGCCTCAAATGTTGTAACAATGTCTGAAATCTACTGTGATTTCTTCAGGACGCTTTCGGAGCCGCGGCAGGCCGACATCAGGAAGGAGTGTCTGAAGCTGTGGGCGGTGAGCAGAGAAATCGGCCCAGGAGTCGACTGAAGGAACACGATGATGCTTCATCTGGGGCGTGTTTATTATTCACACTGCTGGTGTCGTTTTCTGTGCATCTGTAGGTCCCAGACAAGGCCAGAGTCGCCCCGGCTTCTTCAGATGCAAAGTCCAAGTTCTATGAACTGATTAAGGTGAGTTGGATTGAGTGGATAGACTTTGATATACATCACATAATTTTTCTTGGCTTAACTTTTGTTCATTCTCTGGCCCAAATCAGTAATATTTACAGCACAGACTGTTGGAAAATGGTTGAATTTTGTGTGAGCGGCTCCTCTCTTCTCCCGGCCGTCCCCCAGGGTTCGGATGTGGAGGCGTTCCAGTGTAAGCTGACTCCCCTCACCTCCACCACCCTGGAGAAACTGCGTCACATCCTGGACCACAGGTGCATTGTGGGAGGCGGGGAGCAGATCTTCCTGCTTGCGCTGGGGGTGAGTCCGACGAGCCCGTGTTTCGCTGCGTCTTGGTGCAGGACGAGCTGGAACGAGGCCGGCCGGCTGAGACGACTCCTCGCTGCGGAACGCAGACACTCTGCAGCGTGCGGAACAGGGCTGGGCGTGATGTTTAAGCAGTTAGGCGTGACAGAAACTCGACCATCTGGCTAAAAGAAGTCTCCTTTGTGAGGAGTCTTCCTTTCATGTGCGATAGCATCTTCCAGCCTCCCTCTGTCACCGCTACAGTGTTCCATCCATTATTGGTACACAGGCCAGTTTTTTTATCAAACTCAGATGGTGTGAAATTGCTCTTTTTTTTCTGGAATATGTTGAAAGGGATCTGGCTGGCTGTTTCATTCACACTGGAGTTTTTTTTTTTTTTAAACTCTTCTGAGAGGTCTTAGATGTTATGCACACGATGGCCTGCGGTCGAACCTGTTTTCATGTCCTTATCTGTGTTGTTGTGATGATTTTCGTAGAAATCTCAGATATACACGTGGGATGGAAAGCTGCCCGTGCGCTGGAGGAAGATGGAAAATTTCAACCTGGAGCTGCCAAGAGATACACTTCTGAGTGTGGAGATTGTCCAAGAGCTGAAGGGCGAGGTGACTGAAGGGGGTTGATAAACTGAAGGGAACAAAGAGAAATATGAACGATAGAAGTACAAAGTCTTTATGGATGTTATTACAGAGACTGTAATCGAATTAATGGTTTGTTTGTGTCATTTTTCTTGCTTTGTGAACTGTAATCTCTCTGTTTGGGCCTCAGGGTAAAGCTCAACGTCGAATCAATGCCGTCCACGTCATGGACGCACTAATCCTGAACGGCACTGATGTCAGAGATCAGCACTTCAACCAGCGGTGAGAAACTCTCCTCCCCGTCCTCAACAAGACCAGGCTGGTTTTTCTGACTTCAGTCAGTCTCATTTATTAAAACGTCTGCTTTGTTAGTTTGTTTATCTCAAACAACAGTGGAAAAATATCTGCTTGTTTTCCTGTGAATTAGTTGAACAAGCCTTGCTGTATTTCCAGGATCCAGATGGCTGAAAAGTTTGTGAAGGCCGTGGCGAAACCCAGCCGGCCGGACATGAACCCAATCAGGTACTGAGTCCACTGTGTAACCTGTGATGCTTTTATTAGAAATCCATACTAAAAACAAAAATCCTAGAATGTATTTCATGATTGTATAATAAATGTTTCAATAAGTTGTTTTTTTTTTTTTTTCAAACCAGAGTGAAAGAGGTTTACAGGCTGGAAGAAATGGAGAAAATCTTTGTCAGGTAAAACACAAATGTTTCTCCCATATAGGATTTTGTATGATACAATAATGTTTTTCATGTGTGTCGAGATTAAAGGTGCATTTATGTCCTTCCTCATGCAGGCTAGAGATGAAGGTCACCAAGAGTTCGGGGGGCGTCCCCCGACTGTCCTACACCGGCAGAGATGACCGACACTTCCTCCCCACGGGCCTCTACATCATCAAGACCGTCAATGGTGTGTGTGTGTGTGTGTGTGTTGTGTGTGTTGTGTGTGTTGTGTGTGGTGTGTGTGTGTGTGTGTGTGTGTGTGTGTGTGTGTGTGTGTGTGTGTGTGTGTGTGTGTGTGTATGCTCCGCAGCTGTGATTGTTCCGCTGGGAATTGGGAAAGTTCCCAGATGGAAATGTTCACATGACAACAAGCAAACAGCTGACACGACAGTCCCCCGAACATCTGCAGATATGTAACAATGACAGAGTTTATTTCTCTCCATATTTGTTGCTGGCACACTCTACATCAGGGAGGTTAATTAATAAATAAATAGCATCTCTTTTCACTTCAGTTAGAACTAGTTCTCACACAGATACAAAATACTTTCCACATGTATATTCTATTGGCGTTGTCTCTATTTCTAGTAAAATTAGGTGTCTGGTTGCTGTTTCCCTCCTCAGAGCCGTGGACAATGGCGTATAGTAAAAACTCCAAGATGAAGTTCTTCTTTAACAAGATGACCAAGGAGTCGACCTACGAAATGCCGCCAAACTCTGCTGCTCCGTTCCAGTACGTACCGTCCTCCCTGACAAGCCAGCGTTCTGTATTTTATTTCATTAACGGAGCCTTGTTTTTATAATCTGTCTTTCTCCTCAGTGTTTGCCACTCTGAGAGACTCTTCTGGGCCTGGGTAGACGGGGTCATAGTTCACGACTCTCAGACCCGGATGGACCCTGAGAAACTGTCCAAAGACGACGTGCTGTCCTTCATCCACCAGCATTATCAGCCCTGAAGACTCGGAGGCTCCGGATGTCACCGGCCACATCATGTCCACAGAATGCACTAAGAGGTGGAGCAGAAAGAGTCCTGGAAACGGGAACATTGCAGTTTATTCATTTATATTTAATTTGGCAGTAAGAGAATGGCTTCACAGCTGATCGCCGTGAGTCTTCTCTTTTCGTTGTCTGGTAAAATATCAGTTAAACTGCTTTATGACCCTTACCTCACTCCTCCATATTATCAGAGAAGTCATCTGGTTGCTGCTGGAATTTCGCAGCTGAAGAGATTTTTTTTTTTTTTTGTTGCTGTTTGTTTGCTCCTGTTTCTCGTTCTCGCATTGAATTATTTCAATTTCAGGACTTTTGACGAGCTGGTTGGTCTTTGTGAATAATAAAGAATGCAATGTACGTCATCACCACCTTATGGAGACTGGTGCTGCTGTAGTCTCTCAGCTGAGCTGCATGTCCCTGTAGGTCCAGTTTTTCTAGCCTTTCAAGCATTGGGTGTGTGCGTATGCGTGTGTACATACAATGCATTAGCAGCGACAGTGACCTGGGATCCACGCCTCTCTCAGTAAACACAGTCTTGTTCGCTTGTTGTGCTCCTGTTTTGAGCTTGACCGTTCTCCAGAAGACCCAAGCATGTGGTAGCCTGGGTCTCCACGCAGAATCTGCCGCTAAACCCGCAAATACGAAGCCAGTTTTAATGTTCATTGAAGTGACAGATGTAGCAGCTTCCCCCTGTTGATACTTCCATCTCTCGCCAAGCATGTATGTGTGTTCGCAAATCTAGAAGGAATTCTAGTAGTTTTCATATTGTTTCTGTTCTTCTGATATGATTGTGCCTCCGTGTTATCAGTTTTGTTCTCAAAATGCTGCAAGTTGGTTTTTTTTCTTCTACTTCATGTAACGGGCTCTGAATCCATTTTCATGTAAATAAAAAGTGTTAATAAATGATTTTTGTTCTTCATATAATCTCATTTCAGCTGTCTGGAAAAATGGTTCTCGACTACAGCTCAAAGAATATGTAGTCCTGAAGAAAGAGTTAGAACGTGATTTGTTTGATCCAATTCTAATATTTATTTATTTATGCTTTCAAATTGGACTGTAATGATGCTGACCTTTGACCTTTGGTAAGTCACCAACTTTAAAGAAATCACAAGCAATACATATTTCTTTAATACATGAAAGTCTAACACAGAGGTGTCAAACTCATATATGTTCAAAGCCACAAACAGCTCAGTTTCATCTTGAGTGGGTTGGATTGGGAAAAAAAGTTCCACAATAACTATTAAATTGAAACTTTTTAGTGTTTCTTTGTTGTACTGCAGTGTGTACATGATTAAAATGACTATTTTTACAAAACCAAACAATTATCATACTAAATTTCAACATAAAGCCGATACTAATAATGTCTTCAGGTGCAAAATACAGTGAAGTGTTCAGAAAACTTCTCCTGCAGCTGTTGCATCATGCTGAAGCTTGTTTGTGCTACTCTTAAGAAATAAAAAAAAAAAAAAAAAATCAAAATTTTCTTTGAAATGTTCACAATTTGCTTGGTTGTCCAGATGGGAGCCTCGTTTGGGTCGAATTTGGACCACTGGCCTTATGTTTGACACATCAGATCAGACACAATTCGATCACTTCAGGGATCATCCTCAGTAATTTCCATATATAATGAGCTCGTGGGCTTTATGCAGGCTGCTAACATTTTGGCGCCAACAGACGCACTTCAATTAATGACGTAACTCACTTCTGTCTAAAAGATAAGCGGAGAAAACTAACTTTTTTCAAGAATTACATCATAAACAGACTGACAGTTGTGACGTTTCACTTTCTCGTCCAATCAGATTTCAGCTCGATGAAACCGGAAGTGAAGTTACAAAAACAAACTCGCTCCACGCCCACTTCCACAGCAGCGAACGGACGCGCCTCTGAACAGGTGAGTGATCGTTTTGTATCTTTATTATTACAGCAATAAATCAATATCTTATAAACCTGATGCTTTAGAATATTTATCAGGGTTTTAAAACATCGTAACGAGCTGTAAGCACTGACGCTGCATTCATGTTTCTGTGTGATTTTTTTTTTTTCTTTCGCAGTTGGGAAACTTGAGACTTCATTATTATCAGGACTTTGTTTCTTGCTGGGTTTCAGCGACCTCCAGTCATGTTTAAAGCGGTGCAACAAGCCTTGTTCTCCTCTGGACTGCAGAACCCTCAGTTCACCGCAGCGGAGAAACAGGTAATTGTTTGAGAGCTCATCTCGTTAAAAGAGGAGAAATCGGACCTTTGCCCTGATGTGAACTGCTGTTTGTCACTGTCACAAGACTGGTGTCACTTTAGGGCTCAGTAGGTTAGGAGTCATTTTAAAACGCTGATTATCTTCTTTCTCCTTTTTGAGTAAGAATAAGTTTACTGCTCATGCTGTCTCAGCAAATTACCTGCTGTATCAATTGAAAGTCTTGCAGCAGGTGAATTACATCACATTATATCCTGTGTGGTTCAGGCTGACCAGGGGACTGACGGACAAATTTCAGGTGTTGATCAACAGGAACATCATGCAGATCTGGCGGCCAAGAAGAATCTGTGATGAGGATCTTTGGAAACAAACAGGGCAGTGGCTGATAGAGGAGAAGATAAAGTAACTATAGTGTGGGATTAGATTGGTCACACACTGAGGAGGCCAGATGGATACGTGGCCAAGAGGGTCTTTGAGTGGAACCAACAGGGTAAATGTCAGAACTAGAGGAGAGAGGACTTATGTGGCCTGAGGCAGAAGATACTCTACAAAATATGGTCAGATGGTGATTGGTTATGAACGACTTATGTTACATCAGGAACAAAGAGGATTAAGTAAGGAACATCCCTGTCCTTTAATTATAATTTCCATTGTAGACCTCACTGGACACGGCTGAGTAAAGGTTTTAGTACGATACGGATGCGTCATACAAACAAAATGTGTACAGAAAGCTCAGCAGAGCCTTTTTGTTGTGATCATCCTTCACTTTCAAAACAGCATCTTGTTCTGTGTCACTGGCAGCCTTTGAGGGAACTCGGCAGGGAGGCTGTTCCAAACACGGAGAACGATCCACAGATCTTCTGTGGATTTAAACTGGCTCACATCTTTCAGTTTGTGCTTTTTTTTCTTCTTCATGTGATCCCAGACAGACTGTATGATGTTGAGATCAGAGCTCTATGGGGTGTCTACCGTCACTTCCAGAGCACTTTGTTCTTATTTATGTCAAACACAGCTCTCAGTGAAATCTGCTGTGTGCTTGAGGTTGTTCCGTGCTGCAGAATAAATCTGGAGCGAGTCAGACGCATGAATTCAGAGGCGGACCGTGGGTCTCAGTACAGAGGGGGCGGAGCATTCTCGACGGGCCCTTATGATAGTAATTTTGCCATTCAAACAAAACCTCATGCTACCATCAAAAACCACACTAATGCTCACTTTTATTGAGCCAAGCAAACCTATATGCCTCAGAAAGCAGAATAAAGTCACAAACCAGTTCACAGACTTGTTTTGAAGAACAAATACACATACGCACACGCACACGCACGCACACACACACACACACACACACACACACACACACACACACACACACACACACACACACACACACAAATGCAGCCTGACAGGTGTCAATCACAGAGCGTCCGCTGTCCATGGTGCTGAAAACTTGGATAAAAACTCACGGGCTAAATCTGTACCATCTTTGATTCAGCTTGAATATAAAATGAACACAGCTGGTCTAAAATTACACAATCTATTCAGACAGATATAGACACAGCTATCCATTTCGGAATTCACGTATATTAATTAGAAAAAAAATAGACTTGGTGGTCTCTTATAGTTGAGAGCAACACAAGGCGCATTCAAATATCCAGGTGTTTAAGACCACAGCATTCTGATAAAGATAATATTTTTGAAGGTTTCACTGACTCACCAGCGGCTCCGATGTTAGGTTTTGGGTAGTACCGCTAGCGGCTAGCATAGTGTTTAGCATACTGTTTAACTTTCCTCCAAAGAGTTCAGATCAAGTGCAAAAGAAAAAAGTCGTTAATGCCGCACAGTCAATCAGCGCTGGCTTACAGCCCTGATGCATTCATGGACAGTCGTAATGTAAGAATTGGCAAATTGGAGCCCACACTCATATGCGTATACCTTCTCGCACACACTGCACATTTTATTATAATAATTTATTTACGAGTAAACGTGAACACATCACATGAAACGGGGCCCTATGACCTTGTGGGCCCAGGGGCGACCGCCTGCTTGCCCCCACTCTGGCTCCGCTACAGCATGAATTACAAGCTATTCTTTCATTTCGCATGAGTTTTTTGCTATATATGTGATGAAAGTGTCTTTATTTCCACAAACTCTAAACAATTACTACTAAACATCCATCATAATCCAGATGGAGCTCAGAGGTCTGGTTTTAGGGAACAGGTGGTTATATTTTTACATAACTGAATTCAAAAGCACTCCCCAAAGATCCTGTTTGTTTCTTTATTTCTCATTGCCAGGATTATTTAAATGTGTTGCATCTTCCCAGAGTCATGTAATCACTATGAAAGGCAGCTTTGTTCTCCCTATGTTTGTTTTTTACAGACATGATAAGAACTGAATTTGGAAGTAAAAATAAAATGGAGAATCAAGAAGGTGGTCATCTATAGAGCTCCAAACGAGTGTTTTTTTTTTTGTGTGTTTTCTAGGGACAAGACTATGAGATTCGCACGTACCATCCTACCAAGTGGGTCAGCACCACTGTGAGTGGGATGGATCTGGATGCAGCCTCTACTACCGGCTTCTTCAGGCTCTTCAACTACATCCAAGGAAAAAATCAAAACAGTGAGTTTTCATTCAATATAAATCCATTCCACACACACACACACACACACACACACACACACACACACACACACACACACACACACACACATACACCTACAGACCATTTAAAGTCACAATTAACCACAGACAAACCTGAAGAAGCTCTGAAATGAAATGCCATCTAATTAGGTCGTGTGAACAAGTGTTGCAGACAACTTCAGTTCAAAACAGAGAAGTGGATGAATAAATGCAACAGAAAGTGCTCTTTAGCTGCTGCTCAGCAGTTTGCTGCAGCACCGCTGCCATCGTCCCAGTCAGCAGTTTGCGGGAGCCTTATTTATGAGAATATATATTGTTCATCGAACTGTGACGAGAGTGGGTTGTGATCCGCGATCGTCGTGTTGAATCATCTTCAGCTGTCGCACATTATGGTTTTCCTGCCGCGGCCATCTGGTCAGGTGTCATTTTGCACTGTGTTGATCCACCAGCTGGCAGCTGGCTGTTTGTGTAGAACATTCAACATCTGCACATCTTACATAAGATGTTTGACCGATCAGATCAGCGTCAACAATTTTTTTTTGTAATTTTTTTTTTCTCCTCAAAGATGACGCTGCAGTGTCCACCTGTTTGATGCGGGCCGGCAGTTTTTCTTACGGAGTCTTTTCTTCTGTTTTCCCAGAGACCAAAGTGGAAATGACGGCTCCGGTGACGTGCCGCGTGGTGCCGGGCGCCGGCCCCGCCTGCGAGTCCCAGGTCACCGTGTCCTTCTACATCCCGCAGGAGCATCAGGAGAGTCCTCCGGAGCCCAGCGAGCCGGACGTGTTCGTGGAGCACAGGAAGGAGTTCACAGCTTACGTCAGGTAACGGCCAACGCAGCCTCCGAAGAAAATCAAGAGGAAGCAGGGAAGCCTGAACTTGCCTCCTTTTCATCTGCCTCCTCAGGACGTTCGGTGGTTTCGCCAAAGAGAATTCGAAGCGCGAGGAGCTCCTGAAGCTCCTGGAGAGTCTGAAGCGTGACGGAGTGGAGCACGTGGATCAGCCGTTCTACACCGCCGGCTACGACAGCCCCTTCAAGCTCACCAACCGCAGGAACGAAGTGTGGATCCTCCAGAAAGCACCGGAGAAGTAGAGAGGTCAAAGGTCACGTCCCGACACACCAGCTGCAGCTTTAATATACTCACATACAACAACAAAAGAACTTCCACATTGACTAAATGTGTCTATTTTCACTACAAGTTACTGATTTAAACTATGATCACTGACAAGCACCAGATTAGAGTGATGTTACTTATTTATCATGTTATGAATCTGATTGGCTCCAAACATACAAGTTAATGAAGCTTTAATTGCGTGATTAAAAAAAGAAACTATTGTGCATTAATGAATCAACCCCACAACATCCTAAAACTTTTGGACAATGTTGTGAAAATTAGCAGACAGAAAACACTTTTTTTATTTGGTGCAGCTTTTTCATGAAACAAAAAACCTTAAAGTGCCTATTAATTATTAATTGAATAAACTACTTGAACATATCTTTTTAAGCTTTTGTGTCTACAAGTTGCTGCCTTTTTTTCTTTTCTTTAAGCATTTCCTCTACTTAATTTAAATACCATCAAATAATAAAATATTTGTTTACAAGCCAATGCTCATGTAGGACGCAGAAATGAAGCAAAGAGTCACATTTTCTCTCTTGAGTTGCACATGAAACAGACTGTAAATTCAAATTGAACTTGAACTTTGGGGTGCTTTGGCTCAGTGAGCAGTGGGATGATCTTTGATCCATATAAAAACAAACTTTTATGTTCAGTTTGCATTAATACGAGGCTTCAGTACTTTAAGTTGCAAGTATAAATACTTAAATGCACTAGTCATTTTTATTTTTACATTTCAACCACACAGTCACACTTACAGAAAATATAGGATGAGAAATTACTTTAAAATTCAGAGTTTTGTTCTCTGGAAGAACATGCAAATTCAAACTGAAGCCAGTAAATTCTCACTCCCGATACAACCGTCTACTCTTTTTTTTTTTTTCTCTCATTAAAACATGGCTTCACATCCACCGGCTGCCGAGGAGATGCTTCCTTGGCCTCGAGCAACGTTCACGATGTGTTTTCTTATGAACAAAGCAACCTAAGCTGAACATTTCACATCACACAAACACAACCTTTGCATATCTTCAGCTCTGAGCCGAGGGCTGAGGTAACATGTTGCTGACAGATCGGAGTAAATTCCAGCTTTCTCCACCTCGTGATGGACTTTCCAGTGAAAGCTCATCTGTTACACTGGAAAGGAAAATAAAAGAGGAATTGAATGCTATATTTTAACTTTGGAACCCTGAGGATGGGAAGTTGTTTTTTTCTCGGCGAAGGCTTGATTACTTTTACCGGTGTTTAATAACTTAGCCCCAGGGCTTGTAAATGTCAGGTTTTTGGCCCTCCCTGGTCTGTGCACCCTCAGATGAACTCATGTTTGTATAGTTGCATAGGTGTGGACTGTGATCTGTGATGTGGGACTGATTTCACCCAGACTGGAACGTTGAAGCGTCTACCTCTGAGCGGCAGCTGTGAAGTCTGACAGCACATTTGATTCCGCTGGCTTCTTGTCAGTCGGTGCAGGGAAGGCAACTCTGCTTGGATCCCTGTCAAAATACTGATGCATTTATTTATTTTTTTCTCATCTCAGCCGGATTCACCGGGCAGACTCTGTTTGCACTGGTTGCATAATTGAAGCATTAGTTACTCAGGCTCAATAAATCATTGATCACAAACTCAATAATGACAGCTAATATGATCATTACCCTGTTTTTTTTTTTATTCTTGCTTTCATTTGTATATACTGTGTGCTTTTGTCTACATCGTACTTGATTAAGGGAACAATGCCATAAATACTGCACACGTATAAAAGAAAAATTAACTGAAAGATGTAAAGGAATGTAAAATCCATCCTACTGATGATTAAAAGTTGTGAAATGACACTCTGGTTATTTATTCTTCCCTCTGCAGTGTGTGATTGCTTTTGTCAGCCAGCATTTCATTTCACGGCTAACTTTCTGACCACATTAAGCTGTTCATCCGATCCGCAGCAGATGAAGCTCGGCTGTTTCCGCCACACTCCGCCGATCGTGACCTTTCTGTCCGCTGGATGGATCCCTCCTCTCACCTCGTCCTCTCGTGCCCTCTCTGACGTCGTCCCCGTCTGCTGAGTCATTCCATTTATTTGTGGCTGAATTGTTCTGAATATCATGTTCAGACACTCAGCAGAAAACCTCGTCTTTTTTTTCCCCTTTTCTTTTTTAATCCCCTGCATACACTCGCGCTCGCTCCATCTTCGTCTGCTGCTCGCCGCCCGTATTGATCCCATCGGCTGTGCCCGCTGAGGTGAAACATTGCCGCAGAGAGGAAATGTATAATGAGGCTCGGCGTTTTAATCCAGACGCCACAGCGCATTTTAATTTCACTTGCCCTCCCACCCATCCGGCCTGATTGAGACTTAATGTGGAAACAAGAGAAAGCCGAAGATTCAAACTGTAGCGACGCAGTTCTCTCGTTTTCCTCCATATCACATAGCGCCAGGATGGGCAAGTGTGGGAATTTAATTTCATTTTGTCCACACTTGTTCCCAATCTCGGTATGAAGAGACTCTCAGTGGCACTTTCAGATGCAGTTAGACGTAGAGCCTTTTTAATCAGTGTTAGAAGTCGTTTCCAAAGCCTTTCCAATCACTCTCAGAACAACATTTATGTTTAACGGTTGATTCGGGCCACATTCAAGAAACAAAGCAAGGTTTGTCTTTTGTATCACCTGTTCAACTCAGCTTTTTACCTCAATCTGTCAATAAAGTTATACTTACTGTCTGAAGTGAACTCTAAAGTCTAGTTTCACTAATTTGCGTTCATTTTTAATTCATGTATAACAAAGCTCGCCAATTAATAAGTCTGTCATGTCTTTTGGGGACGTTCTGGGGCGCAGGAGGACAGAGGGAAGCAGTCAAGTGTTAATAGCGTGATCACAAACAGGATCATCAGCATTGATTTTTGTCTTGACGGACAGATGGACGCCGGTGTTCTGGGGGCGTCGGGGCAGGTGACCGTCTCCACTCCCGTTTCCCTCGAGGACACTCGAATGAACGCTGAGAGGAGGCAGTTTGACGCTTAAAGATGAGGGAGGAAAGGCAGGCCGGTCACTCTGGATGGTCGGTTTGGTTGCTGCCGTGAAGTCAGCAGAACGGTTTATTCTGGGCAGATCTGTAATTCACCGAGGGCCCTAATGGGATGTCCAGAAGGAGACATAAGTGATGACCCCACCGGGGGGGGTGACGGGTGAACGATGGCCTCTGGAGTTTCCCAGATGACAGACGAGCATGGGCGCCATGGCGACGGCGCTAATGAGGCCATGATTTGAAGTGCTGGGCAGGCAGATAGCCGTGAATCACACACACACACTCAGATAAATGACACACAGACACACGCTTTAAATATCACCTTTTTTTTTCTTTATTACACAGACATACACAAGAGCGTTAGCGTCCCACTGCCTCGCCACTCTCTCACGTCCCCCGCCCCATCGTTTCACAAGTGCTCCGAGATTGAGATGTTTTCCCGTCACCAGGTGACGCCCGCCGCCCGCCGCTCGCCCACGGCCGGGCGGGAGCTGGGAGACACACTTTGGTCACGGGTGATTAAACCGCTGGGTGTTATGGCTGTTAGGAGGTTATGAAGTCTCACGCCTGTCGCCTCGGTTCGCAGCCGTAAAGGGGCTACATTTACTCGTCTGAGAGCACCGGTTTGGGATTTGCATGACTGCAGATTAAGGGCGGCTGAAGGCCGAAGCATAAATATTGACATTATTGCATTTGTGGAGCGCGTAAAAGAAAAACGGCCCTGCTGGGGTCAGCTCGGTAAATGCAGCCCTTTGATTTCTCTGCGAAACCCTTAAACCGTTGGTTCAAGTGCCTCCTGACTCCGACCTCCTGGCGCCCTGCCATGTGGAAATAAATAATCTACAAAGAAGAAACCACTCCCCTTCCGGCAACCGCAGGGCTCGAGAAATGTACAAAGTCTCCCAAAATAAGTCAAATGTTACTTAAAACTCACTTTCTCTATTTACATACAAGAACTTATAAAACTGCTGGAGGATAAACTTAAAAGAAAAGGTCAACAGCATCATAGAAATCATTTCAGCCCTAAAAGGTCTATCAAGAAACTTTCGGCAAAGCTAACAGAGGGTGGTTCGGACAGAGAAGCGCTCACACTCTCGGATTGTGTTCGAGTCCAGATCAACGCTCGCTTCATTCTTCAAGCTCTTTGGTAACCAACACAATCACTAAAAGACCCCGACTATAAAATAAGATTTATATCTTAAGTCACTCTTTGCTTTACATTTGTAGATTCATACCTAGCTCCTGAACACAATTTATGACATTTTCATGAACTAAAACAATCGTTAAAACACACTTTGAACATAAAAAAAACAAACAAAATAAGAAGACCTATGCACAGTGTAAAATCTACCAATCAAAAATTGGTTAATGGAGATTTTATGAGCCTTTTCAACTGAACGCATTAACCCTTTAGGTCGAGCCTTTACACCCCCGACTCTCGTTCACTCCATTCCGGTCTCACGGCGGCAGCGCTGAGCCGTCACGAACACGCCAAGCTCTGCATACGAAACCACTGCCCCGGGAGCAGGAAGTCCAAACTCACAGGGAACCGGAGCTGAAGGAGTTTCCACGGCGCCGTCCGCTGTGCTGCGTCTGCAGCACCGCCAGCCGTTTGAAGCTCACACCTTCAAACCCTGCTAGTCACGCTTTTCTCCAGAACTCGCAGGCAAGAAAAAAAAAAAAAAAAAAAAAAAAGCAGAAACGGAGAAGATTCGCGAGGCGGGAATCCAAGCACACCTTTAAATTCCTCTCTTTGCTATTCAGCTACGTTGCACCAGCGAAGACAATCCAACGGTTTGTCGCTGCTTTCACTTCACCCTTTGCTCTTCAACAAAAATGGAGGAGCTCCATAAAAAAGAAAACATATAAAAAGAAGCAAAAACAAAGGAGAAACAGACTCAGAACACCAGGCGTTAAACAGAAGAGGGGAAAATCAGCAAAGAAGGGAAAGGATGGTGGTGACGGCGGTCCTGGGAAGCGACACACTCCTCTTTGGACCGCTTCCTGTCCACTGTGTTGGGGCGAGCGCTGGCCTCAGGTCAGGACCTGGCATGGCCGTTCCCTCAGGGTGGAGCGCGGAAACAGAAAGGTGTAGAGTTATCTCCTCCACCCGCTGCCCGGCTGCGACAAATCAGTTCGGCTCCCGGCGTCCCCGGCGGCGGCGGCGCTTCCACCTCTAACTCCTGCTCTCGTCGGACAAAGTGCCGTTGGAGTCTGAGAGGACGGGCGGCGTCTGAGCCGCCGGCCCGGACAGGCTCTCCGCCACGTCTCCGTACTCGCTCTCGGCGAGCTCCCCCTCTCGCTCGCAGATCACCGTCATGGGGCTGCTGAGGATTCGACTGCGCGCGTTGTACTTGCTGCTGGCGGCCGAGGGCGGCGTCCGGGAGCGTCCGTACTTAAATCCGCCCATGGAGAAGGGCGAGGAGTTCGGCGAGGAGAGCGCCAGGGCCTCGTAGCGGCTCCACTCCTCCGTCGCCCGCTTGCCGCGGCCGGGGGAGGCGGAGGGGCTGTGCGGCGCCGTCGGCGAGGACGGCGAGCCGCCGGGGGGGTCCAGAGACGACTCCGAGCGGGTCCGCTGGAAGCGCGGGTCGGTGGAGCGGAGCATCTCGGCGGCCGACATGCGGAAGCTGGTCTCGGAGCGGCTGCCCTTCTTCAGGAGGAGGGCCTTGAAGGTGTCGCTGCTGGTGGCGGACTTGCGCAGGTTGCGCTGGATGGAGCCCGACTGGCGGGGCAGCGACGACATGGACCCCGGAGCGGGGCTGGTCGGCGTCGCCGGTGGGGACTGCGGGTGGCTTCCCGACCTGGACTTGTCCTCCTCGGACTCCCTTCGACCCAGGACCTTGCGTTTTGACCTGTGGACGGACAGATGTTGACGAGTCAACTGCATGTTTGGCCAAATCCTCGTAACCACGGTTAATTAAATTAACTCTTTTAGAGCAAATTCCTGTTAAACTGAAAGAAATAGAAGGGAAAAATGTATTAGTTTGAGGAGAAAAGCAACGTTTGGGACGGTTTTGTCAAGAAATGAGGACAAGCGATTCAAATTAGGCTGCAGTGCTAAGGATTTCCTACATGTGAGCAAAAAAAAGCTCACCCTCAGTCATGTTTCTGTTGCAGCTTAAAAAAGATTACATTTAAAACTCTGTAGCCCACACGCCTCAAATCTTTGTCCCAAATTTGCCATATGTCGGCTCTGCCCGCAGCAATCATGTGTCAAGGCACTGATCTGACTGAGTGGTGGGCACGTTTAGAAAAAAACAGCTGAAGGGGAGGCAAGAATAGGAGGTATATTCTGGTTTAAGAAAAAAAATAAATAAATAAAAAAGTCTGCACACACCGCATCTCTGCAGAGGGGCTCACAAGCGGCACAATGATATTAATCAAAAAACAAACTGGGAAAAGAGCCCAAAGCAGTCTTAATCACAGGAGGACGAGTCAGGCTCCTCTCGGCGGCGGCGGGGGGGCGGGGTGGGGGGCATCGGAGTCAGCGACTGCACCACTCAAGTCTACACTGTCGATAACTCCTGCATCAAAGCAAAGCAACAAAGCTGCAACTGAAAAAAATAAATAAAAGACACGAGGCGTTATGATGAGCAGGGAATCAGCCTTATTAATCTGTGATGCGGGGGGGGGGGGGGGGGCTGCGCCGAGGGAGTGCTAATCCCAAGGTGGCATCACCGCCGCAGTAGAAATTAGGCTGGCTAATTAAAGGGAAGGGGCTACTTGCCACTCCGCACCTCTCTAGTACTGCTGCCACCCACTGCAGGCCTCCTCTGTGCAGCGGAAACAAGAAACATGTTTAAAACTGTCGATTCTGTGAAAAGAAACTGATCCTGCGGGTTGAAGGGAGCAGCGAAGGACACAGTGAGACAAGGTCTTTTAATCCTCAGTTTACCTCCACAGAGGGAAATTCTCCCCTTAAAAGCACAGGAAGCTGTGAGAACCTGCTGAAGGTCAAAACAAGGGGGACGAGCGAGAAGCTACGCCGACTCTCTCTCTCTCTCACACACGAGAGCAAAATATGTCTGTGCCCCAATTCCAACCTCAGATACATCGTCGGCGCCTGTGAGCTCCCCCGACACGCTAGCCCATCAGCATTACATAACACTCTCCTCACACGCGCACACCTGAATTCAGGCTGCCATGATAGCGCCGCGCCGCGCCGCTGATCTCAGTTAAGACGGCGAGCAAGGCCGCGATTTAAGACCCGGCTCGGGGCGCCGGATCGATTCCTTTCTCTTGGCTGCGTTGCATTTGTTTTGGAAGGGGCCTCCCTCGAGACATGTTGTATTTTCTGCTACAGCTGTGAAGACATTTCACTCCAGGTGTTTATCAGTCTCCTTTTTCAGAGAAAGTGAGACAAGACAAGAAACATGGAGGGGGAAAAAAAAAAAAAAAAAAAAAAAACGACGAAGGGAAGAGGAAGGTGAGATAAAGAAGGTGAGACGTAAATTTTTTGCACACATTCAGCTCGATTAGCATCAGTTTGTGCCCAATTGGATGATTAATTCCTTCCACAGGTGTAGATCTCCACACACTTCAGCAGCCCTGCAGACAATCAGCGATCCAAATCTGTAAAATGATTCTATAACATGCTCCCTCCTGGCGAGGTGCGATGGAGGAGGGAGCGCGGTAAACAAACATCGTTCCTGGCATGAGGTCCCTGCACGCACGTCCACAATTACACCGCACAGCGAGTCTCGATTCAACACGTGACGTGGGCTTCCATAAATACACAGACTGTCTGTCCTGGGCAGGAATAAAATCCCGTGAAATGAAATCCTGTGGCGTTCAATTGAACTCCGACTGCCGCACGTGACGGCGAATGGCAAAACTGGTGGGCAGCATGAGAAATTTATGTGCGCGCTCTCTCTCTTCAAAGCACATAAGCAATGTGTGTCAGAGAGAGAGAGAGAGAGAGAGAGAGAGAAAGGAAGAGAAGAATCTCTCCAGCGGCCTCTAACCTAGATTAGGACCAGAGGGTGTCAAGGAGTTAAATAATGGATGAAGCAACAGTCTTTATTCTCCTGCTGAGAGCGAACGGTGATAATACGACAGCGACAATAGACGTCTCAATAAATATGTGGATTAAATGGCTTCCTGAACGGATTAAATAGCTTCTTGAACGGACCCCCACATGCTGCAGTGTCCCACTTGCTCGACACCGACAGCGCGTCTCCCTCCCGGTCTGGAGATCAACCATCCTGACAGATGAGCGCGCTCCAGCGTGGGACAGCGGCGGGCGAAGTTATGATGGAGAGGTGGAGGGCGGGAGGAGGTTGACGAGGAGAGTGAGATGGGAAACGAAATGAAGGGGGTAAAAAGGGGTGACGGGGGGGTTCAGGAGTGACATGTCGAGGTTTATGAGGGCAGCGAGGATGAGATTCTGACAGAGGGAAACGGGGAGGAGGGAAATTGGAGTGCAGTGGGGAAGAAAACCCAAACAAATAAAGAGAACAGGATGACAGAGTAGGACCAGCTCACAGGAATAAATTATACATCGGGAGTATGAGTGGGGGGGAGGAGGAATGAAGTTGTTGTAGTGCGAGGCAAAGTGACACACGGCGGGAAGCGGCGGCGCGTCGTCGTACCTGTGTATGGCCGCGAAGAGGTCCTCGGTGGTCCGGGGCCGCGTGGGAGTCGGGGTCACCATCTTCCCCTCGGGCGTCCCGTTGGAGGACGGGGCCGGAGACGCTTCTGTCGCGCTGGATTCGAACACCTCACCTGAGCCGAGAGAGACGCGCAAGTTACATCCGGTCCCGCACAGTTAGGGGAGATGGAGGGAGAACACAAGCGCACACACTCATGAATCCATCCTGCCGCATTAACCTGAAGTGGTACGGAGGAGGTGTTCCAACGTCTTCTTACATTCTCTCTCCGTCTCGAGATTCCCTCTCTTTTCTTCTTCTTCTCCTCTTCCCTCCTCTCAACCTCCGCGCTCACGTCTGAGCTCCCACTGCCAGAGTCGCTGCAGGCAGTCTCACTTTACGCTCCCCCCATCCTCCCCTTCATCCCATTGCCAGATCCCTCCCCACCTCCTCCCCCTCCCCCCCCTACGATGGAGCCCCTCCCCCTTCTCCCTCCAACCACAAAAAGCATCCCCCCCCTCCCTGCTCACCTCATGGAGAAGAGTGGAAAGAGACAGAGCAGGACAGAAGCGGAGGGGATGACAAGGAAAGACTGAAGATGACAGATTAACAAAAAAAAAAAAAAAAAAAAAGGCAGACAGGCAAAAAAGGATATCTGGAGAGAGGGATGGAGGAGAGGAGCGGAGGCTGAGAGAAATAGCAATGCGGAGGGAAAAGAATTGAAAGGAAAGACACCGTGAGAGAACTCTGCCTACAAGAGAGAGCAAAGAGGGGGACGATTTCACAGGACTGCAGCGCTGCTGTCCCAGTGATAAGCTTCCTCCTCGCTTCTGTTTTCACAGCTTTCAAACCTTTAAAAGCTTGTGGCTTCAAGTTTGTCTCCCTGAGTTTGGATGTGAAAATTAATTTCATAGCTGCCCGAGGAGCCGGCCACAAATCTGGCAGGCGGCAGAATCTTTGTTAACCAGACAGATTTATGGGAATTCTTGCTTCATTTGAAAGTCGTCGTCTATCCTGAAGCGCATATGTATCCTGAAGAGTTATTTTGTGTTTAGTCAGACTCACCTGTGTCATCCTCCTTGGAGCTGATGGACCCAGAGGTGCTGCTTGCTCCGTCTCCCTCCTCCTCTTCCTCTTCGAGAGTCAGTCCGTTGGTACAGAACCCTTGGTCAGTACTAGCGTCCGGATAAGCTGAGACAGAGACGTAGATCTCATCCTTGAATTGTGTGAATATTTCGTTGCTTTCTGAAAGCTCTTCCTCCTCCTGTTGCTCGACTTCTTTCCTGTGAGTCAGCGGAGCATCTACTTGGTCTTCTGCCTGTAGCAGAGCGGTTGAGTCCTCGAGTCGAGCCGCAGGCTTTTCACCGGCTGGTTGAGAGTTGAACGTCGGGATGAGGGAAAGTTTGGGTTTCTTTGAGACGGCGGGGGGCTTCTGTTTGACGGGGGATCTATGAACACTCTCGGAGGAACTGACCAGTTCTTCATCATTTCCACTTCCGTTGATAAGAAAGCCACTCTGGTTGTCAGCTTTCTCAGTGACGGCACCACAATCGTTTGTGTCGTTTGTGATACTGCCGTCTAGAGACAACTCATCCAATAGCTTTGACACCGGTGACGGTGGGCAACACTCCGAGTCTTCGTACGAAGAGCCGCTCAGCACAGGCAACACAGATGGCTGTTGCTGAGAGTTACAAGTGTCCAGGATCAGGGGCTTGAGACCCTGGAGGAAGTCTAATCCCACTTCCTGAGTTTTAACGTGGTCCGAATTGCCATTGATTTCTTTTTCTGACTGCTTGACAGAACGGAGCTGAACACTCTGGAGCGCAAACGGGGTGATCAACGGCTTAGGCAGCCTCGGCGGGCTGCTCGGAGCTGGTTTGGGAACCTCCTTCACTGACGTCTTAGCAGATGGGGTGGAAGAAGCGGGGACAAAAGCAGGCAGAGGAGGTGGAGGAGGGGGCCCAGCACAGGACGCAGGGGGAGGCGGCGGAGGGGGGCTGAAGCTCCCGTTAAAGGAAGAACTGGGGTGGATCAGAGTCTCGGGGGAAGGAGGAGGTGGAAACTCTGGGGAGGTGGAACAAGCAGAGAGCGGGCTCAAAGAACTGCCCTGGGCGTTGGGTGGTAATGGCGGAGCTGGGGGAGGCGTGGAAGAAGCGGAACTTGGTGGTAAAGGAGGAGGGAAGGGTGGAGGTGGGCTCAGAGGGGTGCTGGGAGCTGAAGAGGAGGACAGCAGGGGAAGCTGTTGAGGAAGGGCGGCAGAGCTTTTGAGCGAATCCGAAGTGTTGGAGGAGAGCGATGTGGACGAGGAGGAGATGGAAACTGAGGAGAGAAGAGACGACTTCCTCTCTGGCACTTTGGGCTTCGGCCGGCTGCCTGACGGGGACATGGACCTGACGAAGGCGGGCACTGGAGTGCCAGCCGTGGGGGTATTGGACTGGCTGGAGTAGCCACTGGAAGGGGAGGTCAGCCTGTGCACCCGGTCCGGGGAGGAGGTGGAGGCTTTGGGCTTCAGTGGGACGCTCCCTTCTTTGGCAGGAGGTCCAGAGGCCTGACTGCAGCTCTGGACGTGTCCTCCGTTCTGCACTCCAACGTGAACCTCAGCTGACGAGTTATCCGACGCGTGGCCCGGCGGGGTCTGCGCTCTCTGGTCGGTGAGGTTACGGGGGTAGTCCATGTAGTAGCCCCAAGAATCGGCATAATCAGACCGTAAGCTGCTGGTGTCACTGTGGGCGGGTGTCACATGGCACAGCGAGTACACATTCGACACGCCGTTGGAGTTGGTCGCTAGCGATGCCGCAGAGCTGCCCGCGCTGATGCTGCTCTGACTGCGTGGGCGTAGCACCCAGGGGTCGTCGTAGTCGCTGCTCGGGCTGTGAGAAGGTGACGAAGGTGAGGCGCCTTTCCCTTTCCCCCCTCTCAGTCCGATCTGTAAGCTCTGCTGCAAGCTGGCGATTAGAGTCTCACTGAGCATGGCGCCGTTAGGCTCATTAGTACCACTGATAGCGCTGACACCGCCGAGGGGCTTCTTGGCGCCCGGCTTACGTCGGAGGGAATCTGTACGGGCCGGGGGCAGCGGGGGCTTCTTGGACTTGCGAAGCGAAATGCTGCGGGATAAAGAGCGATCGCTGTACAGACTCCCAGTGTCCTCCTGACTGGCCATCTCCCGGCACTCGTACATGCTGTGTCTCGTGGCGCGTCCGGCTGCCACTCCATGTCCACTGCCGTGACTGCGGGATCGTAAGCCCGAGTCCAGGTGCATGGAAGTGTAGTATCCGTCGTTGTCCTGGGAGTACAGGGAGCTGGAATCAGTGGTGGTCCTGGAGGAGTGGTGGTCCAGGCTGCTGTACAGCTGGTTTATCGGAGTGGAGCAGCTGGAGGTCAGAGTTCGGTGCGGAGCGGCCACGTTTTCCGGTGTGTCGTAGATCCACTGTTCCTCCGGCAGACAGGACGGCGGCGTTGGAGCGAGGGTGCTGTGGCTGTGCACGCTGCCTTCTGAGTGGCCAGACTCACTGGCGGACGCTGTGGCTTTAAGATCACCGTCTTGTAGCGTGTGAGTCGGGGTGGAAGTGGCCAAGGCTGGGTAGGTAGAGCTGTGCGCGAAGCCCGCTGGACTGGCGATCAGGGCGTCAGAGTTGGTGGGAGTAGCTACACTGAGCGGCCGAGGGGTGGGGTACGCCGAATTTGGGGAGTGGGTAAGCTGACTGGACTGAGAACTAAGAGTGATTATCTCGGAGGAACAAGACAGGGTGGCATTGGGGATGTATGAGGTGGAATAAGCGGCATGAGGAGAGACTGCACAAGCTGGACCTCCGCCCCATTCGCTGGACTGCGTCCCTCTGACCTCCTGCGACTTGGGCCGGGGCAGCGTGCCTGTCCGCGGAGCATTCCTCATGTGTACCACGGTGTCGTCCACCTGTAGCTTTCCAATCTGTCTCGGAGGCTGCTCCTCCGACTTGATGGGTGTGCTGCTGTAGATGGGGTCGGCGCTGAGAGACACTCTGGCACCCTGTCGGGGCAGACTGTGGAAGCGCGAGGGATCGCCGTTAAACTGATGCGGCAGCATGACGATACCGGAGCTGTCGCTGCTGCAGACGGATATGCTTCCTGTGGACGAGGAGGCAGATATGCCGGCCATTTGAGCAGCGATTCCCTGTCCTCGCTGAGCCCGGATTCTTCTCATGGACGGGGGTACGATCTTAATGTCCTCCGTCTGGCAGCTGGTGTCTCTGGTCTCCGAACGGCGGAGTGTTGAGTTCACACTCCCGGCTCGGGTCAGAGTGGAGTACTGTCCTGGGATGAACATGGAATGCGGCCGTAGTTCTCCGCCACGTCCTTTTGCTGTTACCAAAGAGAGAAAGGCATTAAGATAAATATGTGGAAAGCGTGCATTGCTCTTCTTGTTAGGTCTTTTTTCCCCCTCCAGCCATAAACCTCTCTGCTCCTCTGCCTAGACTGTCTGCTGAACTGTAGAGACAGACAGGCTAATTAATCTGATTTGCTTTAACCTGGTCTTGTGTGTTAATAACTTCTGGTTTTCTTCAGTGGGCTGGAGAGGTTACGAGGACAGACAGAGCTCCCTGCGATGCTACTCCTCCTACTCTGACATTAGCTTTAGTCTGAAAAACAAAACAGTCTCCTGGGATCCAGGACATGCAGCTGGCGAGGCACGAGGCAGCCAAAAAACAAAAACACACACACACGCACGCACGCACAGAGAGACAGAGACAGTCATACACGAGGATCTGTGCATGCACATACAAGCTGACATGGTCATGCACAGTCAGGAAGGACACAACACACAGAACGAGCAGGGACAAGGACACGTAGAAATGCAGATATCAAAGAGACACACAGAGAACATACCAGCCAGTAAACAATGCGAGAAACGAGTTGCGAACCGAGAGAAGATCCCTAATGTGTCTCCCATCTGTAGAGCCTCTCCTATTGATGCTCGTATTCCCAAACATGCACACTCCTGTGTACTTTCTTCTCCCTCGTTCCCTGTCCCTTCTCGCTCTCTCTTAAACCCCACACACACTCTCTTCCCCCCCTTTTTGCTAAAAAGCTGGACTGACAGCTTGGCTGCTGCTGCAAACTGCGATAGATTAAGCTGCAGGTCTACTTCGCAGGCAGCTCGAGTGCAGAGAGAGGGAGGGATGGAGCACTGGGACAATTACACCGGCCCAGTAATCATGACATTCAGAGGATGTCATCAACCGGGTGCTAACAACACTTTCAATCTCCTTTCCGATCAGCCTTGGTGATCTTATCGCGCGGAGAAATGATAGTTTGCTACAATACTGCTGCTGTCCTGCGGCTCAGTGATGCACAGATAAACATTAGCCATGTGGCGATGCCAGCAGAGCACAGTGTCAGCTTAGTGGGTTTAGTGCTCACTTAACACCCAGCTCTGTTGAGCCACCAAGGTCAGACGACCTCTGAACTTTCGCATCGGTCATGTCATCCACATCTGTTCAGTCTGAGGATCACATTCTCTGAAAACAACAGAGGCGGAGACAAACGGCTGTGCAGCCATTCAGGTGTGAATAATCTGGGCCCACTGTCATGTCATCTCTACATGTTGGTGAGTGAGATGGATGAGATTATCAATATGGTGCCAGGATTAAGACCCACAAACACACAACAGACAGACACAATTCACAAAGGACGACACAAAGTTGACGCCAAAGAGATTACGACACAGTTCGTATCTAAGAAGTGTAACAGCTGCATTCAATTTCTACATGACAGGAAGAAGTTTAGTGCAAATCAAAACGTTTATTTCAGATATAGGAGCAGCTTCTTCTCGTCTGTGGCTACTGCTAAAAAGAAGAACAACTGAGAACACATGTAAAGAAGAGAAATATTGAAACACTGAACAGCTGCAGGACCTTGATCGAACAGTTAGTTTTTCTTGACATTAACTGCATAAAGCCATGGCTGAAAAATGCATAAACCCAGTGAAGCGAGGGACTGAATCAGTACTGAAAGGAGGTGGGATGCTCATCCAGAGTGTTGGTGCAGGTCTGTGGACAGCAGAGGGCAGTATCCAGCCCCAGGGTGATGCATACCTAGCTCCTGGTTGATGTTGTCAGGCAGCCCTGATATAGTCTTTCTGCGTTTGACCTTCTTGGGCCGACGGGACACGGTGTCAGTGTTAATGAGGGAGCGCCGGATGCTCGCCTGTCGGTCAAACACTGCCCCTGGTAGCCGGGAGGGCGAGAGCAAGGCAGGCGGACAAACAGGCAAACAGTAGTCGGTTAGTCAGAGGGAACAAACTCAAAAACATGCAGAGGGTGTGTAGCGCTTTCTTTTTTTTCTTTTTTCTTTTAAAAGGTCAACATGCAACAAATGAAGTGCGGGGAATATTAAGCTCAGCTCAGCAAATTTACAGATACAAATGATCTTTTCCACCTTTAGAAGCATTTCATTTACACATAGCTTTGGTTTTCACGACTCCACTGGTAATTTTTTTTTTTTACTTAAACCTGTGTATATTCATAAAACAACAGGCTATAAAGGTGAAAATGAGCAAATTAACAAAAATACATGAAGACACTTGTGAGTTGTTGCTGTATTAGAAGCAAAGCATTAATTATTTGGAGGAAAAAAAAAAAAGCACCTTTACAGCAAGATTTTAGCTAACTGGTCTGAATTGGTCAAATTCGCCTGCTACTGTCTTTTTTTGCCTTTTCAAGGAAAGATTACAAAGAAAAAACTGGACGTCTTATGGCTGGTTGATCGCAAATTCTCAAACGTGGGCCGCTGAGTTGTGAACATACAAGTGATGGATGAAGTGCATGCTCTTATCACAAAAAACACATGCACAGGAGAGATATGGAATGAAACATGCACTATGACTCTCTCTCTCTCTCTCTCTCTCCCACACACACACTCAGATTCTCAATGTGTTCCTCTCTCCCTGTCCATTTTCTATATTGGACTGATGATATATTCAGAGAAAATCTGGCCCTCTGTCTGCTATCTGGGCAGCTGGTGACAGTCTGCAGGCATCAGGGAAACAGAAGCTGATATGAGGGCCGATAGTGTCAATCACGCCGCGCACGGAGCGATAGAGAGGTCCCTGATCTCTCTGCGCCTATGTGTGCTTTGCTTTCCCTGTTGCGGTAATCTGAAGTGACAGCAGATGAAGCCCGTGCTGATCTGAGCGGAGTGGAAACACATAAAGCTCTCATTAGTGTTTCAAAGACGGCGAGGTCGGAGTTATTTGACGGCGGCAAAATCCGGACGCTTGAACTGGGATTTTGCGGAGGCTGCGTCAGGAGACTGTTCATAAACTCATCTCAGCTGTGTGTTCTGTGGTTGAATATAACAGAGACAGACGTCACACCTAAGCGGGCAGCCTGTGGAAGGCAGTGGAAAACAAGGCCCTGCTAACAAGGGGATCCAGTCGACACGTTTTTTTTTTTGCTGTGTTCGGCTGTTCATCTGTCAAACTGCTGGTGATCTGACACGGAGTCAGTGAAAAGCCTTGACCCCTGGAGAAGCTGTCAAACCATTTTCACACACAAGCGCTCGCTCACACATGCATAAAGGAAGGGTGAAGGTCGGGCTCCAAGAGGCACGATGGCAGATGAAAAGATGTGGACGAGGAGGCAAACACCAACGGCTGACAGAGTCTTTCCCCCCCTCTGTGGACACGTGGATCGGTGTACATCCACTGGGCCACAGAGGGTTAATTAAAGGAAGAGTCTGACATTTTAACAGCTTGGATCTCAGATAGACATTATACAGGTTGGACAAAGTGGTTTTGAAAGCGGGTGGAACTGGCTGTAAACCGCTGAAGAATGGAAACGTGGAGCTGGTTCAACACTGAGGATGAGGACGCCGACTGAGAGCTGCTGGTGGGACGGCGGTGATGTCTGGGAGATGCGGCCTACCTGTGACGTTGATGGGCACGATGTCGGTGGCCACGGCCTGAGCCGCCTGCCTCATCTTCTCCTCCGGGGTCGGGAGGGGCGGGGCCTTGCTCCATACCGCCTGCCCGTCGACGTCGGACGCCTCGCCCGCTTCGCCCCCTCCGTGCGACGTCTGGGACCTCATGGAGTGCTGGGATTTATCCTCCTCGCCGGACGACGCCGTGGACTACATGAGGGACAGACCAGCGTTAAAAAGACGAAATATCAAGTGCAGAAAAAAGAGAAAGGAGAGGGATGAAAATCAGCCAGGTGAGAGATGGAAATTTAAAAACAAAAAAAAAAAGAGTAGAGGAAGTGACTAAGTGACTGAAATGAGGGGGTAATGAGGCAAACAAAGACGAGGCAAAGGCAGAGAGTGACAGAAATGACAGAACAAAATGATAGCAGGTAATAAAACTCCACAGAAAACAAGCATTTAGTAGGATGAGGGCGAAAACATGACGTCTGAAGGAAAATGTCAACATAATCAAGGGAAATATGAGCGGGGAACAGAACGTTACGCAACGTAATTGGCTGTAACTGACAGATCGCTCAGGATCTGTTGGCACACAAACTTTAATACGTTTCATTGGTGCGACCTTCTGAAGCTCAGGCTGCGATTAATCAGATCCAAGTGGAAACCGTCAAACACACACGTGCGCACACACACACACACGATGAGAGTGAAGAGACACAGCCGTTTGAGACGGCAGGATAAAAGCTACAGAGCGGGAGCAAGAGGACAAATTGAGAGTCAGTCATGCATTAAACTGTGTTGACACACCGGGAGTTCTCAATCGAGGAGTCAGATTTACTGCAGCGAGCAGCGTCCGCCGAATGCTTTACTGCTGCATCCGGGCTTTAAATCGAGCCGTTCGTCAACAAGCCAGCGAGGCAGAGTTTGTTTAATGTTTAACTCACTGTCAGAGTCTCTTTTCAATCACAGTAGATCCCACTTATAATAATCCAGAGCACAGAAAACACAAACAGTCTAAAACTATTCTAATTATTGATAAAAAATTTAGTCGGGAGAACCATCATCATCATTACATGACTGAAAAGTTGCTCACATGTTTTTCTCTTACGTCCACAAATGTAGGAAAACATGAGGGTCATGCATGCATGGATGAGTGAACGTGTGGGGGCGGGTGGGTCAATGTAAACAATAAATCTCTGCAACAGCTTGTTGGCCTGTTACTGTGCATTTCCGCAGCTCAACCTGGAGCCCCGAGTCTTCTTTTCAAGCTGCTGTCAGGCGCAGTTAAGCTCAACAGCTCCAGGACAACAGGAAATGACGGCGAGGTGAGAAAAAGGGGACAAACGAGAAGATGAGGGGGGCGAGGGGGAAGCGACTGGGGGGAGAGAAGATGGGGTGAGTGTGCAAGAAGTAGGGAAAACAAATAATGTATTGGTGAGCAACAGTTTGGAAAATCAGCAGTTTGGTATGAAGGTCAAATCAGGCATGAAACAAGAGAAAGGCATCAAAGGGAATCAAAGCCTAATATTGACAGTAAGACTGGATCTGAACAGTCCTGTCATTTTTCAGTGTGAAAAGGAACGTGAGAAGAGGAAGTGTATTTTTTTATTCACACTTGAGTTCATTCTAATGGCGAATTCGATGAAAAGAGCAATAAATAAAAACCTTCGTCTGATTCGTTCATTTCTATCCTCTCCTCTTTTCTTCACTTGGGATAATCATTTCTCTCTTTAACTGTAAGTGGCTGGGTATCAAAAAGCTCCATAATTACTGTTTGAGAATGACGAAGCCAAAAAAATTCAAATATCACCGATGAGACTGAGGTGAAGATAAAAATCTGACGTGTCCATGTGTCACCACTAGAGGGCAGAATAACTCCACTTTTCACCAGGCAGCCATGTAAAACTCCTGCAGCTGTGTGGGCCAGCAGGGTTTTTTATTTTGCAGACCGTTTCCTGTGTACCTTTTTTTCAAGTTCATCGTCCTCTTCGTCCTGCAGGCTGCTGGAGGACTGCAGCGGGTCGGAGAAGGTGGGACCCTGAGAGTAGTACTGGGAGCTCCGGAAGCCATCTTTCCTCAACTTGTCACATTCTGGAGGGAAAATTACACATGGAGAGAAGTGTCAAATACAGAAGATTAAAACAAAACACCGGAATAAGTAAGAACGACATTTAGATTTTCTCATATTCATAACCTGAAAGAATGTTATGTTCGGAAAAGGATAAACAAATTTCTACGAGAATAGACACTCAGATAGGCACTTTTTGTTTTGAATGCGTTACATCAGTTATGAAACTGTGAGAAAAAAGGTGATCAATAAACTTCAAAACTTCAAGCAGTGTCATCATATTAAACTTTATTGTGTCATAACAAGACAGGTTTCTATTGCCCAAATTTAGCTTTCAGAGTAAGCAGGGCAATAAAAAGAAATACTGACAACAGTCAGAGACAGTGTGTTTATACACCCTGGACAGTTCACCAGTCCATCATGGGACAAACACAGCAATATAGTTACATGAATGCATATTGATCACCACGAAATGCAGACATGGAAGCTGCAAACTATAGGAATGGTTTCAGCTACAGATCAGAGTCCGTCAGAGTCAGAGTATCGAAATTCATTTTAAATGCTGGCGGTATGTAACAATTCAGTTAGAAGAAAGTGTGAAATTCTTATAACACACATAAATAGCTGTGTATCGTCAAATGTGCACAGTAGCATACAGCATTGGTCGTTCATGTGTGTGTTCTGACAGCTATGTGGGTGTGATGCCTGTTCCACTCTGCCAAGTGCTGCTCACACCTTCTTCTCATCGCCACCTGCTGTGACGCGGCTATAGTGTGTGTGTGTGTGTGTGTGTGTGTGTGCGCGCGCGCGTGTGTGTGTGTCTAGGGGGTATCAGTTTCAGTCTGTCACACACAGATGGCAGAGCCGTCCCTCTCTCCTCCATCCCCCTTTTCTCTCGTGGGACATTTATCACATCATCTCCATCATTCCCGCTCTGCAAGGACCAACTAATGCACTCTTTGTTCTGCCATTTAATAATCAATTATGTTCACCGCCATCGTCCTGATTGAGCGTATTAAACCACCACATAAGTGATGCACGCTTGCAATGTTTAAATGACGTCTACCAAACTCTGAGAAGACGCAGCCTCACAAAATATGAGGAGTTTCCTCCAATGTCCCTCAGTTAATTACACTTCCTTTTATGTGTTGCCCGCTTGCACACAGTCTACCCAGTCAATTCAAATGCAAACCCTCCTGACAAAATGTTTTAATCCTGGCTATTCATTCAGTGTGTGCGTGCGATCAAAGTCTCATTTAGTGAATTATGCATGTGTACTTTAAGCACATGCACTACCAGCCCGATACCTTAAAGATGCAGCTTTTGATCCCCTTTTAAACGTGCTTTTATTTCCACCGCTAATTAGAAGCCGTCTCTGTGGACGGGCACCCTGATGCATGTATAATACTGTCAGCTAATGGAGGCTGATGGGACTGGCATGCTGGAACAACAGGGCGACGTGGCGGCGGTGTGGAAGACGGGTCCTACACACTCTAATGATAATGAGGACGATGACGGCGAGTGGAGCGCGATGAGATGATTGGTGTTGCATGATTGGGGACGGTTTTATAAAATAAATAAGTCTGTGAGCTGAGTGCTGCTTGTTGCCAGGCAGAAGTGAAGGGAGAGAGCCAGGAAGTGATTATGAGAGAGAATGAATAGGGAAAAAAAAAAGAAGAAGGGCAAATGTGTGGGCGAATGTGTAAAATGACATTAATGTAGAGTTTGAATGTATGAGAGAAATTAAAACACTAATTGCCTTTTTGCAGTCTTGTCCCTGATCATCACTTGAGATGCACAAAAAAAGAAGACATGTAAAACAATATCCATCTGAAGCGACTGTTAACTCGAATTCAGAGAAAAGATCCACCATTATACAGATAATAAGCTCATAATCACAGTTGATGAAATAAGATAATTAAAATGGTGATATATTAACATGTAATTACACACTAATTACCTGTTTAATCTCACAGATCGGCTGGGATGCAGGAAGCACTATTCATGTTTCATTTTTTCATCAATCATTATAGCTGAGCAGTGATACGGAAAACAAATCAGCTGTCTTGTTACCAGTTAATCACAACATTGACTGAACACATGCATCAGTCTGAGCACAGTATTGACCATCGCCATGTTCCTTTTATGTAACTCTAATGATGCGTTTTGACCCCTCTGGCACGTTTTTTGCCGTAACTCACGAGCCGGCCGACACTCCTCGTCAGTAAACACGAGCTGAGCGCCATGTGAGGAGCAGACCCAGGATGCACTTTTCATCCGCGATTGATCATTCTGCTTTACGGAGCAGAACGCAGCCTCGTGCACCTTCCCACATTCATGATGGAGGTGAAAGGCTCCGTGTGCACGGCAGAGGAGAGGCGGCTGGTTTGACCTCCGCATGCGACCTTTCAGACAGTGTGAATTTGTGTGATAGACACCACGCTTCTGTTCGAGTGAATCCATAAAACAGGCACAGCTTGCGCCGCGTGCCCTGCACTCTCCCGCACTTCCCGGGAAGAAACCTTCCGACATTTCAAATGGCGTGCACAGATGCTCTCGCTCCACACCTGTTGCCTCTCGGTCAGGACCCCGCGGGGTTGGGTGGTGGTGACAGAGTGAGGAGGGGGTGGGCCTCAATTAACCCCACCTCCCAGGTGGCCACTGTGTTCAGAGCTACATCAATATTGCAGGAAGCAACGGGCGACAGTACAGAGGTGAAACAATAGGAAAGGTAAAGGCAAGCGGCGGTGTGTTTGAGCAGGTGACTCACAAAACGCCGGCGTCAGGTTACAACCGCCCCCTCCCAGTTTAGCTCTCGGTCTCCCTTTATCTCACCGTCTTTTATCTGCTGCTGGCACACAAGGCCAGAACAGCGAGTAAACAAATGGCTTTTACTGTAGCGCAACAGTCAGACACACACACACACACACACACACACACACACACACACACACACACACACACACACACACACACACACACACACACACACACACACACACACACACACACACACACACACACACACACACACACACACACATACACACACAGACGTCCGACGCATGCAATTTCTCACACTGTTATCTGAGAATTGGGTGGAAAACATTTCCCAGAACATCCTTTTGAAACCTCAATCAGCATTTTATTCCCACTTCCTGGTCCGGGGACGGTTGTGAGGGTTTTCAAGTGTGGTCACTTTACGTGACACTGAGACTGGACCTTTAACTTAATCGGACCAGGGGAAAAAAAAAAAAAAAAAAAGAAGAAGTGAGGAATCTCACATGGTTGTGTTGTTTGATAAACACATATCACAAGTCTGGACTTTTTTTTCCCCACACAGTTGCACAATGAAGTCAATGGAATATTAAAGTTAGCAGCTGTGTGTTCATCAAGTTAACCTTTTTTTTTTTTTTTTTACACATTATCAGGTTTTCACTTTAGGAACATTCTAACAGATATTCTGATTATAAGGTTATTACAATATGACCTGCAGCTCCATAAACACAAAATGTGTCAGATTTCTTCACATTATCTGTCACACTCATCTTTAACTTTATTCATGGTGTGTTTCAGGATATTTGCCCTTTTTCTGACCTTCCCAGGTGACACAGGAGGTCAGTCTGTTTTTTTTTTTTCTTTCCTCAGGATCCACTCCCTACTAATCTCCAGATAACACTGCATGCTAGTTCAGCATAATAAATCTTTGGGAAATGGTATCCTCGCCACAAAACGTGTGTTTTTTGTTGAATTATCACAGGATTATCTTAAGTTGACTGATGTTGGAGTTTTCCTTCAACCTAAACAACAGATTTTACTGTGACACTGACTTTCCATGTTCACGCAGCTCACTGAGGCTAAATCACGGGTGAGCAGGTGTGTAGTGAACACTTCTGGACTGCTGTCCAACTCTCAGCTTACAGAACATGAGGAGCTTCTCTTATTGATCATGAGTGTCTCGCCGTTATTCTGTTTGGTGAAGTCATGTCTGCTGGTCACATTTTTAATTCAGTTCAATCATAAACATGATATTATCAAATGTCCTTGTTTTAAGACTAATTTAAGACACATTCAATCTGTCTCCATTATAAAAACTGGGCTATTAAAGTGCAGAGTTGGATTCCGGTGAATATCAAAGTGCTTTTATTGATGTTTTATGGACAATTATTAGTCAATTATTATGCGCCGCCGCCAACGCAATCAATCAAAACAAGTGTGTGTTTTCATTTGTACTTTTGACATCTGAACAACATCCCGTCTTACAAATGTTGGCTGACTTTGCTTTATGAAGGTATTTATTAACTTTTTTTATGTGAGCATGAAACAAAGTAATCAGAGGTAATCTTCCTCCTGATTGTGTCAGTGAGCGTGGTTATTGTTTTGAAGCCTTTCTTTACCTCGCAGGGCGGTCTTGAGGTTGACTTTGGCTTGGCGGTGGAGGTCCTCTACACACGGCGGCCTGCTGCCTGGTAGGAAGACGTTCTCCTGCTGGTGCCACGGCGCCGTGTAGTGGACCGTCCACTTGCTCTCTTCATCCAGGTTAGACACGGCTAAAGAAAACACAGAGATTAAGCAAGGTCAGTTTGGTTTTGTTGTCTTTTTGGTGCTATCAGACGATGTGTATCTCAAATCATTGTTGAGTCATAAGGTCTCCAGAAAATCCTAAAGGAAGTTCCCTTGATGTCTCGCATCCCTTCACAGTTTCTAAGCCCAACCACTGAGAAAACCAGGTGTCCTCTAAAGCACTCCGCAAAGCATTTTTGTGCGTTTGTGAGAGAAAAGGAAGGGGAAGGAGAACGGGCTGTTTTGTATGAAGGTGTCAGCCTCAACGCCATCAACCTGACACTTATCTGAGACATCAGCAGGCCACACAAGTCTCGGGGGGAGGGATGAATCTGATGGGGTAGGTTGGAGGGAAACGCTGACCCGTTGATATTCAACTGAAAAAAGACCCCGACACAACTGGACATCTCCAAAACATCTTTCTAGAGGAAGAGCATTTTGATAATACTGATAGCTTTAAGTCTGCTTTAATCCTTTGGTCAAGTCAGCACAACTGGCCGCAGTGGTATTCAGGCCACAGCACACAAGAAAAACAGCCCTTGCATGCCATTTTTAAATATTAATGACCAAGATCCCTTCTCTCAGTCATATAACCACATGACACTGCTGCACTGCCGCAGCTCATGCCATCATCACATGTAAGCCCATAGATGCAGCGTGCAAAACCAAATCAATGGTTAAAAGGAAAAAAAAAAAAAAATCACAATTCAATGGGGATCAATCATTCAATCTATCAAAGCCATAAGTCATCTTACCAAGCGAGCGTACCCAAGCCAAAGTTGGCGACCGTGGATGTAGAATTATCTCCATTTATGCAGCCAAATGGGAGACAAATCAACTGTTTGTCCTGTGTCTGACTGCCACAGCACGTCCATCTGGTGGCTGGGAGAGGAGCAGGGGATGGGACGACCCGGGAGGAAAGGGGACGGACCACAGCGGTCAATGCAGTGTTTGGAGGGGTTTTCACAGGTGCAAATGAGCCACAGCGGGACGCCTGGAGAGCTGGACTATGCGTGTGCATGTGTTAAGAGGGGTGTGGGTGGTGGAGGGTTTTGGTTGACCTAAACAAACTGGTTGATCAAGCGGTAAAGTTTTGGGTGACATAACGAAATGTATGCATGTCTGCAACACACAAAGAGGAACACAAAGGTATCTGTAGATTTGAAACAGGGGTTTCCTGTCAGGTCCTGTGGTTTGTGACAAATGGCACCTTGTAAATGTCACATGAAAGATAAACAGCCATGTTACAAAGCTGACAGTCTTTAAAACCTTCAAAATTGACGGTTTTCTGTTGTTCACTTAAGTTCATTACACCTTTAGTTCTTTCAGATGTATTTTTTTCTCTCCTCTTTACCTTGACGTGATTTGATGGCGTACGCCTGTCAAACATTTCCATGCTTGCTGTGTGAGTGAGTGATTATCTACCCGTGGCTCGGTCATGCTGCTCTGCAGCGTGCCTGCTTTGATCAAACATGTCAATCAGCTGCATCACGAGGCAGAACTGTCCTGAGCACAGGTCTGGACGAGAGAGCGGCAACGGGACACACAAAACAAAATGTACACATAGGCCAATCAGTGCCACTGGAAACCTGAAAGTTGATGGTTTTTTTTTTTTTTTTTTAGTTTGGATCAATTCTGGACAGTCCTCCTCTAAGTGCGTGAACAAGTGTCCAAAAGATTTTCCATTCTCACCGTTTCTCCCACACTCTCAGCACAGGTATCCCCACCCCCAACCTCCTTTCACAAACCGAGGGGTCTGAATAGACCTCAGTGAGCTATAGGCAGGCCAGGGACACGGGGACTAAGGACACAAAGCATGTATTGTCCCCCTGCATCAGTCTCCACATCAGCCCTTTCAGTGCCACAATACCCCCTAGCTCCCCAACACACACGCGCGCGCACACGCAGTGCACGCACGCACGCACACACACACACATGACTCTGGCGCGAAAGTCTTTTAGAAGTCCACTAATCCCTCCGCCCACTGACATCCCATCTCTCCCTGCGCTCTTTAACAGACGGACGCAGGCTAAGGACAAGTGCCAAAACAAGCCACTGAACTTCACAATGCAAACGCTGCGTATGGACTGCCTGGAAAAAAAAAAAAAAAAAAAAACGCACGAGCGTGCACACGCACGGCAGAGCTGAGGGATGAGCTGCGAGGATCAATAACCGTAATCAAACCATATCGACAGTCGCGGCGTTAACCCTGAACTGGGTCCCAAATTGTGCACCAGCCAATACAGAGTATTGACTCCCGGTCATGATACATTTCCAAAAAAAAAAAAAACATATTCAGAACCTTTGTTTAACCTTTGACCCATTTAATTTAACAACCTTACATCTTCAATCTGCTAATATGACAGATTGTGCATTAAGATTGTGCGTTGATTTTGTTAAAAAAAGAGTAAATCTTGCGGATGCATTGACCACAGAAGAGCCCTGGGGCTCCAGTGTTCAGTGGAGGCTGCTGAGGAACGCCGTGGCGCTTCGCCGAGGAGCAAAGTGCAGGCATGTGCAAGATGGTACGATAAGATGTGAGAAGTCTGAAAATGCTGAGGCAATGATTAACTATATCACCTTAGCCTTGGCTGGGGATCACACGTGGGCTATAAATACCTTACAGATTGTCGCTCGCCGCCCTCCAACTGGACGCTGCCAAGCCGTCATATACTTAAGACACGGACTGATAAAATAACAGCCTCGCAACATAACTAATCTCCTTAACCATAATCTACTCCGCGTACCTTCAAGCCTATCTTTGATATCACGCCGAAACCAGTAAAGTTCTGAATTTCTACAAGAATGGGAGCAGATCTGTTTCAACAAAGTGACCGACTTTAGGTGCCTCCAAACTATCACTTAAATACGTAAATGCTGCTGGGTCATTTAGTTTCACTGCTTGGAGTCTCGGCCCAGCGGTTACCTGGTAACAGGGTGCAACAGAGGGTCGCGTCTGGGCTCAGCAGTGTGGCTGTACCGCCACAGGAAGCAGTTTTAATGAAATCATGTAAAAATCATTAAAGCTGGTGTCCCACGGATGCAGAAAATTACAAGTAAAAGCCATTAAAGTTGGTATACTGAGATTAAATAAATAGAAAGCTCCAGGAAATTCACACAGACCAGAAACTTACTGTCCATTCTGTATGAATTTTAATAGAAAATATAGGTCTTGATCACTCAACAGATGCGTTATTAATCAGACTGAAATAAAGAAAAATATCTTACCCTTTCTTTTGAAGTACTTGATCACAGATTTTAACGAGGTCCCGATAAAAACCATTATTCCGACTGTGTGTGAGTCTCCCTTTAAAATAAAAAGTGCCACAATAAGGCACAAAAAAAGAGAAATCCAGGGAACACCAGAGCGAGGGGATCGGGACGAAGGCGCACTGGCATCGGCACTCCTCCACTCACATTCTCACTACGCCGCAGCTTTTCTGTGAGTGTGTGTGTGTGTGTGTGTGTGTGTGTGAGTGAGTGTGTGAGTGAGAGAGCGTCTACTACGCTCACAATAAGTCTCTACTCCTGTCTTTCTAAACACACACACGGTCCACCACGCCCCCCCCCCCCATCATCACCACTACACTCCTCCCTCAGGCGGTCCAGTCCTCGTAGACAGACGCACGCACACACGCGCGCACACACACACACACACACACACACACACACACACACACACACACACACACACACACACACACACACACACACACACACACACACACACACACACACACACACACACACACACACACACACACACACACACACACACACACACACACACACACACACACAGCAGGAGGGGTGTAGGACCGGCCCCTCTGTTCCTCTGTGCTTTGGTTACCAAGGAGTTCTGGCTCCTTTCCCTTTATTTCTCATCATCAGTCATTTTCTCGTGTCGTCTTTACCCCTCTACGCTCCCGCTCCACGCTGCGGAGAGTACGGCTTCAAGTGGAACTTTTCTGTTCCGGCCGACCTGCTCAATCAATACTCATAACTGTACTCTTTCCCTCCTCCTTTCTCTTCTTTTGATAAAAAAATATGCCCTGCTTCTTTCACTGCTATGAAAGACTCATCCCTGGAATATTGATGCATATAATTAAACTATGTGCCACCTCTTCAGAGGAACCTTCTACATCCTTGGAGGAAGAAAAAATAAAAAAAACACACACACTGAGCTTCTCACAAGGTATTCTCCAGGGGATTCAGCTTCCACCTGCATGCAAAGAGCAATCCAAACAGAGGACATAATTACACACAGAGCATCGCACAGCTGCACGTGCGTTTTCATCTAGCTCTGAAATACGGTAAAACAAATCCAACACTAAATTTTCATATACAGGTCATCCTAGTTGGAAGGAAAATGTCACTGGTATCTGTGATTTCCTCTTGTCGCTCATCTCAATCAACTCTTCCTCTTTGGTCGGATCGTCTCCAGCCTGCTGTGCGCGCACATGGCGGCTGAATCTGTGCCGCATAAATATAGAGCACATACAATCCTCCCATTGTCCGACCTGCCCACAATCTATCACGCGCACACACTCCAGCACCCACCCATTCAAACACACACCCATGGAGGGCAGGGCGGCCCCTCCTTCCGCGATTGTATTTCATTTCAGCCAAAGTGGTTGATGAGGGGAGGGAGGGGGCGTGTGGGAGGAGGGGGGGCTGCAACATGAGCTTGAATAGAGTGCAAATGATCCTTGAATTTGTGGATTTCTTTTTTTTTCCCCCCCTGCTCACCACCAGCCTCCCTTTACTGAACCTGTTCGGTCTATCTCTGAAGTGCAGTGCGAATGTGCAGACTCAAGGTTGAGTTCAGTTTTAATCATTTTTGTTTAGGTTAATATGATATTCTGCTGTTGCCTCTGTGCTGTGACGTGTCTATTACAGCAATCATCGGCTGGAAAAGAGATTCTGAGGTTCTGGAGGAGTGGATGCATGTCTGATGAAGGTTCAACATGTGTTTGACCTGTTTCCAATATCAGTATCACAAAAACATTAAACCAAAAGCAAATACTCCAAAAACTCTCAGAGTTGCTGAAATTTTTTAAGATCCAATAATATGGTTGTAGTACAAACAGCGCTGTAACTAATTAAGATTTCAGTTGCTTTAATCATGCGTTTGACGTTAATTAATGACTCTAAACTGCCCAAAGGCGGAAATATGAGTGTTTCCCTGCAGTTGCCCTGTGACGGAGTGATCACATGTCCAAGGTGAAGGTGGACCATCACATTTTCCAAGATTCAGCTGAGATCAGCACCAACCCGATGTGACCCTAAATTCAATTAACTAGGCTGGATGGACGGATGGATGGATGGATGGATGGATGGATGGGTAAGCTCAAGTCCTGTGTGTTTTGACAGCCGCTTCTTATTGGCTTACATGACATCCAGCATGGCACACGTACAGTATTAGGATAATTAATGCAGACACAAGCCCAAGCAGAATCTCTCATTAAAAGGCCTATTGTTCTTAGGGCAGTGTCAACACACGTACACACAAGTGTGCACACGCACGCACGCACACACTATAAGAGGCAGGTCAACATATCCGCCGGAGAAGCGCTTCAAATGTAGGCCACCTCTTGGATTAGTGATATCCGTTCAGCCATACGTCCTTCTGCTCTTCCTCGCCGAGGAGAGGACGCCCCCACTGCACCCCAGCCCAAACAATATCAATCTTTCATCTGTTCATGCTTCAGGCCGGATGTGAAGGACGCGCGTCGGGACTCTGTGAATGAAGCCCGAACCGAAGAAAACTGGCTATTTATAAACCAACCACTAACATTTTTTCAGATCCAAGAATACTCTAATTATTAGTATCTTATCACTACAGATGCACATATCCATGATTAGTCTATTTAAATTTAGAAAATTGCAAAATATGACCGTGTCGAGTGCTCAGATTTATAAAGGCAAATTGAATGATGAGTTTTGCTTATCCACGCCAGACATGGACATCCAGCAGCCCTCGGGCAATATGTGGCCAATGTCTTCATTCTTTGCTGACCATCATTATCGGTGAAGATTATGAGGAGAGGAAAGTAATTTTATGCAGATTTGAACTGTAATTTCATAATCTATAGCAATTAAAGTGCAGAAAACCCTTTTAATTTTTATTATTAGTGGTAGCTTAACAACTAGTCTTTGTTCATAATAATCAGAGCATTCAATTTCTGATCGCGGCAGTACAACCTGTAAGTCTCAGCATTTTCTGATGGCTGAATTTCTTAATTGATTGGTTACTTCAGATTTAAAAAATTCCACAAATATTTTGTTTCTTTGCAAAATGCTGAGCAGTTTCAATTACCAGGATTAGTTCAATCTTTTCCTTTGTGATGAAAATATCAGAAATTTATTAGGGTACAGAATCAGAGCACATGAAGTCATGAGGTGGAGGAAGAGGAAGAGGGGAGAGTGAGGAAGTGAGGGAGATGAATCAGGTCATAATTATAACTCCTTAGCAGAGAGATTAATGAGGTCCTCCCGTTCGTTCCCTGGCCATTGCACTCCTCCTCCCCAGCCGTGTTTTCACACCCCAGTTGGATTTCTCCATCAACCTGGCTGAAGCAGCTGCAGTCCCCCCCCCCCCCACACACACACACACCTGACTCCTGTTTTTGTAATACCAGGCTACTGAACTCTTATTTCCTCCAGATTCACTCAAAACACCTCCGTTTTCCTGTCTTCAAAACAGTCTTTCTTACCACAGCTGCCTCTATCTAGGATTCATCTGTGCACATGCACGTGCACGCTGACAGGTCTCAGCTTTTATTTCTCTAATTGGACTTATGAAGGAGGGCTAAGCTGACCCTGTAAAGCCCTTCAACTCAACCTGATCGGCTAATGTGACCCCCCCACCCTTCCTTTCCCCCTCCTCCCTTTCTCCTCTTTCTTTTAGACGTAAGCACTTTCATGACTGCTAATGTAACCAAGACTGTATCGATTTTGCTCTCCCGACACCCCTAACCCTTTCTTCTTGCACCCTCTTGTTCGGGCTCCGACCTCGAACACCTTCCCTGCAGAGAATGTGTGAAGTGAAGATGAGCATGAAAACGTAACAGCCTCACCGACAAGGGCACAAAGGTTTCGCAGCTCTGAGTGCTTAGATTTAGATAATCAGAATTAGAATTATCATGGATTTCAAAATGACTTCAAAGGTAATGTGATTACTTTGTCCGAAAATGGAAATTGAAGTTGTTCCTTGAAGTTGAAAATCAATAGCATGAAATGCTCAAATGTCGTCCTGCAGGTTTCCACCTTTCTGTCTTGGACTCTCACACTGGCCGCTTGTTTAAAAAAGTGTTTTGGATTTCTTCAGTCATATCTGACCTCAGGTACGATCAGGTCTCGATGTAGTCCTTGTGTTACTCATATTTGTTGGCTGTCATCTACATCTTGAAAAAGGGATTTGTGCCTTGTAAGTATAGAATTAATATTACAAAAAGCAAGCAGTGCAGAGCATTTTGTCCTTCCTCCCCCTTCTCTCCTTTTCTGTGAATGAAAATCTCTAATTCATAGTATATAGAGAGCAACACCCTGGCTTTCTCATCCCCTTCCCCCTTCTTTCATGCCTACATGTCTGTGAATGAAAGCGTAGCATCGGGGGTCAATGGGAATCGGACCGCTTCTTCCTCTCTGTGATATACAGCAAGACATGAATAATCTAAGAGCAACATGAGGGTGAGGGGCCGGCCTGTGAGGAGGTACGCTGAGCTAAGTAAATCCCTCATGATTCGTGCTCTGAGGCTATTTCTGCGAAAAACCAACATTTGTTAGCTAATATTTCACACTCAACTGTTGATCAGTGTGAGCGGTGAGCCGTGTGGCTGAGCTGCGGAGACGAACCTCCACGAGACAATTAGGCCGAGTTAAACTTCAAACGCCTCTCCTGAACAAACACCGACTCTCGCTCCGGCTCCGAGTGAAGCCGAGGTGACGGGGAGGTCGGGCCGAGCAAACACGCGGCCGTTTCTGTTTTTCTGTCACTAATTATTTTAGCACGGGGTAAAGTTCCCGCGCATCTCGCACACACACACACACACACACACACATTCAGTTCAATGAACTCCTGCACTCACTGGACGACCTTTTCTCTGACTCTGAGGAAACTGAGTAAACACTCGCTGCCTCCGTCTCCGTCCCCCCTCTGTTCTGTCTCTGTGTTCAAGCAGACAGAGGTTACTGGGTAACTCCGGTCCTCCTTACCCCCCCCCCCCCCCCCCCCCCCCCCCCCCCTCCCTCCCTTCCAATACTCTTTCCATCTGACCTGCTCCATTGAAGCAGCTGGGATGCCATCGCACAGACACACACACGCACGCATTCTACAATCGCCGTGATCTGCGGACTACAGTCAAGTTAGACACAACAAGCTGAGATCGCCGTGCCAGTCTGGGCAGATTCTGGATTCCGGTTTAACCAGCTGTCCTCTGTGCAGAGAGAGAAGCTCTCACTATTCATCCAGACAGAGTCAATGGCCACTAAGCTTTTGTTTGTAGTGGTTTTCAGCGAAGGCCAATCAGCGGTGGATTTGCATTAATGTTTTGTCGAAAAACAAGTTAGGGTTAAAGAGGCTGTGTGTGAATTATTTGAGCAAATGTACTTGAGGCTACAGGAGTGGTTCAAAACATGTCATTTATTTTGGTGAAAAGGTTTTTGTGTTTGTGTTTTTGGGTGAGGCTTTTAGAAAGATTTTACCGGCCTCTTAAAACAACTGAGCGTGATTCCTGCTCAGCTGAAGTTAAATTCATGGATAAATGAAGATTTTACAACATAAATTGAGGATGGATCTTTAATATCAGCAGTGTGTGTGTCTGTGTGTATACCGGATTATTCTTTTGATTGAAAAGCAGTGGGGCCTCACTCTCTCTCTCTCTCTCTATAGGCGGATTCTCCTTTGTGATCCATGAGAAAAACCTTCCAAGCCTGGGTGACACCCTGCAAACTGAGCCCAGAGCCTCCACACATCATTTTAAATCTCATCACACCCTGCTCTTTGTATTTATGCGCTGTCTGTTTCAGATGCACAGAGAAGCCTTGATGTGGTGACACATGTATATTTGTGTTTTCTATTCAAACACAACAAAGCTGCCTTTCCTTAAACCGATGTGTGTGAAGAATGTATGGATCAGAGAGACGTCTTTTGAAAATGGATGGAACAATACCGATGTGGGCAAAATGGAGATGCTATCAAAAGGTGAAAAGACTTTCAAAGTGAGACGAGAAGAAAGAAAACGAGGCAGGAAGCGAGGTCGCATCCGCAGAAAGGTTGAGGGAATCTTTGATGTGGTAGAAGTGGAACCATATTGCTGAGTAGCGATGCGGGAAAGGATAGGATAGACCGAGTTTAGATTAGACGGAGGAAACAAGACACGCGAGAAAGGCAGCTGAGACAGAGGTCCGGGGGTGGGGGGGCAGAGCGAGAAGCTCCAGGGAGTTTGAAGGCTAAACATCCATTTGTAGGCCTTCATCTAATAGAAGGAGTGAGACAGACAAACAGACACCAAGGCTCAGCAGGCTCACCAGCCATGCCTGATCTCCTCCCCCCGAAATGTTTAACCTGGCTGCTCCCTATTGACCGCCGGTGAAATCCAAGCCAGGATGAAAGGGGAAGAAAAGTGAACACTGTGTGTGTGTGTGTGTGTGTGTGTGTGTGTGTGTGTGTGTGTGTGTGTGTGTGTGTGTGTGTGTGTGTGTGTGTGTGTGTGTGTGTGTGTGTACCTCAACTTGAGCGTACAGATACAGTCAAGTCTCTTCAGAAACATTTTACAAGAGAGCAAAACAAGAACCACACAAACAAAAGTCACGGCCAGGTTAAAGTAATACCACAGAGAGAGAAAAAAACCCTAACAACGGTGAAGTGTAAACTCTATACAAGCCTTTCCATACATCCATTGAAAGAGAAGAGTTTTACAGTCGTGTCAGCTTCGGCACAAAGAGGGCGGCTCACTCTTAAAGCGAACACGCCTGTTGAGCAGAGAGTTAAACGCTGTTATTTTACGAGCGTTCTGATTTGTAGGCGTTTGGGTGAAGCTTTTGGGGCCGCTGGAGGAGGTGGCAGCTTTGTTGTCGGTTTGAGATGTTTTACGTCTCCGTCAAAGTCGATTTGTAGCCAACGGTCCGTTTCATCCCCAGCAACGGAGTATTAAATCTAATGCAATTTGACCCGGCCGGCCCGTCACCTCCCAACGCCGGCAGAACAATAAGCTGAAACCGAAGCAGGCCGAAAAAACTTTAGAGTTGCTGTTTTCCTCAGGAATGTTAAATAGTTGATACTGGTAATGAAAAAGTCCCATTTGTTTCAGAAGTGTTAATATATTAGGTTTGTCTGTGTTTGTCTTCAGAATCATGAGTCAAGCTGTTTATTAATGTCAAACTGCATAACGGTAGACCTGATCTGCCTGCATGGCTCATTGCTCCTCTTGTTTTCTTCTAAACAGCCTGACTTCACTGTGTTTACATGTAACACCACGTTCCAGTTTGTGTGTGTGTGTGAACGCTTTCATGGCAGGACTCCAGGCAGGGAGGTCATCCAGGGCTGACCTTCACTGATAGATACAGAAAATATTAGCTCAGCTGTTTTGTTTTCAGTTCACCTGATGATCCCCCCTCCCTCTCTTTCTGTCTTTTTTTAATACTCATTATGTAGTACAGTTACAACTAATGTCTGGCATATTACTAAAATATAAATCCCATTAAAAATCCCAGAGGAAACTTCAGTTAAGCCACAAGTACCGTACGTAAAGACAGATCCCTGGCAGCGGACAGATTACATTAGGGTCCATTACCATCCAGCCACACCGGCTCCACTCATATCGACTCGTGGCACTTCTCACTCTCCAGCGGACCCTCTAGGAACCTGCAGCATCAATAACCACAAAGCCTAAATGTGTATGCCTGTGAATGTGTGAGTACAGTGAGCGTAGATATTGTGTCTGAGACATGCAGATGATGGGTTTTTTCTACATTATCATGTCCAAAAGCGACATTGTGATATGCAATCTTCTAAGTGTTATTGTGCATGTGTGAATGCATGCCTGCAGCAGTTTTTCCAATCTGGTGCACTAAGGTTGCAGACCACTAACGCGTTCCAGTGAATAATACAGGAGGTCAATATTGCTACATTGCATCCCCATTAACCCACACCTTTTATGCTTTTTCTCTTTCTTGATAAATTCTTCTGCAGATAAGCTGTAAGCTAATCAATGTCCATGTGCCTAAAGCCTATCTGCATGAAAGGATGCGAACACACAGCACATCCACATCGTAATGCCTAAACACAAAACATTATGCAGGCTGGCCCATTGGCTCCATGACCTACATTTCAACACCAGAGCTGTCTGTTTTCTTCTCCAAAGAGTGTCTTGATTGCTTCCTGTTCCTCACCTTATCCTCAATCATTAACCCATTTCATCACGAGCTCCATGAGTAGAGAGCCATAAATCCGACAATAAACACACTCCTTTTATTTATCTAAGTGTGGGTTTGTGGAATATTGGGGCGTTTCCGCATCGGAGCTTATTAAAGTGAAGTGTAATGTCAGTCTTAAGATTACTGGGAATCAATAAGCAAACATTACCAATATGAGTCACAAGTTTCAATATGTGTGGCATAAAACTGTCAGTGAAAATTGATTTACCGAGTAGCAATAAGCAGATGTGATCAGCTTTCTGTTGATATTGGGTTGAACAGATGTCAGGTTTTCCAATATGTCACAGCATGTAGTAGATTTTTCGGTTTCACAGTGAATTAGGAGCGTCTATTCACTCCTTACACGAGTCTGGTTATTGTGTTCTATGGAAACATGTAATGACTCAATTCCATTCACTTTTTAACGTGTACATAAAGCCGATGTTTGGAGTGACGTGTCACTTTTGCTGCTTCCACGACCCCCACGCCCTGCCGACGAGAGGGAGCTGTCTGGTTTCAGCGTGGAGCCGCGGAGACAGACTGAGCTAATTTAGGTTAAGTGCCTCCAGTAGCTCAAGGGCACAACGCAACAAGCCACCTGGGGCAAGCCAGCATCACAGCAAGTGTGTGTGGTATACGTGTGTGTAGGCAAACTCGGACAGCAAGAGGAAGTGGGCTAAAGCTGGAACAATTTGTGGCATGTGTGTGTGTGTGTGTTTGTCTGCAGTTTTTCCAGCACTGGAACAAAATTGACACTGTGCAGTTTGACCCATTTCCCACATGGTACCTCGCTCCTCATCAGCAGCATCAGTAGGTCACTTGGGGAGTGAAAGTGTGTGGGGGGGGGGGGGGTTGCGAAACCAAAGCACTCGATCGGTAATCAGAGACACCACCGATCGAGCAGTGACCACAAGTTTAGGAAGTGTGCAAGACAAGCGACCTCCAGGCAGTAGCACAGTTACGAGGTTAGATCTGAAGTCGGATGTCGGGTCTGGTCGGCAGGTCGATCGCCGTTATTAACCGATATACATCTGTGACGCATGACTGTGTCTGGCTCGGCTCATCAGGACGGCAACATTGATTCAATTTGCATCCCATCTCTGTTTATTTAAGTGGGGCAATGACTCAACACAAATTCTACACATCCAAATCTACAAGTGTGAAGATCAGTTTTTGCAACTGAGCAAAGAGATTACAAATTCACACTATTTTCAAAGACTAGGTTTGTAGCAGTGCAATCTACAAATAATTACAGCAAGTTCAACAAAAATGAACAATAATAACTGTTAAAGTGGTGAAAATACTACTTTATGGACAAAAAGTCCATCCGCAGCTAGACTTTTGTTGGTGTTACAAATAACCCCAAGTCAAATCATATGAAAATAAAAAACACTGGCAAAAGGTTCATGTTTTGATTCTAAATGTCCAAAATATTCAATATGTAAATAAACTCTTAGATTAGTTTAAGCCTCAACAACATGAGTCAATTTAATTATTGGAGCTGACAAGTCAAACACTTCCTGGATTCTATATCATTGAATTAGTCTGTAATTTTCTTTCACAGCCATTTCAACATCTTTTCATTCTGATTTGAATCCCTCCACAATAACCTTGAAATTGAATCAGTTTAAGATATTTCAGTCAGTTTATCTTTATGACCACTCCTCCCACTGTGACACACCACTGAGTCAGTGGCAACACCCATGGAGCGATCAATGCCGCTGACCAGGAAATAAGACAGTAATTACACACTGCTTCACAATTTTCACAAGGCACATTATCAATACGATCATCATCTGTCAGGGCCGGGATCGCAGCCTAGTTCAATAGAACTTCAGTAGATCTCAGAAAGAGATTAAAAAAACAACCTCGTGACTTCGACAATATTTCCGGATCAGATTTCATGTATACGAGAACACTGATGTAGCCCCACCGTTGTGATCTGAGGGTGGGGTTAAACATGTCTCAGGACAGATTTTAGTGCTCACAGGATGACGTGGATCAGGATCATGTGTGACACACATGAACTCATGCATCATATGACTTATCAATCAACAGATAAGGCGAAGCATCACACCGGGGTGTGTATGGGAGCACACATGCTTCATTTAATGATAATCCTATGCTGAGACCTTGTCTGGGAAAAAGGCACGACCCCAAATCCCATAAACCCCTCCTTCCCTGCCTCTCCCCTTTTCGTTTGCCCCTCCTTCCCCTTGGCTAGTGCTAAATCCTTCCTCCTTCTGTCCCATCCCAGCAGTAATGGGTGGAGAGACAATGAGTGGGCCCTCCTAATGGGCCTTGAGGGAAATGCAGCAAGCTCCCTGATCAAATACCCTCAAAATTTAAGACACCATTATTCCAAATCAAATTCCCTATGACACCTCATCTCATTTAGAAGTAGACAAATGGGCACGCAGCATCAGAGAAGCTATTAATTCAGCCTTAATTGAATTTGATAACCACACATTGAATTAAGAAACACACAAATTTAGTTTTTTTTTCCATGTAAAGTAACTTTTAGATTGGATAAAACACAGATGAGAAACTTTGGTGCTAATAAACATGAACGCTGCTCTTTGGTCTTCTGGTTGTCTGTACTATTGTGCCACCTTGTGGTGAAATGAAGCAACAGCAGAAACCTCCAGAGAGGCTCTGTGTTGTTAATTGGGAAAATATTGTTGGACTATCTTAGAGGTTATGGACCACACAGCGGTGTAGTGATTAGCGCTCTGACCTAACAGCAACAGCAAGTACTCCACTCTCCTCACACAGTCCAAGAACATGTATTTGTTATGACTTTGTAACTCTAAAATCGCCCGTGTCAGCAGAAATCAGCTTCAGTTGCCTCTGAGTTTTATTAAATATAATATAAAAGATGGATAGTTCAGTTCATTCTCCAAACAAACTTCACAGCACTGTTCTCCTGGAGTTTTTGTTTACACTGCTTGTCTTTAACTCTAATCCATCCATGTATGTGGCAAGCAGGACCCTTAAGGAAACGTTGCTATGGTGAGGATGGCAACTCATTAACGAGACAGATTTAAAGAGTCTCTTAAAATCACTTTCTCTCCTCTCTCTCTCCTCTCATAATCAGTCTCTATGGGGGGACACAAGCTTTTCAGAGGCTCAGCTTTGCTCTCTGAGGCTTAAAGGAGCCTCCAGCTGACCGGGACGTAAATGAGGACCGGGGACGGAGACCGAGGAAGGGTCCATGGATTAGAGGTAAAGTAATAAAAGATGAAGCAGGCTATTACTACCGGAGCAAATACAATCATGATCACTTTGATCTTTACATATTTGGCCACTTTGCTTTCTACTTCAAAGTGTATTAAGCTAAATTGAATGGACGCTCACAGGTCAGTACTGAATTCAAAAAGGTTTAAATTAAAATCAGATGGAAAGAAACCAGATAAATTAAATTTTCGGAGTGTCATCGGCTCACTGTGCCTCTTTTGTAAACCATGAAGAATAAGCCAGGAAGGGAACTGTGCGTGCAGGCAGGGAGCAGCAGACTGGTCGGCACGGGGTAAATAGGGCCAGAAGCCTCAGAAACCCAGACTCAAAGCAGCATGAGGTAGAAAAAAGCTCCCTCTCACAGCAGCGCTCATTAGAGAAATGAGCTGTGACTAAGGTCAGTACAGCCACGGACTGCTTAAACACACTTATCCTGCACTACATCCCAATTAGGCTTTTCCACCAACAAGACTGAGAGGAACTGCCACAGAATAAAGGAGAGTAAGAGCTGTTGTTGAAGGAAATACAGGTCAGAAGGATTGGAAATCACCTTGATAGCATAATCACAGTGATGAATTTTACACACATTAAGGGATTATAGGAAAAAAAGTGCATGCATCATTGCACACAGAATAAGAAGGAAAAAAAATAACCTGAAAAATAATTTTACTGGACGGCCTGTGCTGTGTGAGAGCGCCCCTCATTCTCTCCTCCGACACATCAAATCAATGACAGGATAAGTGACTGTGCTGCAGTGATTATCTGCCTGCTATGTCCTGATGTGATAATCAAGCCATTAGGTAAAACTCAGCTGGACACACATGGGGGCTGTTAGGCTCTCTCACACCTGCTCACTCCTATCTACACCCCCACCCACAGGTCGCCTCTCACCTCCTCCATTTGATGCAGTTTTCCCAAATGAAAAGCCAGCTGAGCCCGGACTGACCGTTAATCCAAACAAATCATCTGACACACACACACACACACACACACACACACGCAAGTCAAAACCCAAGGCTACATAAGTGTGTTTAGAAGATGGATCAATTGAAATGCTGGGAGACAAAGTAGTGAAATGGTCAGAAAATTATACAATAATAAAAAACAAAACAAAAACTATATAAAACAGTGTAAGCCAACACACATCATCAGCAACATGATGATTATATATATATATATAAATGTCTGAAAATACAAAGACTGAGATCTAAACTGGACTGGCCGTCCACATTCTTCTGTCATGACTCGATTAAAACCGATCACACGAGGTAGGAGAGCACATGGTTAACCAATGACTGGCCAGCCATTACCTATTAGTCCTCTAACAAGCGGAGAGGTCTCTGCTTTACCAGCTGAACATCCTTCACCTAATTTATCCCCCGCATTGACTGAGATGGGAAGAGGAAGAGTTGCAAGTGCTGCAGCTTTTATAAGTGGAACGGGCAAAAGAAAATAAGAGGCAGACATGCACAAACACAAACAGCGTCACAGACTTAATCAGCGAGAGGGAAAAGACTGAGAAAGATTGAGAGAGACAAGGTTGCTTTGAAGAAGAACAGGGCCTTAACCCATTTTACAGTTGAATAACCTCAGCCAACCCCTGACCCTTTATTCCCAAAACCGTGTGCGTGTGTGTGTGTGTGTGTGTGAGTGAGACAGAGAAATCCCCTTCTTTTCTCCATCTCATTAAGCCATGTGTCATGCTCTCGACTCCATTGTTCTGCCACCTCAAACCAGCAAACTGAGGGGGTTTTTCATGCACATTCTGTCTAAGAGCCAGTTCGTATTTACTCCACTGTGTGTGCTGAGGGCTTGTGAGTCCTAAAATATCAGCTAACCAACGACCGTGCGGATGACTGAGAACTGTTTCAAACTTCCTAAAATCCCTGAGTCAGAAAAGCATGAAACTTCCTGAGATAGATGGGTTTTTTTTTTCATTCAATCATTCAATGTAAGAAATTGAAAAGTCTGGTTAGCTGGTTTGTCAAAGAACTGACTGAAGAGATTAGAAACAGGTTTGTGCATATGGTAAACTTCTTACATCTCTGCAGGAGGACAAAAGATGGAGCCAGTGTATTTCGGAAGTATTGTCCCATCATAAATTGTGGGGATTTTATCACTCTCAAAGGATCGAAGAAGATGAAGAATGCAGTTCTGCTTACGCGATCACAACACTGAACGGAAGACATTGACAAAGCATCATGGTTGAGAAAAAAAAAAAAACCCCTCCCAGTTCCCACTGTGTGAATTATATTACCCTAACCCAATTTCAGTGTGGCTTCCCCCGTAAATGCAGCCAATCCATTTAATTTGGTCTCATCTAGTTACTCTACGAGCCCCGCGTCCCTCAGGTGCTCTTCCCTCGGGAGCTGTTGGCGCTGAGCAGTCGATAACTGAACCTGCCTTCCTGCCACGGGATTATGGGGATCCGGTCAAACACCTGATCCACCTTTAAATCAACGGGATAGTTTAGAAGAAAAAAAGGTTGGCTGAAGACAAAAAAAAAATAGACAGAGAGAATATAGCTAAGCTTAAAGCACTTACTATAGTATCATTTTAAAAATAAAGTATTGGTGTGAAATATAAAATATAATGTAGTAGAAGAAAATATTGTGAATAGAAACAAACAGCATGTATACAAAGACAAATGCACACAAAGGCTGGAGTAGCCAAGTTCCAGTTTGAGTTCGTATTCATGCACCGCTGAGCAGATGAGCCTCATATGCAGAGTGATTAGGAGCTTGATTCAACCTCCAGACAATACTGTACCAATGGCAGCAACATCTTGAGCTGTCACGGCAAGTTAGCCAAAGCGCGCGTGAGGACGGGCCGCAGTCGTCTGGCAGCATATTGTTACTCTACACACACACACACACACACACGCTCAGTCTTGTATTTCTATCCTTGTGGGGACCGTCCATTGACTCCCATTCATGTCTAGCCCCTAACCCTAACCCTTACCCTAACCCTAACCCACACTACAATAAAGCCTAACCCTAAAGAAATGTTTTTGCACTTTTACTTTTTTCAGTAACAACAACATGGTCAAGAAAACACTGTTTCTCCTACTTAGGACCGGAAAAAGGTCCCCACAAGGCACGTCGTTTCACGTTTTGCTATCCTTGTGGGGACATTTGGCCCCAACAAGGATAGAAATACGAGAACACACACACACACACACACACACACACACACACACACACACACACACACACACACACACACACACACACACACACACACACACACACACACACACACACAGAAATAAAGAGTTTAGTTCTAACAAGCAGAAAGACCACATAAAATGTATAGTGGAAAGATAATATGAAGCCATTACAGAACGATTTAAAAAGTTATGTTGATGGAAAGTCTCTGCTTTAAGCGGCCTTGTCTCATTACCTTCTTCCATTGCATGTTCTGTTATATTTTGACATAAACATTAGATGCTGTTACTCATTTCTGGTTTATGGTTAAACTCTCGGATGTCAGAACTGTATAAAACACTGTGAACACATGACTTCCGCTCTCCCGTCCATGTTTTAGGATGTTCTTTTATCTCCCTGATGGCTCCTTTATGTAGCGGCAGGGTGAAAGTGGGTCACCTCTATAACCCCGTCAGTGTCGGCCCGGCGCCCCTGTACCGTCAGCTCTGTATTAACACTTCCCTGCAGGCCTGGTCCATCACCTCCAGCTGCTACCTATTATGTCTCGTTCCCAGGGGTGATCGCCCAGCGGAGCATCCTCGGCGATGTCTGTCCTAAATAAGAATTAAGTACGATCTGGGTGCAAGCATGTGCATGCAGATGCAAGATGCATCCATGCAGTGTGTGCACGAAAGAAAATATGCAGGCTGAAATAATATATATGTATCAAAAAGAAAGTATGGAGAAACAGAGTTAACTTCCAGTAACCCTAAGCTGCATGTCAAGTTACATCATTAGTGCAGCTCTGTCAGCTTCACCCAATTCTTGCCTGGACAACCCCCCTCTCATACAGGAAAGGTCAAAGGTCTCTGAGGTCACAAAGCCACAATCTGCACCCATGCTGGACAGGAGACTCAGCAAAAACACACGTACACACACACACACACTCAGGTTCACCCTTACTCACAGAAGACAGACGGCACAGATCACCCTCAGTTACACTGGGATGAGAATCAGCTAATCAGAAGCGACAAAGCCCGGCTTGGGAAAAGCTTCCACCGCATGTGTTGTGATTCTCTGACACTGTGACATACAATGTATAATTGTTTCCTACAAACAGCTCAGGTGACTTAAGTACATGCTGAAGAAGAAGACTTGCTCCCCGGCCAAGACAAACATCGCAATTATCCCTGCAGCAAAACAGAAATGTGGCGTTGTGTTCAGTCTCTAAAGCCTGACTAAGAGGCTACAAGATACAACCTCAAGAGCGGCAGCTCTACAATTGGAGGCAAGGATCCCTGAAATCATCAGTGTGTTTCTGTTTACAATGTCTACTGTCCTTTAATGAAAAAGGACAGAAACTACAAAAACAGTTTCAAAGATAATGAAGATGCACAGTAACTCTCAAAGACACAACAGACAGTTTGCACAGTTCTCTAGTCTGTACCTTGGCCGTCTTTGCAGGGTTTTGTTTTCCCCGGTGATCCATTAGCAATCGGTCCAAGCATGGGTTTGGGGGTCCAGAGTGAGTCCTGTTTCTGGTGCACCTTGGACACGGAGAGCAGGCGTTTGCGGAGGCAGCCCTCTGGCCTGGCGGTCCTGGGGCTGGGGAAGGCCTGCGTTTGGAGGCTGTTCCCCATCTTGCTGGCGGGCTGGAAGGAGCACGGGGTTCGCTTCTCGCCGGGGGGTTCCTCATAGCAGGCCCGGTCCCAGCAGCCCGCCGCCGGCTCCGAGGAGAGGCAGTGCACATATGCGATCATCCCCAGCTCAGGGCTAAAACCCCGCCACCTGCCCTCCCCTGATCTGTCCACAACCAAAGCCCCCAACTACTCCTCCTCCTCCTCCTCCTCCAAGCACGATCTTCCTCTGGACTCTCCACTGGAGATGATGGGATAAGGGGTGACTAAGGGGATGTGCGTATGTGGGAGTCCACCCCCCTTATGCTCAAACCCCCAACAGGCCTCCCCCTCTCTTTCTGGGAAGATGGGCTGGAGGTTTTCGTTACCCACCAGGGACACGATCCCCCCGTCTCCTCCTACTGTTTTTGTCTTTCCTCTCCTCCTTTCTTGGGATCCTATTGACTCGCATTGATTTGCCTGACAAAGGAAGGCTTTGCTCAGTGTTCAATTACAAGCCTTAACTCCAAAACAAATATTGCACCAAAATGTTGCATAAATAAATCTGGTCATAAATCCTGCAGTAGGCAATAACTACAATTCTCACCCCAGAAATTGAGCATAAAAAAATTCTTCAATGCTCCAAAGATGCAACACTGAAGTTTAAAAAACAAGGATCAGCGTCTCAGTGGAAAATCCTGTGGTTAGAGCATGTTTTTCTTGTGATTGTTAAGCTGTCCATTGCAATAACCAACCATGAAGTTTTTAAAAAAAGAACAGGAAAAAACAAAAGAGATTCCCCAAAAAAGTCGGCAAACAGGCCAGGTCCATCAGTTATGGACTGTCTCCTTTGGTACACTCAAAAAGGTTAAAAAAAGAAATCAATAAATCTGTATTTTAAAAGAAGTGCTCGGGCAGGTCTGCAGCATCAGGGAGGACCCTCGCTGCTCTGCCAGCAGCCGTCTGAGACGGAGCATCAGCATTGTCCAGTTGCCTCCACATGGCATCTCCGCTCAGCTCCTCCTCCTCCTCCAACTTGCTCTTTTCCCCCGGTGCTGTTCTAATCTGTAAACCCAGATTATCCAGCCTCCAGCCCCTCGCCTCTGATTGTGACGGACACCCTCGCACACCACAGATGGACACCAGGCTGCAGTTAATCAAAGGCACCACTGCCACTTTACAGACGTGTGGAAGTTCAAGAAGACGTGACGTGAAGCGCGTTAGCCGGTTAATTTGGGTGAAATCAAACTGCTGCCTGAGATTTAGCCTCACATGACTAGAGTTACCCAGCATGCATCCGATTGAAAGCGTCAGAGTCGTTTAAAATGCACAAGGCGCGCGCGCACACAGGCATAACAACTTTGCATGCAAACGGATTTAAATTAAATTGGAAGCTACAGCAAAGCACAGAGTCCAGATGGAGCAAGATGTAATACCTGACAGTCGAACGCAGACAGATGTAAACGCAGCAGACAGCAGATAAAAAGATAAGTGCCTCACAAAGAGACACACACAGATTAACCAACAGGATGAGGGTAGTCACAAGTGGCAAGAAAAAAGGTTGAGACTAATCTACCAGGTGAAGGTGTGTTTGTCTGCATTATCCTTAACCAGCGTTGCAGTCAAACTTAGTGATATCATGACTGAAATAGTTAAATGATTCGAAAACCTGAAAAGTGGGTAATACACAGCATACTGTAGCACCTATACAAAAATATCAAGTTATTCTGTAAAATAGAAACCCAGATGACAAAAAAGAGCAGTCAAAGAGAGAGACCTTAGAAATAGTCACTAGTAGATAGCCAAAGCGAATGTCTCCCTCTGGTGGTCGCCATCACATGTAACAGCTTTATCAGTCCATCCCCATACTTAAGCTTCTGTCAGCAAATTTCCAATCCAGCAAATCTTTATTACCCTTTCTGGCAGTAAAATGCTAAACACAACCTAATATTTGAAATATATATATAAATATATATATATATATATATATATATATATATATATATATATATATATATATATATATATATATATCAATGCATAACTGATGAGTATTAATCAGTGATGACAGACGGTAATTATATTACTGATATTAGTCTTGTTCAATAAATCACTTAACATATTTCCCATGAAACGCTGTGGTGGATGAGCTCTGTCAGTTTTTTATGGCTGATTGATAAAATTGTGTGCTACATGTGCGTTAATGTTTGAATTCTAAGTTCTCTCTGCAGGCTGTTTATTTGGCAACCTTGAATTTGTAAAATGTTGATAAACATATTTACAGGTTACATTGAAATATTTAATGGATTATTAGGAAAAATGAAGACACTTTATGTGGAGATTAATTTGTCAGAAAATGCTTAATCTGATGTCTGGGTTTGTAAAGTCACTGTACCTCAGCAGAAAGAGGGAGAGAATGTGTGTGTGTGAGTGCTTGAGTGTGTGGGTGTGTGTGTGTGTGTGTGTGTGTGTGTGTGTGTGTGTGATACAGCCAAAACCTCTGCAGATATCTCCAGGCTAAAACAGCCATTACCGATGGTTATCATCTCCACAGCACAGTTAGGCAGCCAACACACAAGCTGATTACAAAACCCAAACCACAATGTGCACGCACACGCACACACACACACACACACACACACACACACACACACACACACACACACACACACACACGCATACAGAAAGGACCAACCACAGAATACACACGCACTAACATAAAACAGTGTGCGGACACATGTGGCCCGCTGGGCATGCCAAAAAGATTTTGGCTGTGGCCTAAATTGCACTTAACACTGTTGTTGCCCTAAATCCGCAAATACATAGACGCAGTGGGTCATCCAGTTCACATGCAGAACGGCATCAGGGGCTGTAAAGTCAAGTGGTCCTGCACATTTACTGGCATCATCACAGCAGGGGGCATTGTGTGTAAATACACACAAACATCACTGTGAACTAATGTCAAGAGTGTGTTTAAGTCTTACCGAGGGCCAGAGTTGATGGAGGGTTAAACTCACAAAACGCGCTGTCTGTGAATGTCTAAAGTAACTGCTTGTATGGATTTATCTGCATTATAGTCTTAAATAACGCTGAAACCTGTGTGTTTTCATACTGTGTTTTAATTGTGTGTGTGAGTGTGTGCGGTGGGGGGAGCAAAGCGGAAGGATTTGGGAAAGGGACAATAGTAACCATGGATACACGTGGGTCTGAATGGCGCGAGCGGAGCACCTGCATGCTGAGCTAGTCCTCTGTCTGGGGAAGTCATCCACGCATCCACAGGGAGTCGGCCATTGTCCTCTCAAACTTCACCCACAACAACTTTTCCAGCATTGTCCCTGGAAGCACCGCCAACCCCACCGCGCTCGCCTCCTCCAGTACTTTTCCCTGCATTATCATTCCCTCCAACACAATGAGATCCTGTTAATGACTCCAACATCTTCTTATCGACATCTACACCTCCTAAAAATAGGAGGAAAAGGCCTATTGTTCTGTAAACCCTATTCAGAGGATGAAAAGTTCAATGGAATTCCATTCAGAGGTGACTGAAACTCCGCCATATGTTGTTTATCTATCAGGAACAGAAATCCCCTCCTCATTTGAAGTCTTCCTTCAATCATTTAGTGTAAGACGGGCAGTTCTCTGATTCTTAGTAGCTTTTGAAATATCAAGACATCATTGAGGGTCTTTATGGGTATGAGAAGTACACAGTCCAGAAGCTCCCTGCCATACTGAGTGTGAGAACATCCGTCAACATTACTACCCAGCAGGCCAGGGGGCAGATAGCAGGTCAGCCTGGGGTCAAGAGGTCAGCAGTGTCAATGGACACGCTGCACAGGTGCTGCGGTTATAGAGAGACTCCCTCTTCCACACTCAGACAGGTTAATGATGGAGGCCGTTCAGTGAGGAATGAAGGATTTACAATCTAGAATTTCTGTTTTTGTAGGGGTCAGTTTTTACTGTGGACAATAGCTTCAGCTCTGTTTCACAGTAAAAGCTCGTGTGCTTCACCTGCGTATCGAATATGTGCCTAATCTGCAAATGATTAAACATTCTGATTGAATTGCAGTGGAACTGGATGTCATTTCAGGGCTTTCACACTGTAGAGAGCGGGTTTCATCTGGCCCTCTACTGCTACCCACAACAATTTCAACTATCAAAACCTATGAGGCCTCTATAATGCACAAACAACCGTAATTAGAAGCTGAAAACAAACCAGAAAACACTCGGCTGACGTCCACCCAGCCACAGATATGTTCTTCCTGATCTGACACGGCCTGAGCCGCCCTCAGCTGACCCCAGAACCAGGAGGTCGGATGAACTCTCTGCAGTGTTTTTGCTTGACGAGGCTTAAACCAATGCCGAATTTCTTTTCCCCCCCCACCCTCACACTGCAGGAAACCTCCAATCTGAGTGAGAACGACAACTCCGACTCCAGCTAATCCCCCACTCACGCCTCATCCCGCTGGCTGCACAGGACTGAGGCTCAAGTGCAGAAATAACTTATGTAAGAAGCCAGAAGCCGCAGCAACACGGAGAGCCTAATTCTAGCCTTGAAAAATGGCTCGGATGAAAATGCAAGGCTTCGACCGGGGGAGGAGGGGGGCGGCCGCGGTGGTCAGGACAGATGAGAATTCACTCTGGACACAGCTGGATGTGGAGGAACATGGACTGAAATGTGTCACATCTGCCCCGCAGTTGGCAGCCGCAACTGAGGGGGGTTTGTTGTTTAAATCATAACGTAAGTAGACGTTCACTCACTGGCAGCTGATGCAGAGCAATCTACTGGTCAGATCACAGTTTTTAATGTATTACTGAGTATTTGGGTCAGTTCGACAAGGCTCCTGAAGCTGGAAACACAAAGTGGGGCCGGTGTTGAAAACTGCAGCTGTTCGTCACAGAGGGACAATGATCTGACGAGCGCGTGAAAACTTTTAGACGTTAAAGAACGTGCACATCGAGCAGTGCGAAGCACAGATAGCCGAACGGAGAAAAGACAGATTTGGCCGTCTTGTCTTGCGAAAAAGCGAATTACTTCATCGAACAAAACTGAATTCCTCCTCCCAGCTCAACTCCCACAACATCTGTTTCTCTCCATTTTCCAAGTCTGTTAAGAGTCACATTGCACCGACTCTCTCACTGACAACAGGGATTACTGCATTCAGCAAATGAACTGGACATTTGCCACAAATAGTTGATCTCTTTGCTTTAAATGGTCTCATTACCCCCCCAAAAAAGTCTACAGGAAAGAGAAAACACTGGTTTCACAAGACGGTTCATTGCCTGAGTTTCTGGGATGACAGCAGATTCAACTGCTCTCTAAAACTGAATCTGAAAATGACTGAACCTTAAAGAACAGCTGTTTGGTTCATTACATTGATCCTTTCAAGCTGTGGATTTTACAGATTGTTCACAGTACAATGAAACGGTATGTCTACATACTACAACAAATCACACACTCTCCACATTATCACTGCTTTTTTCCAAAGTTATTTGTAGAATCTACCAACTGGCCAATGTTTGGACATGAGCCGATACCTCCCATCATTACAGTGACAAGAAAGAATCTGTTACTTTTGTTCTGCCATAGCCAGCACTTTCTGTATTTTACAAAACTAAATGAACAACTTTTTTTCTACTTTTGGTCTTTTACAAGTATCTGTGATTCTACTGAAGTGAATACTTTCGTATGAAATGCTTCAACTTTTTCAGGCAGATGTTGCGAAGACTTCAGACTTGACGATAGAAACTGGACCAACAACAGCAGATGGCACAACTTATCAAATCATCGCTGACTGGATGCTTGGCGCTGGACTTCTCAGAGGCTCACAGTGAACAGAGAGACGCTCGCTTTCCGTTACTCGGCTTTTGATGCTATTACACAGACTCACTCTTTATTTTGAAGCTCGCTTGAAAACTTATCAGAAAATATTGCTTGCAAATCCTGATCTTCAGAAAAATCATATTTTATTCTCTGACAAATCATTAACTTTTCATCTAAAAAGAACAAAAAAAAAAAAACCTCAATGAGTGGATTATCAATTTGTTCTTAAACATGGTTCTGACAGTAAGTCTAAATGTCTGAGTAGCTTTGTGAAGCAGTCCGGTACTGAGCGAGGAGATTAAAGTTTCTCGGCTCTGAGCAGAATGAGACCTTTCAAAAATGTAACAACGAGACTGCCAGTAAAAAGAGGGACTGGTTTCCCCCTTATCTCATTTGAACTGGTCAGTCAAGTAATCGCCGACACATGGCCTCCCTCTGCAAGAAAGCCAGCAGCACACAGGCTGCTGCTCCGCCAGCTGTTACTGTGAGGACAACGCTGGCATACATGCATCCCTCATCTTCACAAAGCCCCCACTGCCGCAAAAACTGACTCACAAGTTACAGAAAGTAAGACGGACTCATAGCAGGAGGAGAGGGGATAAGTGGAACAATGATATCAAAAAGCAGTAATAAAGGGGGAAACATATAGGTGCTACTCAAATCAGAACATGCATGAAAAATAGGATAAAACTGAGACATGAGGACAGGATCGCTAACAAAAGAAAAGCATTTCAGTGGAGGAAGCTGTGGCTCAGTTACTTTCCACTCTGAGGAGAGAGATGGAGTTGAACTTTCCTTTGTCTCTCAAAGTCTGGGGGAAAGTCCGCACTCACACCGGAGCAAAGCAAGCACACTCGCACTGCCGTACCTTTCAGACAGAACATGGCTCTCCATTTGATTTCCCACACCGGACCGACTGCTGTTTTCTCTTTCTTCTTTCGTCTTCCTCGCTACTTCCTAATAATCATCCTTCTCGCCATCCTCCTCCTCCTCTCTTCCCGGCTCCCGGTTCTCCCGCGCCGCTCAGCCAGACCGTTCACACACTGACCCACAGACCCTGACACATACGCTCCCCTCTCCATCGCCCTCCCTTTCTTTCCCCGGCTCGCACACACACTTTGAGTGGCAGCAAGCCAACTTCCACACCGCAGGAAACTGCTCTGCACCCCCCCCCCCTTCCCCTCACTCTGCTTCCTCTCTCTCTCTCTCCTTATATCACTGAATGCCTCTCTCGACCACGCCGAAACCCCCACCCTCTCCGCACCATCACTGTTTAACAGACAGCCAGAGGCTCAGCCTCAATCTAAAACTCTTAAATCTGCCGTCACCCACAATCCCTCTGAGCGGGCCTCCAGAGTACGGCTCCAAAAAGTAAACACTTAACACGCATGTGAGCATGTCAGGTCAACACGCGACCTGAACACGGACCCGGGAGGTCAAAGAGCAGGTGGAAAAAACAGAACTCCACGGGCACGCCCAGACGGTCAGCCTTGTAGAGGGTAGTGCTCGTGCAGAATCTGGGCAGTCAGCAGTTCGGAGCGAGACGGGGGGCCCCCGGCTTGAGGCCGAGCCTTTGTGCAGTGATCAAATGTAATCGCTTTAATCCCCACGATTCAACTGCTTGTTATCAGATGCTGCTACAAGCTCGGCGTATCGCAGACCTTCCGTGCCGGCTTTTTCTAAACAAAATTACCTGCATCGGTGCGTGGACGAGGGGGCGGAAACACGGAGCAACGTGCAGCAGATTAACGAGAACGAGACAAAACGCCGTCGGTCTCTGGACGTTAGGCTCCTGCTTCTGTACTCAACTTCAAACAGCAACCGAGAAAATGGAGTCCAAGATGTTCCCTGCACCACTAACCAGCAAGAACAAAACATATGGGAGTCACAGAAAACAAAAATAAATAGAATATGTAAGCCACACAATTTTATAAACCAGAAGCACAGGAAAAAAAAAACAGACAACATTTTGCTGTACATTCTTTGTTGTGTATGTGACCAATAAAACTTTTCTCTTCTTATTTTCAGAAATACCGTCTTGGATTTATTCAGTCTAAATAGTTTCATGCTCAGCTATATTGCCGATGAGAGTCTGAGAAGGCTTTTTTTCTCCAGCGGGGTAAGAATGCTGTGGGTTCCAGTCGTTAACAGAGCAATAAAGCTTTGCGGGTTGCAAACAGAGGAACATTGGAAGCCTGCGACACAAGTTGTCATGCAGGATCGCTATCAGGGTCAGCTACATTTCTCACATTCGTCGGCGTGCGTCGCTCATTCCTCATCAAACACACCGACGTGCTAATTAATTTGAGCAGCAGATCACTTTCAATCACGTTGAGAACACACCTGAACTGACAGCTGGCGTGTGATGTTAAACACAGCAAAAGCAATCTGATAGCTTATCTCCTCAACTGCTGTTTTTCCATCAGTAACTTACATGCAGTGTAACAGATATGTGTGTTATTTACGTGTTAATCCCACTGTAACACATCCGTTTCTACCAGATGTCGCCAATTACCGACTGATCGGTGTGACTGTCGCTACCAGCGGCTGAGCGGAGAAAACCACAAACACACAATCCTGGGGAAAATCAAATTAAAATCTGCAGTTAAAAGCACACAGAAATGTTTCCACAGAGCCACCGAACCAGACAATAAACTCTCACTTCATCAAACCTTCACCTTAATTGGACGCTGCCTTGCCCAAAGTGGACTTAACTTTAACCTCTTCTCTTAAAACCTTAGCTTGGAGGCAACGTTTAAGGGTCCATCTAATCACTGCTCTCACAAAAAGCTCAGGATAGTAAAAGCAGAAAGGCAGAATTCCTTTGCTTTTATAACGCAGCCATCTCAGGATTTTTTTTTTTTTTTTTTTTTACTGTATAAACATTATTTAGTTAACTGCTTTGTGGTCCCATCTTAGTTGAATTTCAAGATCATGTGAGCGTCTGAACCCTCTAACAGGAAATAAAACGCAAAAAAAGCCAGTTTCATTGCTTTACTGTTTCGACTGTGAGCCTGCCACACAAAAACACAACATTAACGTAATTACATAGTAGGAATAAAAGGCAAGACGTGAGAAGGAAATGTGGCTCATCACAAAAATGAACACGCAAAACAAGCTACCACATAACTTTGTTGAGAATACAGGCTCCAAAAACTTAACATTTAGCAGCTGATCACTGCTGTCATGCCGTAAAATACGGTCCGTCTTGGGATGAGACACTATCGCTGCTCTCATCCAAACGCTAAGTCACAGAAAAGCGACCTCAGCACACCGCAGATCTTCTGTCACGTCGCAGCTGCATGTTATTGTGTGGCCCGTTCCTCGTGCCAGTTCAAGATAAGACTAAAGCAGAGCCGGCAGATAAAAACTAAGCTTGCTTTGGCAAAAATACAGCTTCTGTCGGACCAGCAGTCACATAAACAAGAAGATGTTTACAGAGAAATATAGCCTCACACCACATGCATCAATCTTTTTTGCAAAAATGACAAAAAAAAAAAATCTTTATCTTAAATGACTTCGCCTCATTCACGGGTTATAAGCAGCAATACAAAGCTAATATATGGTGCAATGCGTGTGCATTGCTGGTCAGGGATTTGTTTTATATTTGTAAGTAAGATGTGAACGGATTTAAAATTGTCTGAAAAACTAAATGGCGGCATGTGGCCGGCTTGGCAGGGCTTTTCAGAAAAAGCAGATCTGATCTGGGATGAGCTATTAGAGACATAAAAAAGGAGATCAAGCAGGTCAGAGAGGAGAAAAAAAAAACATGACTTACCTGGGATTCAGCAAATTATGATCAGCACATGGAGAAAAAAGAAAGAAAAAAAAGGTTATTACTTTCCATATGTACATAGTTTGAGATTAATGACGACTGTATGTAAGTTTCTGAGTACAGTCGGTGTGTGTGTGTGTGCGTGTGTGTGCGCTGGAGGCTGTGGGCCACACCACCAGATTTCCATGTCTGTCTTTTAATGAGGGCTTGCTGGTTTATACATCCCATCTCCCCCCGTCCAGCAAATTATCATCTGCTAATCTGGATTTACGCACAGACAGCACAATAAGTGTGTGTGTGTGTGTGTGTGTGTGTGTGTGTGTGTGTGTGTGTGTGTGTGTGTGTGTGTGTCCACGAAAAAAAAAGGCTGTTATGCAAGAGTTGGGTCTCATCTGAATCCTCTCAAATTTCACTAAGCATCTCACAGACGGACATGCCCTAAAAGAGCCTTACATCGAGCCCAGATTCAAAAACACCGCCTCACTGTAAGGCCCACTTCTGCTTCTGGCTGCCAGAACACTCATGTGCCAGGGAATGGTTGATATTTAGGTCAATTTGCAGTTGACCTAAATGTTGGAATCGTAAAAATTAACCACGGCGACCTACTGTAGATACAAAAAAGAAATCTACTCCACACTAATCTTCCAATCTTCCAACTTTCATGTTAACATGGCACTTCCACAGTTGCCAAAAGCAAACATCAACAAGCAGAATCAATCAAGCGCACTTTATACAGCGACTTCATTTACAGCAAATAACCTAAGCAGCATATAAGGAGGAGTAAACAACTAAAGCCCGGATTCCTGGAGCCTACACTGACCAGAGACGGTGTCTTTAGAAAAGCTTCAGCATTTTTCGATGTGGCCTTCCAACATGAGGTATTACGTCCATGTAGAGACTGTTGAAGTTGAGCTGCTATTGGTTTATATATTTTATCCACCTATTTGTTGTTGTGAGATATTGCAATTGGTTCTATAAAACAAAACTGAAAAAAAGCAAAAGAAATAATTTCATTTGTGTTTTTCTGTTCCGTTTTTCCTCGACCACAAACACTGCCGTCGTGTAATTACTGTTCACCTGGCCTTCACTGTGTATTCATTAGCAGCCTGCGTGCCACGTGGCCTTTTTACACTTGATTGGCTGTGAAATGTCCCAAAAGGAAGGTCAAACCAAACCACACCGGGAAACTGTCACAACACATGCCAGTTACCGTAGCAACCGGAGCAAACGCCACTAATGGAGCTGGAGGCTGCGTCAAAATTGCAGGTTCTGGATCCCAGGCACTTATTTTAGGGCTATATTTACGCACAGGCATGGTGCGTGGCTGTCCATGTGCCTTGTAATGGGCCCTGGCAGGCATGTGGGAGCAGGATCCAGATGTTATAAATACTTCAGGTTCAAACCTACGAGACATTTCCTGTGTGGTGCGTCAAGACAGTATGTATATGTGTGCACGCTTTCATATTGACCCGTCTATGACACTCAAATTAACTATAAAAAGACACAGACTGAATAACAGAGAAAAAAAGACAGAAATAAGAGCGTGTAATACGAAACCAAGTGGACTTTCAATGAAAAACAAAGAACTGTATTGTCAGCAGCTCAACTTACATCTTGCTTGTCTTATTTAAACTAGTTTAATGAATTAGATTAGTTAAGTGGTGAGAAGATATCAAAATAAAGAAATACTCTTAAATCTTTACAAATTTAAAAAAGCAAAAGAAAGACTTCAAGTCAACAATGACCAATATGGTTTGAGATTAGTTCATCGGAAAACTATCAGCCCAACAACCTCCTGAATATCAGATCCTGGGTGGGATGGACTGTCTGCAATGAAGGTAGGGTGATATTTTCACCAAACAGATCAAACAAGATCACATTTCAATAAAGATCTAGTGCAGATAGAAAGAAAACGAGACGCGCACAGTCAGCTATTGACGTTTTAAAACACTACAGACCAATATGTTGTCACCTTATCTGAACTACGCGTCGAAGATAATCAGAAATGTGCTCAGTTGGTGCTCAGCAGGAGATGGTAGAACTTCAAGATGGTGAACGGGGGATCTTTTTAACGCTGCTTGCCTGCAGCTCGTACCCTTTGACATTGAGAAGTATGTGAGGACTTTGAACCATTCGAGCGATGTGCATCTCTGGGCTGTTTTAGGAATAGGCAGGTTCAGAGGTGACAGAGAGACAAGAAAGGATTGAGATACACACCAAATGACAACAACAAGTCACACTTTACCGACACAACTTAAGCATCTCCAGTAGCGTGTTTTTACATTATCTACACCATCAGTGAAACGAGGACGGAAAATGTGGCAGAAATTAAGTCAGCAGTTCACTTTGGAGGTTTGCGTCTTCCTGGTATTTCAACGCTGTTGTTGCCGCAGCATTGCTGTACTCGGGAGAATAGATTAGAGTAAATTACTTCCCCACCGCAGGCAACAAGTTAGGACAAGGTCGCACAATAAATCTGTTACATTACTGACATGTTGTCAAACCACTTGGTGGAGTAGAGTCGCTGTTTTCAGCAGTCAAAAAGCCAAGACCGAGAAAATGGAAAGACACAAACAAACGTAAGCATGCATACGCCAAGAGCTAAACCGATGACTGAAATAACTTTAGCACCATCCAGGCATCCAGATTACATCGTTTAAATGTAACTGCTGCCCCACCTACATGTTTTGAATATCGTCAGTCATTTTTACCACAAAACACTTAGTGTGAGTGTCGATTATATAGAAGTGGAAGTAGTCAGTCGGAGCGTTGGTGTCTTCTTCCACTCTGAGGTAACCCTTGGTCTCCAGTTACAGCCATTGTCCTTAAAGTACACACACATGAATGCATCCGGGCACACAACTAATGAGCTGATCAATAAATGATGAATCTTATCTCGTAATGTCTGAAGAATTATAGACGGCCTTACCTCGGAGAAGCTGTTTGAATAGAAATCAAGAAAGTGATGCTATTGGGCAGTTTTCTGATTTTTTTCTCTCACACACACACACACACACTGTCCAGCTCTCCCATTGGTGCCAGCCCGCGACACCAATACACTTGTGACATCACCTTCGTCGGATCTGACGCCTCCTTGTTTTTCTGTCGCGCACACAAAATGCCCTTTGACCACTTATTAGTGCCACTGACCACACACACACACACAGCTCTCAATCTCTCCCCTCAAGAACAAGAAAGCGCGAGGATCGTGAAAAATGCAGAATGAAGGGCAATAAAGAAAAAAACAAAGGAGACTTTGAGACACTTATTGTGCTTGTAAAGATGTTTTGGATTGGCTCGTAATTCAAGATCCAACACAACTTTCAGCTTGGTACACCCTCCGCTTGGTCCACTCTCACCTCGTCTGTGCCGAGGCTGGTACACCCAGTCGTCGTCATCCTCCTGCCTGTCCGCGGCGTGAGGCTGACCGTGCGAGTGCGCGTGGCGGCCGTGAACGACGTGGAGTTCATTCTGGCTGTGAAAGATGCGTCTGCTCTGGCGGGAGAGGGTGGACACGCTGAGCCAGCTGAGAGCCCGGGACAAGCCCGCCGGTTTCTCCTTCCTGAACGAGGCAGCTCTTCTCTCCCTTTTCATTTTAACCAACGATTCCAAAGTGGAAGGATGCCAAATTAAAAAAAAAAAAATAAAAAATCCCAGTAAAGAATGAGCATTTGGTGTAAATTGCAACCTTGATGTCTAAAGCAATTTACTTAAAGTCCAGGTCATACATTTTCAAGCATTCCTGATGACAGCATCTGCAGCTAAAAGGCTTTAGAACATTCACATTCATGAAATGAGTTCCAGGAGTCAGGACTCGGTTTCTCCTCCATGTGCTCACACACATCATGAATTGGACCCAGACGACTTTAACTTCAAACCGTCTCCAGTCCATCTGCTTCACGAGCCAAAAGCCAGACTCAAATCATCTCTTCTCCTCGGCGCTGTAATACTCCAGGCGTGCGTCCCAAACCCAACGGGATAATTAGGCCGTTCAGCAACCAGGAAAATCACTTCCCCTCTGCGGCACACACTCGGATATTCACGGTCACTACTGGCTGGAGGATCCTTCAGCAGAGCGCGAAAAGGTGTGGATACCTTTTCAAGTCTTGCAGCTTTAGTTTACAACCATGCGCACCCTGGGGTGCTGCTATTTCCATTTGTTAGCACACACCAGCTGACGTCCACTGTCTGAGCGCCAGAGAAGAGCAGGAGGTGAAGAGGTTTCAGCGTGTCTGGATCCATTCCCGCTCCGTCCAAGTTTACTCCCTGGTGAAATCCCGCCGCCTAAAGGAGATCCTCTCTGGAGAGCGTGGAGAGGAAAGTCGGTGCATCCATGTCATTATGTCCAACACCTTTTTCTTCCTCTTCCTCTTTTGACATTACCCGCTCCGCCGTCGCAGAAACGACACACAAAGTCGTTGGATGGGGTCAGTAAGTCATCCAGGTGTGAACCGTCGTCTGGAGCCCTAATCAGCTGATCGGCACAGGTGATAAGGCAAGACCGAGTGGAAAAAGATCCACACCTGCTGCGCACACACATACACACACACACACACACACACACACACAGTCAAACCCTGGAGTCGCACACTCTTGAGACGTCTCCAAGAGCAGAGTTCGGGGAATCCTCAGCAGTCCGTACTCCAGCCTATTTGTGCTGCGAGCGTCGGGTTAGGATTACACCCAGCCCGCGTACAAACCAGGCTGAAACATGAGTCAGCCCGTCCCTTCTTCCTTACTCCCTGCCTCTCTTTTTCGGTTTTCTGTGATCGCCGGCCTTCGCCCCGCCCCTTCACACATTTGCAGGCATGGCAACCACTCCTTACACTCGTCTTCCCTCCTTCCCTGCCTCCTCGGTTTTCGGTGTTTGAGCATAAACATGCATGTTGAGAGTTGAAACAGAGTCATCGTAGTTACAGCAGCAGACACTCAGACTGCCTGCGGTGTAAGAAGTCACTGGAAAAGCAGCAAACTAAGTACTGATTCAGCAACAAGTGAGTCAGCAAGTCAAACATTTTGGCGAGTAGGAGTAAAGATGGTCAATGAGTGTACAATCTTACGACAGACCGTTTCCCAACATGTAGTAGGAGATAGTAAAAATAGCAGGAGTAAGCCCTGGGGGGTGGACAAAGTCTTTATGGGCCACTACAAGTGTGTTAGGGAGGAGTTTTTTGCGCTGAAGTGTAACCGCACAGCAGCATGTAACCACTACTGGGTAACAATTACCCAGCTCCGCCCGGGCGCCTGTTCGTATCACGGCCGCCTCCAACACCCATCGATCGCTCGTCTTGTTGAGGCTTGGATTAAACAGAATATTAAAGGAAGCCTGATTTGCCCGTACAATGATATGGAGCAGAGAGAACCTGATCCGGGTCTTTTTGTCCGTTACACTTCTGAAAGCCGATTCCAGTTTTGCGGTTGTGATGTGGTGTAAATCTAGACTGAACCCCCATCACTGTCGGGTCCCCAGCCTCATTCTCCGTCCGCCCTCAAGAGAGGAAAACATCCGTCTAATCACTTGCCGTTTGCACAATGTGAGAACTGTTCTGCCTGCACGCAAACTGACACGCTCGTGCGTGTGTTTTGCTATTTTTTACGACCATTGTTTGCAGCGGTGACACAAACGCCACTGTCTTTCAATAATTGATGAGCGTTACTGCTCCGCACAGGCATGAGAGGATCAGTTGGACATATGAATAAAGTATGAAAAAAAAGGGACGAGCGATTGAAAGAAAGTGTGCAGTAAAATGTTAAGAACGTTGAGGAAAATGAATAAGTTACAATCCAGGCAGCATGCAGAGCGAGCGCCCAGCAGATAAAGATGAGCTAAAACGTACAGTCAGGGCCAATATGCTTCTGCTTTTCAGGAATTAAAGCTGTTTTAGTGCCTTGACCCCTCAGAGAACACGGGGAGGTCAGCATTCTGGTTCATCCCCCCACCTCATATCTATTTCATGAACACAGGGATCAATAATCAATAATTCGACTGGATATCCGAGGTGGTCTAAGTGAACATACATACAGCTCGGATCGTCTTCTTCCTGTAGGAAGGCAATAACATTTATAAAGTTTGTCTCTCATGTGTGAAGGTTCTGATCAAAGCGGTACATTTACAGCTGATTGTTTTGTTAAATTAACTCAGTGAGTCACTTTAACATCAAAATGATGACCACATTTAACCGAAAAAACAAATGAAAGCAGGTTAACTTAATTTTTTGATAAACTGGATCACATTCTGAACTCCACTGTATCTCAAAGACTCATTGTGATTGTTTATTTTCCCACTGATTTATTATTTAATGGTACAGAGCAGCTGAATTTGCAGCAGTTGAAGCAATTATCTAATCTGTAACTGCATCAATTTAATCACAGATATGAAGAAGCGTGCTGTATCGAAAGAAAGCCAAAGTTCAGAGTGTCACACCATCGCAGAATGTAAACACGATTATATCATCACAGACGAGCGATAGCGATTAGCAGTGAAATGGAGCAGACCTGAAACACACACACACACACACACACACACACACACACACACACACACACACACACACGTGGCTGTTTAAACAGGATATCCAGGTCACCGGAGTCAGTTTGGGACATTCCTCTCTCCAACATGATAAGAAAGCAGATAAATGGCAGAGTCAATATTAGACCCGGCAGTGAAGAAGTGCAATCAAGCTTCTGTGCAATTACAGCTAAATAACATGAAATCACACAAGATTAGAGGCTGTGACCAGATCACCCAAATTCCCACAATCCAGCATCAAAAAGAAACACAGCATTTAAGTGACAGGTAGATATACAGCAGAGTAGTTTCTTAGAAAGAAATGGGAACAATTAAAACAAGTACAAGCATCAAAATATGGAAAAATGACAGCCTTTTTAATTTAATCGAATTCAAGATAGCACAACAGACTTCTAATTTCATCTCTCTAAATTACATATCCTGCAAACAAAAACAAAAAAAAATTACAGATGAAATATATGAATCAGATAGTAAATACATTTAAATTTGAAACCCAGTAAGTACAGTTTGGCAGTGCGAGTGAACTCTCACACAGACAGCTGAATATAGGACAGCTAAACCACAGAGGAAAGCTTTTATTACGCTGCACCATCCTGCATTGACTGGGCCAGAGGCACGGGACTGGGACTGACTGCTAGGGACGTGCATTCAGCGTTCAACTCATCTGAAAGATTCTGGTTGATAATAAGCAACACGGAAGTAACGCGAGTAAACGGAAAGTATGCCTGGCCTGTGCGCGTAAATGTGTGTTATACAGTATACCTTCTATATTCAGTTCCTGGTGGAGGTGTTGGATTCTCCTCCACGGGGGGAAGGAGGGCCTCATCGCGACACACACTAGTATCACACGTGAAAATATATTTGGGTGGTGCACAAAATGCGTCTGGAGAACAAGTCAGTCAGTCGGCCATCTGAGCCAGAGAGGTCACTGGAGTCCATCGACTAACCTCACAGGCCGACACGAAGCACTTAAACTGCCACTAAGAATGATGGGAGGCTGGACGGACGCAGTGAGGCTGACCTTAATCATTATTGTTAGCTGTTTCAGTCAAAAGGATCCACAATCAGTCTGATCTATATTTGGAGTAAAGAGTCTGTGACATGTTTTTGTTTTTTTTATAACCTGGAAACTAATAAGAATCTGTTGAAAGAGCAAAATAAATTCAGAAAATCTTTTTTTTTTGCCTTTTTTTTTGTTTGTTTATCACATTTCACAATACAGTCAGTGCCAAATTCTTACAAAAATGTGTAAGTTTATAGAAAATCTGACTGTGGTTAGTAATGAGTAAATAGGTAGTTAATGACAGTGTAATGACTACTTCCATCCACAAGGGGGCACCGTCGGACCGTCTTCTCTGGTTTGAAAGAAAAGCCCTCATTCCAATGAAAAGTTAAATGGGCCAGAAAATGTGTGTGCGCGCTTGTGTGTGTGTTTTCATTTGTGCACACACGTATAGCCGTACTATCTAAACACAGTCGGCGAACAACAGCGCCGTCCCTCGGGCCAGCGAAGTGTGTTTGTGTGTTTATGGGTGTGCGCGCAAAGATAGCAATCTTCAGTCAGGGATAACGAAGCTATTTCAAACACTCAAGGCCTATATCTGGCCTCTGTGGAGTAGCCTCCTCGAGGACACACACACACACACACACACACACACACACAAGCGCGCACATACACACACAGGAACAGAGGATCTTGTAGAGTTGTTAGTGATTGAGCTGGACCGAACCCCCGGAGTTAACTTTTGTCAGTTCATCTTGGGAAGGAGACAAATCCCTCATTCCAGCAGCCACGTGTTCCATTATTCCAACATTTATTATTCCAGCTGAATGCACTCGGAGTGTATGTGTGTGTGTGTGTGTGTAGAGTTTCGAGCTTTTACTTAATTCTATTATTCATGGCTAAATGCTGCCAGCTTAGCAAGGACAAGGGACCCCTCCCTGTGCGTATGCCCTTAAAAATGTGTGTGTATGTGTGTATCTAAGAGTCATGTGTGGATTAACTGCTGAGACAAAGAAAAACATCAAGCAGGTATGACCTTTGACCTCTAACCCTGAAGCAGGCGCATGATTTTATCATTTGCACTGAGTGCACCTTAAAAGTCTCACTGCACACAATACGACACTGTGTTTCATTCCCACACACACACTCACACACACACACCTAATTGGTAGACAAACACATCGCCATCAAGACAAAGAACAAGGAAGCGGAGTTTGGCTGTGCGCATATGCTGCACGTGTCATTCAGCCAGGATGGACCCAAAAAATATGATCTGCACACAGTGTGTAGGTGGGACGACCATGAGACTGGATTTACGAGGTGAGGCCTCATTTCTGGGTTGTTTTTTTTTTTTTTTCTCTTCATCAAATATGCTCTGAGTTGAAGAAAAAGAGGCACAAAAGGACGCGATGACGTGACACCACGGCACGGAAAGAATAAAAGTTTGAGAAAGGAGTGGTACTATAGCTTACAAGACAAATGAACGTGGGTAATCCGAGTAGGGCATTCACACACTCAAACACACACACACGCACACACACCCAGCAGGCCTGTGTCCAGTGGTTGAACGGGAGAAAGGGTGCGGTCGACTTTGTGCATTCCTGATCAGTCATGCCTGAGTGGAGCGGCGGGCCCGGCAGACCTGGGCCCAGATGTGGTTTGCATATGCATCGCGCTGTTCGCGCATATGCACGGTATTTGCAAAATCATCTGCAGATGGTGAATTTGAAAAGAGGAGGAAAGGCCTGTGGGTGATGTGTGAACATTTGCAACCAAAAGTGTGAAGATATACAGTTAAGATAAGATGAATGCAGTGTTCACTTTGATCCAATACTGCGCACATTAATGAGTGGCTCTTTTAAAGTTCTTTTTTTCTAAAAGACACTGTGACATATGATACGTGGCATGAAACAAAGTAAACACACATTACCCTGAGTAAACCTGTTCTATTTGCCTATCACTATGCAAACATGCACTTTATGAGCACGCATAAAGACAATTTTTCTCCAGAGAAAATTGCTTGTTGCCATGATTAACAATTCAGTTTCAACTCAAATCTGTACAACAGGCGTTCTTCACTTTCCTCATGAACAGCGTGTTTGTCATTGTTACACTACTCACAGTTTGTGTAATTCTGCCATGTGGTTCGACCTGCTCTCAAGCCGAGTCGGCGCGTTTGTTTTTTTTCCTTCCAAACCTGAAATGTGACGGCGCTTTGACACCAGCTGTTTGAGGGGAAGCACCAGTCAGGACAGAAGAATGTTCAAGTTTTACAGTTCACGCTCGCACACGAAGGAATCATGCCAGCGTCAACGTGGCATTATACAGCGCGGCTGGTGAGTTACAAAGATCCCAAACGTATTCTGCAGAAGAGCAATACAGACCCAACCATACTGTTCTAATATCTATAAGTGATGTAGTGATGGTGAAGGCTGTCTGTGTGTGTTTACATGAATAGAAAGAAAGATTCGAACTGGACTAAATCTGCAAAAAGAAGTGGGCTTGGTTCTCCAAAGACGTTTCAACGAATCGCTTCAATAACTGCATTTTTTTTTAAATTTACAAGAACCAATGCTGTTTTAAAGTATTCACATCACATCACATTTATAAGAATAAGTCAGAAACCCTACAGGTCTGTGTGCTCCAGGCTTTTGGACTGCACCAAGGCCATAAAAGGGAAAAAAGGACCAAAACACAACAATAATGTAAAGGTTAAGACAGCCAATAAAACTGCCAATATTCACATAAAATTACTCCCGTATGGAACGCTCACAACCACCTTCACTAACCATCAGAGACATAAATGCGGGCTCGACTCGTGTTTCTAGATTTTACTGTAAAACTCAATTCACATACCCACTGTCTGCCAAGACCTATGGCGATCACCCTGGGAGCTCATGAAATTATGTGGTATATAAAGACATTAATGTGGGGGTTTCATGAGATTCTGTGAGCTTGGCGGTGGAGCGGTGAGAGAATCCGACGGCGGCCACAGGATTTAATTCCCCCCGCGATGGTCACGAGATTCCCAGAACTATGTCCGTGAGAATGACGTGCTTGGAAGGCAAGCAGTGGATGAAAGTGTTTGCTAAATGAAGATGACGCATTGAGATGAAACCACCAAATCCCAACGACGGCGAGAATTTATCTCATCACTCTGACCCGAGGAACCACAATTTAATCGGTAAAATGTGATCGAGCTATATTGTTTTCACTTGTTAGCCTGAAAGTAACTACAAAATGTACGATGCTGAACCTTGAAAATCAATTGTTCTAGAATCAAAAATCACTCTGGGTTTGTTTTTCTTCTGCAGACTTCATTTTTACAAATGGAAACCTGCATAATTCAAACTGAGGGTTGGACTGTCACACAGAGGTGAAGACAAAGTTCAGCTCATGTGCTGACAGCCAATCTGGCAGCCCACCAGGAGTCCAATCTGGCAACACGCCCATCAAATCCCACTGGGGCTTGCTCATTACAGGTGGCGGAGCGCTGCTGAAACCTCTGATTGTCAGAGAGCATGTGGATCTGACACCGACTGCGATGAAGACACAAAGCAAACCCGATAAACAAATAACCTCCATAAAAAAAAGCCAGGAAAGAGCATTAAACAACTGGAAAGAAAAGGTATTTTGTTTGGGTTTTTTTCCGTTTATCAGCATGAGGTTTACTGCCCAGAGTGTGATCATTATAAACCATGTGTTTACATGTATGGCACATTTTTAACAAGCACGCAAAGTGGAGCATGGTGAGAGGAAAAGTCTAATAAAAGCCAGGATGTGTGAAGAAACAGTAGCAGCAACTATCTGAATGCGTGTGTGTGTGTGTGTGGTCAGCTCCAATCATGTGACTGTGTGTGTGTGTGTGTGTGTGTGTGTGTGTGTGTGTTTTCAGCAGAAACACACTTTCTGCCATCAACAAACTGAAAGAAAGAGAACGGGATCCAGGATGAAAGAAAAGAAAGAGTCGGAGTTATGCTGATTGAGCAGACGGCGGGCCGACCGTTACCGTGACAATAGGGGCTGACTTTAGGTCTGGCGCTCTGCCCTCTACAGCTGTGAGCTGTCTGACACACACACACACACACACACACGCACACACACATATACACACATATACACACGTTCGTTATTTTGAGCTCATCCCTCTTATCCAAGCTGGTAGCAATACATCAACACAGCAGAAACCTCTAAAAGCTGGACTGAGACCAGCTTTAATTTACACACACACACACAGATACACACACACACACGTCTGAAACCTCTTTCCTCCCTGCTGGCTTACGCTCCCTTCCTCCTGATCCAAGAACAGCTCCCAAAGCGAGTCATCCCGTTCAAGAGGGATTTAAGAGCAGAATCCAGATCAGCATTTGTTGGCCAGACCTGTTGGCTGCGCCTCCCTCCAGCAGCCGTTACACGGTGGGGTTTAAAATCACGGGCGTAATGGGGAGGGGACACACACACACACACACACACACACACACACACACACACACACACACACACACACACACACACACACACACACACACACACAATAGAAGAACTCAAAATAGAGCTTTTGTGTCGGACACGCCCTCTTACTGATATATAAATAATGAGAGAGTTCATATTTGCTGTTGTCTCCTTCACCACGTGACACGGCGGACGTCAAAACGCACACACACACACACAAAAAAAAACAATCAAAGAGAGTGTTCCCCGAAGATATTCCTCCCACAAGCTGTCAGAAGCTTCAGAGCAGAGTTTCCATCTGGACACCCTCCATTTCTCTTCTCCCCACCTGTCTTTTTTCATCCCTTTGTGTCATCTCTCCGTCTGAGGCTCATCTGGGTCTGCTTCTATTTCTAATTTGCTTCATGCATCTCACAAATCACATTTTTCAGTTAGTCTTTCTAAATCCCTCTCCTCCTTATCGTACCTTCATTTCTTTCTTTTTTTTTTTTTCAACCCAAACACAGCCCTCTCTTTGTGTCTCAGCGTTGTGGGGGTGTAACCCAAACTCTCAGCCCACCTCGGACTGGGAGCCAAAGGCCGGCCGTTTCGGCCACCCACACTCAGCGCACGGTCGCGGCCGGGGCTTCCCCCGCGTATTTGTGTGCGTCTGTGTACAGCTGCTCTTCACGTCTGTCTGCTTGCGAATGTCTGTTTGCTTACAGGTGTGCGTCTACACGCGCACTTAATCCTCCGTGTGCATTTCTGAATCACGTGCCCCTCCCAGTCAGATATTCTGTATTTTTCTTTGCGTATCAAGTTTCCTAAATACCTCCTCCTCCTCCTCCTCCTGGGCTGCGATCTGTTCCTCTCCATTTCTGTTTCACCCTTGCTGTGGCTTTGCGGTATTGACTCCCAATTTTTTTTTGTCTGAGATGGATTAGCATTTCTGGGCCATAAGTGGAAGTATAAGAGTGTCGAGTTATACTTCAAACAGTTACTAAATGTCTAGAAAGCAAACTGATTTGAACATTGGTGTCAGATGCATTTAAAAAAAACAAATGACTTGCTGTGCACCGCTGCAGTTTCATTCAGATGCATTCATTGGCGCTTTCTTGGATTTGTTTATGGTAATCACGACACAAATATGAACACTGTATGGAAGCTTTTCTACTGAGCGCTATGCTACGAAAGCTGGGAATCTCAGCACAGATTTTCTCCAAAAAAAAAAACCTGGAAAGAAAAATCCTGACTTTAAGTACTCAACAAGGGTGGAATTCCAAAAATACCGGATTTTGAGGGAAAAGCTGAGGCTCTTTAAAAGCCAGAGGAAACTCTCTGGCATTAAGTCTTGGCCACACGTGTCACAGCAGCATGGCCAGAAACAACTTGGACGGCAGAAGATAAACCGCCGAGTTTCAGTAGGAAGCAGGAGACTCGAACGTGCCCACGAGCTATGGAAGGAAACGATACCAACAACAAGAAAAAAAGAAGAAAGGACTGTTTATATTGTGGAGATACTCTCTAAGTAACTGAGCTAATACAGCATCCAGTAGCTTCTGGAGTCTACAGACCTCCAACAAAAGACAACTATAAAGTCAGTAGACCGTACTGTAGCACTGACTCACACGGCAGAGTGGAGGGTACAGACTCGATTTGGCCAAACGGTGTAAACACAGTCATCTGCGGGAGCAGTGCACTTTGTAGCCGTGCGTCGAAGGGTGATTCCCTCCGACTCCCACATGTCTAGACAAAAGCACCATCATTAAAAGCACAATTTCATACATGCCCACTTCCCCAGACCGCTGCTGCCTCACAATACGCCACCGACGCTCAATGGATTGATGGTGTCGCTACAAAACCCATCTGCACCTGATGCAAATATGTGAGCGCATCTAATGCACGGACTTCACATTAGATAAAGTCGGACAAGTTGAGTTGCCTCACTAAGTGAGATGTCAGACGTGTGCCACACCTTAAGGCTGAGTGAAGAGCTAACAATTACTCATAGATGAATAAGAGGTTGAATAAGAGGATAATGGAGGGTTATTTTTAGAGAGTGTCTCCTGGGAGGCTTTCCAAGTGTTGGTCCCAGGTGTCTATGAGGGCAGAGAGCGTATAGATCCACTCCTATCCAGCAGGAGTGTGTGGGGTGGCGATGGGGAGGGGGCTTAGTAAGTGTTAAGACTATCTATCAAGCGGCTTAAAACAAGAAAACAAAACCATTTATAAAACTTGTCATCGCCTCGTGATCATTAGTGTTGGAATTAGAGAGGAACGTCACGACAGAGGCAGAAAGTGAGACCTACAACAATACCCGAGCATAAAACAGGATCTGAAAATGTTTCAAACATCTGGGTCAATCCGATGTGATCAAGCCACACCCACAGGAAACTGATCAACGGAGAAGCCGGTTGCAAAAAGTAAACTGATGGAATTAACTTGCTCAACTTTCAAAGACGCTTCCTATCCCTCTATCCCTTTCCTATTGTCTTAAAATAGATGGAGTTCATCCACTCTTTGCCCAAAGGCTCATATACTGAGTTGAAAATAGCAGAGTTAATAAGTTATGGAGCCACAGATGAGTTTCTATCTTCTTTTCAGCACTACAGTACACGTGCACATACACACACACACACAAAAAAACTTAATCTCTCTCCAGATGAAGCAAAACCCAGGAGACTCTTCACAGTCCAAGAGCTACAGTACACTGACACACATCTGTGCACACTCATAAATACAGTCCATAGAAATCTCTGGAAACATCAGCGCTTTTCCATGAAAACTGAATTTTAAAGGAATGACCATACAGGTGGCCCATCAACAGGTGAAACATTCACATAAATCTTCAGAATGAAATTGAAACAACACATAGTGAGTGGCCAAATATTGATAGATGCCCATATGACCATCGGCCAAACACATGTTCTGCATAACTTCATGTTTTCTATTTATCATTATATAAATCGTGTCTTGTTTTAGTGGTTAATTAAAAATGTTCACACACTCCTGTGAATGTGAGCTATAAACTGATTACCTCAAAACACAGATCCAAAGTCAAATCATAAATTCTCTCAACACCTCTCTGATCTTGCATGCATTTCCCAAACCCATAAAGCCCAGAAGCGGAGGCTCCACTTCCATACAAAAACAGCTTCTTCTTTTTTTTCCTCAGTTGAAAAATAATAGAAATGCCTGTAAATCTTTGGATCTGAGCGGCCGGTCGGACAGGTCGGACGAGCCAGCTGTAGCTGTTTGCAGTGCATAAAGACGTCCAGTGTACGGAGCAGCGATGCGGGTCACAGGAGTGTGAGAGCAGGTCAGAGCACTGCAGTGGGAAAACATTTCATGGCTCAAGTGAAAGAGCTGCAGTCTCTGCGAGTCGCTACCCAAAGGCTGTGCAAGAGTGTGTGTGTGTATGTGTGTATGTGTGATGTAGAGAGGAAACCAGAAAGGCGCCTGCAGGCTCTGCGTGGTACAGCACTGACAAAACACTGAGGTCAATGATCCAACACACTGGAAGCACTATTACATGGTTTGTTTCCCATGTCAGCGTAGACAGCCTTCTGGATCACTTCCACGTCTTGAGATCTACTCATTCACAAACACACACACACACACGCAGCTTACCTACTACACACAACACAGTTACCGTCGTTTGACCTAAAGATGCATTCCTCAGACATCAGATCTGTAAATCAATGGTGCTTCTCTTTAACCTGTTTGACGCAGCAGTATGTGGGGAGTATGAGACATAAATTAGTCGGTGTAGGAGTAAACCTGCTGCACCTGGGCTCATCTTAATCTTAAATACTACAGTTGTGTAAATCAGTGATCATATGTAGTGTTGTAACAAATGAAGCACTCACCTGTTGAGATGCGAAGATGAGGCCAGGCAGAGGTTGGACAGGAATTATCATGTGGAGAGAGAGAGAGAAAAGACAAGCTGGAATTAGATTATCAGAAGCTTTTATCCGAAACTACCGAACACAAGTCATTCAAATCTAATGAAAAGAGTGGATTTCCTAAAACAAGCCCAGCAGGTTCAGTGCAACAGCACAGGCTCAACTTTTTGTCTTTATTATTGTTTTACTGCTTCATTAAACTACGTGAAAAGGGACAGAAAAAGGTCCGTTTTTTTGTGACTTCCTGCTTCTGTTCAGCTTGAACGAAGAAGAGACTTGAGTAAGAAGCTATGCTGAAATCTGTGACGGTAAAGATTTTGGCATCAAGTCAGATTTACTTGAAAAGCACATTTCAAAAGAGCGGTTGACCGAAGCGCGGCACATCCACACTGCCGGAAACCAAAAGGAATTAATCAGCATGCGTGTCAGCAAAAAGTGAAGAACCATCAGAATACATCTGTGGGTATTCAAATGATACATAATATCATTTATTATTTTACATTCAAATAATCTGACACATGTTGATGAAACAAGCATATTCTAGTCTAAAGTTCCACCTTCATTAGTGTTCTGTTTCCGCAAAAAGTAAATACTTTGATTTTTCTAACAACGGTTCTCTTTGTATTTCTGTGATTGGTGAATCCTTGCCCAGACAAGCTGCCTGCATGACAATGCATCTGTAATTGTAGCTGAAGGAAAAAAAGAGGAAAAAATTACTTTATTGAAGTGATTGTTGGTGATTTAGATGACTAAAAAGTGTAACCCGAGAGAGGAAGATGTTGATGATTAATATTGCAGCTCTGCTAATAAGCAAGGTCACGCCGTTGACAATTTGCAATTTGCAGCTGCGCGCGCGTGCGCACGTGTGTGTGTGTGTAGGAAAGGAGAGAAAGCACCTGCAGAGTAACAACAATCAGTGAAACCTCTCCTGCTGCTGCACAAACATGACCGCCGCTCTGAACACCTTGCCTTCATGAATTAGTGTTTGGAGAGTTACAGATCTGCCTGAGAGTCTTCCAATGGTTTTGTTCGACACCAGCAAATATAAATAAATATTAAATTGATCCAAAGATTTCATAACTTTGGGCGTTTAGTATAAGAAGTTCAGGATTTTACTTTACAAAGAAATGTTTAACAACCATTTACACACACTGGACCAGTGCCCAGCCCTCCACAGCGGCCAGGCATCACATCCACTCACAATCACACCTACAAACAATTTAGAGCCACCAATGAATCTCAAACACATGTTGTGAGACTGTGGAAGCAGACCAGACACAGGAAAGGCACCCAGCCTGACTCAAATTGATTCTGATTTTACTCCAAGAGCACTAATCACACAAACAAGCAAGTCTGTGTTTATTAGTCAAATGAAGTTGCATCTGAATAATGTCTTCATAAGACTTTTAGATATTTTGTCCAACTTATTGTGCACTACACCTGACTAATAATACTCAGAGCTCTCTGGATCCACTTTGGACGTGACGCCACGCAACTGGACACCACTTCAAACGACTCACTCTTCTGAAAGAGCAAAGACCAACAGGGATTGCAATGAGCTCCACCCAAACTGGATTTCTTACTTAAGCATTGGATCATATTTAATATAATCAAATGAAATTTAAGCTTTCTAAATGAACAAACCAAAAGATTAAATGTGACGTTTTCAACACATGAAAGAAGAATTGCAAAAACACCAGTTAAGACTAAAATGTAGGGATTAAATATATGTTTATCTGCTGACAGTTGGCACAAATGGTGCATGATGTGTTTTCAAACAGGAGAAAAAAAAACTATTTAGTAACACAATGAAACCAGTTAAAGCATTTAAGATAATTTCCATGTTGCTCTAAAAGTATTATCCAAACATGTCTAAAGGTTAAACTGGCAGTCATGTGAAAGGCTGAAAGTGACAAGTCCGAGCTCAACACGATAAAAGCGCCTTAATGCACCTGAAGACCAAAAACTGTCAAGACCAGTTTTTTTTTTTTAAAGGCTCGGCTCACACATCGAATGAATGAAGCCATCCTTCCTGTTACAACACAATACACCAATCCAACGCGTCGAGCGTGCAATTTAAAAACCTCACCTGGATTGACAAGACGAGTCTCTTCAGCTTCCATCGAGTCGTCTCTACATTATTCTCTGACTCCTGTTTCTCTTCAGAGTTTCATGTCGCCCAGCCAGCATCCTGAACAAAGCTGAAGCCCACACGGCACAATGCACCGACTACCACCAGCTTTCTGCGTCTCTCCCTCCTTTCTTCTTCAATTCACACTGTTCACACATTTTTTTTTCTATTTTTGCTCCCCATCTCATCATCAGCTGTTCGGTGCTCTTCCTGGCTTCACACTCATTTCTCGCCATCACTGCAGGCTACTTCGCTTTTGTTTTGCTGAGTTAACGGCTTAGTTTGAGCCGTGAAGTTGAGAACGCGCACGTGGTCAATGGATCTGACCGTCACACATGCTCACTCCAAAAAAAAAAAAAAAAAAAAAACACACCTACCTTCGTAGGGGTTCCTCCTCTGCCTCCGACCGAACATCCTCAGCCCACTGACAGGCATGGTATCGTCTGATAACCTCACCGGGACGCTCTCCCTCCTGCCATCGATTTCAAGATGATGCACGCTCACGCACAATCAAAGTCTGCAACCTTTGTTAACTCCTCGCTGCACACGTGTGAAGAGCCCACACACACACTGGCCAATCAAACCCTGTCATTAAAAAAAAGGGGGTGTGTGTGAGGGGGGAGTGCTGCATTCAGGGGAAGCTCCCTTAACTGTGACCCCCGAACCCCAAGGTTGCCATGGCGACGCAGTCGCTATCTACCAGAGGCGACGGTTGCCGGGGCGCTGCGGCATGGCCCGAGGTCTCCTCCACTGGGTCCTCGCGGCCTTTTAAGTTCTGGAGTTGGGGGTCACCGGCGCATACGCAGGCAAACTCACACTTGCACGCTTCCGAAATGGGCTCTTTGTGGAGCTAAGCTGCTGAGCAATCAGGCCTGAAGAGTCGCCCCGTTCTGTTTGAAGTGACGCAGTTTAGTGAAGGAGAACCTGGTTTTGTCTTGAACTTGTTAGGCCTGAAAAAGAGCAAGGGCGCCGATGCAGTTCCACACTGGAACTACAATGTTCCCCCTCATCTGGAATCCTGAATTTCATCATAAAGCGTTTCTTGCAGATTTAAATCCTGTAACTCCAAACTCATGGTGTGTAAAACCACCCTTGACACCTCTTCAGCACTCCACCCCTATAACTCCATGTATGAAATAAACTTGGTCCTATATTTAAAGCTAATTACATGGGATGAAGAACTTTCGGCAGTTTACATTGTTTGCTGTAATCATAACCTGCAAAGCATGCGGAAACCTTTCGGTAACCTTTTTTCCGGAGACACATTCGTCACTGCCGTTCTACTTTTCCAATACAGCAGGAAACAACGGTGAGAGACGTGTCACATCCCGTCGCGGGGGAAACAATCACAGAGCCCGATCCGACGGAGGCAATCGGACGAGGCAGCTGTCCGATTAAGAGCCGCTTTCCTCCGAGGTCTGAATGTGCTGCCCGGCGGAGGGAGGATGGCGACGGCGGCAGGAAATGGAAGGGGATGTAGTTGACAGTGCCGTCTCCCACAGGATGCTGAGAAACGCTTGGCCAGCAAAGGGTTAGTTCACGGCTTAGTGCTCTGAGGTGTGGACAACGGGGTTTATCTGAAACACCAGGACAAGGCAGCAGTTCAGCGTTGAAGGAAATGGTCTTTATCCGCAAATGTGTTTCTTTAATCACAAACCAAAAGTGAAATGATAAACAGGATTACACAAATACATTAATTTTATTTCATGACTGTCTCATATTTGTCACTCCAATAATGCATTCTCGTCCTTTCCACACACATTATGGCAACTTTTTTTTCCCCATCCACTGCATGTCAACACACTGATTCGTCACAAGATCCGCAACTATGAACAACACACACACACACACACACAAACACGCACATGCACAAAAATTTCTTCCTTGTTTCCCCCCCATCCTCTCTGCATTTCCTCTCTTCACTTCCTTTTACCTAACAAATCCCCAGTCGGGAAAAAGCAGCTCATACGAGAAGAGAAACATGACAATGAAGCCTCTCGGGTGGAAAAAAAAAAAAAGCCAACAGCAAAAGAAAAAAAAAAAAAAAAAAGGGGGAGCCAATAAGTAAACAACAAAAAAACCTCAAGAACTTCAGAAATGCTGAGCAGACTGGCTCCTGTCGGGGATGTGGTGTGAATACGAAGGAGTGCATGCAAACATATGTAGAGTCAGAGTGTATCCGTGCCACTCGGGCTGAACGGCTTCGCTCTGAGCAGACAGTGTGGACTACCAACACATCTCTTGCCTCGCAATGTATGTGCGATCGACTTTTTTTTTTTTCAACTCATTCTTCCCAACGCTAGAAGCCAGATTTGCGCCTCATTAGTATGTTAAAAACAGAGGCGGTCTTCAATTATTCAGGAGTAAATCCTTATCCGGATGCGGGTGCGGACACAACACATCCGCCCGCCATGGCAAAACAGCTTCTTAACATTCGTAGAACATGACTGGGGCGCAGAGCCAACACGCCACCGCCACACAGCAGCAGGGCACTGGCCACACATAAAAAAAACAAAGCAACTGTGTATCTGCACCGTCTCGCACCAGTTCAGCTTTTGTAAAATCTTACACGCACGTCTGGCAGTCAACAAGCGAGGCCAATGACAGTGTCAGGTGTCCAAATGAATTAGCCTTTTTGCAGAAACATAAAATGAGCTGATTGCTTGCATTGTGCTGGTTGACATGGTTAAATGAGAATGCTACTCAGGATCATGTCCTCATGTATCTTTTGCCCCACTGATTTTTCTTGACGACGTCAACACAGCTGCATTAAAACAGAATAAATCATTGATCATCTTAAATTTGACTCAATCAGGCACACAGTGGAATAAAAAGGCTAACTTTTAATAGCATTATTTGATAATCAATTGCTTCTTTAACACTGTGCCATGAAGACATATTTCGATAAAAACTAGACAAATGCATTATGATGAAGCCATTCAGCTTCACGGGTCCTCACAGTGGACGATATGCTCCATGTGGAGCTGAACATAACTTACGGCAATTATTATTTTGTTATGGTACTATACTGTTAACAGCAAATAACCATTCTTTTATTCAAAGAGGAGTATAGCAAAAAGAAAACAAAAAAAAGCTGAAGGGGAGGAACATAACAGCTATCGAGTAAACAATATAACACATATTCCTCTCCAGAGAGTACAAGTTGGGAAATGTAACACTACAATGAGTCCAACATCCTTTAGTTTACAGGTCTATGGAAATGTGGCCTGATTCCATTCATTGTGTCCCAGTGACCCACAATGGAGATGCAATCATGGAGAGCAGAGTGTGTGTGTGTGTGTGTGTACAAGTGACTTATAGTGTTTCTACATTTCAAGCTTCCTAGGCCACGCTATTGAATAGTAGTCATGAGTTCATACTTCTGGGAATAGGTGATGAGGAGAAGATAGTAAACAATTAGGAAAAGAGGCTGAAACGTGCAGCCACACGGGTGATGCTTCTAAATCCGTCAGGATATAAAGGACAATGTGCTGAATGCCTGCTAACAGCCGGTTACACTCTAACTAGCTGCAGCACTACGCACGCTGCTCCAGCACACATTGCATCAGAGTTTACAGTGAACACACTAAAAACCCTTTCACGAGGTATTGGGGTGAGACCGTCAATTGCTAAGCCACAAGTGGCAAAACTGAGTCAACTACACCCAGAGCACTCCGCCCTCACTCTGGAAGCAAACGGGAAGCTATCGGGGTTCAGTCCAAACCACAAACCGCTGTGTTGCTTCAAACCCCCCAAAAATATCCAGGTCTTTCTGAGCTGAAACAAAGTGATGAGACGAGGAGGAGGAGGAAGAGGAGTGGGAGGAGGAGGTGTGTTTAGACCTCGTGTGTCACCTCCCTGCTCCTGGAACTGCCTCCCCTCCCAGCGCTTTCCCCGAGTCGGCAAACCACATGAAAGCCCTCCTGGGCTGGGCTCCCATATGGTGAAGAGACAGGGGTGTGTTCCAGTGTGTGTGTGTGTGTGTGTGTGTGTATGTGTGTGTGTGTTCAGACAGTTATAGGGGGCTCCCTCCGACCTCCTGCCCCTGGCCTTAAGAAGCCACGCAGACAGCTGTATTTCCTGAAGAGCCTGACTTTCTCTCTCTCCAACACACATTCATGCCTGACCAATTAGGACACCCAGTTAAGTTATTAGTGACTGTTTACCATGCAGTCCCTGCTCCTTTCTTCCCTTTCCCCTCGTCCTCCCTCCTGACCGGTTTGACCTTTCTGCATCCATTTATTATCCTGGTCACTGAATTTAAAATACAACCTTTTTTTTTTATCTCAATTTGAAACGTTGCAGTCAGTTTCGGTCACAATATAAAAGCACAAAAGAAAACTATCTGGATTCTTTTATTGTTTTTCCAAACACTACTTCTCTGAATAGTCTTTCCATGACAGCGAGGGAGAGCAATGAAAACAACATTTAGCCTGAATTAAAACAGAACGGCAGATAGCTCATAAAGCGCGCTCAGAGACTGCGAATGCACGCCGTGGTGTTAAATCAAAGCGTTTAAATAAAGCAAGGCTGCAGTGAGACTGCAATTTCCTACGGCGATGTCTTTCAGTCGTGTCAACAAACAGACGGCAGCAAAATGTTTACTTTGCAATAACTGATCGATGCACAAAAGCTGAAAAGAGAATATGGTTTGAGCAGAGCTTCTTTACACATCGCTGCTAAAAGGTTTGATGAAAACGGGGACCGGAGTCCGTGGACGGCCTCTGGCACTCCTATTCACCTCATCCTCTCATTTCCTCACACTCTATTGAGCCCCAGTTGTTGGGACTTTTTGAAAAAAGTGGTCAGCGTGCTGGAAGGCCTCCAGACTGGCCAAGCATAAGCGTGTGTGTGTGTGTGTGCGTGCGTGCGATTTTAAAGCGTGTAACCGTGCAGGCCCGTCAGAGGGAATTAGTCTCCATTTTCCTTCTCTGTTGTGCACGGCCCTGTCTGACTTGTCAGCCTCGGCGGTGCACCGATCGTTCCAAAAAACACAAAGAAGCACAAAACGTGAGGAGAGAGAAAGAAAAAAAGGAAGTTAAGCAGGGGAGAATGGAAGGAGGAGAGTGGAGAGAAAAGGAGATGTGCTAAATACAGTCAGACTGACGGGTCTGAAGACGGTGGACAAAGAGCGAAGAGGAGGTTACAGCAAACTGTGCCTCTGTGTTTTCTAAACTGTAAAGCTTCTCTGCCGTCATCCAGCTCCGTTCGGCTTTTCTTGCGAATTTTCGGAAGCACAACCCCGATTAAAGTTTGCACACAAGCTTCTTTGCACCTGCAGACAGAATTTGCTCCGCGGTGTCATGAAGACAAAACAGTCTCAGCAACATCCTTTCACACGTTTATAAAGTGTTAAAAGCTAAATAAAGACAAAAAAAAAGATGGTGTAAAGAAGAAATCCAGTTAGAAGATAAAATGGTATGAAGAACAAAGACCGAACTTATTCATAAATGTTTGATAAAAGAGAAAGATTGATAGATTTTTCTCCCCCCGCCCCCCAGCCCAAGGGGATCTGACATTTCCACCCAGACCACTCGGTGCTGCCCGAGTCTAAACACAACAAAAGGCTCTCAGTCTCATCTCCACATTTCTGGGGCTCGGGGCCCCAGAAGACCGCTCCCTCAAGACCGGGGCTCCTCGCCGGGCTTATTAACCGACCTCGCCGACGCAAACTTCATTCAGGACCTTTCAGGCCAACAAGTTTTTCTCCAAGCAGTCCCCGGAGGTAGGGGGTGGGGCGGAGGTGAGGCCCCGGCGCTGGGGGACGCAGCTGATTGGGTTAATTCAGCTCGATTCCAGCAGACAGTAGGGGCGCATTGTTGGGGCTGAGGGTGCTTAGCAGGAAAAAAAAAAGAAGAAGAAAAAAAAAAACGGGGGGGTGAAGGGGCTTTTTCTTTTATGTGGAGCTGCCTTGTTCGCTGCTGTGGGCCTCACTGAAAATAACGGATCAAACGCAGGAGGGATGTTTGTGCGTGTCTGTGGACGTGTGCGTGTTTATGCAGGAAACCTGAGGAGTTAGGCGTCGCAGGAGACAGACAGGCAGGCTCTTTAATAAAGGCTGCAGATGGAGATAAGTTTGTGTTCATGTTAGAGATCACCTAAGAGCTACTACCAAGTCCAGGCTCACCACTTTGGGAGTTCACTTATTCAGTTTGCTACTGAAATCTAACAACTGGAAATTGGACAGGCATTGTGAAATCACCTGGGGGGGCGGGGGGGGCGGCGGGGGCGGGGCAGTGCAACTTTAAACCCAGATCACCAGAAAATATGCAAAAACCGCTTTGAGGAAGGAATCAGATCCGTCACAAAACAGCAGTGAATCCAACGTGAGCGAAACTGACCTACAAATACCGAGACATCACCCCACTGACAGGCGCACAATAACACCACCCGATACAGCCGCTCAGTGTCCTACAGCTGGAGGAAGAACCATTAGATCACTTCACTGCGACTACATTTCATGCTGTACAAGCAAGTTTCCTGGAATCGAAGAATTCTTAATTCCAGAGAGAAATAACCATTTTATTTTGCCTTCAGGCCCCCTTAAGGAAAGTACAACAAGCTCTCTTCACCATATTGTGAGTTTATTACTGTCACTGCTAACCTCAGCTTTTGTTTGGTGTGATTTGACTTGACAGGATCCAAACAGAGACTGAGCAGAGAAGAAAGCAGAATTCCCACAGACAGATGTGGAAACTGCACAAATTACCCATTCTGAAGAAATTAAAAAAACAAAAAAAAAGACATGGGTATGCAGTACTTGTAGGGATTTTTCTTGTACCAACATCACCTGGACTTGGATGAACTTTTTAAAAGAAGACAAAACACCTGAGGCCAGGGAACACACCCAGTCGCACAGCTCTGATGGTAACGGTGCGCCTCGCTCTCCCACTCGATCGCACGCTCCAAGCGCAGACGGAGAAGGTCAGGCACACAGCTGAGTAAATACACCGGGACATTAACAGGCAGCAGCCTGGAGAGCACACATGAAGGTTTGGGACTGAAAGACTCGACAGATCGAGCAGATTCAGCTGATGAACAAGTCGTCAACCAAACTTTTGATTGAGAATAAAAAAAATAATACGTGATGGGATGGTTTCCAGATTGTGTATTTAAAATTAAATACCATATGATTTGAAGGACTAAAAGAAATCCCTGCAATGTGTTTGTTTAATTGAGATAAACTGGAAGCGACTTCAGCCGCCGCCGCCGCCACAGCAGGTCAGAATGGCTGCGATACATGAAGAAAGACTTCAAAGGAAAGTGGACAAAGATGACTCATTCTGCATTATAAAAACTTCATAAAACAACTTCAAAATGTCACCCTCCTCATGCAGTCACAAAGAACATGTAATGACAAATACTCAGAATTACACCCAGAAACCAGCAGGTCTCACACACACACCACAAACACACTTTTCAGAGGACACTGCAAGAAGCTAAATGTATTTTCCTGCAGACTTACTCTTTAATAAACCTTAAAACACTTGTTTACCTAAAATAAAAATGATTGTGATGTGAAATCGACAGATTGTTTCCTATAAAACATTGACATTTCAGTTTCATAAACTCCTGCAGCCTCTTCCACTGGGCAGAAACAGGAATGGGCGTGTAGACTGGAGGGAAGGTTTCAGGAGATTAACCCTCTGTAGTCGCATGAAACAATATTCCTCATAATCTGCATCACTGACTCCAAAAATCCCCTCTTACTGTGCGGCATGGGAGGGCTACTCTTAATGTGCATTGTTGTTCTTTTGAACGCACAAGCACACGCACACACACACAAGTAACGGCACACGTATTAGGACGTAACAGCTGGACCGCCAGGCGATGTGAGCATACAGATGTGTGGGATTACAGACTGATGCCGTGTGGAAACTCACAAAATGAACATTGTTCAGCAGCCTGCAAGTGCACGTTTATGAATGGTACCAATTATGTATCATGTATCAGTTTGTGAAACTTTTCTGCATGAAAAGTGCTTCATAAATAAAGACTGACTGGATTAAATGATTCCTCAGAAGTCGTATTTCATTGCGACATGTTAATGCCACATGTTTGCCAGATATTCAGATGGAGCCTTTTCCTTCTTTATCCAGATGCTCCAGTTTACAGAAATTCATCCGGATGACCGCCGAGCAGCGGAGCAGTGCTTAACCTCTCCCCTACAGCGACATTATCCTCGATTCCACAGTTCAGGCTTGGAGCACTTTCTGTGTGGAGTTTGCATGTTCTCCCTCTGTGTGTGTGTGTGTGTGTGTGTGTGTGTGTGAACATGTCATCATCTAAACCAAACATTTCATTGCAAAGCGGCCGAAAAGCTAAATAAAACACGTTTAAGTACTATTATAACCTCCAGACGCTGCTTCTCAGGTTTTTCGTTGTCCTGATTTTCTGCCATTTTCCTCCAAAAAGGAATGAGGAAGAGCCACATTATATAAACAACCCACAAACAGTCAGGGAAGCATCAACAGACTTTAGTCATCCGGTCTCCCAAACGACAAATAAGAATTCACAACAAAGAAAAACCGTTTTGTCACTGACTGAGAAGATCTGGGAAAACTTAACGAGTGGGACCCACACACTCTGCTGCTCATCCCGCAAATGCACATGGAAATGCAGCATCACAGTCTGCAGAGAAAGCTCCTTACTTTTTGTCAAAAGTTTAAAACTAAGTGAAAACATGTTTTCTATATCAAAAGTTTCGCTCACTGCTGTTAACGTGCCATTGCTGAGATGAATAGGTTTTAAAACCTGGGCCTGGTAATCCACTGCTGGGCAACTTCTTGCATCTGACATATATGTTCAAAGGAAGGAGCTTAATGATAATCCTTCCATTTCAATCGAGTGCTTTGTTGCCCGGATGAATCCAAACACGCGGAGCGGTAGATCACCAAGATGTTAAGAAAATAAAAACATCCTGGTGAAGGCGATTATGCCGCATCAGCCAGAGGTTACTCGGTTGACTAATGTACAAAGTTTTTGATACGAGAAAGATTATTCATGATCCCACGCTACTATCTGACGTACACTTAATTCACTGTTTTGAGTTTACCCACCTTTCAGTGTTGATGGATAAATGTGTGCGCATGCTGCGACCGGTCCCTAAACTCGTTTTTCTCCTTGAGAACTCAAATTGAGTTACATAACAACCCAGCAGTCATTTGTTGTGTGTGCATACAGCAAGGTAGACGGATCACAGTCTGGATTCATTCACACTGAAAGATTTTTGATTAAAAGCACAAAGCAGACAGGGAGACATCTGCATAATGAGCTAATAAAAAGGAAAAGTAATGTTCTTCCCCTGTAAACAAGTTGTAGTGATACATATTCCATCAGTTACTCTTTTTTAATTTTATTTTGAAGGGACTGCTTTGTTCCAATCGTTTTTTTTTTTCTTAATGGCATGTTTTATGAGGGAAACCAAAGAGAAATTTCCACATGATGAGGGCGATGTCTGCAACAAAGCGAAGGCTGGAGGCAGGAGGTGGAGAACATCTGAAATTACAGACGGCAAGCGGATTAAAAAACAAATAAAAAGAGGGGAGAGGACACAGAAACCGAATGTGGGACGCAAACGACTCCTCGGGCTTCGTGTGGGCCGACCAATAATCCAAACATATGTAGACATCACACCACACCAAAACCCAACAGCGAGGAGCCAAAAGTCAGAGGTAGCTGAGGGATAGTGGTCTTTGTTCCATGTTAAATCCTGACTGACGGCCGCGTGAGGGCCACAGTAAGTTTAAATGAACACATACGCACAAAAACCCACACAATGAGGTCTCTGTTGAAGGAGGCAGACGGCCGGCGCAGAGACAGCAGAAGATTCAGTAGTCGGCAGGGATTCCTTCATCCAGTATGTCATAATTCACAGTGACAGAAAGCTTCTCGGATGCTCGCAGACATACTGTAGAGTTCAGTGGAGATACAGTAAGATGGATGGAGAGCGAAGGAGCTGCCTCAGGCGGGGAAAAAAAAAAAAAATCAAATGGACAAAAGCACTTTGTGCCATGTTCATTTTCTCTAATGGACAAATTAGTAAAGAAAATCAATCAACGAGACTCTGTAACTACATTCAAACCCAGCTTTTGGATATTAACCTGCACGGAACAACACGTCTTGCTGCACACTTGAGCCCACTCAGTCTGAGAATATAACGCAGCTCATCACGGCAATCATCCCAAAGGTTCTGGCTTCACTTAGCTTTGATTGAAACTTCGCAATCTTCATAAAGTTAATGGATTACAGTACGCGTGTTAAATATGATGATCTATGAACTGATGAACAAGCAGATTTTCTATAAGTTAAGGTCAAACACAACAAGTAATATGGTAACTCAATAACAGCGAGGAGTCTCTACAACATCAGGAAGATTTCAAGGCAAAACTTACTTTATATGATGAACATAATGGAAACTAACATACCTCACTTTCAGGGTATTATTCAGAGATTAATGGAAACAAAAGTGTCTCTAAATATAGTATCCCTATTGGAAACAAATACTTAAATAACCACAGCGTATATCACAGCTGCGAGGTTGCACTGTACAGGGATGAGCATGTTTACAGACATAACAACCTGGGTCAACATGCTGACAATGGACTATTTGGCCCTTGGCAGGAGTCGGGGGACAACAGATTGTGTTGCGGCTCTCTGACACAAACACGGAGGGCAGGGTGGAGACCGAGACACACAATAAACCCATTTCTAAAACTGGCAAGAGACTGATAAAAATACCAACTTGTCATCAAGACAATCAAACGTGTGTAATCCTTTATGGAAAACTGCATTGTTTTCAGAGTTTCTGTCAGTTTCATGTAAACACACATTTTCAGAACGGTGCAGTAAACTACTTACGTGTACCGCAGGTTGTCAAATGATTTGTCAATCTAAATCAGATTCTTTTCACTCAGTTTGTTTATTCAGATGAAGATTTTCCAAGTTGTTCAAACTTTGAAAAATGCAGCCAACAGCTGTTTTGTGAAGAATCGGCCAGTGGGTTGCACCTCTCAGCTCATTCCGGCCAGCTTCCAGACGCACATGTTCGCCATCAGCTCAACGTCATCGCAACACAATAACGGCGTGTTCCTGCTTTTCTGTGGTCTGTTTTCCAGATATTTATGAGCTTGGTGTTTTATGCTTCTCATTTGTCCAATTGCAGTTTCAATTATACTACATATATGGATGGCTCCCAGCATGCACCGCTGAGTGTGTCCAACTGGGTGTTCGCTGCATTGGTTTGGTGACACAAGTGACAGATGTGGCAAAAATACATGCGTTTTTACCCCGAGGCGATCGTAACGTCAGCCTGTGTGTGTGTGTTTCCAGGCCTTGTGGGCAGTTGAGTGTAACTCCGGGATAACAATAGCCTTTATGCTCCTGTTAGATGATCTCCCACCTGCTGCACTATGTCATTACGTGCTGTATGAATGTGTGTTTTGCCCGTCTGTGTGCATCACTGAAGAACTATAATCTTACCCAGGATGCCGTGCACCCGTTACTTTTCTGCCATCAGAAGTGATGGGTGTGCACCCGTACAGGAGTTCTTATTAAATGTCTCCATCTTTTTGTTGTAATTCTCGAGCTTCGTCAGATTTGCTTCACTGAATCATTCTGGACACACGCGGTCAGCGACACGTGGTTATATATGCTTGTGCTCATTTCTAAGTATTGCTAGTGCACATGTGAAGTTGTGCATGTATCGTTTCCACTTGTAGAGTACTTTCAACTATGTCTGAATTTCAAGCGCTTAATCGAATATTTGTGCAAAACCACTGCAAAAAAAAATTCAAAACCCACAAGATGCATGTTCAAGTAAAAAAAAAAAAAACTCAATGTGTCAGGTTGATTACAAGTTTCTCACCTGATTTATCAGTGCATATGTTCATTTCCAAGTCACAAAGGAGGCTTGAGTTACTTCTATAATAGGTAACCGTATCATCTCCCTTCTTCATGCTACAAGCAGCTGAAGTCTACAGCTGTTCCACGGAGCCATCCTGTCTTGTCCGTACCTCTCACGACTGCACGACAACCAGCAGGAACAAACCATATCCCCATCTATCCATATCCATCCAACCGTAGAAAAAACATAAAAGCAAAGAACTTTGTGTTTGTTAAGGTTCTTTGTTGTAAATTGGCAAAAACTTCTTATAACTCTGGAAAAATTGATTATTTCTCTTTAAAACGATGCCACTTTGTAGTCTGGTGAACACATGAAGTGCAACAACCAAAAACAAAAACACAAAAGCTGTCTGGCACTGAAAATTCGGCAAAATTTCCAAGGGCACGATGCACATACTCCACTGTGCTCCTCCTTACAAATGCATATTCCTTACAAATGTGCCAACAAAAGCGTCGCACGGGGAGAGACTCTAACTGATTACAAAAGAGGCCCAAGTGACAGAAAGATGAAGGGTGAGCAGGGGGCTGCGTCTTTGTTGTGGTCAGTCTGAGGGCCGACATCAAAGCCCGGACGATGGACGGAGATGAGAGAGGAAAAGGTCTGGAAACCATATGAAACAACACGAGGGGAGAGAGGGAGCGAGGTATAGGGCAGGGAGGAGGCGGGAGGGGACAGGGGAAGAGAACTGAAAACACAGGAAAGAGGAAGAGAAAGCAGTCGGTGAAAAAAGGAGAGTGGGTGACAGTAAAATATGCTGAAGCAACAAGTAACATCTGTGAGTGCAGACTCGGAAAATGAAAATGTTGCGTCAGACTTTATTGCAGCAATTAAAGATGTGCGTCTAAACAGGCTCATTGACTTTGAGACTTCCCCCAAAATTCTGCTTTCAGTGCCGTCGGTCTGTCTAATTACACCATTAAGCATTAGGTTGTGATTAAAAACGGCTTATTTTTAAGCCTGTATTAAATCAATGCATTGTTCTACTGCTGCACCTTGACTGGACAACTGACAGGAAAATAGAAAAAAATGGCAGAGGAGGTGGTTATTGAGCGCTTTTTCTCCATAAATCAGAAAGAACTGGTCATGAAACATGTCATTTTATAAAGTGCATAAAAACCTAATCAAAGGCAAATCATACTTTGCTCATTAAAAGTGTGGGATAAAAGTGTGGGATAATTGCAGCTCAGATAGACTCATATCATTGCAGGGTCAGGTTGTTCTGTGCTGCGGTTTGATCACTGAGTGGCAGGTCACATGTTAGGATACTTGGTGTAGGTATAGTACAAAGTAATTACAAGTTAGGTACAGGTAAAGGTCTATAAATACTCCATAAGTTAAATTTTCTGTGTTTTCCCTCCATGGATACGAGAAATGATGTTTTTTCTCACAATCCTGATTATGGAGTTTTTGCTGGTTTTCCTCGACACATCCGGCGTCAGGCCAATAAATCCACCTTAACACAACACATGTAACATCTGGGTAATGGCGAGGCCACGACAGGTAACTACGTGAGTTCACTGACCTTCGTACTGACACTGTATGCTGCTACATTTAGATTTTTTTGGAGAATTAAATAAGAAAAATATTTTAATGAGCCGTTAACTTAACCGTTAACCAGGGACCATAGTGGCATGATAACCTTTGTTCCTAATCATGTGATCACTGTCTTTCCAAAGTGTAACATTTAAACATATACAACATTTGAGCGTGTCCACATCAGAACGTGCACATTACCACACACATACACTAAAAGCAGATAAATGAGAGAAACTCGGGAAGGCTGAGGGGGTCGAGCTGCATCAGCGGTCAGCACGGTTGGGATTAAAACTTTATCTTCTCGTCGGTCTGGTTAAACTCTGGATTACTCACTGCAGTCAACTATCAATTTGCCAACATGTAAACCCTGCGAAACTGTAAGATCCTCAACATGTGCGAATGTGTGGACATCGACACCGAGACTCCCACGTGCACTTAATCGTGCACAGACTTAGGGAACACAGCTACACTTACACTCAAGTCTTTGTTTTCATTGCTTACTGCAGTTAATTCATAGAGGAAAGACAATCTAAAGACATTAACCCATTAGAAAACTGATCAAATCCAGATCAAATCCACAGAATACAGTTTTACCTCAATGATCCGATAATGCTGATGAAATCAAAATGAAAGCATGCACATTAAGAAAATAATCTCACAGGAAGCTCAAGAACGATACTCTTTTCCCACGGTACGTCGAGACCGACTAATACACGCATCTCAACTTTAACTTAAAGTCAGCGTGCCTCGACTTCTCCCCTCCTCACTCCTCTTCCCTTCTCTCAACCTCTCCTTTGTTGAACATTGGGAGAAGGTCGTCCGCAGCCCGGCAAGAAGCTTCTCCCCGAACGAGCCGTGTGGGAAACCGACTTGTGGATTCTGGCTGCGTAATTACTGCTCTCTATTGATGAATGGAAAGGGACCGCATTGGACCAGAGTGAATAGCGATCGAGGGAACCGAGGCTGGATAAGCAAGGGCGTTAGACTGTTTGTGTGGCCGACAGGAAACCGACGCTAAAAACCATAAACAGCAATTAGTTTATCCAGGCATGGCTGGGATTTGTTATTCTTTGGTTTGTGATATAGACGCGACTTTAGCAGTTGAGCAGTTGAGTTTCAGCCACAAATGTCCATCAACAGGGAAGCCATGGGAGTCGGTTCCCACACTTCAAGGTATTTAAGAAGCACAACACCCTTAAACATGATAGCGTGGTGAAGTTGAAAGATTACCGGGCAAATACACATGAGTATAAATATCTAAAGGATGGGGCGAGGAATGTTTGCTACAATGTGGGTGTAATTAATGAGTCGGACGCCGGAAAGGTCAGCTGGAGGCATGTTGTCTGTTTGCTCTGTGTTTGAGCTTGACAGAAGTGGGCATCGAGATAACAGACAGGGAGGCCCCGAGTCTCTCCCAAGCTCCAATTAACCTTGACTAGTCTGACCTACTTTAATCATTAAAATAGCATATTCCCAGGCCGACTGGGGGTTATATTTGGCAGACAGGACTTGGTGTTTAACACATAGTTAAAGGCCCACTTGACAAAAGAGCCTAAGCAGTCATTTGTTAGTGGGTGATGAAAAAAGGCCTTCAGTCAGGCCAGGAGCCAGAATCTCCACGGGATGTGTTCAGGCACAGCAATGAGCTGCAGGTCATTTGAATCAAAACAAAAAGCAATCAAACGCTTCTACGTAACCACTGTATTTATCCTATTTTACTGAAACACAGGAAACCAGACTAAATGTACACATAAACCTCGGCTTACCTTTAAAAGGTGAGTAGCGTCAGTAAAAAGAAAGCGGTTAAGTCATGAGAGTAAAGATCGACACTGATTAGTCAGACGTATGCATCGGAAAACACTGGAGCCGGACTAAACCTGCACTTAAAGATCTCGGAGTGACTTCTATGTAATTATCTAAATTTCAGCATTCATATCTGCGCAGCCATTACTTTAATTGTGAAAGGATTACGCTGCATACGCTTCCATTACTGGATTTACATGAATCAGATGTAGTTTCTTCGTAGTGATTCACACGAAACCGTGAGAAAAAAGTACAATAAGTGGCACGTAACTCCACTTTTATCTCAAACCCTAAAGCTCTGACAGACACGACAGGTAAAAACAGTTTTATTATGGTATTTGACCGAGTTCTACATGTTACAACCGGCCATTATAAATATATTTCATGTCACTAATGTTACCAAAAAATGGTAACTGATTACCTTTACCCAGACATAAACAGTAGGATACTGAAGTAGATGCACTTTGAGTTCGCAAACACTTTTATTGCTTTATATTTAGCTTCTGTCAGCGCCTGTCCCAGTTCAATATCATTAGGAAAATAACAACAAGCGGGTGTGGCAGTGGACACCTCCTCGGCCCTGACGTGGCCCTCAATTAGCCTGCAGCCAAAAAAAATCAAGCCAGTCTTTAGTGATTCCCCCACAAAGGGCGGAGAGAACGACCTCTGAACTCTACGCTGCAAACTCACCCACGCTGACATGAGACGGTCAACATCCACATCCATTTGCCCATCATGCCCCTGTTCAAACCGCTCCGGATTACTTAGTGTGTCTGCACAAACAAAACGACACCGAGGCAAATACGCCCTTCTCCCAATGTCAGTCTGTCAGCGTACACATGGGGGGGGGGGTGCCCCTCTTGTTGCCCCTCACCAGTAACATGATCCATCGCTGAGTGGAGGTTAGAAAAGGAATCCTGACCGACAGGGAAAGACGACAACAGAGTGACCGGCGACTGTTCATCATGCAAAACCCCAACTCCAAAAAGCTGTGTGGAAACTAAAGCCAGAATATTTAACAAACATTTTGTAGAAACAGAGTCTCTCAGACTGACAGGAAAGACTTATGAAAACTTTTTGACCATTTAAAAAGCATCTCAAATATTAACAAATTTACAATCAATGATGAGCTGTTCAATATTTTTGAAATTTTATGTTGAACCTTTTTCAGAATGTGGAGGAATCCTCTTCACACAGGGGAAAAAGAAGAGGCTCAGTGTTGGATGATCGTGATGTTTGGGCCTCACACAAAAACGTAACAACAATACTTTCCAAAATCTCCAATGTCTGGTCTCTTAAGACGTTTATAAGCTGCTCTCACGAGAAGAGGAGACGCTACAAAACCGAAACATGGAATAACTTCAGGTGTGCTGCTTACAGCAAACTCAATTCAGTTAAAACTATCAAATGTCTCACTTAACACGCCTGACACGCCTGTTTTTCAATTCCGCAAGAAAAAATATTCAGAATTTAAATGCAAATAATACTTTTTCTATGTAGCTCACACCATTCACCATTCAATCCTTTTGGGAATTCATTTGCACATGCAAACTGCATGCTGATAAAATAATGCTGATAAAACATACACAGCAGTCTACATTCACTACACAACCTGAAGACACCGAGTTACGAGAACTCATGTTACAAGTTCAGGTATTAACATGTCCATTTTTTTAAGTCACACAGAAACTCATTCTAAACAACTCTACCAGCTGTCATGTGAGGGAGGCTCAAAATCAGAAATCCTTTCCTGGAATACTTGTGAAAGCGAGGATGTTTCAGAGGAATTAGCGTTCGGTTCGCACGTCTGTTTTGAAATCAATCTGCAGCCAGTGCTTCAGTACAGTCAGGGATGGCCTTGGGGCGATGTGGGAGCTGGAAACGGCAGATCACGACGTAACACCCAGCATTCCTGTCTATTCTCTCACACCTTGTCTGCAGCTTCACCCTGTACTGCACCGGATGACTCAGTGGATGGCTTAAAAGGAACTTCTTAGAAAAAAAAAACAAAACAAAACAAAAACTTCATCCGGCCTTGAGTTGCATCAACTCTGCAACAGGTACGGATAATAGGAGAGGCTGACTCATGCCGTGTGATGGTGAAAAGTCTGGTAGCCGTCAAGTTAGGAGGCTCCCCTCAGAAGAATGCTTTCAGTCAGCTGCTCGTCACACATCACATTTACTTCAGTCTGGGATCTGTCGGCTCGGCTTATCATTTCCCTGGAACCAGCCTTGTGTACGTGTGTTTATATGTGCACATGAGGGTGACTCACGTTCAGACCCGAGACAGGGTGGACAGGCAGACTGATCAGATGTCGGAACGAGGACAGTAAAAAGGAAACAAAAGCCACTGAGTCAGAACTGAAATCCCGCAGTGTTTCGCAGAGCCTGGGCTCCACTCCTGAATCCTGAATCCTCCTTCACAGCACACTTCAGAGGTGAATCAGGTGAACAAAAGGAGCCATGGGGGGGAATCGGGAGGAAACGTGATCCCTTAACTACTGTGTTTATAGGTATTACTACATAACAACCTGTTTGAGAAGGAAGCAGTGGCACAAAGATGCCTATATGTGTCGACTCCGGGGATCTGCAGCAGCTCAACATCACAGCAGATAATATGACAGGCCTGTCTCTCTCCCAGTCCTGGCACCGTCACCACAGAGGGAGTAAAGTCTGAGTTAATATACAACCCGTGTGTGTGCGTCTGTGTGTCTGTGTGAGGGAGACTCCAAGAGGTAGCTTTACAATGGCACACAAAGGAAATAATCACAAGCCAGGAAATTGATTTTCCATTTATCTCTGTGTTGACCAACTTTGTTTACACTATTAAAATGGGCTGCTAGGCCTTCTGGGATCTTGATGTCCTTTAAAGAGCTGAACACAGATGGCTGGTAACGTTGAGGGGAAATCCATCATTTCTGACAGGCCACAATGCCCCAATTAACATAAGTCTCAATCAAGACAAGCAGAGCCATGTGTTCAGGAGACACTGGTCACTTTCAGTGGACAAACAGTCACCTTGGACCTGACCCCTCCACACCAATGACTATGTTATTATCCCTGAGCAGACAGGCACACCTGCTTTTCACTGATGCATTCAACTCAACAAACTAAACTTTACATCCTATGCAGTGGAGAAAAAAATAAGTAAAACTTTTACGCGCACCTGCCGGGTTCAACAACAGGCTATTGTGTCATACTGATGAAAAATAGAGTTCACAAGAGGTGACCCCAGGGGAGAAAGTAAAGTTTTTTGTTTTGTTTTTTTTCTCCATGCAGACTTACGGATTTTGGTTTTCTTGGGGTCCAGCTTGCGCACTTCGTTCTGCAGGACCTGCAGCCGTCCGTGGATCCTGCACGACCTCCGGAACACCATGCCCGCCTCCATCTCGATGCCCAGGAAGATGTCGCTGGCATGTCGGGACAGGTCGGAGAGCTGGTGGATCACGCTGGTCAGCGTGTGACAGCCCACCTCGTCCAGGGACGAGAACAGGACGGGCTTCTTCAGCCGGCGTCTCCCCGCGTCCTCCCCGCGCCTCCAGCCGTCCCTCGCCGACAACCGACTCACGCGACGCGGCTCCACGCTCCTCTGATGGAAGGGCATTTTTTTTTTTTATTTCACACCATTAACTCCAGGAAAGGTAGCAAAACACCACGAAATCCCCTCGGAGCTTTAAAACAAGTCCTTTCCTGTGGTTCCCACTGATTTAAAGAGAGTCCGGTCCTTCAGTCTCGCCATATCTTTGTGTGTGAACGCACGCTGCAGCCTCCGGTTCACCGGAGACGTTGCCTCCTAAAGTCTATTCAAATTCAAGCAGACACAGCGCAGGCTGGTTGGGAGAAAAAAAAAACACAAGGAAAAGTCGGGGAAAAGTGCAACAATGAAAACGCGGAGAACCACCTGTAGCGGCTGGAGCGGAGCCACAGGCGGGAGTTTACCTGCCAGTCCCTCCCGGGTGGAGCGGAAAACCTGGAGCGGAGTCTCCCAGCGACGGAACCGGATCGAGACCGACGGCAACAGCAACATGTCGAGTCAAATGTCTTTTTACTAGGCGCAAAGAAAAAAAATAAAGCGAATTCCAGCTACTATTGAGAGAAAACGGACATAAAAAGATTAAGATTGTAAAGTGACTGCAGATAATTCCATGAATTTAATCTCGGCGAGGGTGGAGAACGTGGTGTATGTTATCCTCCATTTAAAAATAAATCAAATCTATCAATCAGTGTATGTTTGTGTTTAACCAGTGCATGAAATCTAAATAAAAGTCATGAGTGAAACTTTGTAATATTCATTTTGATGTTCTAATTCGTAAAATTATAGTAAATAGCTGATCAAAGGAAATTAATCAAATCAAACTTCATTTATAAAGCACTTCTCATGTTAAAAAAACAACACAAAGTGCTTAACATTATTAAAACAAAACTCAGAATATAATAAAACTAAGCCACAACTTCACCGTAATCACATGCACACTCTCACACATACAAGCAAACACTCCTGTCATTAGTGGATGAGTGGTAAGGAGATGCATTCATCCATCCATCATCTATCTTCTGTGCCACTTCAGTGAGTGTCTACAGCTGGGGCCTGCAACCTGCGGCTCTATAGTCCCTATGTAGTGGCTCCAAGAAGTTTTCACAACATAAAACCTGATTAAACATGGAACTGTTCATCTGATAGTGACACATACCACAGAACTATTCAAAATGATTACTCACTCTTGGTTCAAAAGGGATTAAAAAAGGTACAAGTAAGATAGGAGAAAATAGCTAAAACCACAAGAAATGGGTAAAAAAAATGATAGAACAGCCTAAAAAATGAAATGTCTAGAATTTCCAAAAGAATAAAATCAAAATTTGGTTGGAAAAAAGCTTGCAAAGCTGGTTAAAAAGAGGCAAAATGGTGAAAACAGTAAAAATTTCAAAATGTGTCGGCAAAAAAAGTTTTAAAAGAGAAGCAAAGCCGTCGAAATCCAGTGCAAAAAAAGGTTAAATGCAGAAAAACATTCACATTCTGAACTGTAGTGTAAGCTTTTTAAATACATCATAAGATATAGTTTTAGTATGTGCATCAAAACTAAATATGAAACTTCATGAAGCTTATTTCTCTTTTGATTTTAGTGGATCAGTGATTAAAAAAAATTAAAAAATGTTGAAGTTCTCATGGAGACACATTAGAAAAGTAAAACAAACTTGTCAAACAGTCACTACAGTGTGAGTTTAAAGTTCCCCTCATGGTGCTCGAAATGGCCCCTGGACAGCACGCTTTCTGCCCCCTTGATCTAGTGTGCGGTGTGACAGCAGGGCATGTTTGTCCAGCTCCTGTCTGCACCCACCACTCTTTAAATTCCAAAAGGACAAACCCTCCTCAGCACACAGAGGCACCAAGATCAGTCCAGGTTTTCGACAATCTCAAGAGCCAATTGGTAAAAATACGCCCCCTGGTGTCATACAGTCAACATAGCAGCATTGGAACAGTCACCCTGATTGACTGGAAAGAGTTTACTCATCACTCAGCAGACTGGAAACCATGATATTCCTCTTTAGCAGGTGAACTCTGAGAAATATATTAGAATTACTGTAAAATTCTGATGCATCGGTGCTTTATGTAATCTAAATGACCAGTGTGCATCCCAGAAAAACAAAGAAACCAAGGTGGACGTGGGCAATGTGTGTTTGTCCCTACCTCAGCATAAATGACTTTGACAGGAAAACAGCCTGACGGTGACACATTGACTTCTGCTGGGAAAAAAAAAGGAAGAAGCCTGATGGTGTCACATTGTTCCAGAACGTTTTATGGCTGGCTTTGTTTGTTCAAACTGAGGAAAAAAAAAAAAAGTCTCTACTCTGTTTCAGGAAAAAGGGACAACGCTGTCACCCCAGTGGTGAAGAGGAAACTCAGGTGTGATCAACAACAGATCAGCCTGCCTCGTTAGCTTCAGTGAAAACACCTGGCATTATTCTGCTGAAACTCACTCCTGTCATTTGTATTCTGTCTTATTAACATTTAAACTTTTATCAATTGTGTGGATCAATGCTGCAAAGAATTTCTGGGATTAAAAGTTTTTCTATCTTTATTATTTGACTAGTCCCGCCATGGTTACACAAAAGAAGAAGTGGATGTCAGAATTAACTCCACACAACAAAACAAGGTGTGCAGTTTTAGAGATGAAGATAAGTTTAATCAAGATTAAATATATGCCCAAAAAGATCTTGCAACTCAAGAGATCCAAACAAGTCAAAACAATACAAAAAGATGAGCTTTTCTGTTTGTCATATCAATAGAGCCTTATAGTTTCATACTTTCTACACAAGATGGACTTTCATTCAGGGTAAAACGTATATCTCATTCACCTTATTTTACAGTGCATTGACTCGCAAAACCATAGCCTTCTTCCACATCTAGAGACCCATACATAAACTCATTTATAGAATTATTTACATACAAGGCTTGAACAACTCAAAGCATTTGGTGCACAATGAGAAACTTAAGAAAAAGGAACATCACATATCGGATTATGGGAAACGTGTGACTGCGATGGCTTGGTCAAGCCACAGGTAGTGAGATTTTACAGAAATCACTCAATCGGGGGGGGATATTGAGGATTGCTCAAATTGCAACATGTTCCACTTCTGTCTTTAAAGTTTGACTGCACACACACACACACAGAGATGAAAAGAAAAATGTTTGTGGAGACGGCGCAGCTTCCATGAAGTTTCAGAAGAGTATAACTCAATAACAGAGCAGTCCTGTCCTGAAGTATGGCAGCAATAAAGAGTAGGGTTCAATAAAAAGAGAGGGTTGAGTACTCTCATTCATTCACCTCGACAAGGACTGAAGCACACCTCATCCATCAGTTTATTCCCAATCCACTGTGGCTTTATTTTTTATTGATGTAATAATTGTGTCATAACTTTCAGCACATAAGGTTTGAATGTTTTTTTTATTTATGGTCAAGTGTTTGTGTGGCAAAGCTCTGGACAGAAAATTTTTAAATAGACACATACTGACAACAACACCTCTGATCCGTGACTCGATAAAGAAATTAGAAAGTAGATCTTCAACTGTGAAGAAGTGAAACATAAAAGAAAACAGACACATTCACAGATTAAAAATAACAACAAAAAAAAGTGTTTATAAATCCATTTGTTTTTAAACTTCTTATACTGTATCACCAACTGAGATGTTCCAGTTTTCAGGACACGCCGCTGTGGTTTAAAGTGTGTGCAGCCTTTCGGACTTCCCTCCGACCCCCATGTGACCGACTCGTTCCTCGCCTGCGACTTCATAAAATATGCCAACTGCTGCTACAATCTGTCGCACTGTTACCCAGGAATGAAAAAAGGTGAGAAAGTGCTTGACGAAAAACCATAAAGAAGAAAAGAAAAGAAAGAGAAACACTTCTTCCTCGAAACAGTCCTGGCAGATCTTCATATCTGTACAGTTACCAAGAAAGAGAATGACAGACTAGTTCGCAACAAAAAGGACGTTTCCCATATGTGTGTACACTTGAGTTTTTAATGTGTGACTGAATCTTGGCAGCGACCAGAAGATCTGTGTAAAAGGCATAGTGTTATGAAGCACGTGTCGACTGGAACAGGATTTCCAACATTGTCAGTCGTCTCACTGGACAAACAACCGCCGTTTCCACCAAACAGGAAACGCTGGCTCACACAGTCCAGAACTCGCCGAGTGTCCCCAGGAAGGAAAGAGTGGTAAAACAGAACAGGAGGGTATTAGTCCTACAGCTTGGTGTGTGTGTGTGTGTGTGTGAGAGAGAGAGAGCACAGCAGGGACAGTGGTGAATTTACAACAGGAACACTCCTCTTCCAAGGGCTCGATGACAGGATCTAGCATGGGTGTGTCTCAGTACATACATTAGTCCCGACACTGGCTGGGGCGCCACGTGTGTCTCTTTGTCGCCCTCTGGTGGTTTTGTCCAGAACTTCCGTCACCATACATTCACACACACACACACGCACACAGATATATACACACACACCGACACATACAGGCTGCCTTCACACCAATCTTTACCAACATACACGCATACAAACTCCTCGGCTCCCCCCCTCCCCCCATGTGTCTGTATTCAGGCTTATCTGGTGTAATAAACTCTGTAATAAACACTCTTGGATCGCCAGAGTGAGTAGGAGTTGTCAAACTTAAGCAGGTAGACTCCGCGGCCGGGGTACTGGTGGCTGCCGGCGTACACCTCCTCGTGACAGTCCCGCCGGTAAACCGGCACAATCTCGTCCACCTGGGGCTTCCCCGCCTCCTTCTTCGCCTTCTCCTCCTCGTTCGGTGGATCACCTGCGAGCACGGTGGTTAAGGTTAGAGAAGAATCCCCCGCTGAGTCTTCAAGAATTAGGATTATATTTCGTGAGAAACACCTCAGTGAAAAAGCATTTGTAAGAGTGCAAAAAGAGGAAAGATGAGATAGCTGCGCTGCACTAAAACCCTAACCAGTATTAGTGGTTTCCTGTTGTGCTTCTACCATGGAAGTTTAACTCTTTACCACAATACAAGAGAAAAAAATGCATTAGTGCATTGGTGAAAATGTGATTTTGAACCACACTAAAGAGCTGCAAGCAGTAAAAAGACGATACGGGCTTCAGAAGTGCTGTATCCAACAGAACTCCTGCTACTGCTGGAGCATCTTCATAAGCGGTTTGCAGCAGGTTAAATAGTGTATAATCCAGTGTAGCACTTCGCCAGTCACACAGCAGTGTGTTTGCATTTTGTTTGACATTTTGAACATTAAATTCAACGACGGCTTGTGCTCCAACCCGACTCCAACAGGAGAGGCTTCAGCCAAGTTCAGTTGATTCATGTAAATATGGACAAAATGAAAGAACTGGATTTAAATGTCGGCAGCCTAAAGTGTGCGCTGCACGTATGAGTGACTGTGCAATAAAAAAAAAAGAGAACAAAGCCAAACTTCTTCGAGGCACTAAAAGTATTAACACTTCTGTTCATACTTTTTTTCAATGGCTACTGATGGTTTTAATGCGAAACTGAAAACATCGGTTCAAAGGGTTTCAATTAAAAATTCTGTCTGTCTGAAGCTGTGCGGAGGCCAATCACATTCAAAATTCCATGTGAAAATACTCAATTGGATAATATAAAAAACAAAGCACCAACCTTCATCATCCTCGTCTTCATCACTAGACTCTGAGACGTGCACGCTGACCGAAGCAGAGGCGGCATCCGTCCACTCGAAGAACACCCCGAAGCCGATGTCATAATAGTCTGTAGCAAACTCCCAGAAAAGGTAAGAGCCCTCCTCGTGCGTGGGAACGCGCACCGTCACCACCTCGCCCCGGCCCACGGTGATCACGCTGTCGGCGTCCTGGCGGATTTTCTCCTTGAAGTCCTTGATCTGCGGCCGCGTCCACATGGAGGGGGCGGCTATGACCGGAGGGGAGTCCGCTGTGGGCGAGAGATGTTTTGGAGATTAACGCGACCCGCTCGCAAATAAAAACCTTTCCACTGCAGGCTGAAGGTGAGACTTGCTGTTTCTGTTTGAGTGGCTCAGAGAGGACAGAGACATCACAGACGTCTCACACACACTCCGCTCTTCCTCCATGAAATAGTTTTGTGAGAAAAGCCATCAGCTTTAATGCATCCATACTCTCCAGGATATCCTGTGTGGTTTGGACTCAAACCAAGAGCTTTTTTTCATTTCCAGCCAGACTTCCCACATCTTGAAAGGCAGTACGTGTGGCTGCGTGACATCTGAACAGGCACGTTATCATGTATCATTTATTCTCGCTCCTCTCCTCCCTGTCCTTCAGGTCAGGTTGAAAAGGGCTCAGTAAACAAGAATCAGGTTTCAGGTTTGATCCGAGGCTTGTTTATGGTTTAACCTAGAGGAAGGCATTTGGACTTCTGCCGCATAGGGGAGAAGCCTTTTTTGTTTTTGCTTTTAAATTGAAACCAATGAAGGCACACCAACCTAATAAAGGCCCGTTCTCCGACACCTCCTCCGCCGGCTCGGGCTCCGGCTCGCGGTCCATGCTCTCCGAGTAAGAGTCCGACTGGCCCCCGTTGACCGTAGGAGCTTCCTCGCCGGTAAGTTGCGACGAGGCGCACAAGGGTCCTGCTGCCGAGGCCAGGATGGGTTCGCCGCTGTTGTAGCTGCTGGAGTCCAGTGTGCCCTGCACCACTGAATCCACCTGCTGCTGCTGCTGCTTCTGTAGGGCCGCCTGGGATGGGAGAAGATGAAAACACGGAGGCTGGGTTGTGCATCTCAACAGGCCATGCACTTGGCTGAGATAAAAATCGACCCATCTGCTACGGCCTACCTGTTGCTGGGCAAGCTGGACCTGGTAGAGCTGCTGCATGTACTGCTGGTAGTGCTGCTCCTGGAGCTGCCGGATCAGACCCATCTGCTGCTCCGGGCTGTTGGGGTACTGCTGAGCTGCATACTGCTGGAACTGCACCGCTGTCTGGGCATTCAGCGCTGCCATTATCTGTTGCCTGGTTAGCGGAGGTAAAGCAAGTGAGAAAGGAAATACTGGAAATGCAGACGATGCATTAAACAGAGGGGGCTTCAATTATTTTGTTTTAAAAAAGTTTTAAAAAAGCAGTCAGTGTGACAAACTTACTTCTGCTGTTCAATCCGTAGCCTTTCCTCCTCTGCCTGCCTCCGCTCCTCCTCCTCTCTCCTCAGTCTTTCCTCCTCCTCCAGCCTCCGTCTCTCCTCCTCTTGCCTCTGTCTTTCCCTCTCCTCCTCCTCCAGCCTCTGCCGCTCCTCCTCTTCTTTCCTGAGGAAAAGCAGAGTCAAAATTTAAGAACTGAAAGTGATTTTGGACAAATACATGCCGCAACTGTAATGGCAAGAGAAGCTATTGGGATTCAGACTCTGAACGAAATTCAAAGAAAGCTGCTTCTGAACAATCAACCTGAACACACAGAACATACAGACATCTCACCTTTTCCTCTCCTGCTCCTCCCTTTCGATCTTGTGGGATGTTACGTAGGGAGCAAAGAGGTTACAACACTTGTTGAGTAGCTTGACAAACTCTACCATGGCATCGTCCTTCTCCATGTTTCCCAGGGAAGCCCATTCTTTTCTGCACACAAGAAGATTTATGCAGAAGAAAAAGCATTTCATTTTCCAAAGAATCATTTTTATTCCGTTATTCTTGTAAAAACAAAATCATTTAAAATCAAAAGACATTCATTTTTACGTCCACTGAAGACATTGCGTCACGTTCAATTATTAAAAATGTGGATTTTTCATCAAATGTGACGTGGTCCGTGTCAACACTGTGCCTGAATGAATGGCATGCTCGCCGCTGTTTGACAGCTAAAATGACGGCAATGTTCACCGGAAAGTGGCGCACAGAGACGGACGCAGATGTTTGCTGAAGTTACCTGCGGTCGTTGCCCAGAACATCAAAGAAGCCGACCTCTGGTGAAGCGTCGGGGTTGTAGGGGCCGAGCAACACCTGTTTGTGCAGAGCGACCAGTCGAAGCTTCTCCTCATAGGTGGGGTGGAAGGCCTTTCCATCTTTATCTAAAAAGATCGACGCAACGAGGAAGTATTTATCTGACTTTGTGGCTCACTTTTTATACTTGTATTAAAAGATTACTGGGAATATTCCAATACATTTACTATATTATGTAATTGAAACACAGTGATAAGTCATCATATTCTTCTTCAAAGAATTAAGATGCAATTAAGAGCTGAGAATACTGCAGTCACACTGACAATTTATTTGAGCTTCGCTGAAGCAAGACATAGATTTGTGTACAAGTCAAGCAGGCAGACCAAACCCTTACTGACACAATAGAATGAAAAGCCCTCATTACCAGTGCGCTTACCAAGTCTCAACCCTGCCCAAACCTGTTTGCACAGTCAAGGAATCCCACTCAATAATTTTCAATTACGCTTTGTGAAATAACAAAGGAAGAGTAGAAAAATTAAAAGCACACCAGCAACAATGCCATCTAGCCAAAATCCGTCTGTTTATCATTAAATTCAATACAATTAAAGAAATAGTCAAATATGTAGGCGAAGCAACACAAAACAGAAAAATAAGCATGCCTTTTAAGATGTTTTTCGAATGTTCCCACTCTGAGACATGTGAACACACAGAGCATGATGATGATATGAGTGCTGCATTGAGAAATAGCACCACTGCGAATAACTAACAGAATGAATCACATTTATCCTCAGATAACCTTATTTAGCAAAGGAGGATCCTGCCCTCACAGTATTTATCTGACAAATACAAATGACATTGACCGGCAAGCCAGGCATGTAGAACAATCTCAAACATGATAGTATAATATAGTAGGATTTAGCCAGTCTGTAGTGCTGTTTGCATACCAGCTACTTCACTTAACCTGACCTCCATTTCTACGTTCATACATTCACACGCTGGCTTGAGTTAACTGCGGTATTCAATTGCAGCTTTTACCTGCTGCACAAGCTGAGTTTCATTCCGAGAATATTCAATTATGGAATCTTGCATTTCTGTTCAGATGAAGGTCAGGTTCACTTCACACAGAGAGACACCATAAAATACAGTATCACCACTGGAGTGCAATCATGATCACAGAAACAACAATATCATAAGGTATATTTTTGAAAGATTTCTTTAGTTTCTATTTATTTAGAATGAATTGTATTCAAATTGATGCAGTACTATATTCAAGTGGGAAATCCATCTTTCTCCACTTAGGAAAACTCTGTCAGTGTGTGGTTTCAATTGCGGGCACTTCCTTGCACTCTGACTGTACATGAAGGCAATACGATTTCGTGTGTCTTTTCAGTTTCATGATCTAATTCTTCACACTCCACTCACTCTCTCCCTTCAAGCCTCTCTGGTGCAACTCAGGGTCATACTGAAAGTAACTCATTCAAATACTTTTTCACGAGGGCTGACTGAAAAGACCGAGAAGTGCAAGGGATCGCGTTACTTAAAAATAATTGCAATGTAGCAGTTTTTTGTATTGGGGTTGGTTGAATGGTAAGTATAGTCATCACATGATCCAGGTTTAGGTATGATATACTAGATGACTCTGTCCAAATGCAACAAAGGAGGGAGTTCAATAAGAGACGCGACTCTTCAGGCCACAGATGGGTGCTTTTTGAGGTTGCAGCGCTTGTTATTAATCATTTAACTGTGGCTACATTAGCAGTGCTAGCTGCCCGTTAGCCTGGAGCTAATGTAACACTGCGGCTGACAGCAGCAGCCCGGAGGTGACAGCTAGCAGCTAATGCTAGCAGCTCGCTACCTCAGGAGTTCCAGTTCGGCAGACACTTCAAAGGACAGCGTGATTTGTCCTTAAAGTCACGCGGTTGAAACTGAAGTGAAATACCTTTGAAGAATTTCAGGGCCATCCCGTACAGCTCGTTTAGAGGAAAGCCCCATTTCCCCTCAATCGCAGCCCGGGCAGTCTCTCCATCTTCCGCCTCGGCAGCACCCGGCGTGTCGGTCTCCGGCTCCGCGGGGACGGGGTCCGGTTCCTCCACCCGGCTCTGCTCCCCCTCCGGGTCCGGACTGAGGGTGAGGCCATCGATGGAAACTTCGAGCCGGCTGGAAGTGGCGCTGTCGAGGTCGCCGCTCTGAACCTCTGTCGCCATCATGTAGACTGTCTGCTGAAGCGGCCACGTACCTACTTCCGGTTAGATCGACCGGAAGTTCCGGTCTTTTTTTCCCACCCGATATAAATAATGACGAGGCTCTAAGCTTTCATCAAATTAATATAATTAGCTTTCTGATTAATTATCCCATCAAATAATACGCTGTAAATTATTACTTTTTTAATTAATCTGAAAAATACTTTTGAGTTTTATGGACCATAGTATAATCTCTGTCAATCAAAGTCCGTCCTTCTGTAGTCATTCAGTGACAACCTATAATTTTTGTGGGTATGTTATAAAACGGAGACATTTTCATAGATGAATTCCTCTAAAGGGCCACACAGTGGAGCAGTGGATAGCTTGCTCCTCTCACATCAAGAATATCCATGCTCAAATCCTGGCTGGGTGTTTCTGTGTGGAGTTTGCATGTTGTCCATCTGTGTACATTTCCTGTGGGTACTATGGTTTACTTCCACAGTCCAAAAACATGCAAGCAAGATTAATGCAAAATCCACTCTCACAGTCAACATCTAGAGGAAATTCAGGTTCACCACGATAACCTTACATGCATGTTTTCAGATTGCGGGAGGAAACCAGCCCGCTCAGAGGGAATCCACAACACGCAAGGAGAGAACATGCAAACTCTGCACAGAAAGGCTCAGTCAGTATTTGAACCACTGAGAATCAATTGATTAAAATCTGCCTTAGATGGCAGTGATCAGTCACTATATGCCGTCAACACAACTGTCCGAGTTACTTCAGTTTGCTTCATTGTAGAATTTGTAGAATTGCAAGACATAATACTTGAGACGTCAACTTCAGACAATGTTGTTTTAGAATACATTTCAATATATGACACAAACAACAACAATCAAAGCTACTTATTGCACTTTTGAGGCTGAGTTGTGCCATCCATCAGTTTTCTGTGCATAATCATGCAGCTTTTCGCATGTCATTTTTGGTAAATTATAATAATTATGTAAGCTATAATTCCCATTCGAGCAAAAGAAATAGAAGTGTTCTAGCTACTATTATGAAAACCAATTAAAAATCATTTACAAATAATCTGTCCTGGAGACTACAAGAAATCAAGAGTCTTATAAAATTAGATTTGCAAATGACTAACGTTACTCTGCTCCCTCTCCAATTTGATGGCATTAACTTTACTTGACTTCTTTAACAATGTTAACATGTGCATCTTTAAGACTTTTAGAAAAACCAATATAGAAAATATCATGTCATATATGAAGATTATTCTCAATTTAAACATGAAACAATTTTCTTGAATAGAACTGGGACTACAAGGATTTGTGGATTTCTTACAAAAGCAAATTATAGCATACCAATTTGTCTCACATTAAATACATATTTGAATATTATATTTGTAAGCAGCAGAGTACTTACATTTTATCTATCTTTTTCATATTCGGTTTACTTTTTAACAGAGAGAGCCACATTTGGATTATCTGCATGTCTTTAAAATGTCTGAATCATGACAAACCAAAATTCTAGAGTTAAAACATGAGATAATAATCTGGCTGGACACAACAAGGAATAATTAAAAATTATTTCACAAGTTTATACCTGAAAAGTTCTCAGTACTCTACAACCTGTGCACAGATGTTTATTTCTACTTCAAACATCTAATCTCTTTGACATGCCTAACACTCTTTAATGATAATCAATGATGAGTGTGTCTAATAATCATTTATTTAATCCAGTTTTAAAATACTGTTGTCATATTGATAATGTGAACACACAAACAACAAATCTGCAGCACCAGTTTCTGGTTTCTTTGATCTACCGACCACTCATTTCTCTAGCACAGTGACACCATTGTGCCTGAAATGATCCAACCAAATACACAAATAGAGCGTGCACACTGACACCTCATTAGACAAGTGACATTTTAACGTATCTCTGTAACCTTGTGAGGAGAATTTACCTGTCTGTCTGCAGGACAAATGCATAGTGGCCAGGAGATGCCCAGCCTTTAAAGGTGTGAACATGCTTTTGTTTTTGGTCACACGGACCGCCGCCGACTGGGAACGATCAACAGTAATCCTAAAGATTACTGTCTGAGATGCACTTCGTTGATCACAGAGGATCACTTAGTAGCTCATTTGCAAAGATAAATGAGATGTTAAAACTCTAATAGAAAGGTGTTTTGATTTTAATGCTTGGATATTACTCCTAAACTTGGTGTGGTACCACAGATCAACAAAAAAAGGATTTTCTGACCTACTGACAGGACAGTTACAGTAACACCCTGACTTTAGGATCGCTATCTGGTCTGTACACACAGCCGATACATAATTAAGGCCCAGAGACAAAAGAAGTGAAAGAAATGCAAATTCTCGAGTCGACAGGTGTCAACAAACAGAGCTGATGTGGAGTGAAATGGTAGCCAACAAGAAAACCCAACTGAAGAACGACATTACAGACAACTACAATATTGTTGAATCATTGATATTTTTTCATGTGTTCAAAGAAAGTAAACGTCAACAATGCGAATACTCAAAATTTTGGAGACACTATACTCTGACCTGTGATCAATCAGTCATTCAGCATCACATCAGAGCTTGTCTAAACATGGGGAAATAAATGAGCCGGCCTCAAACGCTGCCTGACATCTTCACTTGATTCCCCTTTGGATCAAAAGGAGAGGACTCTGCCTGGTGCTCAGTCCTGAATACATTTGAACAGAGATTTGTGTATTGGGATGGGTGTTTGATGCTCCTGTCAGGGGTCAGGAAGTCATGTTGAACTGTGGAGCAGTGTTGGACAAAATAAACAGCTTTGATAGGGTTTGCAACAGATTATCTAATTCAGAAATACACATCTCTTATTCACCATTTCCTGTTCAACAGTTTGATTGCATCTGGAAAACTAATGTGGCAATTAACCAACAATTTCACTTACTTTTGAATAATACTGAAGTGTTCATTTATTTTACAAACAGAATTTTAGTAACAGTTCCATTTTAATCACAATATTCCTTTATAAAACTGAGATCAGACCTCTGTGGAGACCATAGTACAAGTACATTTCGTTACTGAATAATCCCCAGCCATACAATAAACTTTTACGTGGTTGTTACGATCTCCAGCGTGAGTTTTGTGTATGCAGCGGAGGGGGAGATGTGCGTATTTCACGGCTGCGCTTCGGCAGCTTCCGACCGTCTCTCTTTTGATGCCCACCGGTCCATCATTGCCTCATCCATTCCAAAGCGGATAAACGTTTTCTCTGCAGATGTGTATTGAGCGTGCAAGATTCCCCCTCGCAGCGGCCGTGCGGTGTGTGAGGCGGTCGCACCTCCGCGGCCCCGGCCGCCGCGCCAGCCGTCCGTTCACACGTCCTTTGATCGCGCGGGAGGATTTAAACCCCGCCGGGACGCGAGGCTCTGCCCACTCCGGAGGCTGCAGGCGAGGCGGGATCATGTCTGCGCGAGACGCGAGCGGCTTCCAGGTGTTCCAGGACAGACAGATCAATCCAGGTTGGTGGTTCCTTCCCCGGTGCTTTTCAAAACTCCTCTTCGCGGCGGAGTTGAAACTTCAAGGTTTATTTTTAGATTTCGGGGCCACGGAGGTGACAAAGTTCTTTAACTCCGGACCCGAGTTGGAAAACTGCGTGGCGATGCTGACCCAGAGGAGAAAGAGGACCAACTTCACGCAGCAGCAGATCGAAGTGCTGGAGAAAGTTTATGTGGACACGAAATATCCCGACATCTATTTACGGGAGAGGCTGGAGGCTCTGACCGGCCTCCCCGAGTCCAGGATCCAGGTAAAGCCCGGAGAACTCCAGCCAGTCGGGGGTGAAGTAGTCCGGAGGGATTTCTGACTTTCTCCACACTGTTTTTCCAGGTGTGGTTCCAGAACCGGAGGGCCAAGTCCCGCCGTCAGGTCGGATCATCTCTGTCCGTGAAGGTCACAAACACGCACGCAGCTGTTCCCTTCAGCCAAATGCAGAGCAGGATGGGTCCTGAGAAAGGTCGTCAGTCCACTTTCACCCACTTAACCTCGCATCATTAGGTTGGATTTTCTTAAATATTCATAATTAACTTTTTTTTTTTTTAAAAAATTCAGGTTATGACCATCACAGCACCGAGGTGCACAGGACACCGGGTTTCGGACTACAGGACAGCTTCAGGCCGCCGATCCACCAGAACACGGACGACGCTCTCAGGACCGGCATCCCCGCCAAACCCAGCAGCTATGAGCACACGCCGGGCTCCTGCACCTACAGCAAAGACTGTCTCCGAGCGAAACCCGAGCACGCGCGGCCACACAGTCTGGGCGCTTCCATCCCGGGCTGCAACATCCAGCGTTTTCCCAAGGAGAACCTGCACCACCCCGAGGTGGAGGCCAGCGGTCACTGCGCCCAGGTTCTGGTGGAGTACGACAACTTTCCACCCAACAAAACGATCGGGCCGGAGATGAAGGTCGTGATTCCCCCGATTCCGTCCCAGAGCCACTTCGGCAGGTCGTCGACGAAGGACGGCGGATGTCAGCTGCAGTATCCCCCCCAGGTGGGAGCCACGGAGGAGCGCTTTGGTCACTTTCCTGTGATCCGGCCCACAAACGCACAGGATTTTACTGACTCGGACTCTGAGTGGGAGAACGAGGCCATGGCTGGCTTCACGGGCTTCATGTGAACGGTCAGAAACATGCAACGTGAAAGGGATAAAAACCTGTATTTATTGTTCTAAATGCTTTGGTGTGTTTTATCTTCATACTACTTTGATAATAAAAAAAAAAAAAGACAAATACTTAGTTGCAAGTTCTTTAATATAAAAGACAAAAACATTTATGTACAATTGCCCTGTGGCACTCTCATATACAACTTTACAAAACTGAAAAAGGATTTTCTCAAGGAAAGAATGATTGTTTTCAGGGTTAGTGATGCAGGCTTTGAGTGTGTCTGTCGAGGGCTGTCCCACCTCTGCTATGAAAATATTGTTTCATAACCAAACACCTACTCAAAAATAAATAAATATGATATATAAAACAGTTTGAATCAATGTTTGGCACGTGGAGATCTGGATGGCTGCGTTTAGCGAAGACTGTCAGACGTGTGTTCAGCTGAGTGCACAAACATTTTTTTCAGGCAATAAAAACCGGGGGGGGGGGGGGACAAGGGGTTAAAATATCCAACCTCCTCCCTCCCTAATATCGAAGCAGAGCCGAGCTGCTTCACTGAGAGAGACAAACTCAGACGACATGAAGGTGATCCACAACATGAACAGAAGCCGTTTTGTGTGTTTTTGTTTCTTGCAGTTCTAACAGTTTCGGTGAAAGCACCATACCCATAGACAACATTAATGTTCCACAGCTGTGTGTGTGTGTGTGTGTGTATGCATGCGTCTGTGTATTACAGGTATTTAGATTGCATTGGTGTTATTGGCTGCAAACGCATGCAGGTTTCCCAGCTGACTAAGGCCACTCTGGATGTGTGCCACGTGGATCTCAACGTTATTCTGGAAGCAACTGAAGAGACAGAACGACAAAAGTCATGGCAAACGATGAGTGAGAGGTGGAAGGATTCAACTTCAGTCAGTGATTCAGGCTGGGAATATCTCCTCTTAGTAAAAATCAAGGTTTGGAAGCGTATTACCTGATGTTGGAGGGATCAATTGATGCCTTGATGTCATCAAGAGAGTCTGTGAGGGATTTGAATTCAAATGAATTCAGGTCTCCACTGTCTGCCAGACACTGAAAAGAAACAAAACTCATTCATTCATTTAAATAAACAGCAGCGAATCAACTACGTTTCATATTATGATTTGTGTCTATAAAAAAACTTCCACTAAAGATAAAGTTGCTATTTTAAAAAGTTGTCATTTTAAATTGCTTTGCTTGCAGAAATACACCCGAACAAAAGCAGAAAGTCTGTACCCTGATCTGTGCCAGCAGGGCCGTGAGGCGGGAGACGAGGTTTGTGAGGGCGGGGCTGGAGAGACTGTGCTGCCCCTTGTTCAGGGCAGTGCTCATCTGGATCATCTGCTGGGCCTCTTCCTCACAGCGCCGGCGCAGCTCCGTGGGATGGTCGGCTGGTACCATGCCCTGATCAGGGGCGAGCTGCGAAAACAAAAACGATACGTTTGGATTTCAACTCATACAGACGTCCTACGGGTGAGAGTAGTTGGGGTAAGACTTGACTTACTTCGCAGCAGAACTGTTTCACTTCATGCAGCACCTTATTCAGGTCTTTGTTGAGTTGGTCCAACTCAAGCACGGTGGTCGCATATCGCTTCTGAAAGTCTCGGTCAATCGGCATCGAGTAGGATTTCTGAAAACCAGGAAACAACTAGTTACACAAATATTGACATCCGTCTATATAGACATAAAATCATTTAGATGTTGACAACTGTACCAGTTTTTCAGCCTCTGTGTTCATTTCCTTTAAGTGCTTTATGTGTTCTTTTTTGATCATGAGGATTTTGGAGAGCCTTGTCTGGAAATGGAAGGAAAAAAAATGTGTTAAAACACAAAATCTAGATTTAGGATGTCACGCTTGCATTTTACATATGAAAGAAAGCACTGACCACTTGGACCAAGAATTTAACAGGAAATCCTCCCAGTGTTCCCTCCTCGGCTCCTGGGAGCTTATTCCTCCAAGGTGACTGGCTGATCAGAGGGTCACTCTCCTGTTCATGAAAAAAGCAGAAGATTGGTCGATGTATCATCGTGAGAGTTTAATCAAGATCTGATCTATAGCTCAGTATCTTTGTGCACCATTTAATCAATTATTCCCAAACAAAAAAAAAGTTTATTGTTCAACAGTTATGATAAACTGAAAAATGACTGCCTACTAAAGCAGCTGTTTGGGCAGATAAACCTACTTAGTGAGAAAGCCGATTAAAAGCATGAAAGCAGAACCGTTTCCAGCTGTTTCTAAGAGAGCAAATGCAGCAGAGCCGTGCAGTACCATGAGGACCGGAGTGGCAGCGGACGGGTAGGGTCCTCTCGGAGGGGTCATTAGGTTCTGCGAGTAGCGAGCTGACCGATGCTTCTGGGCAAAGGCTGAAATGGGCATGGTCTCATTGGGTTCGTTGCTCTGCAAATTGCAAAAACCAGATGTTTAAAAAGGGTGAACCAACATGTTGTCAAACAGCAAAGACACAGTCGGGGTGAGAGAAGGCCTACCAGGACTTCATAGTCAGGCACAGTGTGTGTTCCCAGGCCGGTGCGGTCGAAGGTGACGCGATAGGTGGCGGCACTCGTGTCGACTGCATCGATCTGGCCCGTGAAAAGTCCATCGTGGATACCTCGGAGCCGAGCTGTTCCACAAAAAATGATTAAAATAACCGTCAGGCTGTTCCATAAATGCAGCATGGAAATATAGAGAGATTTTTCTCTTCACTTTTGGAAGAGCTAAAAGGCCAAAGGACCTCAGGGTCCACGAGGGTTCATGAGATAAAAGAAAGTCTGACGGATAAGAAGGCGCAAGACATTTAAAACTGATTGGAAGCCTTCAAAATCAATTCTGAAACACATGGGGAGTCAATGCAGCCATTTTAAAACCTGCCTTTTGGTCTCCATCAGTACGTGCAGCTGAATTCTGGAGTGAATGGAGGTAAGAGATACTATTTTTTGGAGACAGCAGAATGCAGGGCATTGAAGTAATCAATGCTGAGAATAATAATAATAATAATAATAATAATAATAATAATAATAATAATAATAATAATAAACATGCATCAGCATCTCAGTGTTAGCCAGAGAGAGAAATAACTATCAGATTCTGGCTGATGATGAAGATTTTACACATTTTGACAACATGATTGATATGTGGAATAGAAGTTCAGAGTCTAAAGTGATGGCCAGGATTCTGACTTCACTCTCCTGGTGAGCTGTGAAAACTCCCACAGCATCCAGGACTTCGTCTGCTTTCGCCATCTTACCGGTGACTTTAGTTCCTATGATGAGAGGCAGGGGGATTTCTTCGGGGAGGTCTTTGCAGCTGGACACGTCGGACAGCTTCCTCTGCTGCAGCAGGCGCATTTTCTGTCGCTTCTGTCTCAGAGCTGTTCGCTCTTCAGCGAAAAAAGCTGAAGAACATCTGGATGGAGCAACACAGCGCTGCACTATAAGAGCAGTTTCTGATGTTTGGACACTTCAGGCCACTACAAAAATGCTTAAATGCCTAAAAATAAAAGTGCAAAAGGAATAAAATAACTAAATGTGTGTGAGCCCATAGAGTGGTGATCAGATCGTACCGCCGGGGCTTTCCCATCAATCTCCTGATTGTTCCCCACTCCACTCTGGTCAGCTTTCTTGTTTTCAGGTTGGGGAATGTCTCTTTGAGACACAGGCAGAACTCATTGTCGCCCTCAAAAAGTGGCCTGGAGAAAGACATGGAAACAGTGAATAAGCATGAATTGCTCATTTATAGCCACAATGTTAGAATTAAAAATGGCGCCAAGAAAAGTACATCCACCCGGGACTGCTGCTATACCGTACGAATAAAATGAAAAAACTGTACACAGCGGAGTGATGAGCATGACGCGTGTGCACGCATGTGGTAACATTTCTTTCTTGTTGCATGTGAGGAAAGTGTGTTTGGAGAGAGACTTTACCTGTCAATATTAGAGTAGAACCATTCATATATGCACCATTTGTGAGCTTTGGGCAGCTTTAGGAGGTTTCTTAGTCTTAGCCCTATTTTCTGAGATGCCTTTTTATCCGGGGACACAATATTAGAAAATTTCTGTGAAGGAAAAAAGAAAAAAAGAAAAAAGAAAAAACACGCACACATTAAAAAGGACAAACCCATCAGTCCTATAAATAGAGGGACATAAAGTTTCAAGAAAAGCACAAAAACTATTACAGCAGATTATTTGAAATTCTTACTGAAAAAAATTTGTTACATTGTAAATAATTACATAACTATTAATAAAAATGATACAAAATTTCAAACCGCTACTTCAGGTTTTAGAATGCAGGTCGTACTGCAGCAGGCGTCACACAAACGGCTCAGGTGATTGTTTTTTACAAATATTCCTGGAACCAATGCAAGCTCCGTGAAGCCATATTGTCTTTTCTTTCTTTCACAGTTTTCCACATGCTGCTCAAAACCCTGAAGTTGTGGCTTAGCGTGCAGCGGTCACCTGTGGGGTGGTGCTGACCCTCTGACTCCTCCGAGGGGATCTGGACGGGAGACGCTGCTGAGGAGACTCATCTTCATCCCGAAACAAGCGGCTTCTCTTCGAGCTTCGAGTCGGCTGAAAGAACAAATGCAACTTTAAATTGAGTGCCCATTTAATTTTTTTTTTCTTAAATCAACTAAAATGTTTCCAATTATACCGAAGTTTGTGGACACTTCGTGCTTTATTTAAATGTAACTTCTATCATATTGTGATTCCTTTACTACTACTTTTCTGAGTTTTAAAAAACCATCAGCAGCAGCACGTCTCTTACCGTGTCCATTGTGAGAGAGGAATGTCGACCTCTGGTGTTGTGAGCTCTGGGGAAGCTGTTCTTTTCATTTAGAGTGTTGGACAAACTTCCCTCTGTAAAAAAACCATGAGGTTAATATAAGTTCAAAAATATCCCAGAGTCTGAAATCCCGAAAGATGAGGAACCCAGACATTTGCCATCATTAAACATCAATTCTTTATGCCAATACTAAGACGAAACAGCACTTAAACCACAATAAAATATTTATTCCCATTGTTTAACAGATGCAGTGGGGTGTCACTTCAGAACGAGGACAGTGCATGAATACCAAATGTCAGTTAGTACAATTTTACAGTGGCTGCTGATGAATAAGTAGTCCTTCATATTCATACAACGACCCTTTTATCTGCCATCTATTCTGCCTTTACAGTGTTCAGTTTGGCACAAGGTTGTCAGGATGGTTTATGTTCAGCTAAATAATCATTCTGAGGTAGAAGTTCACAGTCGTGTTGAGAGATTATCTAAATCGTCTGCTCTTCTCATGTCTTCTCAGCAATCAACATCTTATTATACATTTATACAGCCAAAACATTTAATACTACTTTTGTTGATGCAGAAAAGATTGGAAAAGCACATCAATTTGATTATAAAAACCAAGCTAATTTAGTGTCCAGTAAATATATATTTTCTTGATGTCTCATTATTCTTTGAGTATTACTCTGTTATTCTACTGTATATGCTTTTAATGAGACATTCAAACAATAAAGTGTACTGAGAAGAACTTTGATCTCAGTTTGTCAAATTATTTTGTTGGAGCTTTATCCATCCACACACAAAAAGTATCAGCAACAGACTAATAACACAGAAGAGTAGTACAGAATGACACAGCAGCTGCTTCTTCTCTGTGTGGTCAGGAGATTATATAACTCATTTTGGACAAAGCATATATGTCACATTTAACCCTGTATATAATATTACTTACTTGACTTTGATTCTGTCTTAATAACATTTCATTTTGAAGATATTTATTCTTTGTAGAGCAACGAATTTCCCTTCGGAATGAAAGTATTTCTTTTCTTTTCCATCATCAATTTGACACTTTCTATATCATCTAAAAGCACCTTTTTTTAAATCTTAAAGACTGCAATATGTTAATTAGTGTCAACCATCAAATCGCCTATGTTGCAGATGTATGTGATAAAACACCCCCAAAAGATGGATTTAATACTGACACCAAAACTGATATGTGACAACATAAAAAAACAGAATGTGCACGCTGGACAAATTTTTTTTCAAGATCATTATATATGACTGATCCCATATATTTAAAGAAAGCTTTATCAATCTGAGTTCCATACCTTTTAAACTGACAAGTGCCTCTGCTGAAGAGCCTGAAGAGGAAGACAAATTGGACTGCATCGGTTAATATTGTAAAACAGGTGTCCAAAGAAAACACATGATCGAATGGGGAATGTGTAAGATTAAAGATCTCCGTGGTACATTTCAGATATAAGTCAGCGATACAAGACAGTATGGGAGTAAACACTGACAGCAGCCAGGTGGAGTAACCGGAGAGAAAGGCAGCTAACGCAGCCGGTGAGGCCTTTACCCTCAGTGTGAGCTGTCATCAGCTGGACAGATCGCTTCAAACAAACGAGCTAAGCCAGCAAACACACGTTACAAGCCAACGATTACGTGTAATCACATAAACCGATCTTCGCGTGGACTCTCGCAGATAAATACTAGTTTTTCTTCCGCCGATTTGTCACAAAGCACAGTCACGCAACGTTAACGGGCGCTAGCGATTGTAAAATACGTAAAAACTGTCAAACTGGAAAGAAAAAAAAACTACCTCCAGGTAAACTGTGAAAGCTAGCCGGTAGCTACCGGCTATTAGCGCCGCGGTGGGTTTTTTATTGTTGTTGCTGACGCCGTGGGGTTAGCAGACGTTAGCTCGGGGCTCAGCTAACGTTATTTGTTTACGCAGAAGTAACTTTAACCAACATTAGCTTTGGTTAGCCTCCGGTGCTAACAAGCGCTAGCCGACTTGGACACACCGGTCTCTCTCTGCGTTTATTTTATGGAGTCGACCCCAAACCTATCCGTTCTCCTACTTGGACAGTGATATCGGTTTTTGCTAATTGTGTGTTTCATCACTCCTAAACTCGTCCTCATATAGGGGAGCAAACTCCTTGAATCGGTGTTGTTACTCACTCTCGTCTAACAGCTGGTCCATCTCCGCCATCTTGAATTAGCCGCGCCGCTTTTTCAAAGACCTTGTCAGAATGCATTCTGGGTCGGGACGCCGTCTGGAGGGCGATTTGAGAAATAAAAACACTACAATTCGCTCAAAATACCACTATATCGTTTAACTGCGCGGACAAATACGGTCAACTATGAGCTTAACTTTCCCATAAATGTTTTGGAAACGTTTAGCAGGAGGTAGAACACCCGTGATAGCCAGCGTCCATTGTTTTATGAGGCGCTTCTCTACCAGCTACATAATTTATTCCTTTAAGTTTTATTCCCTTTATCAAGTTAAATTCATTATTCAAAAGGCAGTATGCCATTAAAAAGCCTGCACATTTTCAGGAGAAAGTTGTTTTTACCCGTTAACGTGCACCATTAAAATTTAGACTATAGAAAAAACTTTAATGCTGAATGTATCAAAATGCAAGGCTACCTTCAACAGCAACTTTTTTCTTTTTTAAAATCTTAAATAAGGAGTATCTGGGCAACTTGAAGAAGCAGTGGCTCGTGCTCTGGTTTCACATTGAGAAGGTCACGGGTTCAAATACTGGCCAGGCCCTTTGTGTGTGGGGTTTGAAATTGATTTTCTCCCACAGTCCAAAAGCATGCATGAGCTTCAATGACCATAAATTCCCCCTGGGTGTGAAAATGTGTGTGTGTGGTTGTTTATTTGTCCTTTGAGGGACTGTTGACCTGTGCAGGGTTGTGAGGTGTTAGAGTTGATTCCAGCTTATTATGGGCGAATAAAGCAGTACAGAAAATGGATGAATAGTCAGATTGAAATGAGCCTCTATAAAATGAAATAACTCAGGAAAGTGAGACATTATTCAGCCTGATCCATTTTTTATTTCCTCTGAGGTAAGCCAGAAAGACTATAAAGTTTTAACATAGCATTTCAATGTAATTGCGTCCTTAACAGAAAACTCTGCACACTTGACTTTTTTCTTCTTCTTTTTTTTTTTTGTTTAAGCAAGGGAAGACTGAGATAGAAACAACAAAAACAAATATGTACATGTCAAACCGTTTACAGTATGGTCTCACCGACCTGGCAGGATAGAAACACTTGCACATTCTAAACTTGAAATACTAAGCCTTAGGACCTACAGGATAAAGAACAAAAAAAAAATACGTAAAGCTACTCATACTTTCTGGAGTTTATCCCCAAACCTTGATTAAAGATTGAAGTATGAAGTGGGAAAACTGTAAAGAGCTGTAACTTTCAGGCATCTGAAAGAGTCAGAAGTACTTTTTTAATCACCAATCAAATGTATTAAGCAAGGAAAACTAGCTCCTATTACTAAACCTGATCAAGAATGCGATAAAGTGACGTCAGATTTTCAATGTCCATTGCAAAGTGTGGTACGTCATCACTACATCACCAAACCTTTATATTTTTCAGAGAATGTAAGCCCAGGTATTTGGAGGCAGCACAGGTCTTTGCTTGTCTCGGTTCTTGGAAGCTGGTTCGGACACAGCCTCTTTCACCACAGCGATGTCTGGTAGTTGAACTTGATCTTCAAGAGATACTTCATATTGATTTGGGCCACATCATACACAATGTACCTGGAGGAGCAGTGGTTAAGGAAACCAGACCAAAAGTTAGATATGATTCATTTTACAACTCTAATCCAGAGCAAAACAGAAGCTGAAAAGGGTTCAGACCTTAGTCAATATCCTGTTTCTTTGTTTTGCATACATAAAATGATGTATTCTGTGCTTTCTCTGTACCTTTCTGTAGTATTAGTAGTCTTGATACTCTGTCTTTCTGATGGATTCATTTTTATCCTAACATGATGGTCCTCCATATTTGTTTCTGATATTCTCAAATAAACAATGCATTTAATGTATTGGTTAAACTTTGTGGCATTAATGAGTTAAATGCTGATTCATCTTTATTTAAGATGTCCAACCCCTTATGATCAAGAGGGCTTCATGAACCCCCTGTGAATCTTTGGTGCTCCTCTGATTGGGAATTACTGCTTTAGATGTTTCTTCCTCTTAAAGTAAAGTTTTTTCTTTCCACTGTAGACTAATGTGGAAATCTGACCCCCCCGGACCTTAATAGAAAAAGTTTTATTCAAAAGCAGGAACAAAGCAATGTACTTAGAAAGTATTGTTAAAACTCTCAAATTAAAAATAATTCTTTGTTAAAGGATACTCATTGTAGAGCAGACTGGTGTCATCGATGTTAGTGTGGACTCCTTTTCCCAGAGGAACCTGCACCCCGTCTAAAGTGACGGAGGCGTTTGGATCAGGAGCGGTTCGACCCAAACCTAAACAGGAGAGAGAGAAAATACAACTGGTAAAGGAATGAAAAGGCCCCAAAACACCAAATATCCTAAGCCATAAATGTTACTCATTTACTGATGCATCTTCAACTACACTGACTGAAGCAAGTTAAACAAGACATGCAGAAGAAATACTCCAAAACATTATAATGCAAAATATTTGGGCAAGATTTTATAAATGTATGTTGAAGCTTCCCACCTTTAACACTGTGTTTGCCTTTAGGTAGTTTTGTGATGTGAGAAGCCTTCTTCAGCTCGTGCCTGCATTCAAACAAACAGGGAAATAAACCCATTCAGACAATTGCAGCATGTTGATGGTTCAAATATAATCCAGGATCTGTGACGACGGGCTTACATGTTACCCAGGGCGACCTCGGCCAGCAGTAAAAGGCCCACAGGGTCGGACTGGGAGGTGTGACAGTAGTTGGCACTCTTGGACACCATGTCGGCAAAGTAGACACCTTTACCGAACATGTAACCAGTCTGCGAATGGAAGTGAGGTTAAAAAGAGCAACATGCAGCAGATATATACAGTGAAGAAAAAAATACAACATGTGGGTATTCCTTCCCAGAATGCAACTGTGCATCTTTATCTCGATGTGGCCAGAGTATCCAACTCACCACTGGGGCCTCCGGCGGGGCGATGCGGAGACCCTGAGACAGGATACCAGCGTAGTTTGTGGTGCGGGAGCCGTGCCACAGCAGCTGGCGATTGTGGAGCTCCTCGAACGGACGGTACCGCTGATGCTCTCCCTCCCGCACGATCTTAAAGATCTAAACGATGGAGAAGAGTCAGCACGGCTGCTCAGCAGAAACACTCTTCTGCCAGAATCTGGTTTCGTGGAACCGAGGAGGTGACTCACTTCTTGTACTTCCAGTGTGTACGTGTTGTGCGTAGCGGCGTGGGTGTTTTTGACGTACTGCTGGATGACCTCAGCCTCATGGGAAGTCTTGTCAACAACCTGTTACGACAACAAATATGTCAAATACTCCTTTCAATGCGGCTCCCAAGTCACAGTCGCGAGGCGGCCGCAGCGATCACCTCGATCTTGGTTTTCAGTTTCTCGTAGTTGATGTCGATGGGGTCGTTCTTGTCGTCGAGGGCTCCTCCTCTCAGCAGGCTGTACGCCACTTCGATGTCCAACAAGTTGTCCAACATCTGTACTTTAGCCTGTAAGATGGCACAAGTGTGTGTTTGTGTGTGTGAAGTATTATTAAACTGCTTCTGAAACAGCGTCATTAACACCATGAAAGGACAGAAGATGTGTCTACCTGGATGTAGTCCAGCGTGTTGAGTAGTGGAGGTTTCTTCATGCCGAAGTCATGAGGTATCAGAGTGTAGAAGCGATTGGAGAGATCCAGGATCTGTGCTTCGGCCACGCAATCTGACACGGCCTGCAACGAACGCCATTAATCACAGATCACTGCAAATTCAGGGATAATGCAAAGTGTTACTGAAACTAAAGGCTCAAAGGGACTGCATGCTGTCACTAAAGGATGTGTGGTGACAGCAGGTAAAACTACAAACTGCACAGAGTCGATGTTTGAGGAATTATATTTAAAAAACTGTTTCTAATCCCTTTTGGAAGATTAAATGTTTAATACCAGTGAAATACCATTGTATTCACAAAGTAGTACAATAACAATAGCCATAATGTATGTTTGCACACGTATGTGCACATATGCATCAATTTAAGGTAAAAATCAATTTCACATTAAAATGAATTAAATTTGAGAAACTGCTTTTATTATTAAGTAAATAAGTGGCAAAGAAAGTAAAGAGGTGTTTTTTTATTGACTAAATTAAATGCTTCTGTTCCGTCTGCCAAGCAGTAAAACATAATGCAACAAAGATGTAAAAAGCTTTTTATTCCAGATACATTTTTAGAAAAATAAGATGAAAAAAGATTTAGTTTTGTCCAAACAAATCAGAGGTAAATATATAAACTGTATCGAATTGCTTGTTGCTCAAAACGAACCTGCTGTACTTCAGTGAGCAGAGCGTAAGCACTCTGGATTTGTCTTTTGCTCAGCTTTCCCAGCGGCATTTTCTGGAGGTCAATCTGAAGGTGGAGCAAAAAGGAAATTATATTTTCAGGTAAAATGTAGGCTTCTAGAGAGTTTATGTTCACACAACTTCCTACAAATAGACAAATGTTAAAAAAAGAAATGGACGGATTGAATTTAATCTTGCTGATTGTGTTCTTTGCAACTCCAATAAAATTCTCACCTCAAACTCCACCATGGCCTTCTTCATGCTCTCTACGTCGAAGATCATCTTGATCAGTTCCTGGACGGGTTTTTCTAGCTTGGACTTGGTGCCGGCGGAGGCTGTCAGGTTCTTCACTGCCTCCTCATCCTGCACACAAACATCGGCGCGACCATTACAGTCAAAATCCCATCAGGCACCGGGGTAAAACCAAACCTCTGTCCAGTGCCGACCTGTCCATAGTCGATCTCCAGGGGGTAGAATTTATTGGGGTATTTGGTGAAGTCGGAGCAGCCCCAGTCGTTGCCCGTCTTCTCCTTGTAAAGGCCGAGGAAATTATCCAGGGCGAAGTTCTTGTCGTAGAATTTGACCAACTTGTTGCCCCCGATCGTGGTGCCCACTCTGCCCCATGACCTGAACACCCAGTACCTGCGAGCACACGGGATCAGATGTAGCTCACAAATTCACAGAATCAACTCTTCCAACGAGCTTGTGCTCCGAGTCGTAAACGGAAGTGAAAGTACTGTTTCTGCACGTCGTCCTCCAGCAGCTGGAGTTTGTAGTAGGAGTTCGTTCCTCTCACGATGTCCACCAAACCCAGGGTGGCGCTGTACATCTTCCCATGCTGCTCCAGGACGTGAGCGCTGTTCTCCAGACCTGCAGAATCAAAATCATCCATCAATGCCAGTTGGGAAAAAAAGGTTAGAAACAGAACTTTTCCCTTATTTTTTTTTTTTTAACTCATAACTACCTGAGTCTGGATCCACAGCAGCGCCACCTTTCACCGTCAGTTTCATTTTCTTGGCTTTGCTGCCACCTGTGACGATGCAGACCAGGTTATTGAGCGCACACTGAACAATTATCGCATTTTGATGATTGACTGACATTTGGCGTCAGTTTACCTTCCTCCTCCTTCACCCTCCCCGTGCTTTTGGCTGCCAGCGCTCCAGATTTGGACGCGGCGGTCGGCGCCTGGGGCTCGGCTTTGACCTCTGCACCCCAGGGGGAGATGGCGTGCAGCGAGATCAGCTCCTGCACCGGTTTGTCTGACGACTGGACGTCTGCCAGGAAATCCTCCGCCACCACGCGCACGCCGGCATCCCTCACTTCCTCCATCTTCTTATTGAGCTTCTCCACTTCCTCTGTGGAAGCGTTACATTACAGCTTCTTCAAACAGTTAAGATATAAAGTGAAGATACACAATGGAATCACTTCTCACTTTTGGTGCTGATGCATAAAGACGCTTTGTTGGCGGTGCCGGTAATCTTCCCTCCGAGCTCCTCGATGGCGGCCTTCAGCTCATCTTTGTTCTTTGTCAGTTTGCCCACAGTCAACAGTTTCATACCAGTGAGAGGTTTACCTATAAGACACAATGAAATCACTGTAGGTAAGATTAGAAACTCTTCCTTGATGTGGCACTTAAAGGACCCCTTTCATGGAAAATGGACTTTTAGGAGCTTTTAGCATTGTTAGTGTGTGATTATGTCATAAAAACTTCAATTCAATCGGTGTTTTTCTTCATTCGTGCATTTTTGAGTGATCTATACGAGTATAGACTACACACGACTACATAGAATTATGAATATTTCACAATATAAAAGTACTCCAGAGTACTAGGGGTGAAAAAATAGGTTATTATTGAGTGTAGCTGACTTTGGAAAGGCTTGGAAAAGCATGATATGGATCCTTTAAAAGTATCAATGTAATTTAAGACTGAGCTCATACGACTTTAGAGTTACAGCAATAATTAAAACCAAGCATGAACTCAGCAGACACTGGAAAGAGATGCATCTAAACCTCTTAACTTTTGCTCATATTGTCACATTACAACCACATGTAAATATGTTATATTGGGATTTTTTGTGACAGACCAGGCCTCAACCTCCGGTTGTGAAAATACGCATCCAAGTGCAGAAAAGCTGTAATTTTGGGGAAACGTCCAGCAGGGGGCGATGATGTTGGTTACGAAAAAAAGTGCAAATTAACATATAGTCCAGTTTCAGAACATGTTCTGGTTCTAGCTTCTATAACCGTGTTGGCTTCACCAGACTCCCATCATCATACAAATCAATTGTTGATTTCAATTTATGAGTTAAAGTTTTGCATAAATCGCCCTTTCACAGTGCCTCGGTCACCTGAAGGGGGCGCCTCTGGCAGGCGCTCTGTCGGGGCGCTGGACGCGCTCGCCAGCGGTTCGGCTTTGGCTGCAGTCAAGGTTTGAGTCGGAGCTTCTTTGGGGTAAACTCTGTCCTGACGCTTGAACTTAAACTTTTTCAGGAAAGAAACTTCATGGAATTCCTTGAATTAAAAAGACAAAAAACAGATCAGTGAAATCAGTTAAATTAAATCAGAAGACTTCGTGCAAGAACAAGGTGAAAGGAGGAGGCCGACCTTGGGGATGACCCAGTCTTTGCGTACGGGTGTTGCGATCTTGAACACGCACTTTGTCCAGGCTGAAATATCTCCTGTGCAGTAGTAGGCATCGCCTTTAAACACCAGCTGGCCTGCGCACGCCTTGCAGGGCTCCAGAGCCCCGAAGGCCATGCCGTCCGCCAGGCTGTCCACCACCTGACCGGCGGCACAAACAGAAAACGTCAAACTCCTCAGAGTCAAAGCGTAAAATTTGGAAAGGAAAAATGCCCGAAAATCATTGTTGATTTGGTTTTATGCATGAGACATGAACTCTACATTGGACACAGTGGATATGATGCCTTAGACATATTTGTGCCTGCCAGCTCAGAAAGCGAGACGCAACGTGGGCTGGAATTTGCAGAAAACAAGACAAGAGTTTCTCACATTGGACTCTCCAGAGGGAACCTCCTGCGAGTTGGCAATCAGCAGCTCCTTCATGTCATTGACGGAACAAAACTTATTCAGTTTGTCTTTTATCCCCCAAATCAGCTGACTTTGTGCCTGTACAAAAAAGACACACGAGAACCGAGCCGTTTGGAATTACTACCAGAGATGTTTACACCAAAAGCAAAAGAAAAGGAAAGGAGATAATATTAAACCTTCAGCTGCTCTTCAAGCTTCTTCTGTTCCTCCTCTTCCTCTTTCTTCTGTTTCTTGGAGGGTCCGTCCACGTCGTCGGATTTCCGCTTGCTGGAAGAGGGAGAACACGGCTCGATGATTCAGCAAGAAACTAAACTAAACTAGTTTCCTAAATGAAGCACAGAGGGACACCGGATGAGGTCAAGACGAGGGGAACAAAACAATCCCGTGTTTGACACCTCCAGTCATTAATTAGATAATGGAGACAGACGAATACAGGTCGGGACATGTCCGCACCGTCCCAGCGCTGCATCACGCTCTCCAGACAAGAGAAATAAATAAATGAAGCTTCCCGGGAGAGAACACACACATTTCAGTTAATGACCATCCGGAAGAGAAAATCTCTTTTCCAATAACAAGAGGAGAGAAGGGGGCTTTATAAACAGCGTCTCCAGATTTGCTCCGACAGAAACGACTGCCTGTGTCAGGATAACGCTGACGGATCTCTGAACGATGTCTGACCGGATGCATCCAGCTCTGGACGGGTGAGTGAATCGACGACGGTGGAAAAAGTTTCATTACGAAGCTGAAGGATCCCGAGCTTGATTGTGGGGTTGTTGCTTCCTTCCTTCAGGGTTCTGCGCGCTTCGCAGGATGTTAGCAACTCTTCTCATCCGTTTCACATCCTCATGCAGTCCGGCCAAAACTCCTCGACGCTCTTCTCCGCCTCTCCTCCTCCTCCGTCGCCTCCCGCCTCGACGGACGTGGCCGCCTCCCCCAACGCGGCGTACATGACGGCCGAGCTCATCATCGCCTTCCTCTCCACCGGCGGGAACCTGCTGGTTTGCGCCGCGGTGGGCGTCAACCGCAGGCTGCGCGCCAACGTCACCAACTACTTCCTGGTCTCGCTGGCGGCGGCCGACGTGTGCGTGGGCGCGGTGGCCATCCCCTGCTCCATCCTGACCGACGCCGGCCTGCCGCGCCACAACCTGCCCCTGTGCCTGCTGATGCTCAGCGTCCTCATCATGCTCACGCAGAGCTCCATCTTCAGCCTGCTGGCGGTGGCCGTGGAGCGCTACGTCGCCATCTTCATGCCCCTCCGCTACCGCGTCCTGATGACGCCGCGCAACGCCGCGCTGGTGATCCTCGCCACCTGGCTCCTGGCCTTCCTCATCGGGCTGGTGCCGCTGATGGGGTGGCACAAGGCCCCGCCCGAGTCGGGCCACTGCTTCTTCGTGCTGGTGGTGGACATGACCTACATGGTCTACTTCAACTTCTTCGCCTGCGTGCTGGCGCCGCTGGCGGTCATGTTCCTCATCTACGCGCGGATCTTCGTCGCGGTCAAGCGGCAGGTGCGGCGCATCGCGTCGGAGCACGGCGGCCGGGGGGAGGGGCCGGCGGGGGCCGCGGCGGCCAGCGTGCGGCGGGAGGTGAAGACGGCCACGTCGCTCTTCCTGGTGCTGTTCCTCTTCGCCGTGTGCTGGCTCCCGCTGCACGTCGTCAACTGCTTCCTGCTGCTCTGCCCGCGCTGCCGCGTGCCGCTGGAGCTGCTGCTCACCGCCATCATCCTCTCGCACGCCAACTCCGCCGTCAACCCCTTCCTGTACGCCTACACCATGACGGCGTTCAGGGACACGTTCAAGGCGATCTTCCTGTGCCGCGGGACCGCGGGAGCCCGGGAGGCTCGGCGCGGCGCCGACGGCGGTTCGGCGGCGCAAAACGAGCAGCAGACCCGAGCGGCGGGAATCGGAAAATAAACCGACACAACAGACTGTCGTCCCGTCGCTCCTCTCACCCCTCAGATTTGACGGCGGGGAGCCTCTTCTTGATCTCCTCCTTGTCTTCCGCCCGCAGCGCGTTGAAGCCCTTCAGCTGGGCGCCGTTGTACTCGGGCTTGAAGAGCAGCTCCTCCCTGCGGCTCACGAAGCACGCCGTGTGGTACCAGCGGTCGATCAGACCCAGCTGAGGCTTCTCGGGGTCCACGGTCTTCTTGGACACGCGGATCTGATCCTGAGGGGGGAAGTTGCAAAAAGATCACAGACCAGTTGCGTATTTATTTACCATCTTAAAATCTGACTGCCGAGATGATAAAAAGACCCAAATAGCTGCCGTTCAAACCTTTTCTATTTTCTGCTCACAGCCTTTGCACGTGCTGCGGTTCGACTTGGCGTATTCCACTGCAAAGTCGTTGAGTGTCTTCCCTCCTCCCGCACCGCTCTTCTGGTCACCTTTTCCTACACCAGAGAACAATTCAGCTTTCAACAGTAAAAAAAAATAAAAATAAAATAAAAATAAACATCCATTTGAGAGTAAGGTGTTCAATAAACTACATAAATGTTTGTTTTTCCACTAATAAAGACACCCAGTAATCATCCAATTATGAATATAGAAAATCACAGCTTGTGTTTACCTGGATATAAATCAATAACCGGAGGCTTGTTAAGCTTATGAGACGGTAACATGCTGATGATGAGCACCGACCTGTTGTGGCTCCGCCGCCCTCGATGGCCTTTTTGACCTTCTGCTGGTCCTCCCAGCGCAGAAGAGAATAGCCCGCGATGTCAGCGCTGGACTGGACGTTTGCTCGCTGCCAGAAGCAGGAGAAGTGGTGCCAGTGGGGAACCTTCCCGTCGAACATGGGCGACTGGGGAACAAAGAGAGATGCAGTGTGCACAGGGATATTCAACAAGCTGCGATAAGACTGTCTCACGAACTTAATTAAAATGTATAACTTTATGACAGGAAGAATGTGTGTCAGGAACAAGCAGAAAATAATGAGTAGGAACATTGGAGTTGGAAAATTTGTGACAATCTGTCAGATTTCTATTTGTCTGAAAGTCTTTTTTTTTGTTGCAGAATCACCACTAATATGATCAAGTAGACAACTTAAACCTAAATGGTTTATTTCTGTTAGGCCTATTAATGCCTATCTTATAAATTCTACTAGAATATGTTCAACTTACAATTAAAAATGAATGAAATATGAAATATAATGACATTAAACAGCATGGGTCATGTTTTTATCAGGGACTTTTGTGAAAGCTCGACCATCGGCTCCCTTGCACAGTCATCCATAAAATGTTTACTATGAGCCAAGTGCTGAAACTGTTCTTTTGCATGCTTTTAATTTCTTTAAAACAGATTGATCGGATGAGACGGATTTCTGGGGTGGAAAATCCCCCTGATGGCAAATCTGGAGCAGCTCCACCAGCCATGAGTAAGACAAAAATAAGCAGCTTTGACTTTTTGCATGACTTTTAGCAGGTGCTCTGATTTTTCTGAGCCGAAGCACAGACTACTCCCACAGATCATACCTGACCTGAGCGGACAGGATCTCTTCATGAAGTGTGCAAAAAAAAACAAACCCCACTTTAAGGGATGGACCACGTTAAGACAAGCTCGGCGGCTCTTTGTGAAGTGGGCAGACAATGCCAGCCACTCAGACCGCTAACCAAGGCCTTATTGAGCACAGAGACGCCTCAGCGCGAGCCACGCCGATTTAACCCGCAGCCGGCCGTAGATACTCAGTCTAAAAGTAGAATAATCTGCATGAATTAGCCCAGCAGTGTGTTCGAGGGCGAGCCGGAGGCTCCCTCCTGCACACGGTACCTGCACCATGATGGCCAGCCTCAGGGAGCTCTGAGCGATGTTTTCTTTACATTTCTTGCACGAAGCGCGGCCGCTCTTGGCGTATTCCGCCTTGAAGAGCTTGTCCTCCTGCGAATCTGCCATGGTTTTTCCTCTTGAGAGTGCTAAACGGCGCACACCGGGGGCGAAGTGAACTTTCTTCGGGTGACGAGGAGCCACAACAATCAGCACGCAGGCAGACAGGCAGGGAGCCGCCGGAGCAGAGAGGAGCGGCGGACGAAGACCTCTCACTCCGACTCGGTTTCCTCACACCAGCAGATACATTATCAAACATACAGCTATATTTTTATCACATAAATGCATAAAACGTTGTTAGAAATTATCTTTCCCACAGCTGAGCCATATGTCTGAAGCTGTAGATTTACTATATATTTTGAAAAAAAAATTCACCTGCTATCTCTCCAGCTTCATAAACCAACAGCATTTTCACCATTAGGTTTACATTGTATTTTCAGAGCCCCTTCAAAACTCCAGCACTAAAGTGATATTTTCTTTTGAAAACTCCATCACTATAGTCATGCTGTTGCTCATCATGCAGCAATTTCATGGTTTAAACCCTCTGAGAGGTTTGCATGTTCTTTCTGAGCATAGATGGGTTTTCTCCTGGTGTTCCAGCTTTTTTTTTTTTTTCCTCCAAACACATTCAAATAGACACAGTGAAATACCATAATAAACTCTGGATTGTTTTTTGATGTGTCTAGTGTCCTGAAACATCCTTGACATAATAAAGTGGACGGAAGTTGCCATCGTGCTCTGTCACACTTTTAGTATATTTCTCTTATGGTACTTGTGGTAGAGAACATGGATGTGTGGACGATCATAAAATATTTCTATTTTCATTGGACCCTTGAGTATGGAATATTTTTCATTCATGCTCACTATCAACTTTGTCAAAAACATAATGTGTGGAGGACAACAGCGCCATTTATCTTTGAAAATTAAATGTTTGGGAGATTTTCTCACATATTTAATCTCGTCATTAATCTACACCACCCAGCAGTCCCACAATAACCTCTTTCTAGAGTTTGCGCAGAGCAACAAGTTTGTTTTTAACTATAGAGTGAGCCGTCTTCATGATAGACGATCACTGAAGCGTCTGCAGAATACCCGCGCGAGCGTCAGACAGAAGCAACAGAGTGAAGATGAATCGTCAGACGGAAGATCAGTTCGAGAAATCTGAGAAAAAAAAATCTGGAAAAAAAGAAAAGAAAAATACACGTTTTCTCCGAAATTATCAGTTTTTATTTGCAGAAACTGTTCACTACAGTGATTCAGTAAAAAGTGTTCTATCCAACATAAAATAATAATAATAATAATAGAAAAAAACATTCATTACACAATTGCTGAATTCCAGCTTTTAAATCTAAAGGCCAAACATTAGTTTCATCTTAGGAGTCTGAGGTATTTTACACGCATTAAATTATGGTTGTTTATTTATCATCAATGCTGTCTTTCAAAAGGTTTGTTTGCTACAATGTCTGCAGAAAGTATCTCCTTTTTTCCCCACATTAGATTCACAAAGAAAATTCAAAAAGTGGACATTTATATGCAGTCTACTAGATATATATAAAAACATGATAATATTGAAAAGAACCTTCTTTGTACACTGTTTTAACCATGTGAGAAGCAAAGTGGTGGTGAGTGTGTTTTGGCATTGAAGTTGATTTAGCACCTAAAATACCAGGTTTGGTAACTGAGGCAAAACAGAATTGGCTATGGTATATTTGACACATTCAGATGTACCAAATAAAAACTCAGAGTAAAGTGAAAAGTGAAAAGAAAGCAGAGGAGCATCATTGTGATGTTAAATCAAGCACAACAGGACCGGATAGGACTAGTTTAACTTCTGAATAAAGAGGAAAAATACCAATCAAAAACAGGTTTAATGTCATTTTAAGTCTGCAGACTCTCAGTATGCTGGTTTATGGTCACAATGTCAGGTTAAGTCAATTCATTGCATAGTTCTTGTGCTAGAGTGACTGGTTACCTGTGCACCATCAGTCAGTGACTTGCAATCCAAAAACACAAGAAGCAGTGTAATCTACCATTTTAGATACAATTTTAACTAAAAAAATAAACTAATTTTATCCCAATACTGCAGATAGATCTTTTAGAATATTTCACATTGGCCTTTTACCACATTTGACTGCTTGAGCTCACAAGTTGAAATGTACCAAAAAAATTCATGTAAACATGATGCAACAACATAAAAAAAAAAATGAAAAAAAAACTCTGCTCAGTACTATTTTGACTAAATGAGGTCAGACCGTTTGCTTTGAGGTATTCTGTGTTTTGGCTCAGAGGTCTGAACTTTCCTTTAATTTGCAAAGAAAACTGCCTATAAAGCTTAAATGATGGTTCATGGTGTGTAGATATGGCAATACAATCAGAAAAGAAGTGTACTAAAGTTAAAAAAACACAACCCTTCAGTTTCTTTGGAATTGCTGGAATGATGAAGATGAGGACATAGTTGTAGAAGAAACAATAGTAAAGGCCTTGGTACGTCTGCATGGTACCACAGCTACACCAGCACCCGTGTTTGTGCAGCAAATTTCAGTTATGGCAAAGACCGAAGGAAGCGCATCTCCAGTGAAAAAACCAGCAGGAGCGTCGTGTTCGCACTGCGTTCTCCTCCTCGTGCGACCTTCTTCAGCACTGCAGCTTACAGGGAGCCAGGCTGTAGCCTCCGTTCAGCTCTCTCAGCTTCTCCTTGTGTCGGGCCTGGACGAGGCCGAACACCACTCCCGCCAGCGTCATGCGGCCCGAGCGCACCCCGAGGCGGCCGTCGGTGCCTCCGTTGGCCCTCTTGCTGCGCATGGTGCTGATGAAGTAGGTCCGGACTTTCCCCTGACGCTCGCTCACCTGCAAGGGAAGGACAGCGGCCACAGAGTGTGACAATCAGCACAGTCTAACGGGATATATAAAACCGTCCAGCTCACCCCTTTGACGAATATTTCTCCGCGCAGCTCCAGGACGAAGCCCCACTCCGTCAGGATTCTGCGGGTGGCCTCGGGCACCTGGATGCGCCCGCTGACGCCCGTGCTGTCCATGCGGCTGGCCAGGTTCACCGTTGACCCCCAGATGTCGTACTGCGGCTTGGTGGTGCCGATCACTCCTGCGACCACGGGCCCATGAGCAATACCTGGAAGAGGGTGGAGACACTGTGAGTGTCGAGAGAGGATTCAACCTGGAGGGGTAATCAGACCATGACGGGGAAACACACACACATGTAGAGTTTGTTGATGTGCGTGTGTGTATGTGGGTCATCGCGGACACTCACCCACACGCAGCTCAAAGTTTTTGGCAGTGTTCCTGTTAATCTCTTTCAGCGTCTCCTGCATTGCCAGCGCGAACAGAACCAGCTCGCTGAGGTGGTTCCACTCATCCATCGACACCTGATTGAGGAAAATAGAAATGAGCGACGGAAATCAAGACAAGAGACGAGTAATACAGGAACGTTTCCCTAAAACATTATATCACCTCTTACCTGTTTGTCCGGGGCTAAACCTGAAGCCGCCATGTAGCAGCTCCCAATCGTCTTGATTTTCTCCACATAGTGGAAATACGACTCCTCCAACAGCTTGGTTGAAAATACAGAGATACCGTTACATTTTAACCCTTTAAAACAAGGATGTCCCGCAAATATAGGGACATCACACATTAAACTGGTATTTTTCTCATGAATATGCCATTCATGAGCAGAAGCAGAAATTCAGGAGTTCGATTCTCACCTCGTCAAAGCCCGCGATGATCTCGTTCAGAAGTCGGAGACAGTCCACTCCTTCATGCTTGATCTCCTTCTGCTCAAAGTACTCGTTGAACCCGGCGATGGAGGCAAACATAACACCCACGTCGTCGTAGGACTGGGAGTAGACCTCCTGAAATCACAGTCACGTCTTCATATCCGTTCATATTAAGCAGATTTGAATGAAACCTGTGGTCTGGCTCTCTCTCCACGGCCGCAAGCAGAGCCGGTGAGGTCAAAGGTGAGGGCACCTCGTCGTTCTTGCTCCTGTCCAGGAAGTGCCGTGCGACGTGCATGGGCAGGATGTTGTTCAGCAGACACTCGTTGTGTTCCCTCAGCTCCCTCATGTCCTCCACCTCCCGCTGGGCCTGCAGGCGCCACAGGAAGTCCAGCCTGGCGGTGGCCTCCCACTGGAAAACAGCGTGTTCGCATGAGGAGCGGCGTATGCTAATATTCAAACTGTGACTGCTGGTGAGAATGTGGTCCGCCAGTACCTGCCGTCCGTTGTAGAAGACCGCAACAATGAACATGGCCATGAGGATGATTGAAATCCCTTTTCTTCTGATATAGTGAGACCTGTAGAGAAACATGAAATGGAAAAAAAAAAAAAAAAAAAAAAGATTCAGGATTTTTTGCAATTCCAAAATGATGCAACTGGAATGAAAAAGACGGTAATCAAGTCACACAAAGTGGTCTGTCATACCTGTGCAGCACATCGTGGCGGAGGAGCGTGAGGAAGGCCAGATGGATGAGGTAGGAGTACACGGCGGCGGCCAGCAGCAGCGCCGCCAGCTTCAGCAGAGAGTTCAGACGCAGGAACACGGCACAGGTCACCATGGCGATCACACCGCTGAGCACGAAGATCTGAGAGCAAGCAGGCGAAGCACGAGGGAGAGATCATCGATACACAGAAGCCCCAGAAGTCACCTGCTCTGCATCACGTCTCAGGTGCCGCTCTGACCTCTGGGTACGTGCAGACAGTCAGTGGATGAGAGCTGGTTTTGTCCATCATGTCAGGCTCTTCTGCGCTCGTGAGAACACACCACACCTGCGCAACATGGAAAACACACGTGACCCCTAACAATTAAAGACTGGAACAAAACAAATCAGAATAAAAGAAATGATTCTTCAAACTAAGCAGCCTGTGACTCTCATGAATATATATTTCTGGCCACTCGATGGCAGCACAAATCAGTTGTGAGGCTTGGTAAGCACTGTATGGATTGCAGGTCAACTATGAGTATTAATGTTGCTTATCATTGATGTAGGAGCATTCTTTAGACCCTCACCATGTTGGTGGAGGCCAAGCCAAAGTTGATGAGAATAGCTGTGAGCGTGAGGAGGTTTCGGGCGCTGTTGTTCTCGTGGATCCAGCAGCAGAACTGCTGCAGGTTTGCAGGACACCACTTAAACTCTTCGGCCAGAGCGAAAAGCAGGAGAACCATGTAGGCCACCAGGAAGACTGAGAACTGGAGGACGACTGGGAGGAGCCTGCAGGGAGAGAACCAAGAGGATGAAACTGAGCTCAATGGAGAAAATGTAGATTTTTGGAGGATTTTTAAAATTAAAGGCAAAATAATCAGCAAGGCCTTGAATGCTGCCTTTCATTCTCATTCTCACCACCAGAGAGCGCCAAGCTAAAACAGTCTACTCATCTCAAAAACTGAAAGGAAATCTTCTTTTGGGAGTTCTATCAACATAAATACTGAGATTATTTTAAAATCTCAATGTAAGAAAAGATGATGATTTTATTTATCTTCTAAACTGACATAAATGTAAGAAAAAGCAGGATATTAAGTGAGATGTGATGGTTGTAGTTTACCTGGGGGCCGGGATGAGAGCTTGAGCAGCCATGACAAACAGAAGCATGATGAAGGAGCAGACCAGGTTGGAGTTGAACATTTCATCTCGCAACTGGGAAAACTGGGAAAATCAAAAGCAATCAGGGAAGACGTATTGTTTCAGAGATCTTTTTTTTTTTTCTTCTTATCAAATTATGGAATTTACTTTTTAGCCTTTCTGACCTTCAGCCATTCCAACATACCTTGTCCTCGATGTGTGTGTCTTTGAACACCAGGGTCAGTGGATTGATGTGCTCCATGTGCATTAGCTCGCTGCTGCGCACTTCAATCGCATGTTTGATGCGTTTGTTAATCTCCTTAGAGGTGGAGTTCCATATGTTGGGCATGGAGCCGTTGGTAAAGGAAGCCAGGATCTATAACATGAACAACACATCAGGCTCGGCTGTATTTCTGATTCTGATATATGATAAAATCTTTCACAAATTGTCCCCAAGAATGAAATCAAGCGTCTTACTGACTTGATTCTCGACACTTACACTGTTCATGTCAATGCCATTCCTGAACGTCATCTGTGGGACCCAGGTCTGACTTGTTTTCTGGACTTTGGGGGGCTCGGCTAGGTTGGCTTTGCTCTTCTCCTCCTCGGAGATGATGAGGAAGGTGTCGATGTTGTGCTTTCGCAGGAACTCGTTTCTGTCACGTCCATGGCCTTCTTCTGTCTTATAAGTCCCTTCCAAACAGTCCAGGGTCGCCCTGGAGATGTGAATGCGTCTGAATGGGGAAAAAATCAAATAAATCTTATGAATAATAAAAAAAAAAAACAATGTTATCAGCTTCATTTAATAAAAACAAACTTTACCTTAAGGTAACAGAGAAAACCACTACAGCATTTGGATTTCCATTTTTACAATTTTCCTGGAAATGAGAGTTTTGTCCTGTGAGCCCCGGCTGACCTAAAACGTGGGACTTCACTCACCCGGGATTCCCCCGGCCTCCAGCATGTTGGCGATGCCCACATCCCATGACCAGACGTCAAACTGCCACTTCTGGAGACCCAGCACCCCGCACAGGACGGAGCCGGAGTGGATCCCGATCCTCATGTCCATGTTAAAGTTCAGCTGCTTCCGGACACACCTGGAGGGCGGACAGTGCCGGGAGGGCCTTGTTAGAATACTATTTCTTTAACAGTTGACTTAAATTTGTGGTTTTTCCAACATATTTTATGAGTTTAAGTTGATTTAAATGCTGTTTTATCTTCGTTTGCAGAGTCAAACTGACCGTATGGTGTTGATCATAGCCAGACCCATCTCAACACAACACCGGGCATGGGCACGCTGTGGCTCAGGGACCCCCGACACACAATAGTAGCAATCTCCAAGTATCTTTATCCGTAAGCAGTGGTGCTCCTGTGATCAGAAAACACAGCATTTTAAACTTTATAAAGGTTCTATTACTGAAAAATTGAGTTTATAATGTACTGTATTTCAATCCAGAACGGTGCTGACTGCTGAGATTCTTACATCTGCAAGTCGGTCGAAGCGTCCAAAGAGCTCATTGAGAGTTTGAACCAGATCCTGAGCTGACAGGTTCATAGACAGCTGAGTGAATCCCTTGATGTCTGCGAACAGGATGCTGCAGACGAGGAGAGAAACAGGTGTGAAAGGACATGCTCCAGTGAACACAGGCATGAGAGGCAACGCTATAAATTATTAATCAGACGGCATTCCATTTGAAAAAAAGAGGACACAGATAAAAAAAAAAAGAAAAAACAGCGGCACAGAGAACGAGTCAAGTATCAATCTGGTTCACGCCACATTTCAGAAATTTGAAATGTACATGAAAACTCAGTGGTTTATAACCACACAGATCACATATATAACGTGTGTGTGTGTGTGTGTGTGTGTGTGTGTGTGTGTGTGTGTGTGTGTGTGTGTGTGTAGGTACCTGACATCTCTGTACTGGTGAATATAGATCTTGTGAAATTCCTGGGGGTTTAGTTCATTTTCCAAAGAGCTCATGTCAGCAATCATCTCCAAGGCAACAAAGCGAGGAAGGATGGACAGCACCAGGCGCTCCTGTGAGGCCGCACAATGAGGCGATCAATAAACAAAGTGCCCGGGATCACAATTGATGAGGAAATCATTTACAATTTATACTTGAAATGAAGAGGACAATGGATTTTTACCACATAAAATCCCCTAAAACCTTTGATTTCTCCAGCTCTCATGTTGCAATCATTTGGTAACCGCCTTCATTTGTATTATTACTTTTTACAAAAACTGCAAGTTAACAAAGTCAATAAAAGCGAACCTGTCTCTGGTTTTCTTGCTCGAGTTTGAGGCGACCCTCGATGCAGCGCCGGGTCTCCAGGAAGACCTGCCGCTGAGCGTGGTCTGTCAGGTAGTGGATGAACAGTCCAGCTGTGTTCATGCCCAGGTACAGGAGGGCTTTGGCAAACACCTGCCGGAGGTCAAACAGCATGTCACTTACAAGGGGAACACAGCTAGAGCCCGCATTCACATGTCCAGGAGTGTTAGACAGGCGTTCTCACCTTTTTCAAAAGCACAGGGTCATTGAAGTTGTGTCCTGTCTCCACCAGAAGGTGCAGTATTGAGGTGAGGGAGCCCGCGCACATGGCCCACAGCAGCGGTAATGGCAGCAGTGTGTACGTTGCAAATAACGTGAATAAAACATACCATGAAGGGTCTTTCTCCAGTCCGTACGCCAGACCCCCAAGCACCTGCGTGGTCTGTGAAAGCCAGCTCGCCAGGCCGGCATAGTGAAGCCACTGAGGGGACATGGACTCCTTGCAGGTTAACACTAAGATGCAGAGCACTACAGCGAACAGCATGAAGATCCCTGTGAAGCAGCCTCGGAGGGTGTCCGCGTCGGTGTCCGGGGCCAGAGCGAGGTAGAGAACCAGCACGTGCAGCTTGGCGATGGCATCGATGACGTTGGTGATGGCGAGCGAGTTGCGTCTCTGGTGGGAAGAGTGCTGCTGGTACAGCTTCTCCAGGTCGCGGGACTTGAACGTGTGCCTCAGCATCGGGATGTAGACGCCACGGACGGTGTGGCCCCACTGCACGAAGAAGTCGGCGTCGCTGGAGTAGTCGGCGCAGTGGCCGGCGACACTGTTGTTGGTGCTGGTGGAACCACGGGACGTGGTGGGTTGGACTCGGAACGTGGAGGACCGGCGCTTGGTGACCCCGCGAGAGGCCTTGGTCCGGATCTGACTGTTGATCTCCTCTATGTAAGCATCTGTCACGAAGATTTTGCGTGCCGGTTCCACACCAACCTACCAAAACATCGCACCAAAACCAGACTGTCATTCTGATGGTTTTCCTGAACAATACAGTGTTTTCAGGTCTGTTTCAACTGATGGATCGGTCACCTGGGCGCTGAGCTCCTGCTGGATAATGATGTGTTTGACTGCGTTCTGCCACAGCATCTTTTTGCGCCGGAGCCCCGGGGACAGGGTGGCGGTCAGGCATGGGGGCTCACGCAGCCCCATCGGAGAGACCTGCGTCGTCTCAGCAAACGTCACCATGGCGCTGACCTCTGCTGACCTCGGCTGTAGGTCTCAGATCCGGAGAAGTCAACAACCTGAGGCATGAAGAACCCAAAGGTAGCATTTGGACAAATACGATTTCCTATTTTAACGTTTCCAGAGGATACTGTGTTAACACAAGAAAAATGGGGAAATTATCACGATGAGTCATTCCAGGTTCAGTTTCCCCTGTTGATCGTCACCTGTGTTCCTGCCTTTATTGTTCTCGTTTGGATTTAAGTAGCTTGTGTGGGAACATGGACGATCATCTTTTGTTTTGATCCTGTTCTGCATTTCGGGTCCCTTTTTCACAATTCTTGAGGTTCAAACACATTTCACGTACTTGTGATGGAGACAGTTGATATTTGTTGACATTCTGTTAAAGTGATTGATAAAAAGGATGGAAGTTGGTAATATCTATAGATATAAGAAGTTAACATAACACATCTGTTTAAATAATGTGTCTCTTTTGTTCTTTAAATGTGTCTCTGTGGTTCTGCTGGTCTGAACTGAAGATGCTGCACACACAGAGCGTGCTGCGTGGAGCCGCCCGGTCGGCGCCACGTGTTGATACAGCGTGTGCCAGAAGCAAGGCAGCTTTCCAACGAATTAGCTGGTGGCCAGATTTAGACTTGAGCTGGTTAATGCTCAGAGTTTAACTCCTCCGGGTCCTTCTGGCTCAGGGAGCTGGTGTCTCACCCACTCACGGTCCACCACCATCCCCAGCCTGATTCCCACCAAGATGGTGTATATTTACAAAACACGGCACTTCATATCAGAGGAGCTGCTTTCTTTATGATGGAAGATGAAAAAAATATTCACTGTCAGTGTATTACATCAGCAACTTTTGCAGCAATCAACAGAGATTTAGATTCTGTGCGATGAAAGAAACACTGTATCTTCTATGATCCTCTAGTCAACATGTTGTTTTTTTAATTTAGGATACTACTTTGGGGTGGAAAAAAAGGGCACTAATATAAAAACTGACCTGTATCGTTTTCACATATTGTGTGTCCGCTCTTCATATCAGGCTTTTTCCATCTGCTATTTGAATCCAGCTGGTCATAATCCATGTTACATTGATTCCATTGCACAGCAAAAGCAGAAGCATAAGAAAACGAAGGCACAACCATCCAAAAGGCAGAATGAAACATGAAGTCGCCCCCAACGTGAAGAAGCGTCCAACGCTGGAGAGTGGAGAGCCGAGCAGGGGGGAACTCGTAGCGGCAGGATTGTAGGTCACCACCTGGACGTTAATGCAATGAAGTCAAGAAGTGCCACAAAAGCAGGGCTGCAGGAGTGAAGAGTGCAGAAAGAGGATTAGTTAGTCAGCAGCCACTCTCACTGGACTGCAAGGCTGGAGTCACTGACACCAACACGATGCCAACACAACGCACAACTACACATCTTCTTGCCAAGTCTTTCAGAACCCAAACTGACACCTCTAGAATGCCAATTACATGTAATTTTACACATGCTACATATTTTCCTTTAACTTCACTACATAAATCTGCGATCTCATAGAAAAAAACAATAATGCTACAGAGGTGATGCCTGGGTGTTTGTGCAATTAGAGGCATGGAAGTGACAAGATCCTTCCAGGCTGCGCACATGCAAAATGCACACTAAACCAGACAGACGCGTTGAAAACAAGGCCGCTGAATCATCTCCCACCTGGCAACAAGACCCCGAGGCAAATTCAACAGCAAACACGGGCCATGCACGTGTCCTTACTCACCGTTTAAAATGAAATGCACACGTGCAGGTGTAACAGACCATTAGATAAGCATGTCTATATGAAGTTGTGTCTGGAGTTTCATGGTGGCACAGGCCTCACGGTCGACTTTAGGGTTTGCATGTCTGGGTTTCTTCTCTTCACACTGCTGCCAAGAGTCCATGTGGACGAAACAGGAGAAAAGAGGCAGTAATGGAGACTTTATTCTCTATTCTCACTTACATCTGCTCATTCGGATAGTGAAATATTAGTCTGTGAAAATACCGTGAGACAGCTATGCTTTAATATGCACGTTAAAAACAAAACTGAACGGAATTAATTTACATTTACATTAATTTTATATCTGTTCTATTATAAACTGAAACTAGAGATGTACACAGCAGTAGCAGGCGGTCCTAACAATACACTAATAATATGAATAAGAAGTGTAGCGCGTGGGTTAATATCAATATGAAACATCATGAGGAGAAGGAGTAAATAAAATCCAGGCATCTCTGCCTGCAACAGGCCTCAGAATTTCATTGTGTTTGGTACTGGGCTTCAGGCTTCAGGCTTGTGGATCCAATGGTTGTAAGCTGGTTAAAGTTTTTTAGACTTGTCTTGCTAAATGTGTCCAGGAAACACGCAAAGCCTCTAAGACTGATCTAATGAGTTCCCATCTGTCCCCCCCCTCGTGACTGCGTGGCTCAGACCTTTCTTGCTAATTAACTGGACGTCTAAAAATAACTGCTGGGACCAAGGCAATTAGCTCTATCAACAAAACTCTCTGACGTTTTGCTCTGCAGTTTAAACATGCACTTTTAAAAAAGATAACTGCAAGTTACTCACGGTAGCTACAAGGAGTAAAATCACCCCTTGAGCCAAAATTTGACTCACCTTCTTAGTATTACTTATCAAATAAAGTCTAACGTTAATTGTCTGACAGCTGTTTGTATTCAGTGTGTGATGCTACTTGACGGCACCGACTGCCAGAGTGTGTGTTAACTTGAGTCCATCTGAGAGATCTGAGTTAGTCCACAATGGACAAAACCCTTGGATCTAATCAGTGTTAAAGCTAATTGCTCTGGCAGTCCACTAATCAGCTGACTCCCATTCACGCCGCCAAGCCAGAAAACAAAACTCTCCCCGAGGTGTGCGTGCTTGCCAAATATCTCACGTACCGAAAGACACGGGGCTCTATTTGTATCTATTTGTGTTACAAACATGCTGTGTCAGCATGCGTGAGAGGTGTAACACTTTACTTGGAGAGATCTGGGCCTTGTTGGCTGTTGCACAAAGGCCTTTTAAGAGAAGATGTGCACAGGTCAGTGACAGTCAAAGTGAAACATTAATCAGTGGTAAAGTGGAATAATGATACTCTGTGATTTCCCATAACAATAAAAAAATCTCTGTTGCATTAAAAGACTCTTTAAAAGAATAAAAATGTATATATTTCATAGAAGAATCAATACCAGTGCTGAAAAATACATTTTATGACACATTGCAAATGACACCTCCCTGATGTGAAAGTTCAGAAACAGTCACATGACGCAGCAGGCCGGAGCATGAGGCCCCACGCAGATCCGGGACCTGCAGCCTGATCCACATTAGGCCTCGGGGGTAATCCATCAAGATGTTTGAGCTATTCTGTAAGTTCGTTAAGTCACTTAATATTATCCCACTCAGAATAGAGACCAGCAGTAGTCTGGCAGGGTCAGGACAGATGAACCCATGTCACATAATAAGTACAATGAGAGCCAAGAGACTCTGGGAGGTCAGAGAATCCTCACTGATTCAAGTGCAAATAAGGATCACGTACACCATTTATGCAGTCGTATTTAGGTTCAGCTTTTGTTCAACCTACTAGGAGCTGCTTTCTAAGCACATCATCAAGCCTTGAAAGGTTAAGACAATAGATTCATTCTCACTCACTGCCTCCACCGGCTGAAAGGACGTCTCGTGTTGCTATGCTCAAACTGTCTGCAGGCAACGTGCCAGAACGTTTCACGGATTGAACTACAGTAGTTAGAGGAGGAACAGCTTCATATGTTTTCCATTACTGGGCAACGTAATATTACATCAGTCCTCTGCAACAACAACAGTGTATCACTTATTTTATGCTGCCCTTTTTGTACTGCATTTGATTTTCTAATTTCTTATTCTCCACTTATTGCTGTTTTAGTCTGTTCATGTACTCTGAATTGCCTTGTTGCTGAAAATTGCTACACAAGCAAAGAACCTGTTGAACTTCTGTATGAATTCACTGAAAACACTAATGAAGGAGGAAATGGAAAACTCACAAAGTGCTAAGGGGGTGATGAGAAATAAACACAATGAAGAAAATAGAACTTTAAAAACAACTGAACTTGTTCTCAAAACAAAACACAATGTTTTCCCAGCATATAATCGAATACCTATGCCTTTATAAGTTTCTTACATCAGATTTGGTGCAATAATTATGATTTCCTGAAGCTGCAGTGACATTTATCATTGTGCCTGCATGATTTCCAGTTTCCCATCAGTGGGGGCCGTTTCAGAAGACATCCCAATACATCTGAACAGGAAGAGCAGGATATCAGTGCTCTGTGAAATAATTATTTAATGCCAACCTTAATAACTTGGGAGCTTTTGTGTGCAAAACAAACATATTGCACAACCACAATTCTGGCGAAAAAATATCTTTATTCAACACAGATTTTTAGTTTTTTTGATCAACTGAGAACATGAAACAGTACTTTAATGTTAAAGCAACAAGGCACGTATGTTTTAAATGTATCCACAAATATAAAAATACTGATCGTGTGTCTTGAATCTGTGCAAAGTTCGGTGAAATCTCTTGACTATGAAGGCATTCTGGAGCCAAATGTGCTGCCCAGCTTCAGAAAGCCTGGCCGAGGTCAGGGGTCGTCAGTTTCACCGAAGAATATCTAAATACAAGAGAATGGAATGTTCTTTGGGAGGAGCTGGAGCAGTTTGTTCACCAGGAACAGGTGCAGAAGTCTCACTAACAGCGACAGAAATCACCTGACTGCAGTGGTTGGCTCAACAACATTGTGCAACAAAATATTAACATTCGGTTTACCATCACTTTTGTCCACATCTGTATGTGTCTCTTATTTGTACTGGAATTTTGCCCTTCTGCCCTCCTGTGTAGCAAAGCTCTTGATGACTCTCTTATTGAAGTCAGGAATGTTGCTGACAAGCTGTTTCTCCATGGAGAGCATGGCCAGGGCGTTCAGATGATCCTGCGTCACGGTGTTCCTCAGGAACGTTTTGATTCTCTTCAAAGTCGAGAAGCATCTTTCTGACTCTGCTGTCGTCATGGGTGTGGTGAGGAGGATCTTGAGAAGAGTCACGGTCTCAGTGAACGTGCCCTGAAGGTCGTTCTCCACGAAGAACTGGAACAGAGGCAGAGCGCCACTGCAGGCCTTGAACTCGTGGTTCTCATAGATGAGGGACAGCTCCGTTTTCAGCTTGGCTTTGTTCAACATGGGGTACGCCTCCACGGCAGCTTCCAGCGCTGAACTGGGGAACTGTCCGGTGTAGAGCATGAACAGGTCTCCATGGAGCAGAGTGGCGCTGATGAGGTGCTTGGTGAAAGAGAAGCGCTCTTGGGCATGGCACAGAATGGTATCACATACCTAAGACATAAATAATAAAAAAAAAGGTGAGTATGGCAGACAGAGAAATATAGCATGTAATAATTTTAAATACCAATAAAAATAAAGCAGAAACACCTACAATGTGTCTTGTAAACAGGACTTTAATATTGCAGCTTACCTCTGAAGCCAACTTCTGTTGTTCTTCCTTTCCAAATTTCTTCCTCCTTGTTGCAGATTGCTGCTGCACAGACGTGCTGTATTCCTCACTCAGAGCAGGAATGGAGTTCCTAATCAGAAACACAGCTTAGCATCAGGAGCCAGTCTTTCATTACAATAACGACAAAGAATTACTCACCTGATCTTTTGCATGCTGTTGGTGAACGTCTGGATGACTCCTCTGATGTAGACGGAGTCGATGTTCCTCTTCTGCATCTGAGTGAACAGCAGGTCCACGTGCGGCAGGATGTTGTGAAACAAGGCCAGGAGAAAGCAGAAATCTTCTTCTTCCAGTATTCTCACAAAGAACCCGGCCTCTCTGACAGTGACTGAATCAAAGTCACCAGAGTTTCTGATGGTTAGGAAACAGTTGATGAGGTCTTCCTTGTGCTCAAACACTGTGTTTACAGCACGATTATGAAAGTTCCACGTGGGTGTTGAAGCCCCTCGAAGTCTGTGAGCCACAATTTGGTCGAGCAGGGCGGTTCGTTCGGGTGAACCGGAGAAGAACACAGAAAAACCATCAAGGTCTGAAAAGAAAGCCCTGACCCTGGGGATGTGTGATGTTGCCTGCTGCATGATGAGGTTGAGCTGATGGGCGTAGCAGTGGATGTAGTACGCACCAGCATAAACATCCTTCACCTTGTGCTGCACTCCACCTGTGGCTCCCCTCATGACTGCAGCCCCATCATAGGCCTGGGCGATCAGCCGACTCTCCTGTCCAGGGGGGAGGATGATGCTCAGCCTCTTCAGCAGCGCCGCGGCGATCGTGTCAGCTGCTGCATCCTCAAGAGGGACGAACTCGAAGAAACGCTCCTGGATGCTGTGACAAGAGTCGATGTATCACAGCACCAGCACCAACTGGCAGTGGGTGGAACTAAAAGTCGTCTCATCAGCCTGGATGGCGAGATAATCCGCACTTTTAACTTCCTCCAGAATGTGAGTTTTGAGCACTGACAGCATGCATTCCAGCAGTTCGTTCTGCATGGTCTTCGAGGTGCCTTTGAAAACCGTCGCTGTCCTCAGATGCTCCTCCAGCACGGTATCGAGCGATGCGACCAGATCCACCAGGCCCTTAAACACGCCGGGCTTGTCTGGAGATTCAGTCTCATCGTGGCCGTGCAGAGCCAGCTCGAACGCCCCGCAGAATTTAATACAATCTATGATCTTGGATAAGATGTGGCGGTTCCTGTCCACCTCTTCGTTGTGCTTCCTCACAGCGAGCCTGTGAACTTCATCCAGCTGCGTCGCGATGCTAGCTCTGCCTAGCATCATCAGCTTGACCGTGTTCTCCATGTGTGCCTTCGTACACTCGTGTTTCTTTATCTTCTCGGATAAATGCTTCATGTCCCGCACTCCCGTAACAGTCCACCCCGTGTCTGTCCCCGGCGTTCTGAAGAGCAAACACGGGAAGCAAAATAAAGCATTAGCGTGACTGCATCCAGCTAGCCAAGGCTTCCTGCTGTACCAATTGCGAGAGAAGCCTCTCGTGTAAACTCTACCTTTCTGGTTGGCTTGTTGGCTTATTTTGATGTCAGGCTGATCTGGTCCACGCTGTTTTACTTTGAGTTGTTCCACCAACGGTCTCCTCTCGAAGGGATTCTGGAGAAGAGACCGTATTGAGTTCATATCCTCACTGTCCGTGTCTTCCGTCTTTATCGTGGCGGGTTCCAGCCGCAGATTCATGTTCGAATCTGGAAAAATAGTTAAACTAATCGACCAAAGAAACAGCATTTTTGTATACACCGCGACTCGAGCGGATACTACGTCATATATTTGAACCGGATATTACGTCGCATGCACATGCGGTCACACGGCTGGACGAAAAAGTAATTTTTTTTAATCGTAGAAATACAGTGGATACATTTAATGTGTTTATATATAAAATAAAATAAAATAAAATAAAATAAAATAAAATAAAATAAAATAAAATAAAATAAAATAAAATAAAATGAAATAAAAATGACAGTAGACATTAATATTGACAATCACAGATCCACACATCCAATGATTCCCACAGGCAAACTTGCAGTGTTATCAGTAAAGCAAAGTAGCTATTGACTACTCTAGAAATTGCTAAATTACATAATTGTCCAATTTGTGTGAGTCGTCATTTGCTTGTAATTGCAATTGATGCTGTAAAAAGGTGCATAAAAAAACCCAAATATATTTAGAACTACAAATGAATTTTCTTCTGTTGATAATTGGTTTCCTCGTTTGTTGTTTTTTTTTTTAATAGGCCATCATCTCTCAGATTGAATTCATGACTTAAATGCTTTGAATAAAAAATGTATTATTAATCCCACAGAGGGAAATTTAGAATGTCACAGCAGCAAACTGACTGTATAATGTGAAAAACAGAGAACTCAACTATAAATAAGACATACATTCAAATATGTGTGTGTGTGTGTGTGTGTGTGTGTGTGTGTGTGTGTGTGTGTGTGTGTGTGTGTGTGTGTGTGTGTGTGTGTGTGTGTGTGTGTGTGTGTGTGTGTGTGTGCTGCTTTTACATGGGTCAAAAAAATCCTCCATATTTTTGTAAGGTGAAGCGGATTGTACATGTGTGATATAAACACCTGAGTGGATCCGCTTCACTGGGATCCGATTATATTTCAGATCAGATTGAACGAGGTAGTCTATGCCTATCACCAACCTGCTTGTGCTGCATATAAACACCTGGGCGGTGGATCGTGTTGTACGGGCGGACTCTTCATTCTGCAGTGCCAGGGTAGTTGGATTGGAGGAGGGAGCCTGATCAAACCTGTTCAGGAAAAGGAAGAAAAGATCCTTATTGTCCTATATCATCATTAACACCTTCACAAGGGAAAACTCCCCTCAAAGGAGGATCGCACCTCTGAAGACAAAGGAAGCTCCACTCCAACGGCCTGTAGAAAGTACTTAACCTTAACCTGTGGCAAAAGAAAATGTAACATAATACCTTGACCAGAATTTGTCCTGAAATGCAAATTTTAGCAATGGAGGTACCCATCTGGAAGGTGTCAGAATGAGAACATTTCACCAGTGTCCAAATTAATGTCATCCATTTCGAATGATACCGTACAGAGGCTTTCCAGGAACAGGGTTGGTTTTGCCCAACTTGGACACCACTCTTCCACCTTCAACTCCCCTCCCTACCTAATTCGAATGCAGTTGGTAGAGCAGGTCGTCTCACACTCAGAAGGTTATTATTTCGATTCCCCATCTCACCCTGTCCATATGTTGAAGAGTTTTTGAGCAACACACTCAACCCCAACTGCTGTGAATGTGATGAACAGTGCAAAGTGCTTTGGGGCCGTCTGCCCAAGAACATGTAAAAGCGAATTGAAGTTCTTGTGCGCTGTTGGTTGTCACAACAGCTGGCAGGGAGCGGTGTTTCGGAACGTCTGGGTTCCCCGCTAACTGGTGACCTACTTCCTCTAGCGTGCCTTGTTGCTGCTAGTAACAACAGATGTGAACAACTCAGCAGGAATTCGTTGTTGTCCTAGCGAACACCGTTGAACTGCATTTACATTTAAATGTAAAGTTTCGTATCATTTGTGACACTGTCTGTGCACGTGTGAGATCCTGACTGTCACTCAGCTGCACGTGCTCATGTTAGCTACCTCAAACGTCACTGAGAGGGCGGGGCTCTGACCCATGTCACTAGTTAGCATGGGAACCAGTTAATCGGAAACAGGGGGACACCACCGCTGGCTGAACTTAATGTGTGGTATTTCATGCATTAAGGCGTCCCACATCTGATATCCGGATGTCCAACACTCGGAGGACTTTTATTTAGTTCACTTCATGGTAAGTGGTGGTTGTCGCTGACTAATTAAGGTTTTTGATACGAGGGAAGCCCTGTGTGAAGCTAACGTTAGCACACCTAGCTGCCACTACGAGTGACCGCAAATACATTTGTCTCTACTGTTAAATAATGGTTTAGACTTGTTAAAACCTGTCGTATGAAGTTGTAAAGTAATGTCAGAACCTTATCAAAATATAGTGTGGCTCATGTAAACGTGGACTAGCGTGTACCGCTCATATCCAATCCATTAACTGTCAGTTGTGATTCAATGTTTCCGCCCAACCGGTGTTTGATTCATGTAAACATGAATCTCTTTGTCACGCTTGTTGTAAAAAAAAAACACAATACTGTTTTCTCTTCACTTGTTTAATCACAGTCTTCAGATTTATTATTGATTTGGCTAATCTCTTGGCATGTAACTTCAGCAGGCCAAACACAATCCTGCGGCTTTCCTGACTTTTCGAACCGCCGGTGGACACTCTGTTCGGGGCTGAGGTGACACCCATCACCCGTCTGCCTGAAGCTGGAGGAGCAACGCCTCCTTGTGACTAATATCCATAATGACAGGTGAGTTACCAGCAAACCTGTATTACACCTGCTCCCTCACTACCCAGAGAACTCTTTCACTCCCTCTTCAAGTTTAACAACTTAGCTAAGAAGTGACCTGAACACATAGAAGATGCTGACATTTCAACAAGTACAATAAGATGCTTGCAGTTTAAGATTATTGTACGTGATGGATGTACTTACTCTGAAATCATACAGTTGACAATTTTCCTCGTCGTGCTATCTGCTGACATCCATGTCCACATTCCTTGAAACTCAAACCCACTGACTGCCTGTCGGTGCCCCCTGTTCCAGGCTTCTCTCCACCCTCCGTTCTCTGTCCTCTCTTTCCCTCCCACCCAGGCTCTGAGAGAGACCCGGGGTGGATAGTGAGGTCCATTGTGTCAGTGAGATGTTTATTAATGAGTGAGATGCACACGGAGCTTGCAGAGCTGCTACTGAAGGACTAATCGCTAATCTCTTGGTTAATGCTGACAGCTTGCCTATGTGCTAACTTGAATATCAAAGACTCCTTGAAACGGAATCACACTGGATGGTGTTCACTGAGGACCGAGGGGAAATTTTGGAGTTTGTCTTGATTGCGAACTTCACAGGAGAGATTTTCGCTTTTCTTTTTTCATGGCTCAACTTTGAAAAGTGTTTGTTTTCATGTGGATGTCCAGGATTGCAGTTGGATCCTGAGATATTTTTTGGAAATCAAGCACTTTTAGTTGGACATCCAGTTGGTTTTTGTGTTATATATGTTTGTGGCTGTGATTAGGAAGGGCTCTCAGTCTGTGAAAGCAGTAGTGTTTGGTTGAGTGTGTGTGTGCGCTTGTTGCCTGTCATGCCCTTGCCTGCGCCTGATGTCCCGGCCTCTCAGAGGCTGGCACTGGACTGCCGTACCCTTTTGGACCATCGTGTTGGCAAGGGTAAGTGACAACACAGCCTCCTCTGTTCTCCCTCTGGGGTCCTCTCCGTCTGTACATCAAACTGGGTGATATTTCATTGAAAGTTTGCATCATGGCTTCATAATGTGTGACTGGAAATGGGTGTAGTAATTGAAGATGATCGTTTTTCAGTGTGGGCCATTGAATTTTTCTCCTTGAGCTTTAATTTCAGCAGACCTGCAATTTAAATTCTCCCTTTAAAAACTAATACACTTCTGCTTTACATTTCTTGTAGTATTGATACTATTGTGGTTTTCTTCTTTGACATGGCATATATGATGACATGAATGCATAGCGCAAGTGCAGATTGCAGCAATTTCCATTTAACGGTTTTGAGGCATATCAATGAATGCCCATCAGTGGGTTAATTCACCCTCTGTTCAAGTTGGCAGCATTTTTTGTCCTTTTGTAATTCATATGAGCGCTCCACCATTAATGTGGATAAGAAAGGTTGGCATGCAGCAACAAGGATGGAAAAATTGGGACTACACATGCTGCTAATTATTGAAGAAATGACAAGATAATAACTCAAGAATGTTGAAAGTATTTCAAGATGAAATGGAACATGCAGCTTGAAGAACAACTCCATGTCTGAATCAGTTTTTGGCTTAACTGAGATCCTTTTGCCTTCATCTTGAGTTTATTGATCCGATCCAGACGCAGCCCACTGCTTTTCTCCCCCTCTTCAATCGGTGATGGTGGAGCACTTCTTGTAATGGTAAAAAGAAGGTTTATAGTTGGTCTAGTTTTTTTTCACACCCTATCAAAATGGTGAATGGTCGTACTGGACACATTTTCAATGAAAAAAATATTCATGCAGTTAATTAGTCTTGGAAATAGGTTTTTGTATTATCTGTCAGGTTTGAAACATTTAGTGTTGAGATTTAGAATATTGGAGCAGTTCTGATTGTATGAAGGTCTTTTTTGTTGAAGCTTTCACAAGAGCTCTATCATGTTGTTGCACTGCAAATTTGCACATTAGTGGCAGTTATGATCAGATGTCTCTCTCTGTGTTTGACATTCTCGTGGCTTTGTGGGGTTGCAGATAAAAGCATCGATTGATATGAAAGTTGTCCACTTGGCGTGGTGATCTTGTTTCAAGTAAGAAGCTAGAAACGTGAGCCAGCTTCAGCGCAGTGTTGCATTTATGGATATTTAGAGTATGGAAAAGCATGATCCCCTCTGAACTTATGTTAGATTTTCTATTTTCCACAATTTGTCTAGAGGATTTAAAGTTCACAGTAAAAATTTCCACCAGAAAATCACTGTAGCTATTGACGTGAAATTAGATTTTCAATGTTTGAAGATTAAAAAAAAAAAAGAAAAAGAAAAAAAGAAGAGACATTTTGATCACAAACCAGAAAATGGGAAGGTTGTTTGGCTTTAAGTTGCGTGAGAGTGGAAGGAAAAACCGAATGCAAGTAAAGCAGCAGAGATGGGGAGATTAGCGATGGTGAGAAGGGAGAGTGATGCTAGCGAGAGGGGGGGGGTGAAAGGAGGGAGAGGAAGGAGGTTGCGTGGGAGGAAGGTCTTCTCCCTTTTCTCTCCCCATGGTGCACATTTCTCTCTCATTCTCTGTTGCTCCCTCTTTGTTTTCATTTTCTCCCCCTCTCCAACTGAGAGATTGATTAGAAGCGAGGTGGGTGTGTTTGTATGTGCGCCTGCATGTCAGATCGGCACCGCCCCCTCTGAGCAGGAGCACTATTGCAGAAAAACGGGAAAATCCAAGGTCATCACGGCACGCTTTCTTCTCACAGTGACTTTCAGCCTCCTTTTGTGCTCTGCTGTGTGAATGCCCGTGTGCAGTGTGTGCGTCCGCGTCACAAGTGCAGGCTGTGCGTGCGTGCACGCGAGCGTGCGTAAATCATAGCATCGAGCAGGCTCTGCACCAATCACGGTGCACATTCATATGCGTTTCAGCTTGAAGCACACGTGCAGGCATTCATCCCAGAGTGAGCGGCGTTTGCGGGTGCTGGGGTGCATTTCCAGTGCCTCTAGACACGGCAGTGTGTCTGTAAGAGGAGCTGAAGCTGCAATCAGGAAACATAAGCGTCTGTAGTGAGAGACTCCCACGTCACGATCGATGTACGGTAAGGATAACAGTCATTTTATCCTTGTGCAGTGGCGTGTGTGTGTATTTTAGGCTGTGTAAGTATGCGAGTAATGCAAGGTATGCAGCGTTCAGCCAGTTTTCCTACATTCTAAACGCACGCTTTGTGGCCATAGATTGCTGATGTTACCAGAGTGTAAAATCTCCTGAAAGTACGCTATGTTAACACAAACCCCTCTGTGGATGTACTCTATTGCTCAGCACTTCTAATTAGAAAAGATTCTACTCTGAAGATGTTTATTTTCGGTAATGTACATTGATTTGTGTGAACTCTTTGTGCTTTTACTGGAGACTGTAATGGTGTATTCACTGCGAAGGTAATATATCCCGGGGTTTTACTGGCTCTGACCAACTTGAGTGATCAGCACAGGCTCACCATATTGCACTTTTGTTTATTCTGGCTTCACTTGAATGATTTTCATCATATCCTAACATTTGTTGAGAATATGTTTAACTGTAGTTTTTTTTAAAACACGACATTTAACTGCTGGTTCAAAATTAGAATAGATACTTATGTAAATACCTTTTGAATTGTATGATTCTCTGTACTTTCTGGGTTACTGGGTCCTGTTGGGATATAGTTTAGTGAATAATGTTAATTGAAAATGTAGGTTGCTTTGCAGGATATCGATGGGAAAAGACTTTGGTCTGTGTGCTCAAACTGAGCCCGCCTCTCCAGCGTGCACTGAGTTCAGTGTATAGAAATGCAGCTCTGAGCAGGAGTCTCACATAGCCCAGTTTCAGGAGCTGCTCGACAGTGATTCATATTGTGTCAGTTCGGTCTTGTCATGAGGATTTGTTGGCTCCTGGGTCTGGATATCAACGTGTTGGTCATATAATACAATACATGGCTGCTCTCCTCCCACACTGGACTGAATTCGTGTTTTGAATTGGACTGTGCATAGACTGATTGGCTGAATACAGACACTTGATTGCATGTCAGATAATAGACTGTTCTGCAGTGTTTGGATAGTTGTTGTTCTTTGCTGTGATTAGCAGCAAAAATCCCATTTCCTCCTCTGTGTCGTGCTTATTCATAATGCTGGCAGCTTTCTCCATGATACCCACCACCTCTCCTCATCTGCTGCACAGCTCTTCCAATATCAGAGCAGCTCATGTGCTTATTAGTTGTTGCTTATTTGTAATTCTTTCCATCTCTTGTCTTGTTCTCCCTGTTTTTGCATCCTGTCAGGTGCTTGAATTTTACTGCATCGATGCATTGTTTAAGGATGTTTGCTGACGCAAAAAATAGCAGGATGTAGTCTCTCACCTCCTTCCTTCTTATGTAATGACACCACTGAAGGGCATCATGCACTGCAGCCATCATGAGAAGTGGTTCATATGCATCATGGACAGGTAGTTGTAGTTTGACCGTGATCAACACCGCCGCTGTGCGTTCATCTCTGTGTCTTATTAGAGTGAATTCCAGTGACCCCACAAGAAGGTGACGTGTCAACGTTTACGCCTCTGTGTGCCACTTCTGTTTTTTTTTCCCCCTGCAAATATGCACACACGGGCAAGCTATCTAACCCCCATTGTGTTTAATATTTTGGCTCTGCTGGACGTCCGACTATATTTACTCATTCGTCCGCCATGTGACTTTGAACATGACAGAACAGCTTTGGCACAGCAGGTGCTGATATGACACTGCAACATGTGAAGGGCTGTGCTAGTCACACTCTGTTTTGCGTGCATTTGAATATTTGTCCCTGTCGTTTTAGGAACCTATACTAGATTGGTGTCTCAAACAGGCATATCTGACAATCCTTCTGCCTGATTGCAAGTATATGCTCAAGTTTTTCTGTGTGGAGTTGCTGCAAAGTTCTGTTAACAGTTTTAGTGAGCCGATTTTTCACAAAACATTTTAGGGGTTTTTTTTTTCTCACTTTTTAAGTGAAACAGACTTTGTGCAATTTTAATTAAAGTATTTGTGAATATGATTGCCCTGAACTGTGATATCAGCCGCTATTAAATCTGAACTCTTTTATTCATTCATGCATCAACTGTTATTTTATCAGCATGAAAAAAAAAACCTCAATTCTACAAACATATTGGTCGATAATCTCAATGTGTAAATAATATAATGCATTCCATTATGATGCACCAATATGTCTCCAATAGTCATGCATTTTCGGTTTTTGAGTGTGCAGGTTTTGTCTTCCCCTCGTTGTGACTCTCACTCGCCCTAATGTGGAATGTTAAGCTGACATCCAGGGGGAAATGGAGAGTGTAATCTGTTAATGTACTAGCCCATTGTTAGCAGGATAAAAATAGATTAGTGATTGGCTGGTTCCTTGCTGTGCTGATATTTTGTTTTTTTTTTTGTGAGGATGGAGACCCCTCACATAAACTCATCCCAACATCCAATCAGTGGAAGAGTTCCTCGGCTCGGTTGCACCGAGCTGCAGAGATGTTTATACCACAGTCTCCAGTGAGTCATTGTTGCTCTTCATGCCCCTTTTTTAGTGTGTGCAGCCATGGTATGTGGATTTATCCTGGATGTGTGATGATGTGGAGGTCCAGCCACTAAATGTGTTGTCAGCATGCCATGCAGAGTGGGCGGATGTCGTGAGACCTCCTGCTATGCGCGCCTTTCATAGCCGCCATCCGAATCCTTGTCCACCCACCTTGTTGCGTTCTCCTCGCTTTTCCAGCGCTAACCCGTTATTATCAGAAACACAAAACAACTTGCCCTTTTTTTCTGAACACAGCTCAGGAGGAATGCTTAGTTTTCTTTGCCGTTGAGTCAGATGGAGTAACTTCCAGCTGAGAATATGTCACTGTTTGAAGCGGTGGCAGGTTTATTTATAGAGTCCCGTTGGTGTAGTGAACCAAATCACGTTTATTTTTTTCAAAGTCCTTTTTTTTTCTTTTAAGACAAAAACCGTCAAAGTGTGTTCTTTCTCAGAAGAAAATAACAGAAATTTAAGGCATTATATAATTTGTTTCTAACCCAAAGCAGTGTAATATGCTCATGTTTTCATTATATCAGAGGAGTATGAAACATTTTGTAAACCAGGGATGCCAAACTTAGTTTAGTTCAGGGGCAACATCCAGCCACATTTATTCTAAAGTCTTCCGGATCAGTAAAGTTTCAGCTTAACGACCTTTATATAACAGGAACTCCAAATGTTCCGTTTCTCAGTGCAGACAGCCTGAAAATTCTTCAGAAAAATCAGTACAACGTTGTCTTTTTTATCAACAATGCCTAAAAAGACTGCGACTCTGTGCCCTCGTAAGCTCTCCGAATCTACTGAAAGTTCTTAAAAGCTGCGTATAGCTTCTACAGATATTAGCATTCTTACCGCATTTTATGGCTTTATTGCTCTTTTCTTTGCAATATGGTCACTACTTTTCATAACTGCATTGCTGATTTTGTAGTGTTGTTTGAGCTATTCTTACTCAAACAGTTTAATCTTCTGTGAAAGTTCTTGAAAATTCATCCCATTTTTTCAACATTCAAAGGAAGCTGGTTAAATGGCATTTTCCACTGATTCAGCAATTTCCAAAGTACATCATTAATCCCTTTAACTCATTCACACATATAATGGCACACCAGTGGCGACTCCATTCGTCCACTGGGAGCGATTTGAGCTTCAGTGTCTTGCTCAAGGACATGTTGACATACGGACACGGAAAGACGGTGAATCAAAACAGCAGAAACCTTGCGAATGAAAGACAAACCCTGGTCTGCCAGTTGACTCGCAGCCGCCCTTACATCCCACTGAGCATATTAGACCCTCTGTCAGTCAGGTTTTGGCCCACGGGTTGCATGTTTGACATCCCTGGTATAAACTATCTGCTAGGCTTACTGAGCTGTTAAAATGTTCAGTGAGGGAAAAGAATAGAGACTAATAGTGTTTTCCAGCAAACATTCCCCCATATCCTCTTTCTAATAACCTATTCCCTGCACTGTGGACTGAGAGGACAGGAGAGATTTGTACTTGACAGCGTGGATGCAATAAGTGGTGCTAATCTGTGACTCACTCAGTGCATCTCAATCCACCTCCTTGATCACAGTTCCATCTGCCTCCTCCTTTTCCTCCCTCTCTGTCACTCTTTCGGCGTCCGCTACCCTTCCCTTTCTACACTGGAGACCTGCTGTATTTTCATTAATTCATTGGCGACTCCTACTCTCCGGCTGTGGGCCAGTACTGCGCGGACAAGAGAAGGGAGATAGCGGAGGGCTGGCCGGCGATGGCAGGAGGAAGAGAGGGAGGAGTGCAGAGGCCTCATTAGAGTTTGAAGTGATGGACCAAAGAGGGGAGGCACTATGAATAGGCATGCTGCTCTCGGAGATAAGCGGGGACCCAACTCCTGCTGTGGAGTTCGAAAGGAGTTCTACAGTGCAGACAGCCACTGTGAAACAGAGAGGCCTTTAAGTAGTTGCCACACTAAATATGCTTTTGCTCTTTTAAACTGCTTTTCAAGGACACCCTGCCTGCACTGGCTGTCTCCAACCAACTGTAGGTCATTGATAGCATCCTACAAGGGCAGTGCCTCTTCAAGTTGGTTCTTTACACCGTTAGCTTGCAGAAGGTTACACAGCAAAATTTTGTCTCACATTGCAAAAAGTATTTTAGGGCTATATAACTATCTAACCATAAAAACTGTAACCGTTGCCCACTTTGCTAAAACCTCTACCAAACTCAATACAGCTGCCAAATGCCAAAGCATTTACCTGTGCTTTATTTTATGCAAACATTTGTATCTCTCAGCCTGACAAGCACACAGCAGAGTATTCCATAAGACAATAAAAACACAACTTAGATGTCAATGTAATGCTGAAACTCCCTCTCTACTGTGGCAAAATCTTCAGCGGAGACTGTAGGAGAAGCTTGTTAACATTTTTGGCAAACTGGTGTGTTGTCCAACTCCTAGCCTACTTAATGAAATCCTCTGAACTCCCACACAAGTATGTTAAATACTGTAGGGCTGCAGTGTTTAGTTCATTGCCATCAGCTGCTAATCCTGCGTGAGCTCTTGGTTAACTGCTCTCATGCTCACACACACTACGTGTTTGTTTTTATCCATATGCATGATGGACAGGTGTGGTGAATGAGGCAAAGCAGAAACAGGTGGAAAAATATAGCAGCTCATGAAGGGCTCTGCACACATTGTGTTCAAGTGGCACTGGATCATTTATATAAGTATAAATTTCACTTGATTTGACAGAAAACATGTGGGACACCAGACAATGAGGACCAGGACTGAGAAGCCCTGCCTTAAACCGCCCCCCTCTACCTCAGATCATGGTTCCATACAGCCTGGAAATGTTTTCAACACATACATATTTGATTGCTTTTTATGCAAATTTATTTTTTAGCACCATCCATCAAAGTCATCTTTGCACAACATCGTCGCAGTGGCATTAACACAAATGTATGTTATTGATTGGCGTTAGTGAATAATATTCAAGCCTGGAAATATAGAGCTGAAGTGATTGGTCAGGAAATCAGTAAGCTGATTTGGCTTCTTCTTGTTTTCACCCATCTAATGTTGGGGTTTGTTTGACTCAGGAAAAGATCACTTCTCTCTTGGAAAAAACTGTTTTTGATTACCATCATGACTTTTTTCCCTCTATTTGCATGTTCTTTGAACAGGAAGGCTTCAAAAGTGTGTATTTTTTTTACATTCTTAAAGGTGTGTTTTTGCTGAAATTTTTTGCTTCATCTGCATTATTCAGATGAATATGAAGAATGTCTCAATAATCTGTGTGGAAATGTGCAGTTGTCTGTTTTCATTCTGAGCCTTGAATTCAGATTTCACTTTTTTTGGGAGTGGGGGACAATTTGTGCTTGTTGACATCTGGTTTGGGCAATGTTGTCTCTGGAGGAGTGTCTCCAAATCTCAGCAGTGCTGATCACAGGACACCAGCAATCTGGCAGGCTGCGTTGGTTGGAGACTTAAACATTTGGCACTGGATTAAAAGAGATAAAACTTTTTTTAGCGACACGAGTTTGGACATGAAGCATTGTTGGATAGTATAGCTATTTACAATTTGTGCACTACACTGTGAGATGGGTCACATCAGCAGCTTGGATTGTACGGTCAGTGAGAAAACAGCTCAGACAATGAATAATGCAACCTTTTACTCCATTGAGAAAATGCAAGGAAAGGAAGCTAAGAGGAAGGAAGGCTGTTTGTGTGCAGATTATTTTACTTTTGTTTCTTCTACATGATATCGTGTCTCACTCTGTTTGAAGTGTCAGCCAATCATAGCCTTCATAACTTAGCCGGGCTGCCGACGACGTAATGACCTACTTTTTACGTTAGCTTTTGGGACTCTGAATCTTACACGGTGAGCTTTTTATCAAACCAGCAACATGATAAATGTCAACCAGAGCCGCACCAGAGGTTCCAGCAATAATTTGGGAGGTTTTGTTATTTATCTTCATGTTTTCTTCTGATGACTCATCACTGCTGAATTCCCTTCACCAATCAGATTGGAGCTGTCTCCGGCTGCCTGCTTTCCCCTCGGTGCAAAGCAGACAGAATCACTCTTCATACTGTGCGTCGACTCAGACTGCATTTGCCTTTGAGCCTTTCTGTTAGCCGTTGTCGGAGTGGCATTGTTGTGACTGTGACTGTCATGTGATCATTTTCTCCACAAGCCGTGTTTGAAAATGTACTGATTTGAAAATGATTTGACTCAAGCTTGCATTTGAAAATGATATTTTATAACAGTGCAGGGACACTGCTGAAAGTGTCATATATGGAAAATAATTACACCTTATGGTTTTGATTACTTCATTTTATCACTCTGCCATAGACATTGGTGGGTATTTGACTTCTTTTTTATTTACCCTTTTTTTTTTTTTTTTTTTTTTTTAATCTTGATACTGTGAAAGCAATATATTTAGCTCCACCTTCGCCTGAAATCCTTCATACAGTATAAGGAAGGGTAGAAAGCTGGGGAATTTGTACAGAGTCTGTCACAGGCTTAATATAGGTTTGGCTCTACAGTGTTGTGTACGTTAAGGTCTAAGTTTGTCCCTCTGAGGTCATGCTTTGTTCTTGGCCAAGACTTTAATGAATACATTTGTAGCTGTATACTAACTTATCAAAAGTCTTCTAGTGTCCTGCCTTACTGAAAGAAGCTGCATTGAGACTTGTTTTATTTATTTTTTTTATCTGTACAAAGTCATACAGGACACACAAGATGCTGCAACAGAAAAAGGATGAGAGGAGACATTTCTTGTTTTGTCTGCGCTGCCATACAATCCTAATGACTGTCTTATTTTGTCCTCTTTCCTCAGGGGTTTGTGGTTGTTGCGGGGCACTCAGGCCTCGGTACAAGAGACTGGTAGACAACATCTTCCCAGAAGATCCAGAGGTGAGTCGATAATCAGTTTCCTGGCCTCAGAAATGTCTTGTCCTGCAGTGTTTCATGTCAGAGGGTGATGCATGATTTGTCTGTGAGCAGCACTGTTTTCATATAAAAAATGTGGCGCTTGCTAACGGGTGATTGTGTTTTATCATATATAGCTGGTAGAATTTCACTTAAAGCAGGGCTTTTTCTTTCATAATGTGATATAAATGACTCCTAAAGAGAAATAATTTTGGTGGTAATAAAGGGGAGGATGTTTTTTTTAAAGATGACACTTTTCATTAGTGTTTTCACATTCCCTTCGAGGGGGAGTCTTCTCCAGTTTCAGTTGCTGACTCCACTATTACGAAGGCCTATGAACAAGCTCCGTCCGGACCGGGAGGACACCCCTGTCGGTCCTGCCCGTGGACTGGCTTCGGTTCTACTGCTGGGATCCGTGGTTCTTGTGCTGGACCGTCCAACGGACTGTCCTCAACATAGTCCTAGGCTTTACTTCTTATTGTCTCATGCTAGCTGTTGCCAAAGCTGTCCGTCCCTGGGAGAGGGATCCCTCCATACTGTGGTTCTCCCCAAGATTTCTTCTTTTCCCACTGGGTTTTTGGAGTTTTTTCTTGCCGGATGTGAGGGTCGAAGGCGGTGGTTGCTTCGTTCTGTCTCGTTACTGTAAATATTGACATATTACCATTATGCTTATTCACTGTTTTTACTTTTACCGACAAATGTAACATCTTGAAGCCCTCTGAGGCAACTGTTGTTGTGATACTGGGCTATACAAAAATAAATTGATTGATTGATTGATTGACATTACTGCAGTAACCAAATTTAACCTTCAGAAATGCTGCCAAATCTGCAATTTACAGGCATGCTAATGCTAATCCAGGCACATTTTCTCACCTGCTGTATGTGTGTGTGTTTGCTTGCATGTACTTGCACATTGTGCTAAGAAAAATTGTTTCTAATTTTGGCTTCAAGCTGCCATGACCGAGTCTTTAACTAGTGGCCCCGGAGAAGCTCTGGAATAACAGAACTCTCTGATAACATTGACTCAAAATTGTGTCACACTGTGTGAGCACGGGGGCGTGTGTATGCCTTTGCTCCATTTCTTCTAAATAGCTGGTGGGAAGCTGGATAAATATGGGTTGCTTTATCTGCCTGTTTCTGCAGGAGAGAGAAAATGTTCACGTGACAAAATAGTGGTTTTCATATTCTGGCCGATCAACTATGGATTTTAGTCGTAGCTTATTTTTTTCAAACAACCCCTCTCATTAGAACAGTAGGAATTTCATTTGAGAATGCTATTCACATTTATAACTGAGGCTGCAGCTCATCAAGTTTAGATGTATTAAAAATATGCAGGAATCAGCTGGAACAGACTGCAGCTAGTCAGAATACCAGTGACAAAAAAAAAAAAAAAACAACATTCTGTCCATCTCATAGTTTAATTTAAAGTAGATGAAGCTACTCTGCCAAATTGTAGCCCATAGAAAACCAAAAATAAAATTCAAGAAGGTGTTTGGTTGTAGCATCTGTTTTCTGTGTGGATATGTTCATTTTCATGTGGAAAAGTTCTGGTTACAATTAAAAACTTTCTGAGTCCTGGTGCTTTCCATTTTGACTCAGTGTCACACTGCTCTGAGTGACTGAAGCACCTGAATAGAATAAAGTCATAGTTATGTGAACTCTACTTTTGCTGCTATAATTAAAAAAACATGTCATTTGTTCCAAGCTCTGAGAAAATGGAGACAGATCGACCTGGCTGCTGTTGACATTTTCAGTTTTTTTTAATTAGCTTTCCACAATGTGGCGTGCAGGGTTTTTTATGTAAATTATGAATGAGACACTGCCCATGCATCACACGTACTATATCGTACTTGGAGTTTATAACTAATTAAATCAGTCTGCATGTTTCCTTTTATAGCCTTAGTGTCTAAACTCAACAGAGACCGTACCGAGAGCCGACCTCCCCGGTGTGTAATATAACAGTTTAAGTTTGTTCCGCTGCTGGCCGTATGTGTATTACCGAGCAACACACTGAACCCAAAATACTCTCAATGGTGATTGAGCACCTTGCATCGCAGCCGTCAGCATCCGTGCGTGCGTGCGTGCGTGCGTGCGTATGTGAACGCGGGGGGGGGGGGAGTGATCAACACTATAAAGTGCTTCAGGACTGCTGAAGCAGTGAAAAAAGCATTATGTAAGTGAAATCCATTTTGTGTGAGCGCTGCTTAATTGACCGCTTCTCTCCGTGTAAACGGCTTCTGAGTGGACTAGATGCTGTTTTTAGCCCCTCTCTGACCAAACCCAGAAGTGGGTTAAGGGGGAAAGTAGGAGGTGATCTAGTTTCTTCATTTCCACATTTCAGGGTTGGCAAGAAAGACATACATCAGAACTTCGAATTGGAATTGCACAAAATTATATGTAAAATTGGAGATAAGTCTTCTTACCTCACGGCAGCTTAGTATTAATGGAGACATTGACGGTACTTTTACCCAAGATACAGTGCTGTGTGTGTGCCCTCAGACCGCAAAGGCTTTGGTTTTGGGTTTGGGTAACACCCACATTTCCTGTTTTCCTCCTGTTTATTGCTGCCTGTCACCCAACTAGGATGGACTGGTGAAGGCCAACATGGAGAAGCTGACATTCTACGCCCTGTCAGCCCCGGAGAAGCTGGACCGTATCGGAGGATACCTGTCTGAGAGACTGTCGAGGGATGTTGCACGGCATAGATATGGGTGAGCTGCAGCCGTCACCAGCCAGAGCGAGAAGTGTCTGGAAATGTTGGATTGTTTCGGTCATGCACATGTACATTTCGGATACTTCATTTCTGCATGAAAACAAAACATTCATTGCAGTTTACTATAAATAATTTTACAAACACATTGTTTTTTTTCTGCTGGAAACATCTGGACTAGTTTGAAATCAGCAGCTGTGCTTTGTCTTTACAGTTGTTATGAAGACTTTGTCAGCAAGAATTTTCAGTTTTCATCTCCAGATTAACGTCAAGGAAGGTTAATGACGTCTCTCTGTCCCTCGTTTCCATTTTAGGTATGTGTGTATAGCCATGGAGGCCCTGGACCAGCTTCTGATGGCCTGTCACTGCCAGAGTATCAACCTGTTTGTGGAGAGCTTTTTGAAGATGGTGCGAAAGCTGCTGGAATCAGACAAGCCGAGCCTGCAGATCCTCGGAACCAACTCTGTGAGTTTATTTTGTAATGTGGATGTGAAAAGTCCCCCAAACAGTTTAATTTTTCTGTATTTTGGATTTTTTTTTTCCATTGTGGTTGTCAGAACAGGAAACGGTAACAAACCAACCAAACTGTAATGAAGTTAACCGACCCATTTTGCACCGTGAGAACAGTTCAAACTATTGGGGGTTGTGGTTGCCAGAGGTTAGCGAAGGGAGCTTGTGACCAGAAGGTCAATGGTTCAGATCTCAGTGGTGGAGGATTACTGTGTCTCCCTCGCTGAGGCTCATAAGCCCCAACTGCTCTGCATGTGCCGCACCGCAGTAATGCAAAGCATAAGCTTTTAATATGTGTGAGTATTCTATGAATAAAAATCAAGACCTTAATACAGAGAAGCACCGTATTGTTCTGAACGGGTCTGAAAAGCGTCGTCTTCTGTCCGCTGTGTAATATTAAGCTCCTGCAGCACTCAGGCTCACACAAGAGGAACATGTGATGTGATTTGTGGACACTTGACTGATGCCTGAATCTCGCCCATGTGATGGAGTTGGACGGATTATCAAATCAGACGTTGACAGGCCGCATTTACTTTCCTGATGGCACAAAGTTAAAGATGTTAACCTTGAGAGGAATACTGTGTTAGTGTTTCCGAGAGATCAGAGCCCAGCAATAAAGCTGTGGGCAGAGAGTGATGAATATCCTCTGATGTGGAGAGCAGCTATCAGCGTTGGCTGGCAGGTTAGCAGAGGGCACATAAAGAGAAATCAGATTAGCAGCAGAGCTCTGCAGTCTACTATAGAGACCGATAAGACGTGCCAGCATCTCACTCACGAGCCCACTTCGACCAGCCTCTCACTCCTGCGTGCGCGTTAAGGACAAATGCAGGGCTGGAAACTGATGAATTCAAGCTTTCAGACAGCAGGTCATTAGTAGAAGACTTGAATAACGTGCTCATTGGAATCTCTGTTCTCAGAGCACGCTTTTTTCTTCTTCAGTCCTGCCTTCCATACATGCAGTGAAGGCTAACCAACAATAGGATGGCCTTGACAGAGTATATAAAGACAGATTACATGTGTTTTCCATCTTGTGGTTTGAACACTTCTTCCCATGCTTAACAGTAAATAGTTATTACTTCTCACGATGCGACGAGTTTTGGTTGATTTCTCTGAATCTCTGACTTCGAAACCGATGGGGACCTACTGTCCAGGGGTTATTACTGTAGCTCCTGACAGCAGCAGCAGCTTCCTGCTGCTAACAGTGTGTGTAGTGATGGGTGACGTCCAGAGAAATTGTGAACTTTTCCGAGTACTTCTGACTGCCCTGTGTAAGTGGAGGATTTATTTCTTGAGTCATTTCACAATCTAGCTCTCTGCACACTGAGTGTTAAACTCTTTAAAGCTCTTATTTCATCTGAATAGGACAGAGAGTTGTCTTGAATCGTCTTCACTTGTCTCAGTTGTGCACGCTCACTTGTCACCTTCTTCTTACTTCACCTATTTGCTCTGTGATGGACGAGCGGGGGCTCCTGACTCCCGTGAGAGCCTTTAGTCTCATCTAAATTCTTTACTGCCTGTGCTCTCTATCAGCGGTGGTTTTTCACAGTGTTCCTAAAGCTTTCAATCAGATTTAGAGACGAGTTCAGCAGACTCAGAGTCTGTGCATTAATAGATGGAAACTGCTCGGAATTACTGGGAGTAATGTTGGGCAGCCTCCAGTTATCAACTCTGGCATTAAATAGCCGCTGCTTCTACGTTTGACAGCTTCACCGAAGCCGTAACGGTCTCAATTCATTTATTCGCTCAAGGGTACTCCATTTAATTTCTTAATCACTGCAAGCACTAATTTTACACTCGGGGAAAGGGCTTTCTTTCGAACATTTTTTTCAAAAAACAGGTTTGCACTAAACTTTGTTTCCTGTGACTTCTGCTCCAGTGTTTGCTTCAGGTAGTGAGATGATGACGCTGGTTTATAAAATTAACCTCTTCATGATTTATTAATTGGAGAGTGGTGTGAAGCTGAATGTCAACCAGTTATCATGGCGACATTTTCAGGCTCAGTGGGAGACGACCCCCTCCCCTCCAACTGTTAGGTGTTTTCCACTCTTAATGGGATGTTAAGAGCTGCAGCCTGACTTCATCTTTGAAAGCAGAGTTACTTCATAGAGTCTTTTCAGTCAGAAGAAAACAAACTTTTAATAAGGTCGGGCTTTTGAGGAAAGAGCTGATTACCCCAAATCTCTTGAGCTGAGGAGTTTCTGTTTGACATGAAAATGAATTTATCTCTCGTTTTCTGTCTCTTCTTCCAGTTTGTAAAGTTTGCCAACATAGAGGAGGATACGCCATCCTACCACCGCAGTTACGATTTCTTTGTGTCACGCTTCAGTGAGATGTGCCATTCAAGTTACGAGGACCCTGACATCCGCACTAAGTGAGTAGACAGATGCTTGATTGCACTGCAGGCGGAATTACTGAAAAGCTGCTGATTTTAGACGATTTAGGAAACTGTGTGGGTTTTCTTTTTTTTGATTCCACTTGAACATTATATAATCTTTCAAATCCTGTTTAAAAATATCTTGTCATCTTAAGTCTTTCTATCATCTGCTGTGCTGAAAATAGAAGCTACACCTTTGAAATGTGGCCTTGATGATGTAAAAAGACCAAGAGACGTTTAAAAGCGAGATAAAAATACGCTTTTCTAAATATAATTCTTCAAATGTGACGTGTGTCTGCGTGTTTGATTTTTCCATCCAGAATCCGCATGGCAGGCATTAAAGGTCTGCAGGGTGTCGTCAGGAAGACTGTCAATGACGAGCTGCAGGCCAACATCTGGGACCCTCAGCACATGGACAAAATTGTCCCCTCGCTACTTTTCAACCTGCAGAGTGGCGAGCGAACGGAGAGGTGAGCACTCATAGTCATCACACCTGCATCCTGTTACAAAATCAGTAGAACAAACAGGATTTCTTGATGGGACATATTGTCTGAAACAAGGGTGGGTTGGGGTGTTGTCTTGGCTGTTTTCAGTTGTGGCATTATTTCAGTGTTTTTAGCAGAGTCCTTTGATTTCTCAGCTTTACTGGGTGACTTCTTCCCTGTTGCATTTTGTTTTCCATCCATTTCTGGTTGTTTTTATAGTCATTTGTTAAAGAGGCTCTGGATTTTTATTGGTTTCCCTCCGCATGTGCATGTTTGCCGTATGTTGCCTAAAAATCCCTGCTTCATACACAAAGCATTTTCTAACCTTTGTTTTCCGGTCCTTCTTTTTATTCTCAACCTGCCATTATTTGATCATTGATCTCCTGATCGGCCTGCCAGACCCTTACATGAGGTGTATAGTTCAAACTCATTTGTATTTATCTTGAATTTGGAAACTACTCCTGCTCATACCATTGATTGCATGAAAGAATGCTCCATATCTTATTTCAGATATAACATTCTTTCATTTGCAGTGCCTAATAGTCTTGCAATTGTGTGAGATTATTCAGTTTTGACCTTCTGTTTGTGGATCACGCAGTGCAGATTCCCCCTCATGTTGTTGCCTTCTCCTGGCAGTCACACCCACCACAACTGTCACTCATCGTCATCGTCCTCACCGGGGCAGACCTGCTGACAGCTCCGCTCGCTCGACATATTAGAATCCAACTCTAGCCGCATTCAAAAGCAAAAGCAACCAGGGCAAGGGGAGGAAAGGAAGGAGCAACAACAAGGGGGATGTGTGAACAAAAATAGCGCAATGGGGTGGAGAATGAATGCTCGCAAACACTGAGAATGCCAGTACGCGAGAGAGTCTGCAGAGTGTGGAGCCTCCCTCTCCTGGCACTATTCCACGTTCTGAGATTCACTTTGACGTCAATGCCGAGATCTGAAGGTTATGGGAGCAAAACGGGGGAGCGGCGGGAAGAACGTCGGCAGATTGGCTGGAGGACAGATAATAGGAATCGGAGTGTCAGAAATGGAGACGTTATTGAAAGAGCGCGTGTCGGAGGCAGACTGACACAGTCCAACAGGGAGTTATATTTCCCTCTCTGCTGCCTTCTCCTGCCCCCGCTGTGCACGCTCACTTCCCCCTCACGCTGAGTCCAGCTAGTCATTACCCTCTGCAATGAGTTTTAATTACCTCAACGACGAAGCTTTGTTTCCCCCACATTAATCCCCAATGCACAGGTACCAATTCATTTCAGCGTCGTCTTCACCCAACCTTGTGACAGTTGTTCCCGACATCTCGAGGAAGTTTATCTGTCAAAATAACAAAGGCGTGTTGTACTTCAAGAAAAAGTACCGGAACAGACGAGGTTGTTTTTGATGTCATGTGGATGCCAGCAAAGTTCTCCAATTATTTCTTTTCCAAATATTGCCTCCGCAAAGCCAGAAGTTATCTTCACTCTAAACATTTTGTGACTCACAGAAGCCTCTGAGACAACTTACGAAAGTAGATTGAAGATTAGATGACAGCTTCCAAGTACAAATTCAAATTCTGCTGGCTTTCACAAAGGAGGGTTAAACATAAAGATTTCTTATGCACACTTATAAAATGAAAAGCCTTCTGTAAAGAGTGAAGGTATATTTCTTTATTTAAAAAAAAAAACCCAGCTCTTTCAAAAAGGCTTTAAACTACTTGAAAGCTTTTTCAGTGTACAAATGATCCCATGATTCAACGTTTGACTTTTAAGTAACTCCAGGCTTGTCAGTTCAGATTAAAAATGTGTGAGATTTGAGGAGCCACGGAGAAGCCCAAATTCACATTTGGTCCACAACAGCAGCAGCAGCAGCAGCAGCCGCAGGATGAAAGAGTTAGCCTGTTAATAAATAATGCCATCGTTGCTGGACTACCTGAGGCAAGTCATGACCAAGATAGAGTTATGGCGGATGTCTTTAAGTATGCATGAGAACAAAGAAAGGCTGGACGCGGCGTGCGCTCACTCATATATCGACACACGTACAGATTTTGGACGTTGAACCGTCGTGAGCATGACAGTGCTAACATGTGTACACACACCCAGCAGCTGGATGTGTCACTTTGTTTTTACTGCGGGTGAATTTCAGAGTCGCCGCAGGAACCAAGTCTGCAGTGAAAGAGCAAAACTCTGAATGCTTTAGCGCGAGAAACCGAGTCGTCCTGGAACTGTTGGTGTTATTGAATCAAGGTGATTTCAAACCTTTGCCTCATCTGTGTTTCCTCCCTCACTCCCGCCGTCTGCACCCTCCCCGAATTTCCTCCCCTCAACTCTCTCTCTCTCTCTCCCTCTCCCTCTCTCCCCGCCACTCTCTCCTCTCATGTCTGTTCTCTCCTCACCTGCGATTCTCCCGGCCAGCCGCTCGCCGTCTCCGCTCCAGGCGTCGGAGAAGGAGAAGGAAAGCCCGGTGGAGCTGACGGAGCGCTGCTTCAGGGAGCTGCTGGGACGAGCCGCCTACGGCAACATCAAGAACGCCGTCACGCCCGTGCTGATGTGAGACGACCCCGCAAACTCCTTTATTCTCAGAATGTGTTGGCTGCGTGGTTTCCTGATGCAGATGTTGCTTTTTGACATTCTACTTGATGAAAGAGCTCCTCTGCATCTTTTTTTGTTGACACAGTGAGAAGGGGCAGGACAAGGTCAATGCAAGGTTATGTAGTTGTTAATACTGTAATTATGCTGAATTTTAAATGGCTATTAGGTACATTTATCAGAGCTGTTTTTCTTTCTTGGGCGAGACATGGCTTTCATGGTTTTGGTTTGATTCTTGTTGTGTCTAAATGCGGTTCTGATTGAGTTTTTTTTGTGTGTGTGTGTGTGTGTGTGTGTGTGTGTGTGTGTGTTTCTTCTTCAATCCATCCTGATTTGAGTCCGTTCAGTCTTACTGATCCTCAGGATTCCATCAGGAATGTCCAGTTCTATCTGTTTCTGCCTTTTCCCTTTACAGCATGTGAATTAAATTAACCACTGCAGCCCAGATTTGCATTTCTTCCTTCTCTTCCTTTCCTCTGATATTTTCTTAAACTACAAAATGTATTTTATTTTTTTTACTTATTTTCAGTTTCTGTGCTCTTCATTAGTTCAGCCCTCATTAAAACATCAGTGTTTCTCTTACTAATTTAAGCTATTTCTGCCGTGATGTCTTTAACTGCGTAGCAAATGCTGGACTCTGCAGCAGCTGTTCAGTCAGAATCACCTTGATCATGTCTGCATCCTGGACACGGATTTGTCTCTGATTCAACTTCTCTCAACATCAGATTCAATCAAAGCTCTGAAGCAGTTCATCACTATGGCCTGTAAACCCAGCGCAGCGTCATTTTACATGTTTAGCTATGGAATTCCCCTCCTAGTTGTTTTTTGTTTTTTTTTTGTGCATCATCTTGTCTCTAACCTGCAGAGACTGAAAAGGTGCTTACTGAGTCTCACTTTTGTTAATCAGTCCTATTTAATTGCCTCCTCTGCGTCTCTCCGCTCGTCTCTTCCCTCAGGCACTTAGATAACCACTCTCTATGGGAGGGCAAGTCTTTCGCCGTGCGTTGCTTCAAAATCATCATGTACTCCATCCAGGTGAGCAGTCCGGTGTCCCCACGTTACCCCACCGCCGTTTGACTGTCTGGCTTTCTGTTGACCTTCAGACAATCCCTCCGGTTATTTATACATCTCTTCTAAGTGGTGATTACATTCCTGAGGGGATGTAAACAAGAAACATCCTTCAATGTTCACAAAGCGAGGTTTCAGTCGAGATGTTTGTAATATTGAGTCCATCATGGAATCAACATGTCAGCCTCGTTTTCCTGTTGGAATTTCAAGCTTTGTCTTGATTTCGACTCGTCTTTTTTCCTCTCTCTCCAGTCCCAACACTCTCACTTGGTAATCCAGCAACTTCTTGGCCACCTGGACGCCAACAGCAAGAACTCTGCCACAGTTCGGGCTGGGATTGTGGAAGTCTTACTGGAGGCAGCTGCCATTGCCGCTAGTGGCTCTGTCGGTCAGTTCAACACACACACACACACGCAGAAAATGTCTTAAGCGTCACGCCATACAGAAATTGACTGCTGTGTTTTGCAGGCCCCACGGTGTTGGAGGTGTTCAACACTCTGCTGCGGCAGCTCCGTCTGAGCGTGGACTACGAGTTGACCGGCTCCTACGACGGCAGCACCAACATCGGCACGAAGATCATCAAAGCTCACGAGGAGAGGCAGCTGCAGGAGGCCGTCATCAGGACCATCGGTGAGCCTGTGCTCGTTACGGCAGCCGTGTGTTTGTTTTGGTCGTCAGGGGGAAAAAGATAATTGGATTCTCTCCAGCCACCCACAACCAAGTTTGGATAATGCTATTATAGCAGATTAAAAGAGGGAGCGTTTTATTCATTTGACTCGATTTTTATACGTTTTGCATGTTTTATTCTCTGTCAGGTTCATTTGCCAACACTCTACCAACCTACCAGAGGTCAGAGGTCATGTTCTTCATCATGGGCAAGATCTCTGTCCCCGGAGTTCACCTTGCTCTGCCCTCCACTAGCTCTGGGTATGCTGTACGCACATCTAACGCTGTGCACATACAGCGTGTTTTACAGTATTTTCCCTTAACGAAAATAGCTGCACGCCGGATTGTGTCACACAGCTTTGTGAATAAAATATTAATATTCTGTTTTCATCCACAGACCTGAGGGCACCAGAATGATCCAGGTTATGTTGCTCAAGTCGTTGGTGCAGGTGAGCCGTCTTTTGTGAATAATCTGTGATGTTAAAAATAGCCCGTTTCCGTTTTTCTTAAAGAGACAAATTAGATTTTCAGTCAGTAAGTGGACAGGTCACGCTGTAGACGGGGCAGAAGAGAAGAGCTGCATCCCTCACAGAGCTGGTGATATAATACAGTGGAGTTAATGTAGTGTTTATCATAAGGAAATAATATCAGGACATTCACTCAGCCTGACATTTCACTCCTTACTCGCTCTTTTAAGCAGCAGCTTATCGCGCCGTGGAGCACTTTAGAAAATCTGCACACCATGTGTTTTTGGCAGGACTGAATCAGCTTAAAGAGGTTTTTTTTTTTTTTTTCATTATCTCTATATGTCTGTTTTTCAAGCAGCTCATAATTTCCTAGTGATATCATTTCACAGAAAGCTTATGAAGACACAAATCTTCTCTTATCTTAGGTCAGACTCACTTTAGTCTTGTTTAAAAGGCCAGCCTCTCTATCCATTGTGTATGCATGTGAAAGTGTCTTACGTCACGCAACCAATCTCCCAGGTGACCGCAGGTTACCAGACCACCAACATGCTGACAGCACTGCCCACCTCCTTCCTGGAGCCGCTGCTGTCGCTCTCTTTAACCGAGGATCCAGAAGTCCGCCTCCTGGTGCTGCAGATCCTCCTCAGTCTCATCGACCGCCACGAGAACCGGCCCAAGTTTTCCAACATAAGGTGCGTGTTTGTGTGTGCAGGAAGGAAGACTTCAGGGTTCACGCGGTGATGGTTTACTCACTGACATGTGCTTCTTTGGTTTTCTCCCTGCAGCAGCATCTCTGACATCTCCGTGCTGAAGCTCAAAGTTGACAAGTGTTCCAGACAGGACAATTTATTCATGAAGAAGGTAGGTTAATGTCTTTGTATGTTTTTTGTTATTTATCTGCGTATTGTCCTATTAAATTCAGATTCATTTATTGTACGTCTTTGTCCGGCAGCACGGCCAGCAGCTGTACAGACACATCTACCTGGGCTGCAAGGAGCAGAGCAGCGGCCGGCAGCACTACGAGAGCCTCTTCGCCCTGCTGGGTCTCCTCAGCGTGGAGCTGGCCAATGAGGAGGTGGTGGTGGACCTCATCCGGCTCACACTCGCCTTGCAGGTGAGGACGCACGCGTGCACAGTCACGCACCATTTCACCGACAGCAACCATGCAGGTAACAGCTGAGGCGATCTCACAGCTGCTGTAAAGACTAAATATATTTCCAGTTTAGGTGGTATTCGTATAGTATTTTGTTTATATAGCCTAAGCGCCTTATCTTATTTAGCATGACATCTCCTACTCCCAGTGTTAGTGTATCTCACCCAATGTGAGATTTAGGACACACTATGTTGTTGGGCAGTAATATTCAGTAATGCATATTAAGTAAACTTTGAGTGGGACTAAATAGAGATCACTTCCCAATTAAAAAATGTGAAATATGTTTGATTTTGGTCAATTTTCTACTACTCTACAAGAAATTTAATCCTGTTATCGATTATCAGTTATCTAAAGAACCACCCTGTTGATGTGTGTGTGTGTGTGTGTGTGTGTGTGTGTGTGTGTGTGTGTGTGTGTGTGTGTGTGTGTGTGTGTGTGTGTGTGTGTGTGTGTGTGTGTGTGTGTGTGTGTGTGTGTGTGTGTGTGTGTGTGTGTGTGTGTGTGTGTGTGTGTGTGTGTGTGTGTGTGTGTGTGTGTGTGTGTGTGTGTGTGTGTGTGTGTGTGTGTGTTTCCTTTGCAGGACCTTGCTCTGTCCACCGATGAGGGTCTGCCTGTTTATAACCGCTGTGCTGTGCACGCTCTTGCCGCTGCCTACCTCAACCTCATCTGTCAGCTCACCACCGTCCCCGCCTTCTGCCAGCACATACACGAGGTGTGTGACAGCTCTTCTCTGCATACTCACTGTTCCCTGGTTTTTAAATCCCCCTGTTAATGTTTTTATTTTTCCTTTTCTCCTCACTGCCTCTGCCCTGAAGGTTATTGAGGTGAGACAGAAAGAGATCCCTCACCTTCTGCCTGAAGATGTTTTTGTGGATAATCCCAAGTACGTATTCAAGACATTTATTATTTTCTTTCTCACAAATCATCCGGGGTTCAAAATGGCACAAGGCCAGCAAATGAATGGCGTCTGTGTGTCTGTGTGCGCTGCGGACGTAACCAGGGACTGTCTGTTCTTTCCAGGCTGCCTTCCTCGCTGGAGAAGGTGGAAGGAGATGTTTTATTCCTGCAGTCAAAGATTACCGAGGTGCTGGGAGGAAGCGGTTACAACACGGAGAGACTGGCGACGCCTTACGTTCCGCAGTTCACAGGTGAGCAGCTCAGAACCAGCCCGGAGCAAAGAAACACAAGTTCACGTGCAAGCTGAAGCAATGGCTGTTAAATGATCGCTCTCTGCTTCCAGATGAGGACCGCCTTTCCAAAAGGAAGAGCATCGGAGAGACCATCTCGCTTCAGGTGGAGGTGGAGTCCCGGAACAGCCCTGAAAAAGAGGAGGTAATGGATGGAATATTTAGAGCAGTGTTTGTCTTTCTGCATCATCGATTTCTATTTTCAATTTTATTTCTCTAGTGCAGAATAAAGCACAGTCATCTCAGTACAGAGAAAAAGCCTATAATTCCACATGGATTCAGAGTTTCCTGCTCCAGCACCTGACTTCTGTCATGAACAGGGCGAACAGTTATACTCTTGAATTCGAGCCAGTTTATCCCTGTGCCCACTTTCCTGACACCTCCTGCTCAGGGGGGAATAGATCGACAGCAGTTCCAGGAAGTGATCTCCAGTGATTCTTGTGTTTCTCACTCACTCAAGTCAACGGCGGAAGAAGAACCAATTTTAACAGTTTCCCTCTCTTCTCTGCAGAGGACACCAGCGGAGGAGATAACATTTGAAACCCTTAAAAATGCCATCGGTATGTAAACTCACTTTTTTTTTCCCACCTCACTTCAGTTGGTTTGCTGTTAATCTGTCTATTTTCGCCTTCTAGTGAAGAAATCATTCAATCATACAATTCTTTAAGTCAAGCAGTAAAATTCCAGCCATCCAGCAGGAACAGGTACATTATGTTGTTTGTGTCTCCCTCTAGTGGACAGTGTTGGTATGGAGGAGCAGGAGAGGGAGCGCAGGCGGCAGGTGGTGGAGAAGTTCCAGAAAGCCCCCTTCGAGGAGATAGCTGCCCACTGTGGCGCCAGGGTACAATTACAGCTCCTTCATTTTTATTGTTTTCAGCCTTTTTTTCTTTCTTTGTGCTCTGAATTGGTCTTTTATTCACTGTTTTTTCGTGACTTTTTGTCCCTTTTAGGCCACACTACTGCAGAGCAAACTGAACCAGATCTTTGAGATTACAATCAGGTAAGAAATGGAGACTCGAGAGTTTATGCTCGTTTATGTCCCTGCAGTGATCCAGACTCACCCGATGATGGCACTGACTCCATTTCTCAACTTTTTTTTCCCCGTTCCAGACCCCCACCCAGCCCGTCTGGAACCATCTCCTCAGGTTACGGCCAAAGCCAAAACCGATCCGTACCGATTTACGAGATGAAGTTTCCCGACCTTTGTGTGTACTAAGCAAGAGCATCGCACCGACGCACCTGTCTCCACCTGTGAGGATTCTCGCTGTAAGAATGACCTGAAACGTGGAATTAGACGACCCCAGCGCATGTGGGTCAAACTGCAACTGAAGAGCAAGCGAGCGGACTGAGATTTCCTTTAATCCTTTGATCGCAGCCAAAACAAGCCAACTATTGTCAAATAATTGCAGCAAGTAGAACAAACTAGTTTCCCCTGATATCTGGAGAAGCTACCGGTCGGGTTTTCTACGTAGAAATGGCCATGCAGTCCAGTCATGCTATCTTACATTACTATTAAAATAACAGAATTCATTTCATTGTCATTGGCTGTGGAAAGAGCTCAGTCATTGCATGCAGTTCTAATTAGGAACATTCGACGGCGCGTCCAAGTCTTGGATGTCTTTCTTCATCAACTAAGTCAACACATCTCACTTTTCATGGTGTTGTAGTATTTTTTTTTTTAATTGATTTTACCGACCAAGAAAAGTGTTTTGAATTTACAAGCATTTTTAACTTATTTCCAGTGCATTCTTGTGTCATTTGATGGATTAGTCCGATCTCATTCCTTTTTATCTGCCATGTTACTCAGCTCTCGAACGTCATTCCTCAAAGTTGTATTCTTTTTTTCTATAACCATAGTTTTTGTTTTGCCTTCTTAGATTTAGCCAAAAGTGCTTTTTTTGTCTTTGATGCCAGGCACCTATTTATTATTATTCTACTTGTTTTTGTTTGTTAGTTTTTTTTTTTGTTAGGTTTTTTTTTTGCTTTAGCCTGTGGTTTTACTAAGAGGTAACTGCTAGTTAAAAATCACATAGAGACGCACTGCTTCACTGTCCCGAACACACTAAACTCTCCAAGCGTTTACCGAACCGTTTACCAGATTAAAAAAAAACTAGAGTATAATTCTTTATTTTTCTCCTCCCCGTATAAATGTGTATATACAGAGAGATATATAAATCTTTACGCTGATGTACAGAGTAGGGATGTTTTATGTGCGTGTGCGTGCGTGTGTGTGTATGTTCAGATTAAGACTGTCACTGTCCTGGATGTATAGAAGAAATCCACCTATCCAGATACGTATTGCTAAAATCTCCAGGAAGTAACCAGCAAACACATGACACCGTAATGTCTGATCAGTCCGCTACAAACAATTAGCTTCACTCTATTTCCTCGAGATCATGCCAAACGGCCGAGTCCTCGGAAGAAAAAAACTAATCGCATTGCCATAAGAAGCCACAGTTTGCCACCCAACGTGTACGGTTGCCATTACATCGTCCTCAACGCGGCTGGAGGGAGCAGCCGCCGCTGCCGCCGCCTGAAAGCCATTTTGCGTGCGTGCGCGCGCACAAACGCAGACATTGACAGGTCCAAAAACCAAGTATAATGGCAATAACTCTGCACGAGCCTGACAAACGCGGTCGAACTGTAGGTAGCAGATCCTGTTGTGTTCTCGGTGAAGCCTCCCGTCGTCGTGGTGCCGTGACGGTTTGGTCTTGTGACGTTTGCAGAGACCCCCCCCCCCCCCCCCTTCCCTCTCCGTCGCTTCTGTGGATGGACCGCATGGCGTTACAGCCGTCACCTTTAATGTCGGTATCTGATTCGTCTCCGTCGTGTGTGTGTGTGTGTGTGTGTGTGTATAGCAGTTGATCTTTTCTTCTGTTTTTCTACGGCGTGGTGTCCTCTGTGTGTGTGTGTAGTTCTGTCCACACGGTGTCAGTTCGCCCCTCTTCCATCGGTGTGTGTGAGTGGTCTTATCTGTGTGTCTGCGTGTCTTCGTCGTCGTCGTCGTCGTTATACCCGAGGCCAAACTCTTCGGACTTCGTTTACAGTTTCGTCTAACTCTTAGACTCTTTCCACAACTCTTGGCAAAGAACAAGCCACTAACAAGCAACGTGCAGCTGTCCGCACCTTCCAGTGACACCTTGTAAAGTTGTCTTTTGAGCATCGTGGACCCGGCAGTGGAAACCCGTAAACCTGTTCGTCTGCGTGTCGTCATTGCCCTTGTGTGATGTTAACGGTAACCCCAAGATTTACTTTCTTCATTACAGGTCCGGATAAATAGAGCTGTTTACATCGTAGTGCTGTAGGTCAAATCTTTATTCATTCTGTGAACTTTGCACTTTAAAAACTGGATTACCTAGTGACAAAGGCAGCTTTTACATGGAGAAAATGCCTTACGATGTGTCATACCCGACTTTGCATGCTAGTGATGTTGCTGTGTTGTAGAATAAATCCATCTCTAACCATGAAGGCTCTCATGTGTTCCTGGTTTTCTTTTTACCGCCGATGACTGTGAATCGCAGAGAGACAGAGCGGCTGTCTAGTCTTTTAAAGATGCACAAGTGCATCATTATACATCAAGGGAGGGAGGAGGGGAAAGAACCTGGACGCTTTGGATATTTCACGAAAAATCACACTTGGTAACTTTGTGTAGCATCCTTGTTTCTCACACTTCTTTCCTCACAAAGCGCGTATTGTGCGTCTGCCAGGACACGCGGGTCATCTGACTCAGTGGTCTATCCGCGGACGTCTCGACGGCGTCTCCGACAGAGAACGATCCCTAAGACCGGGTACTGGAAAAAAAAAAAAGTTTGAGTGTCCTAGATACAAAATTTCAAATCATAACGTGCAATTTTACAGAACATTAAGCAGGGGGAACTTTTCTGATCAGTGAGCTCTTGACCTCAGACTGTTCTTCAGTCTGTTCTACCATCACCCAGGTCACAGTGGGAAAAAATCCACCAGCTGCATGTTGGAGCGGCTGATCGCCGTCACACTGATGTTATGCCGAACGGAGGGTGAATATGGTAAACGTGATCGCCGGAGCCGGTGTCAATTTCACGCGATGCTCGGAGGATTGGATGTGGTTCGGGTTGGGGTGTGTGGCCTTCTCCCAGATGACTCGCTGGAGGCCTCCTCCGTCCCGGCAGGGCGCTGGGCACGTGGCCGGTGCGGTCCGAACCGGCTACTTCACACACACACGAAAGAGATGCTGCTGCTGTTTGAGCTGTGCCACTATTTGAAAATTTATAATTTCTTCACGTATGTATCATCTCGGCTGCTCAGGCTTCACCATGGTTACGTAACTGTTGTTGGCTGGGACGTATGTGGTAACCGTGACTGAGATGTATCGGCTTCACGGTTTTTATCCCTTCCCGTCTCCCCCACCGCCTCATTCTGAGCGTTCCCGCCCCGGTCATGTCTGGCTTATTAAATGAGGTCTTTCATTGCTGCTTCATCAGTGAAATGAGGGACTTGGTTTGTTCTGTTTCTCTTCAAACTGACTCCTCGCCTCAAGAACGATGTGTAACGACACGCTCAACACACGTTTGGGATGTTTCAGCATTGTTGAAGTGTCTTAGTTTACATTCATCGCCAGTATTTTCATTAAAAAAAAAGTCCATTTTGTGACATTTTCAAGAAATCCCTGTTTAGTTAATTTGATTCTGGGGTTAAATTCAATAATGTAGTGTCATTATCCCGACCATAATAAATGCTATAGATGCAGACTCCTCCTCAACCGTTTCCAGTTATTGCTTTGGGGTAACTCATTAAAAATGCCTGTTTCCTCCTGCTCGTGCTTTTGATGTGAAGAGCCCCCCCACTGCAGTCAGGTGTCCCGCAGTGTCCCAGCAGATTTTTGAAGACATTTATTTGGCTTTTTTATGGCCTCATTTGTGAGTGAAGTAAGTTTAATCACTGTGCAGAGGGCGACAAACGTATGGCCCGCGAGCCGCAATCGGCCCGCAAGGTGAAAATTGCCAGCTGTGAGAATTTATGACAGAATTTATGACCCTGCCCCCCACCAGGCAGCACCAATCGCAGTTACAATAAACGCAAGGGTCAATTGAAAACAGTTCGGTTCAATTAATCACATTCAGCTAATGGGAGCTTCAATTTGTGGGATGGTTTTTATTAGAGATGCCCTTATATTGGAAAAAAATACTCTGGTTTTCCCCTTGACTACACCTTTGTTGTTTTTTTTTTTCCTGGAGTACAGTAAGATATAATTACATGATTCCACCTCTGTTTTATGGATAGTGGTGTTGTGGATTTCCAGTTTGTTAAAATGCATTTTTTTAAGTTAAATCAGATTATTTCACCCTATTTGTTTTTTATATTATGTAAAATTCTTGCGTTTTCATCTTTTCTGACTTGCCATCTAAGTAATTTGCCTGTTTTCTCTCCGTTTTCATCTGGTTCTAAACCTGCCATGGCCTTATGTGAGCACAACTTACAGTATTCTAATCTAAGTGTGTTATTTCAGTGTTGCAATCAGGGCTCTTTCATTCAAATTTCAGGTTTGTCATCTGTGGTAAAAGCATATTTTAATAAATGTGAACTTTGTTGCATGAAAACAAAGTTTTTTAAAGTTGTAGCGTTATGTATCTGGCCAACTCGAGTTGGCGTTCGAAAGTTGTAACGATCACCTGTTGAGTTTTTCTGAAATGATTATTTACTGGGGCATTGCGTGTAGGAAACAGCCCTGAGACTGAATATTCACAGTAGTTGTCTGGAAGTCAGGCTGCCGAAGCTCCAGGATCTTAACCGTGTTGGCGCCTTGCTGAAAGGTCAATGAAAACATATAAACTTGTAGATACTGTCTTTGGTAACAAACAACTTGGTCTTTTCGATCTTGATCATCTTAATTTTTTTTTCTTTGCGTCATTAGATGATAAGATTCTAATAAATCCTGAATCTGTAATAAATAATAATTCTGATTTATTTAATGCGTCTCCACTGTGATAAGTCTACAGATTAACACTGACCTCGTCTTTACACTCGGCCCATAGTGGTGATATTCTCTAGCGTGATTTCCACGCTGTCTGTGTGTGTGTGAGCGCCAGACAACACTGCTTGATTATGAACCGATTTCTTTGTGTTTGGTGCTTTTCTGTGCGTTTTTGTAAATTTATCTCAATGGTTCATGCTACTTGAAACAATACATGCTTGTGTATTTTAACATAAGAGCTGAAAGCAGTGTATTAATAGAAAACAAAACGCAGATTGTGTCAGTGCTCAGACCTCGGCCTTCATGAGTTGTCCGCAGCGTCTCATGATCACACACAGTGTATTAACATATTGTTTAATTACATTTTCCTCTGTGCTTTGAGCGGATGTGGGGCGGTTCGACTTCTAAAAACTTATCAATGATAAATACCACAAATACAGTTAAGATTTTATATTTGATTTTATACAGAGGAGGGAGCTTAAAGGGAGCATTATGCTGAATTTGTTATTTCATCAGTCGCCCTCACTTGAAGCGATCTTTCACTGCAGGTCTGCAAACTCACCCCAACAGATCTCACCTGATTCCCACCCTGCAGGTGAACGTCTGCTTACCTTCGTAAAAGTTCGCCGTCTGCACGATCGCTCTTTCTTCTTATTTTCCATTCTTCTTCTTCTTCTTCTCAGTTTCTAAATCCATGTCTTTTGAGAAAACCCAGATCATGAAGAATAACTCCTGCTGAACTTTTTTTTTTTTTTAAGTTTTTCTTTACAATCGAAATGCATTTTAACATCCGACTGTCAGTAATTATATTTTATTTTGTTTATTCAGTACATCTGCTTTGCCAGATTTAGTTACAAAATTAGGAATAATCCTGACCACAAACATAATCTTCAGAATTTTTTGTCGCTCTCAAGGCCAAGAAGTTGAAGGCAGTCAGTGGGTGCATCAGTGCTTTTTATTGGACATAACTCTGCCTTGTCTTTCATCTCTTCAGGTTTTTAATGAGAAAAAAAAAAAACAAAAAAACAAACAAACCAACATTTGGCCCAGAAAATAAATTCAGCAACATGCTAAAGATTGCAACAAGTTTCTGTAGTTTTAAAATGAAGACATCTGGGTACGAACATGCAGCGGCGGTTAGGTTCCTTCATCTATCCCCCTCCGTCGCTCAGCCCATTATCCTCTGTACGTCCTTGACGATAATGTTCCTGATGATCTTGGCCAGCCCCTGAGGCTTCTCCTCCCACGGCCTCGCGAAGACGCCGTTCCGTTTGGACGCCGGCGGACTGCCCCACCTGAAGTGGCTCATCCGGTAGGTCCCGTCTTTCCTCTGCTGCAGGTTCAGAGGGACTTGCGACTTGGCGCCCGCCCTGGACCCCGCTTGGGCCGCCTCCCTTGCTTCGTCGCTGTCGTCGGCCCTCAGCTGCCTGCGCACCTGGACGGGGAAGGCGACCTCGGGCGAGCCCCCCCCTTCCAGAGAGGAGGCGAAGACCTTGACGGGCCGGCGCTTGCGGCCCGGCGGCTTCCCCCAGCGGAAGTGCTCCATGGAGTAGGAGCGCCGCTCGTTGCTACGGCCTCGCAGCTTGGGCTCCCGCGCCTTGTCCCCCGAGGGTTTGCCCCAGCGGAAGTGCTCCATGGCGTAGGCGCGCCGCTCGGCGCCGCGGGCCCGCAGGTCCAGAGTGTCTTCGGGAGCCACGTTGGCCAAAATGATGCTGAGCAAGAGGTCGCTGTCAGCGTCGTCGTCGACGACGCTGGAGTCCACTGTTCGGAGCTCCGGCTCCTCAGTCTGGATCACAGACATGCAGAGATAAACACAGTCCTTCGTGGGAGAAATCACAGAGAAAACACTGGATGAGACTTGATGATGACAAAATAATCAACAGCTGACTGTATTTAATGGAATTCATTCCTGAAACAGCAAACAAATCTTGCTTCTATCAATACCAGGACCTCTGACTGAAATCAATTCAACTACTGCAAATATCGAAGAAAAAAATATACCAACCTATGGTTTCAATTTCTACCTCAACTATGAAAGAAAAGCTGTCAGTGAGTTCAAAAGTTACGTAAGTGAGCATTACTACGATAATTATGTATGGATTTGCGCTCATAAACAGACGCATAGACTAAAAGAAACAGTGAGATGATTGTGATCACTTTTTTTTCATCAAAGGTTTTTTTTTGACATCGGAGGCGCTCGTCATTTACGATCATTTAAGAAACAAAACAAAACGTAACTTCAGTATTGAGTAAATTTCAAACGGGTTTCATTATAAAGTGTCCTCTCAGCCAGTGGGCTCGTCTCTGACCTGTGGTCCGTTAACTGACAATAAAAAGGCACCGAGTTCCCAAGCAGCCTTCAGAAACGGCCTGGTGCTTCATTTCGAGCTCCTCGCGCCGTAATGTTTCTCGATGGATGCAATCGATGGACTTTTCACACAACAACCTGTTTCCCATTTGCTTCAATTGATCAACAAAGTTGTTACGGACAAGTTGTTATCCCTTCTTCCAAGACAAAACCTGGCAGCACTTTTCATTCTTGACATATTCGTCTAACTCCGAGCTTCCTTTGGTAATTGTGAATATTCTCACAGTCAGACACGGATACACTTCTTCAAATATAGACGTCTAAATATTCAATGAGCTCTGTTTGTCTGGCTGACTCATAATGCAACAAACTGTTTGGAGAAGACTGAGGGGAAGATTATTTTCACTGTGACTAAATGGACTTTGGGTTGAGGTCATTTGTTCACTGTTTCTTTCAGGATATAGAAAAAAAAAGGCCAGATTTTGAGAACACATCAAGTTTTTGTTCTGTTTTACTTCTTGGGCTTTTCTCCCGTCTTTTCACATGTTTCGTCCAGCACTGAAGAAATGACTTACAACTCACTCCCTTTCCAGCATGTGACAGAGACGATAAATAACGTCAGGGATGATGGATGAGCAGTTACGACCTACCAGGATCCTCCCTTTGTTGCTCAGGTTGTTGCAGATGGAGCTTTCCAGGCACCCTGAGCCGAGGCCGGGGACACACAGGTACGCCATTACGACCACCAGCAGCCAGCACTGACACACCATCTTCAGCCCGGTGCCGACGTCTCTCACACACACACACTCACACACAAGTGAGGCTCCGAGCTGAAAGGGGACGACAGAGGAGAAATTCACTTCGGAGCCAAGGAAAGGCTTTATTAACCCCGCAGTGGCAACAGATGGACAAAATCTTCTTTCTTTTTTTTTTTTTTTTTTTAGTGAAGCAAAAACAGAAGGTATCTCCTGATCATTGTTATTAAGCCCTGGTCTCCCCCCCGAGAAGAAAATGACACGTTTCAGATATTATCTTGGAGACAGTGAGGGATTTGTGGCTGCATGTGTCCCGGCTGAATATTAACTGCTCGCTCAGACACCGAGTCAACATTCCTGTGTCAGTCAGCGCTGCATGTATTGTTACAGATGGTCTTGTTTATCGCGGCTCGTAGAACTTTAAGGTGTTCGATGATGAAAGTGCAGGAAAAAGTGACGTGTTTGAGTTCCTGGAGGAGGTGATCCTGCCCCCCCCCCCACCTTCCACCTTCGCCCCAAAACAGGGGTGTTTGCATGAAAGTTAATCACAGGGGTAAACGGAAGAGAGAGTGTGTGTTTTGTTGGTGTTGGGCCAGAATGCTGGTGTCTTGTTTTCACTTCCCTGCGCAGTGATTTGAATTTAAAATCTCACGATGACGACGATCGGCTGAAATGCAGAAGTAAACAAACAGGCGTCGTGAATTGCATCTCTCCTATTTGTAGTCTCGTTTGATGTTATATTGACGTTTACCCAAAGCCGACGGAGAATCGAGCGAGGGCTCATCCTTTTTGCCGAGCGAGGGAGTCATAACAAACGCGGTATACGAGTAATCCAGTGTGATTTAATCTCATCACCATCAGAGTCACCGCTTCCTGTGACTGAGCAGGATTAACCCAACCAGACCCGGGATGACGTCTTCACACCCCGTCCCTTTTCGGCTGGATGTGACGTGACAGATATTTTGACCATTGAAAAACATTGTGAAACACGTACGGCGTGGGAGAGGGTGAAATCGCTGTCATATTCAGCTCTGAAGGGGGAGAAACAAACAGGCATCTCCAAGGGAAACACACAAGAGCGCTGCCTTGGGTCTTAACGGATTAAGTTACACTTTCAGCCAAATATGTCCTGCTGCAGATTCTTCTTCGCTCGGACTCCGTTTCTGTTTTGACACGGCTACAAAAACACGCCGTGCCTCCATGGAATGAATATTTGAACAATAAGTTTAACAAGCAATGAATAACAGGTGTTTTTTTTTTTTTTTTTTTGTGCTGTCTGAGCTTGAAGGTCTACAAAAAAAAAAAAAAAAAAAACTCATTTATTTGATTAATCCGTTAAACCTTGTTAGGGTTTAAACACTTTGGAAATAATGTCAGTTTGTCTGTTTCCAGTAAAGTAACCACTGAGTCGAGGCCGACTGCTGCGGCACGAAACCGCGTCAAATCATGCAGGATTTGGGGGAATTTGTTCACATGAATGATCCATTATTCATCACTTCATTGGAGTTAATCGCTGGTACAAAAAATGAGGCCTTTTTCGAGAACGTAAGACGAGCCTTCCACCCAGAAAGCTGGCCATGTTTCTACAGTAGCCTGGAGAGGACAATCCAGACTCAGGGGCCACTGGAGACTCTCTTCTGTGTTCTGGCGGTTGGGATCTTCAACCTCTTCACTCAAAAAGCAACAAGCGACTCCTTCAACAAATTCAAATTCTAAATGGGTGCTCATGGCTCAGAGGGGAAAAGCAACTGGAAAAATGTACATGCAGTTTTTTGTTTTTTTAATTGTCCTCAGATGCTCGAGCACAGTGATTTAAGGGCTCTTTGGAGGCTATGAAAAACGTTCCGTTCTCTTACCAAGGCTGAAATAGCAGCTGAGTTGAGAAAATAAAGAGGATGCTGTTACAGTTTTCTTTTTTTTTCCCCTCCTGTCTGGGAGCTAATTGACTTGTAAAGGTCATTTTTTTTGTTGTTGTATCTGATATATATATATATATATATATATATATATATATATATATATATATATATATTTGAACTGTACTCAAATATAGTAGCATTCATATCGGTCCCATAAGATCCTGCAACAGTACATTCATTCATTCCAACACAGTGGAGGATGTATGTATTTACATGCATGACAGCTTTTTATTGCCTCCATTTAACATCACAGAGAGAAAGTCCTCATGTTTTTCGATTCATCACTCCTGAGAAGACCTTCACTTGTGTTTGCTAAATGTACCTGTCTTGCTGGACATCTGATTTTTCAACTTTCACAGATGATCTTTGCTCATTCATAAAATTCTGCCTCCTTCTCCCCTGTCTTTTATTATTTTTTTCCAAAGAACTTTTTTTTTTTTTTTATCTCGGTGCATTAAATTGTTAAAGAGTTCATTTCCTTCTCTTTGGGAGATTACATCTTGTTATTTCTCTCTACCTCCCCCATTATTCTAAGGAGTGACTCCTTGGTGGGCTATCGTCTTTGTAACTCTGGCAGAGACTCCTCTCCACTCTTCCTACAGCATGAGTCACTCAGCTGAGCTTTGCTTTCCACAGACATGCTGAGATAAAAGAAGCCCGAGAGCTGCAATTAAAATAGACAGAAAATGTATGTCTTCACTGATCAAGTGATTTTTTTTTTTTTTTAAAGGCTCTGAAAGTTGTCTTTGCATTGGTTATCTATGAAAGAAAGCACAAACAAATTTACTAATAAAGACAGCTATGGGCACAGAATGGATTACATCTGTGCACTCAGTAATATGTTAAATTCATCAACGTATAGATGAGTGTGTTGAATCAATGCAGCACTCTTCTTCCATTCACAAAAAGAAAGAAAAGCTATAAGTCATCACATAGGCATTGTTTTTTTTCAAACATGCAATATAAATTCAAAATGCTTTCTTACCTTTTTCCAAATGCTTTTCCTCTCTTCTTGTTTTTCTCACTCCTTTTTGTCCACAGATTGTCCAAACTGGCAACTCTCCACTGTGGTCCTTCTCCTCCTCTCCTGCTTGCTCTCCGCTCTGTAATGAAGCGCTCAGTAGGAGAGGATCTGCTGTTGCTTCCTTAGAGGAAGGAAAGCTCTTTTTATAGAGACGTGAAGTGAAGAGCACAGAGTCTCAAGGCCTCAGGGTGTGATTGAGGTAAGGGGTCTCTTGCTCCTTCTCTGGATGGGGAGGAGTGTGCGTTTGTATGGTTTTGTGTATGATATGTGGAAAGGCCACCCACACGCTTTCTAATCGATAGTGCAACTCACGTCTTCAGATACAAAAAGGAAAGCCCTAATGGACTTGTTAACTTGCTGTCCAATTTTTTTAATCGTCTGCTGTTTGATGGGTAGTTTTAAAACTCTTTAAACATCCTGAATCAATGATCATTGGAAGGGTTTTAGGGATTTGGGATGACTTTGTTGAGTGTGTGTTGACATTACTATAAAATGATTAAAAAACAGAAAGAACAGTGTTTGATGTTGCAGGTATGTTAATCCTCACTCCAAATCCCTCAAAGGTCAGCCTGAATCACGGACCGCTGTCCACACACGAGACCAACCTCTTTTCAAAAGGGATGGAGAGCACCTGTGAAGTGTGCAAATCAATTTGGCTGATTGGATCGTTTTTCTGCGCCTCTCGTTTTCCAAGGTGAGCATGTATCCTGCTGTGGAAACTTCATTATGAAGACCTGACTCACTGGTTAGACGTCATGACTGCACCTTGAGTCTGGAGCACACGCGCATGCACGCACAGACACGCGTGCACACACACACACACACACACACACACACACCGGAAAAAAAAAAGAAAAGCACTTTCCTTTTACCTCCTCAATGTCAGTATCATACATATGCGGTTTCCTCCAGGCTTACATATTTTCCAATACTGCACAAGGACGAGACAGAGAGAAAAGCAGGAGTGCAGCTGGAGTGTAATAGGAGAACATTCACCACTTGTCAGAAACAACAAATGAACCATTGATTTTCACATTACAAGGCCCATACATTGATTTGCTGTTCACTGTTTCAGCACATCATAATTTCTGTGAAACATTTCCATTCAACCCTGTGTCTTTAAAGTGAATTCCATAATAAATGTCTATATATAAAAACATGTCTTCTGCAAACCTTTATGCTAATACTATCTGGCATGGAAAATAAGCATTGAATAAATTATTTACTGAAATGTGATAAGTCACTGTGCAGTGCATACTGCCACTTTAAGGATTTATCATGATAAAACCAAACTGCACTGAGGGCGTCTTGCCGCATCTGTTAAAGCTGAAATAAATGAATCTGCAGTCATAAACACACAAATACTTGTACATCCACACGTTTACGCCGTTCACATGCATTTTTATTTTTGCAGGAGGAAGAAAGAACGTGATGCACTTGCAGCTGCCGACAGAGAAATCTCTCCTATTTTTTGGTTCATCACTGAATTATTTAGTAAAAAGGCATGAATATATAATAATTATTCATCGCAGTAAATTCGTGCAGGAATAGTTAATTGATTTTAATTGATTTTGTTAAAAATACATTTTTGTTCCGCATATCTGCATCGTGGTTCCGGGGACAAGATTAATTGGAACACAATAAGAGCCACAACAGCTGTACCCGTGACGTCTGCAGAGATGGGTCACAAGAAGTTTTCTGGAGGAGAAAAGGTGTTTTTTTCCTCAAGAAGAATCCGTGTAAAGTCATCTTTATTCCTCTTGAGTTGATGAGGCCAGTGAGGTAGGATTTTTTTTTTTTTTTTTTTTAATGTTTTCTGTGGTAATAGTTTATGAATGCATGTGACGGGAGAAGCTAATTGAGCCTGTAACTCGTATAATATGTGCTTTATTTATTTATTTGTTTATTTATTTATTTATTCCTTGTGAATTTTTACTGTATTTATGTGAGTCTCTCATATTTTCCATCTTCTAATATAAATTTTGTATTTTATTTCTGAGTTTTGATGACAGTTCCCCCCCCAAAAAAATAAAAAAATAAATAAATAAAAAGTAGAAAAGTACAATTCAAATGTATAAATTTCAAAATAAATCTAAAATGCAGTGTGCATGGTGGTTAAAGAGTGTGAAACCACTTTTGATGACGCTTTTTATTTCGTCACATTCTTTCTGGTTCCAAGACCACATTTTTTATTATAATGATAATATCAGCTTAACCATTTTGTGGGTATGTTTGAATCAAAATTGACAGATTCTGTTTCACCGTGAAATTTTTCTGCTCCAATGAGTCTCTCTAACGTCAGGAATGTTTATGCGTGCATATTTCAATAAGGTTTTACATCTCCAGTCTCAGCAGCTCTCTGTTAATGTTCTGTCCTGCATATTACTGCATTCTTATAAAAGCTGCCAGAGGGGCTTTGAAACTCTTATCTTCCCCATTATTCAATCAAAAGGACATTTTTTTCCACAACCATCTCTGCACAGTTTTCTGTCTCATAAGAAATAGTTTACAGACTGCCACACAACCGACCACCATTTGCCAGCTGTATAAGGCAAATTGGAGTCTTGCAACCTTTATTTAGGCAATTGTATAACACCGTATTTGCCTTTTCTGTCCCTCGGTGCACAAAATTGGATTGCATTGATCTTCTGATAGTGAGGTTACGTTCTGTCTGCCTGATCGTGCTTCAAAATCAGCTGGTCCAGTTACAGAGTGCCATGCGAACCACCCCCACCTCCCCACTGAAACATTCAGTTCGACCTCGGTCGGCTGCTGAGAAAGCCCCCTTCAGCGTGAAATAACAATTTCACTCTCAGGTTGGATGCCACGTTTCTCAGCATCTCATTGACTCATAAGGTTTCAGTAGAAACTCGAGGAAAAGTCATTTTGACAGGCGAACAAGTTCATGTTTTGTTTACTTGTGATGGTTTTCTTGAGGTTTTTCTGATTGACTTTGTGTTGAATCTTTATTTAGTTCGCTTGGGACAATATCTTGTGTTTTTCTCAATGCTTCAGAGTTCATTCTGATTATTCTTGGGTATGCATAAATCCAGAATGGATTCTGTCTTCACTTATGGTCAGCTGGGATTTGGAACCAGACCCCCATAATCTGGAATTGCATAAATTATTGTTTGATTCTACTGTGCTAATCTCATGAAAAGTGAAACTGTTACATCTGTATTGCAGTAATGATGCAGAGATTTTTGAGTTTTAAAGGGTGTGTGATCTCGGTGATGTTTTCTGTTTTCTCTCTACTGGACCACCTTTTTTTGTCATTTTTGAATCGATACTAAATGTGTGTAGAGAGCCAGACCTCCTCTTCAAATGATAAATAAAGACAAAGACAAAGAGAGATGATGCATTTTAGCAGGACCCAGGAGTGCATTTAGTCTCCCTGTTGATGATTATTTCCATGATTTCATAACACAGCAACCCCCAAGACGAGGCTGAGCCCAGTGTGAATCACTGCCTCACAATAATAACTCGGACTGCTCTTCCTGGGCTGCAGTTCTGCTTTCAGCGCCATTCGGCCAGTCAAGCTGATGCACAAACTGACAGACCCCCACCTGTAACTGGATCCTGGGCTTCCTGACTGAAAAGCCACAGGTGGTGAGGATGGGTGGGGGAGAGTCCGCTGAGCTCAAAGGATCTCCACAGAGCCGCTGTCTCAGCCCTAAACTCTTCACCCTGTATGCATACAACCATTCAATCACCATTATCACCATTAAATACGCTGATGATCAAGGGGGGCAGAGATGAACTATAGAACAGCGGTGAAAAACATGAATGAAATAATGATGGACTCCAGGAAGAGCCCTCCCCCTCTGCAGCCCCTCCTCATCAACAGGACGGAGGCGGAGATGACTGACGGCCACGAGTTCCTTCTCCTGCTGGCAACATCCGACCGTCCGTCTTCATCAGAGGTCATCCTCAGAGACTCTCCCCGTCCAGCTCAGACACAAACACTGCACTCTCAACCCCCGACACAGCGGGGCGGACAGTATCGTCACACACAGAACTCGTTTTCGCAACCATTTTTTTTTCCATAGTACTGTGCGACTGATAGAAAAGATTTAAGTGTGAACAATATTTTCTCTGTGTATACCGTATTCATGGAAAACTGAAGTATTTTTGCACCTCAGCTGTAGAATCTGGTCTTATTTCTCTTTTGTATATAACTCTTATAGTGACTGGATGGTGTTACATTGACCTCCACTAACACTGTGAGGAAACTGGGACCGCTGGAGGACGAACATTGAGCTTCTCCCCTTTCTCACTCACCATGTTTCACTATTATGGGCTCCATTTTTGCAGGGCAGGGTGGTGCAGGAACCACATGCAGAGTTACCTCACTGCTCCTGGATCGACACTCCTCTGGAAAGAAATCTCTCACGCTGTAGTAAGAATCTGTAGGATCATCTGTCAGATTCACTAAAGCTGAGGCTATCACAAGAAATACTGTCCACATCTGCTCCTGGCACCCCTCCATCTGTTCAGTCTGCTTAATTCTGATGTTAAACCCAACGTAGTGATTGCCACATGCACTGCCATGACTCATCTTCTGTTCTACAAACACATCCTTGCTCTTATGTTCCATATTTGACCTTTTCTGCAAGGTATGCCGTATATTCTGTTCCCATCTACATACTGCAGGGAAGCCACCTTCCCAGGGTCTGTTATGATAGAATGCAATCACTTCTCCTGATCAGGTTAGTACGTGTTCAAGTGTTTCCAGAAGGGAATGTTTTTGTCTTCTTTTGAACAAGGTTCATGTGGAATTTTTGCAATCGCAAGATGATTGCTTCAGTGCTTTTGGGCATTATATTCAGCATGGTTTCACAATTCATTAGGGAATTTCAGGATTTCAAACACGGATGTGAAAATATTAGAACGCCAGACCTCAACTCTTCAAGTCTTTATCTTTTTTTTAATTTTTTGCTAAAGGGGACAATTTTACAAGATAGTGTATTAATTTGTTGTTGCATGGATTTTAAAAGGTTCTGGAAACATTTCCCAGACAGTTTGGTCTATCTTAACGTGACAGCATCAAGCAGATGTTGCACATTTGTTGTCTGCAGCTCATTAGTATGTTGAAGAGTTTCAGATGATTTGAGTTGTCCTGCTGGCAGCAGCTATAACGGGGCAGACACACCGAGGTCCTGAAGGGATGAACGCCTTCAGCAACGACTCTCAGTTGTGTTTAAATCACGCGCCGTTGATACTGTCCCTGCCAAATTCTGACGCTAAAATCGAATGTTACAGCAGAAATGAAGTCTCAACGGGAAAAAATAACACTTCTTCAATCATTGAATGTCCAGTTTTGAAGAGACTGTGTGAACTGTATCCTCATTTTTCAGTTTTTTTGGCAGATAGGAGTGACACCGGGTGTGGCCGTCTGTTGCTGTAGCCCATCAGCGTGTTGTGTGGTCGGAGACAGTCTTCTGCATAAACTGTTTGTTTGATTGTGCAGAAAACTAGACGTGTTCTCTCTTTCAGACCATTCATTCTAAATGCTAGAGATGGTTTTCCTTCAAACTCAGTAAATCAGTTATTTCTGATGTTCTCAGAACAGGCTGGATGGCATTATCAAACATGCCATGTTCAAAGTTACATAAGTCACCTTTATCCTCCATCCGTCTTCTGTGCCGCTTTATGTTGCTCCTTTATCTCCTCTGCGGGGGTCAGAGGGCGCTCGATAACAGCTGACTCTGAGTGAAGGCAGGGTCAGGTCACCACGGGGCAAAACCTTCAATCACGCTCGCATTCAGAACCATTGAAAGTCATTGATCAGCCTGGAACGCAGGCTTGTGAATTCTCAGGGAGATATTGAAAGTGTTTTATACAAGGAGAGCGAAACAGAAACAAAGCTCCTTTAAAGAAGCTCTGAATCATCTCACACAAGCGCAAAGTTAAGAAAAAAGCGTTTATTGTTTATGCTGTAATCGTCACTCCTTGTGACGTTTGAACATTTATAATAATGAGGTATTGAATATGGCAGGTTAATAAATGGACGGCTTTCATGTATGAAAACATCGCCGAGTCCGCAGACAGCGCGGAGAACAAATTCCTTTTGGAGGTGCGTGTTGGCGTAACTCCCCCACAGTTGAGTGAAGCTCATATGACCGCCGATCAGTACAAAGACCCCTCTAAGAACTGACCAGCAACAAACAAGTGAGAAAAGCACACGTGCCCTAAATAAATCGCCTCTTCTCCACTTCTGAGTATGTTTCAGATAACTAGCAGCCCAAACTGTACTTGAAAGGATTCGGGCTAAATTATAGAATAACAACATAAAGAAGCCTTCAGACAGGGCCTTTCTTTTTTTTTCTCTCAGCGGTCCAGGCTGACGTGAAGAATGTAATCACGTCGATAGTCATGAATATTTCACCACTATTGTTTTCAATATGCACGACCACCCACATTTCGCATATTGTTCTCGGTATTGTTTGGCTTGGCATGTCCCCGGCTGGCCGTTACGTGAACCGATACCTCGGAGATGCTAATTTTGAGAGCACAACGGGCGCCACAGATTTCCAGATGGCTGCGAACTACTACTCTCGCTGAAAGACTGGAGGCACTATTTCATGAACTAGATTTTTTTGACGTTTGAAAACATCACAAGATCCAACGGACCGGCGAACAAAGCACTTCTGGTTTACGTTTCTTACTTTGAATCATATCGTATTGATCAGCTGTCCGATCAGATGGGATGTTCTGATTATTTCTGGTAAGAAAATGTATTCGCATCTCACTGTTTTGAAATAAAACAACCATTGTGTGGCGAATAAATGTCTTTTATAGTTACGCCTGCTGCAGCACTGGTTCTGTTGTAGACCTGTCTGAATTGTGTCCTGCTTTTCCCCCCCTGTTGACTGAAATAGGTTTCGGCTCCCTGTGATTGTAGCCTCCTGCCGGAGAGGACTTGGCGACCCACATGCTTGATTTGACACGATATTTACGCTGCGTGACCCTCCTGGCCAAACCAGAGCGGCTGGGTGTCGGTCGTGGCCCTCCTAACGGGGGAGCCACCTGAATATAATGGCTCCCTGACACTGTCCAGTGAACCAGCCCACCCCCCCAAGAAAACCTGTGTGTCTCTTATGTGAAGAAGGACAGTTGAAGAAAGCGCTAAAAGAAATGCTGAAAGAGTTAATGAGCTAACAAACCAAAAACCTGAGAGTGATCATAAGATGTCAGCGGATTAAAGCAGCATGTTTTTCAGCTTGGAGCTTTTAAGACACATTTTCCTGAGGGGGGCGGGGGGCTAAAGACAGCTCTTTTTAATTCATCTGCAGAAAGCAGGTAATGTAACAGAAGGTGTACGGACTTATTCATGTCTTTTTTGTTTTGCTTTGAGGGATAGGAGCAGTTCTAAATATTGCACAACATTCATAAATGTCCAGTTTTGTTGCTCAGTGAAAGGAGAGCGAGCAGCTGAAAGGCTCCCTCACTGACACGCCCATATGAGTTGATCAGGACCATTCAGCTCATTCACCATGCCGCTTGCGTTCGACTGTATTATCAGCAAGGTCAGCGCCGATGCTTGAATGCCAGCTTTCTTTCACTTTCAAGGTCGTGTTTTCGTCTTTTTCTTTTTCCGGCATGGTGTTTTCGACCCCGGCGCCCTGTCGCAGTCTCACAAGCAATCTGATTTGATCAGGCGTGAATTTTCACCTCTATTAAAAACATTTATGACTTACAGGGATAGGTTGAACGATTTGTTTATCAACATGAATTCATGGCAAATTGAAAACCGCTGTGAAAGTGGGAATGTTTTAGAGTTTGCATGTTCTCCCTGCCAGTGTGTGGGCTTTATCCATATGAGGCCATACATTTTCGGCGAAGTGCATGGGTGCAGTTTCAGTTATATACGGCGTGACAAAAATAAACGTCTTCTCATCTCCTCGTGGTAGACGTCACGCCGAAGAAACAGCGGTAATAATCCCCATCGAGGGCTCATTTCTTTCTCATCGCAAAAATCGCATTATCACCTTCAAGATGCACATGGCACAAATTACTCGGGACATTTTGGAGACATAAAAAATTACTCTCATTTTACCTGTCAACTTTTAATAACCCGTGTATTTGAAAAATGTTTGCGGCTTTCTTGTGCGAAGCCATCCATCACAGCCCGGCGCTGGGCCGGGCGGCCGTGCGTCATGGCTCGGCTGACGTCACTCCGGCGAGGAGGGATGTCCCGTTTGGCAAGTGTGAGCTGTTCTGATACCTTCCCTGCGACGTGGGAGGAAGAGGCTGGTGTTAGAAAGAAGTGATTCAATTAAAAGGAAGTGAGAAAGTGTCTCTACGTGCTGCGGGAGGTTATAAAATGTCACATTATTTGAAAAGCTCCATTTATTCTGACCGTTCTGAGTGTGTTTCGAAGGTCATCACCTGGAAGACCGTTTTAGCTCTGTGAGCGCAAAGGATAGACTTAGTGGCTCAGAAGCAAACTAAGCAAATAAAAAGATATGTGTTTTTACAGAGTATCCATTCATAGGAGCCTTGGCCCTCGCTGGCAGAGGAAAATAACCCCCTCTCAAATAAAAGCGCGCAGGATAAAACCTAAAGCCAATATATGTTAGACAAGCTCAACAAAACGCCCACCAGGTTCTGCGTCCTGGGATGAACTTCTGTTTTACAATCCCCAAACATTTGCTCTTGTTAAAAAAACCGCTCTGGCTCGGAGCCAGACGCGAGGCTGCCTCCGGTGTACCGCCGGACCCCGGTTCAGCCCGCTGCAGGCCAACGTTTGTAGTGCGATCAGGAGATGTGTGCGTTTCTTTTCAGCTCGCACTGCAACCGAGCGATCTGCTGTCTCTGAGAAGCGAATCCTTGGAGGGGAGCAGCTTCTATGTTCGGCTCAAGTTAACACCTTAATTACTCATTAGAAGATTGTTATGATGTCTTGACTCATAAATGACTGTTGTACTTTCTGCAGTTGACTAAGTCTTTGTCATTTTGCCGCGCACTACGGCTAAATTCAGCCGGCTCCTTCAACCTTTTCTGTTGGATCCATTCCTGTTGAGAGCAAAAATCTTGTACAAGATCATGCAGTACTTTTCAGTCTCGCATCCGTATATCCAGTCATACCTGCTGTTTGCTCTTCAACATGATGTATGTTTGTTTGCAATGTTCACACTGCAGCATTAACTCACCTTCGGAGCTCCGGGGCAGAAAATGTGCACATTCGACTGAATACACTTTAATATTAACGAGTGGACAATTTACTACAGCACAAGATGTTTTTCATTCTCTTTTGTTCTCTTTTAGAAGAAGTCATGATTGAAGATGGATTAATGGAGTTTAAAACTGGCATTTATTATAAAAAAACACATTTTTGAATTAAAGTAATGAAAAATTAATAGAGATAGATATTAGTTACATAAGATTTTTCAGCACAAAACCGTAAGTTAATCATGTCTGATGGTTGCTAGGCTTTCTAGAGTGATACATTTTCAAAACAAAAGCCTCTTCTTTTGTGAAAATAATGGGAGTCCGGCGTGCAGCTTCCATAAATTATTGTCTAACATTACACAAAGTATGTAATGAGATTGAGTTAAGGTGGAGTGAATTTCATTCTCCATGTGTTTACATTCACATCCTGCTCTATCGTTATGTAATTTTTTGGGTGGGTGAGTGTCTGGTGTGTTAGAGAAAGGGTTTTAATTGTAAAGGGTATTTATATTGATCACCCTCACAGGAGCAGCACACGATCGACAAGCAGTTGACAGGCCGTGGATCTGTGAGTTCCAGGTTCCTGAGAGTCTATTGCCTTTAAGCATTTTGTCTAATTTGCACAGTGAATCCATCAGTTTGTTTGTTGACTCTCAGAAGAGCTTGAAAGAAAAAATAGCCTGAGTGGCAGAATTAGTCATTAAATAGAAATTATGCAAATCATGCTCTGACATTACCATCTTTGATCTCCGATAGTTTTTAGAACTGAGTCAAACAATAAAAGGACGATGGCGGAGATAAAATAGCGATCAATGCAATGTTGCCTGTATTTCAATGAAAACCTGGCAACGCAGGCTATATTAGTGTGGATTTATTCATGGCTTTATTGATGAACGCACCGAGAAACACTCCTGAAAGTCAAATTAGATGAGGTGAGTTTGGGTGAGCTCGCCATTAATCACAACCAGATCTAAAGTCACAGACATGCCTGCATCCTGCAACAAAACAAACAATTAGATAAGCAAATCAGGTATTTCTTTTATCATTTATCAATTTTTGAATGCGTGACTGGCAGTTATTGAAGTGTGGTCTGACCACTCCTCCTATACAGCACGAATATTACTGAGGCTAGTGTTTCCATTTCGGTCTTGTATGTTTGAAAAATGATTCTCATCAGCATTTTAGTCCTGAGTTATTATCATGGATATAATATAAAACTTCTGGGTAAATATATCCTTTTTCCAAATGAGGTGCCATAGGTGACTGTGTCAGCTCCTGGTGCTCTTTATTGCTGTGTGCTGAGGGCTTTACGGTCGGTTGGAAGTGTGGCCACACGCTTTCTGTCTGCTGTGAAGCACTTTGTTGCACCCCGTTTGAATGAAATATACCATATAAATGAGGTTGTATTGATTTATTTGGAATTAAAAGTGTGTCTTTATGGACTCTGTACTGAAAACAGAGGTGTAAACCTATTTCTGTTGGACCTCTGGGCAACGTCTCCTGCCTCATTGAAATTCTGTGCTGTGGAAGAGGATTAAAAAAAAGTTGTAAAAATGTGAAGAAAAAGCTAATTCAAACATAATACAATGATTTAAATACTATCAACTCTACATTTATTTTAATCGTGGAACATAAACAACAAACCACATGCTGAAAGTAACGATCTCTGTGGACAGGTGAAAGAAGGCTTCAAGTGTTTCCAACTTGAAAAAAATAATTTGCCGAGCTCAGTAATAAGGCTCACGGGTTCCTTCATCACATGCTGCCCCCTTTATGCTGAATATATGGGTTTCTGAGGGACTCATTCAATCCTTCCCCTCCTTTTTAATACTTGCTACCTATTGGCTCAGCCTTTGAGGCACGTATAGCACAAAGATAACGTGTTGAAGGATGTGTTGAAAGGTTTAAAACAAATAGAACGACTTCCCTTCTGCAAAAGAATTATCAACAATAAATCCCAGTACTAAATTAAGCATGAAAAGCAGAAGTAGATCCATCAGCCTGAACTTCATGTCACAGATGTGCAGTAGCTTTCCCCGATGACATTAATCCAATAAAACATTTTTCTTCAGCTGAACAGAACATTCTTACTATACCTTAGGTACCTGTTATATGGTTATACATTTCTGAGTCAGCACACTCACAAAAACACTTGAGCGTGAAGTGTCCCTAAAAAAACACGAGGAAGAACCTCTTGTGCTGCCTTCTTTTGGCCTCATTCAACACATGAGCAGCACTTAGAAAGTCAGTGAAGCTGAACATGAAATGTAGAAAGACGGAGGGTGTCCTGACAGCAGTGCCTGTATTTACACTCCCACAGCATCTCCAACAGGAGATCCCAGGAAGCACAGCGCAAGGCTTCCCCCCCCCCCAAAACACAACGTGCTGAGAAAGCACATGCTGTTTCGCTCGGATGTGAAGCTGCAGTGTCCTTCTCAAGACCCTTGTATAAACTCATATTATTACTCGGAACTGTCAACTTTTATCTTTTACTGTTATTTTTTACTTCTTCCAGCAAATTTTCTCTGTCATGTCGAAAACAGACAATTCTGCATTTAGGAAAAAGAAAAAAAGAATGTTTATCAGATTCACTCTAGGGATGGAGACGGAAACGGGTTCTTTAGTCCAAACTGCATCAGAAACTGAAGAGATATCTTCATGTTGATCTTCATGGATTAAATTGCTGTTAATAAACTTGACATGTCGGGCTCCTGCAGGCTGTTGTCGGCAAACTGGAGCTGAAACCAATTCCAGTTTGCGATGGGTGAAGATTAGGGGACATTCGGGACAGGTTTCCATTCCATTTAATGACAGTGAAGCCTATTTATTCACATTTCTGGGAAACAAAACCGAAAACAGCGCTATAAAAACATAACCATTCATCCATGTTGCCCCCTTCAGGCTTCACTTCCTTCACTGTCCTAATCACTTGCAGGACATATTTCTTTATTTCCACACTGCATGCTGTCACTGGGGATATTTGGGGGATGATTCTCAGAGGAATACCATAAAATATCCTCAGCGAACAATTTTTCACTGACCTTGTGCATGCACATGTACAGCTACCAACAATTACATTTCATCGCCCCTTTATCTGAAGCACCTGCAGAGAAAGTCCATGTGTGTATTTACAGAAGTCCTTCTTGCACAGCTCTGTGCTGAACAGGCAGATGGTGGGTTTTCACATGATCAAGAGCAGGCCATTGTGTCCATTTCCTCTCTTGATGGCCAGACAGCCATAACAAGTGTTACTGATGTCAGCTGGAATCAACTCAGGTGTCCTCAAATACGATAAAGTGGAATGAAAAATGGCTGAATGAGGAGATCGATGTATGAGGCAGAGTGTGGAAATGGGCACACAGTTATACAAGTGGTGACCGTGCTCTCAAATTCTGGATTCCTTTCGTTTTATTTAGCCTACATATTCTTTCGTTGACTACTAAAATGAAATTCTCTGACACAGTTTCTCTGCTGCTGATGTGCATTGCATATGAGCCACAAGAGGTTGCAATTTGGTAAGAAATGAGAGCTTCATCTTTCCTCTGCTCAAGAAGGTAGAGGCGCTGCTCTTTTTCACTGTAGTTTCGGGACCAAATGACTCATTTCAAAGTCCACATTAATACTGTGACAATAAAGGCAGAATTACATTGGTGGAGTATATGTAGTAGACTATTCAGAGAAGTAACCTTTGAAAATCTGCTGTAGTTACGCTTGACATTAGTTTTACACGGTACCAAATCATTTTTAATAAAACTGTACTCTTTTAATAACGCGGTATTATCAGTAATTTCCTGGTAATATTGTCATAATATCCATGAGACCTCACTCACAAGGACGCCATTCGCCAAGTGAGACATACTGGCTAATAAACTACGTAAAACCATATCAATTTATCTTCAGTGACGCTTCGTCAGGGTCGGGGTTACAGTGGGGCTGGAGCCTATCCCATGCAGTTGACTGGAGGTGAAGGCAGGGTCACTCGTCCATCACACGCAGGCACCTGCAATTTAAAGTCTAATTAACTTTAAATACATGAGTTTGGATGGTGAGAGGAAAGCACACTACCAGAAAATCCATGCATGCACATGGGAGAACATGCAAACTCTACACATGGCAGTGAGATTAATAATCCCCTCATCATAGTATAACACTCAGTGATGGTTGCATTTTAATAAATAAGGTCCATATTTGTATATTTATGTTTTTTTTAAGTTAATTGTGAAACTATAAGTTATGCAAATAAATCCCTCCACTGAAGCTGTAACTCATCCCCATCCAAAAGGCAAAAAAGCAAAAAAAAAAAAAAAACCGGGGTCACAAATATGAGAGGGGGACTCCTTTGTTGGACGTGTAGTCACCTCTGTGGCCCCTGGAAAACCATTAAAGCAGGAGGTTTCTCCCAGGAGCCCGGCATTCCTCTCATTCCTCCGGTCTGATGTCAGAGCAGAGGGGACGGCGCTCCGCAGGCAACGGGACCGGCGCTGCGTTCAGGGACCCGGCCGAGGCTGCGAACTTTCAGCGCTGCTGGCGTGGGCAGTCACATCACAGTAGGTTTATTTCCTTCTTAAGTTTAATCTAATCTATAGAGAAAAACACATTTTCAGTGGAAACTTCAACTTGATTTTATTGCAACACAATTAACTGAAACTTATGTGATGTTTGTCAGTGAACCTGAACATCACCACTGTTGCAAATGCATAGACTATGTTTGTACTGGAAAGCTTTGATTGGATTTATTTATTATTATTATTGTTATAATTAATTATAACTACTATTTCACAAAAACACGTAAACCCATGCCTTTTACAGAAACATTGCAAATTAACTACATGGTTTAAGAAATCTGAAGTACAAAAAATTAAATGAGAGGAGAAAACTTTTTTGGGAGTGTTGTTATTGTTTATTCTATCATACAATACAAGCAGAGACTACGGATGATATAAACGAAGTGATATATTTGAAATTCAAGCAGTCTGATGATTTGCATATAAACTTTTGATCTATTGGCCTTTGATTGCGACAGTTTCACGACGCTTCTCTGTAAAGCTCGATATTCCAACATGGAGCGTGGCTGTTGAACGCAGCGCGCGCTCCCCCCCTCGCCTGTCCTGAACGCCTCCATTGGACGAGCAGGACCACTACTATAAACATACCAGCAGACCCAGCGAAAGAAGACCCCGTCGTAGTTATTTCAAGCTGGACAACTTTTCTCACTTTGCCGTTTATTTAAACATATTTTGTATTTTTTAGGGACCAAACTCTTTGGGTTGACCCGTTTGGGGACTTTGTCTTCCTCTGCGACTTTTTTTTTTTTTGTTTTTTCGGGTTTTTTTTTTTTCTGTTCCCAGACTGCGCTCCTGAGTTATAATAAGCGCTCATCGAGACTTTATTCGTCCAGACTGGATTTTAAAGTCATTCATCTGACTCCTTGAGGATTATCTGTTTGCTCTGTGGGGGTTCAGAGCCGTCGATCAGAGGAGTTTCTTCATCTGGGGGCAGAAATCCGACATGTAGCGCAGGACCAGGGGTGAGAAGCTACTTTTTCTTCCCAGTTTTTTTCTTCTTCTTCTTTTTTTCATGCTTGTACTTTCCAACACGTCCACACATGGTGGAAGTGCACACAAACTCGTTTGGGGATGCAGCAGCAGCAGAGCTGTAATGTAGGCCAAATGCCTTGGCCACGTAGGGCAAAAAAGAAGGGATCCCAAATATTTTCAAGCCCCCACCCCCTTCCCCCCCCCTCCTGCAGCACATAAACATACATTAAACCACAGACTGAGCCCCCAAATTCCCCTCTTCTGTGCGAGTTCACTGGAAAAACCCGGAGACAGATTGTCCTGCGAGTGGTTAGAAAATAGTCACACCTCTAATTAGGAGAGTTTACATACAATCATGAAGTTACATGTGTGTAAATGACTGAAGAGGGCCTCTTGCTTGGATTTAGGTTGTGTGTGTGTGTGTGTGTGTGTGTGTGTGTGTGTGTGTGTGTGTGTGTGTGTGTGTGTGCGCACCAGGGAGGTCCTGCAACAGCTGGATCATGTGTAGTCTCTTGTTTTTGTCCTGTAAATGTCATCTTCACACTTGCTGTTTGCGGTGATGTGGTTCGCACTCATGCCTCACAGTGAGAAAACCCCCTGTTTGAGTCCGGCCTTGTGTTTTCTGTGTGTGAATTTGCATGTTCCTTCTCCAATTTCCTCCCACACAGTGCAGAGACATGTGCATGTGAATGAGAGTGACTGTGGTTGTCTGGGTTCAGTTGGTGAGACCTGCGGAACAAACTAAAGTCTTCATACGTTATTGATCCTCATGGGAAAATTTCCTTTTATGGATTAACCCAGGATGAGACAGACAGCCACATTAAGGTGGGGAGGTGGTGGAGGTTAAGGGTCATGCTTGGGGACCGGCCTGCTGTGGGAATCAAACCTGCAAACTCCAAAAGACCCATTTGTGTGGATGAAACCGGTTGAAACTGCACCAACTGTATTTCCTCCATGTCTTGGGGGTGATGTCAGTGATGTTTTTGTTGTTGAGCCGCTGTCTCACTCCTCTGCACCTGGGCTGCGTTCATGGTTGCGCTTTAAAGATGTGTTCGAACATGCATGCTGCCGACATTACTGTAAGAAAAGGAGGGCGAGAGTTCTCAAAAGGCAAATATAGCATAGCTGCAGGAGGCGTAGGCTACACACACACACACACACACACAGACACACACACACACACATCTGGCTGTCTTTATAAGCTCAAAGGCATGCTGTGGAAATTATATGGTACCGAGCAAGTGGCTTGGGAGAACACAGCAGTTTTAAAACACTGCTGCAGCATCAAGAGTCGCAGCCTCCGTCCATGCTTCTCATTACCTTTATGGTCAGTTTTTAGCTCCGAGAGGAAACACAATCGAGGCGGTTAAAAGTCTGGTAGATTCGTTGTTGTCGCTCTGCATCTTGCCGAGGTCTTGAAGACCGGCATGGTTAGATTATAATAGGTGTTTACTACATAATGTGGGGCTGCGTGTAAAAGGAAAAGTGGCTATTGTTTGTGTGGACGGTGGTCATTTTAGTCCAAAGGCCATTTGATTGCAATGTGGTGCAAACATACCTGTAATTTTGGTCAAATGGTCATACTCCAGCAGAGAGAGAGAGAGAGAGAGAGAGAGAAATGGCGAAAAAGTAGGCGTGAGTAGTTATTGTTGTTGTTGTTATGACAGTTTAACCAAGTTGAAGAAATATGTTGAGGTCTTTCAAGCCTGGCTTGTGGGTCCTGCGTTATTCTGCAGAACTGCTTTGGAAAAAGCTTGAGGAGCAGGTTGTGACCTCTTCTTCTTCGTCGTGGTAACACGCTGGTGTGATATCGCTCGCTTCAAGCCAGTCTACCCCATTATTTCTTCGCTCTCTGATTAGTTGTTGTTAAAATGTGTCAGATTATTGTTGTAACTTTTTTCCCATCCTGAATTGCTCCACATCTAAAGATGACAACATCGTCTTCGAGGATGTGTATTTTGTTGTCACTGGGATTTGAGTGTGTTTATATTTCAATCTGTAGTCCATCCATAAGTTTTATTGCTCGTTGCCTCATTTAATTTTTTTTCTTTCCCTCTCTGCAACTATAAGATAAACATGTTGCTTCAGATTAATCTAAATGTTTCAGGTTGCATCTCTTCAAAACCATTTTCTTACAACAGCTGGACTTGTAATCAGGAAGATAATCTTGTAATTAGTTTATAAATAACCTGCTAGATTGCGCACATTTCAGCGTCCCCAGCTTCGCGTGTGGTGTTTCAGTACGTCTCCGAAACATTAAAGACGATCCTTTATCACATAAAGCTGAGTGGGAGGAATATTTGCATTGCGAAAGCAAAGCACAGTTTAGATTTTCATCATATGTATAAAGTGCACTGTCAACATATTCACCAACTCTAGAAATCGTGAACAAACAGCACGTAGCTCATACTTTTAAAGAATGTATTGTGTGCCTGACTTCATGTGCTATTTGTGTAAGTCAGTGAATGCCGTCACTTGCCGGATAAAGAGCTGATGATGGAGTTAGTTACAGGGCTTCAACGACCCAGATTTTTAAATTTTTTTTAACCAGTACTGACTAGTTTAAAGAAAGACAGGTGTGGTCATGTTTTCAGAAATGTACATTATGGGATATTTCTTTGTTGCTGCTGCCTTCCTGCTGTCTTGTTAACTTGGATACTGAAAATTTAAAAAAGGGCTTTAACTCTGTAAAACCACAGCGTTTTCTTTTTAATGTACTCAGCTATCCATATAAAACATGGTAATGCCACGTGACCTCAGGTATGCGGCCGTGCGGCCTGTCTGGTCTGGCTGCCGAGTGTCGTCAGTCTTGTGTGGATGCTTTTCATTTGTGAAGCTGTGTGGGTGCTGCCTGCGTTCTGCCAGCTCCGGCAGACAACAACGGATCAGAGAGCGTGCCGCGACCTGCCCGAACTCTCCCACACTCCAGCGGGTGTTTCATGCCAGCTGTCAGTCACTGGTTTCCCCCCTCTCTCTTCCCTCTGGCTTCAGAAACATGCCACTCTTTCCACCGTACGCCGCCAGTCGCAGAGTTTTGAGGACACTTTACGAGGATGTTTGTTTGTGAAGTTTTCCATTTGATCTGGAGTTGAGAACGTGTGACTTTCCCCCCTCCGCTGGGAGCATCAGATACGGCCGGATGTAAACAGAAGCCAAACCAAAGCGCTGCTGCTTTCACGGGCCTGTAAACTCGCTGCTGTTGACGTCCCTGTTGGCGTTCGCGCCCGAGGGCTCAGTCGTGAGAAAATACTGAGTGACTTTTTGATGATCAAGTATTCGTGTGTGTGTGTGTAAAGTGTGATGCGGTTCCCAGGAGGGGCGGGGGGCGGTGTGGGGGTATGGAAAATGTGAAGAGCGCCGTGGTTTTTGGCCGCAGCCGACGAGTGATGGTCTTGTGTTTCTGTCGCTGTCGCCGCTATCGGTTTCAGCGTCCATGTTTATTCACTCCTTCCCTCCATCCTGAGCCTTCCTCCCCTCCCTGCCTCCTCCTCCCGCTCCCAACCAACTGTACCAACATGATAAGAGCGGGAGAATCACCAGTGGCTGGATCTCCTCTTCCCTTTCCAGCTCTGCTCTCCACCTCCAGCTTATCAGCAGCCTTTATTTTCTCAGTCAGGTGCTGAGAATCAGCACGGCCGTGTTTGCACCGAAAGGACGCACACACACACACACACACACACACACACACACACACACACACACACACACAATGCTCCCCCTCACACCTCGACGGCGACGCCAGTCCCTCTGATTTCACTGCGGCGGGATGAATCAGCAGATCTGTATCACGTTTGGTTAAGAAATGACTTTGCGGTCAATCCAACCTTGATCCTCTTTATGTTCTGGTGGATGTGTTTAGAGGACTGAGCCAGGCTGAAACACTGGATATCCCCCATCTGCCTTCATGGACACATATTTACAAGTGGCAAAATCCACTTATGAGCAAAATTGGCTTTAAGTGTGGTAATAAAGAGTATCTAATAAGTTTATTAGTGTATGTTCCCTAATTTAAATTCTTTTCGATTTGTCATTCAAACATGTCGAGCCATTTTTCACTGATTCCAAGTTGAACTTGAAAGTTATGAAAAACAGAATCTCAAAATGTTACAATATTTCACAAGATCTCTCTTTCTCTGTGTCATTGGAGGTCAACTTTATCACAATTAAAATGCCAAACAAGCTCCAAACTTTTGACTTGATTCGCTCTGAAAGGGGGAAAGTACAGGTATGAAGTCTGGTTTTAGAAAGTTTCCTCTGCATGTTTTCTGCAATTTTTTTTTAAATTATTGCATTTTATTCTTCCATTTGAAAAAGAAATGTCATTGACAGGTGGCACCATTCATTTAGTCTCATTATTTCAGATAAAAGTGAGAGAGAATTGACTGTCTGATTGTGTGAAGCTGCAGAAGACGAGGCTCCATCACTGTCTGGATGTCACCTCTGTGTGAACAATCGGCTCTGCGTGTGTTTGTCACCGTCGCCGTGTTCTCATAGATGGGAGAGAATGTGTCGTGTGTGTGTGTGTGTGTGTGTGTGTGTGTGTGTGTGTGTGTGTGTGTGTCTTTGTTTCAGAGAGAGAGAGAGAGAGAGAGAGAGCTGGAAGTGAGAAAGCAGATGCGCCTGTTAGAAACACGCTGTCTGGTCGCCTGGCTCCACCATCTGTTTGCAGCTGTGCGTGTGTGTGTGTGTGTGTGTGCGCAGGAGAAAGAGGAGGGTTGTCTGTGCTTGTTGCGACAGTGATTAAATGTACAGCGCACCAACTGCAGTGTGTACTTATGCTCATTCCACTGCATGCATATCGTCCTCCGATGGCATTTAGCCATCGTCAGATGATAAAAAGTTCTGTGCTGTTTCCCTCTGTCCCCCTAGACATGTCTACAAAATAATCCCTAGAAAAATAATGATAGTAAAGTGTATGTATAAATAGTGAAAATAGTGCCAGGTTTGTGTTGTGGTGTTCACTGAGCCGTGCAGCGGCTTCAGTCAGACTCGTAGTGCGTCTCTGACCGGCCACAGGATAATGCTTGCTCCGGGGGTCAGCTCTCTGGAGCTGCTCCTGCCCAGACACACTCTGGATCAGCGTGTTCAGGAATGTGTGTGAACTTCAGAGTCTGTGTTTCCCCAAAACATCTCACTACTGAACTCCACGGCAAACCACCGGGGCACAAGAGGATCAAAGTCTTAAGAAGATTTGGGGAATATCGGACCAAATCTGGTTGTAATAGTATTTTCAAATTCTTCAGTTTGAACTCTATTTGGGGTATTAAATGACTGAGTTGCCGGATAGGATGAAAATTCAAATTTAAAAGTGATTTTTGTCAAGTAGTTTACTGTCTTTGTCCCTTTTTAAATCTTAGAATCTTAGAAGTTTTTGAAAGTTTTTTGCTGTTAAAAAATAAAATAAAACAAATGGTTTGAATCGGCCCAAGCCCTCCGTTGGTTGACCTGTCACTGTGTACTGCATACTATGTGTTAATACAGAAAACATAACAATAACAATAGTCCTATGAGTCTTTTATAATCCTAAAAATCCTCACTTATAGCTTTAAATGTTACTATTTTGATGTCCTGTGGTGTGTAAGCTGTATCTCAAACTTTTTGGAAGCACTGATCAATAAGTGTAATCATTTTTTAACCTTTTATAGAGCAAAATACTATTAATTTGCTGAGAATTAAACATTGAAGTCCAACTATTTGATCTAGCTGTAGTCAAAGCGTTTACTGAGGAAGTGCAGCTACGAGCTGTGAAGCACTTTAACCCGTTTGTTTTGCGACAGAGCTCATGTGTAAGAGGAGGGGACTGGTCTGGGTGGGGAGGGGTGCCGGTGCTGGTGCTGGTGCTGGGGGGCAGCGTCGGTATTTCAGACGGAGACAAGCAACAGAGATGAGATTGATTGAGTTACGCACGGTACACTTGCTCCCTCGGCTCTCGGCGGCCTGCGTCTAATGGTCTTAGCAGTAGGTGACAAAGTGCTGTTTTGTTCCCGCTATTGTGTGGATGTGAATGGAGCACAGCGACCGGAGTGTGTGTGTGTGTGTGTGTGTGTGTGTGTGTGTGTGGGGGGGGGGGGGGGGGGGGGGGGGGGGGCGGGGTTTGGCGGGAGGCGGAGGGGCTCGGCCCTGGCCTCGGAGAGGGAGGACGCACATCGGCGGCTCTGTCCCCCGAGCGGCGTTCACCCTACAGATGGTTGTTTTCATCGTGCCTCGCTGTCTGAGGTGTTCGTCACAACATGTTTTGGTTTAGGTAATCCTCAGGTGCCCCCCCCACCCGCCACCCCCCACCCCCCCACCCCCCCACCCCTCACCCTCCGTCGTCTCAGCTGAATCCACACCTGAGTGAGTAGAGAGGTGACTGGCAGCAAAACATCGCACCCTGGAGCGAAAACCTGTGTCAACATGACGGTTTTTTTCCTCTTTCTTTTTTTAACCTCGTTTTGTATTCTTCTTTTGTCAGCTGTTAACACGTAGCTTTAACTGGCTGTTTGCTAGAACCCACCTGCCTTTTACTGTTGTGCACCTGTCGGCACATCAGCTGGTTTTCAGTCAGGGATCCCCCTCAAAACAGAGATTTTTGTCCTGTTTTAGTCAGAGGAAGACAAAAGCGGAGGTTATGTTGAGGAGTGATACTGATAAATGGTGTGGCTGTCTCTGAAGATTTCACAAACTGGCGAACTTAATGACTGAAAAAAGTCTTTGACAGACTCTCAGGTGACGAATCTCTCTGAAAAGTGGATGAACAATGAGGTGAAACGGTGTTTTTCTGCTGCCACTTATCTGCTCAGAAGACACAATAGTCGTCTCGCATAACTGAGCAGTCAAAGCATCACAAGCAAGGCAAGGCTGTAATTTTAGTGGCTTAGCTTGACAAACATCCATGTTTTTGGTTTATATAAGTCAAAATTTTTAATTTGAAACTGTCTTTTGTTGAGCCTCAACTCATGTGGCATGGCTGCAGTGTAAACTTGATCATGATCTTGTTAGCTTTCAAACTACTAGTTGAACATAAACACTGTATTTTCTGAGTACCAGGGGGATGAATCTCTTATACATTTAAGAACACACATGCACACGTGTGTGTGGTTTTCATTATAAAAACAATAACACCCATCAGTGGCCCGACATAAAAACTGCATAGTTTTCTTGCCGTTTCTGTGTGAACGGACATCATTTTCAAAACGCTGCCCTGTAATAGCAAACTTTTCCTGAAGTGAAAAGTGAAAAAGGGTGTGTGTTTTCACAAAAAAATGGGGAAATGGTGTTTTAAGATAAGGCAGAAAGTAAAATGTGCTGAGCAGAAACTTCCACTGATGTGTTTACGCTGGGTACGTGTGACAAACAGTGAAACAACTAGTTGTTAGAGCTTATCTCTTCTGATTTGCAGTTTGCTCACCCCTGACATGAGCAGGCCCCTGCACGATCTTTTCCTTGGGAGCGATTGGAACAAAGAATGTAGAAATGCCATCCCACAATGCATCTGCAAACTGTTCTGAACACACACAAAAAACAAAAAAACAACTAAATTTGTTGTTTTATTGTGGTTGAAGCCCACACAGAAAAAGAAAAAAAAAAAAAGTCAATTTTCTTTGTTTTTGTTTCCATTTTTTGTCTTTTGCCATATCAGTTTTGGGGGATCCGGGAAAAACACAACAAAAGATGGGAACGGTTTGATATATATGCATATATTTAGACTTGGCTCACTTCTCTGACAAAGAAAAACAGGCCTCTTCCCTCGGTTTCCCCTCTCGCTCCCTCCACGCCACAAAATTACAACGTGCAAAATTCATAAATGTATACGCTGTTTTTGCACGCTGGAAATAAACACGACGGTCGGGAGAGAATGTCACTGCAGCGAAGGAGCTTTTTTTTTTTTTTTTTTTTTTTTTTCATCAGGGAGTGGGTTTGATCCCAAACTATTGTCTGTCTGTCTGTCTGGCTTCACCCAACCACACACTCCCAAACCATGCCACTGATTACTAGTTTAGAGTTGCACCAACTGCTGTCTGGTCCTTTGGCTAACCTCTGCAGAACCTGGTGTGTGAGTGTGTGTGTGTGTGTGATCCTGTGTATGTGTTTGTGGTGTGTCCTGTTCATGCATGTCTATGTTTGTACACTACACAGTGAAAGTATGCGTCGCCATTTCAGTGTTTTTCAGCAATTGTATTTTATGTTGACGGGCCGGTGTGCTTGGGAAAATACTATTTGGGGCAGTTTTTGGGAAGGTTTTTTACCCTCGACTTGTAATGTCACATGGCTTAAGATTGAGAAGGGATTGCTGGAGTGGCGGGGGGGGGGGGGGGGGGGGGGGGCGTCTGCGGTTCAGGTCAGATGACGGCTCTGGGTCACGGCATCCCTAAATCCTAAATTAGACTCCATTTATTCGCCCATCGCATTCCAATTTATTTGCCCTGCTCGGTGTGTGCGCGTTGGCACAAATACACAATAAAAACCACATGGATGGGATGATGCCACAGCGCAGCGCTCTCTCGGACGGATTCAGAGGTAAGGAATGTGTTTCTGCTCCCGAAGGGGCACGGCTGTTACAAAAGACAAGCGGCGAGCAAGTGTGAGTCAAATTGTAGCAAACAACCCTGCTGTGTAGCTTCATGCCCTCTCTCATTCAAGACTGCCTCCACTATGTCTTCTTTGACTCCTTTGTGGCCCATCTCAAGCGCACACACACACACACACACAAACACACACACACGCTCCCGCTGTCCTTCCTTGTGGTGCATACTTGTGTCAGGTGTGCTCTGTTTTTCCAGTCAGGGTAGAGAGGAATCTGGGCCTGTTTCCAAGCTGACTATCAGCCGCACATTGCCAGAGCCCGGGACAAGAAGCAACACATCCACTCCATCTATACTCCTCCTCCTCCTCCTCCACCTCCAGCGCCTCCCCCCCTCTCCGCTCCGCGCCTGATCACCGAAGCTGTTGTGATCCAGCCTTTCACCTTTCTTCCACATCCATGCCAGCTTTTATTTGCATGTCTCAGTTTTCGCACTCCCTCAGTCTACTCTTGCCTCCATGTTTTTGTTCTTTTGGATAGATAGGAGAGCTTTTTCGTTTTGCTTGTTCCTGCCTAACAAGTTCACTGGTTTGTAAATTGCTCAGTTTGTGACTGTGTGTGTGCGCGTGTGACATACATCAAAGATTTTTCCCCATTATCGACATGAAAGCTAAGAGTCGATGAGTAACTGAGAGATGATTTCAAAGAGTTGCCCAAAGACCGATCTTAAACTTAAAACCACAGTGTGTGTGTGTGTGTGTGTGTGTGTGTGTGTGTGTGTGTGTGTATGTGTGTGTCTGTGTGTGTGTGTTTGTGTGTGTGTGTGTCTGTGTTTGAGTTTGTTTTCCTGTTCTGCTTGTGATGTTGAGGTAATTAGCACTTTTATGAGTTTTTGACAGCAAGAAATCAAATCGATTTTCTGTTCAGTGAAGAAAACGCATGTTTCATATGTGGTCCAAAACGTGTGTGTGTTTGTGTGTGTGAGATGTTACACACTGCTACACTGTATGCAGAAATGTCTAGAGAGTCGGGGGGGGGGGGGGGGGGGGGGGGGCGGGTGAGAGATTAAAAGGAAAGGCCTCCCACACAGGCAGATATGAGACTTTTAGAAGCTCCATTAGCTCCTCAAAGCCAGCTGCCGGGTTCAGATGGATGTCTGCGCTCGGGTGTTTGATGTCCATTCATCCATAGCCTCACATCTCTGCCTCTGTCTCCCGGCCTTGCCTGACGCTGGGCCCCATGGGGCCGCGGCGAGCGCAGCTGCCCAGAACTATAACATAAAGTTGTGCTCTGCCATTCCCGGCCCTGCTGCTGCTGCTGCTGCTGCTGATCCTACAAGGCGACCAGTAGCTCCTGCATTCTTGTCAGCTTGTATAAAATCTGCAGGTATTTCTCATCTTATCAGCGGTACTGATGCGTATTTCATTTTTTTCTTCGCAGCCACTGTTCATCCTCCTCCTCCTCATCGCCCTCCTCCCCCCTCCCCCTCCGGACAGCTCTGGGAATGGGCCAGCGCCTTGCCTGGGTGCATCTCTCCACCCGGTGGTGTGGCTGGCGTCGTGCGAGAGTGAGGAGGGCAGCAGTCAGGTCATAGAGCCGGCCCACCACCCCCCACCGACTCTCCCCTCCCCCCCCCTCCCAGCCTTCCACTCTCTCCGCTTGCTTGCTCTGGAGTGACTTTTGACCTCTGACTCAGCCGTGACCCCGCCTTGACCCCCGGCCAGCCATGCCCTTCCGGCTGAAGCTGCGGCGCACGCGGCGCTACAACGTCCTGAGCAAGAACTACTTTGTGACGCGGATCCGCCTGCTGGACAGCACTGTGATCGAATGCACTCTGTCGGTGGAGAGTACGGGACAGGAATGTCTGGAGGCGGTGGCCCAGAGGCTGGAGCTGCGGGAGGTGAGTCCCGTCACGTCTCACTCTTCAATACGTAAACCGACTTTCCCCAGCTTCCTTTTCTTGATTCTCATATTTCCGTGTGTAACCGATTATCAGCTGGTGACTGACGCGTCCAGATTTGTTTTGACGCCGCGTTTGCCACGCGTCCCTCGCCACACCTCGTGCTGCTCTCCCTGCCCTCTGTGGTCCCTCTCCTGCAGGGTCCTTGTTCGGCTCTAACGAAGCGTGGCTACATCTGTCCTCTTTTCACTGCAGAAGAAAGAGACACTACTCATCCACTTGTCCCCTCCTGTCCATTCTCTTTGTGTTCCGTCCATCCTTTGTTTCCCACAGTGTTTCAAGAATTTCCCTTTGGGATTAATATAGTATTTCTATTCTATTCTATTCTTCTATTCTATTCTTTTCTCAGCGGTGTAACTTGGGATGTGATAGCTTTTAAAACTCCAAGTTCAGATTGTGTTGAGCCACGTATTGCGTCACCTTTTTGGAAAAAACATAAATGAGGGAAAAATATTTTGTGGTCTTAAACATTCAGCTCATCACTTTGCAGTTTTCTCTATTCAGTATTCATAACTGTACATTAATGTTTATGAAATGATTTCTTCATAGAAGTTACACCCTTTAGCACTATTTGGGAGTTATAAAATATCCCGTGGTTCACAAACATGCCCAGCAATCTGTGTGAGTCATGATCAACCAAGATCTATTACACCACTGTTTACTTGAAGGTTAAAGAAGAGCACACACTCCCACGCAGAGAGAAAAGATCTTTGTTCCCTTTATATTTCAACCTCATTGTTTCTTCTCATGTCAGAAGCAAAGTGCATGCGCCGCTTGATCTTATTTGTTGTGTGTGAAACAGCGTCGCTTCCATGGACCACAGGACGAACGTGTGTGAAGAGTGATTGATGTCAGTTTGAGTGCTGAAGTGTGTGCCAGCGCCGGCTGGAGGTGCGAGGAATGCCAGAGAGTGGGGCGGAGGGGCGGTGGAGTGTATACTCACACTGTGTCGCGGTATTTACCAGGCGTCGGTGATGTTATAAATAAGGTGATGCGACGACTCGGCCTGAGCGGTTGTGCGAATACACCTGACCTGTGTGTCTTCATCCGAATTGGCTGTTTTCATCTTCATTGATGTATCTGAAGATTGGCTCCAGCCCGCCCCGACCCTCAGCTTTCTCTTCCCTGGCCTCTCGGTCGCACTGCACTCACCCTCTCTCTGTCTTTTCCTGTTCTCCCCCTGTAAATTTAGACCCATTTTTTTGGGCTGTGGTTCCAAGGAAAGACCCAAACTCCGGCCCAGCGCTGGGTGGAACTCGAGAAGCCCCTCAAGAAGCAGCTGGACAAGTTCGGCAACGAGCCTCTTCTCTTCTTTGGAGTCATGTTTTATGTTCCCAACGTGTCCCGGCTGGAGCAGGAAGTCACCAGGTAAGCAGGCTCAGTGTGTAACGTTGATATAATGGTAATAGTTACGCTTCTGGCTCCTTGTAGCCTCTGTAAGCGTTGAACTTTTTAGTAGTACCACTATGGGATCTCTACGTTTATCTTGATAAACAATACTTGATCAGTTGTAGAAAAACTCCTCGTCTGATTGACGTCATGAGCAGCGGCGTCCGCTCTTCATATAGTATGTGTGTGTGTGTGTGTGTGTGTGTGTGTGTGGATTGGTGGGGGGTGTCTGGGAGGAGGCCACACAGGGGTCAGTGTGCAGCGGTCAGTCCCACACAGACCTGCACTCCGCTGGTCTGCCTCACACCGAGCCGATGAATTTGCGGCTTCTGCCTCGCTGGATGTTGGAAAAAGGTCGATCGCAGGTCACGGCTTGACGTTTTCTACGGCACCGTTAGTTGGTTTTAGTGTGTGTGTGTGTGAGTGTGCGTTAACCACTTAACCTGATGAATGTCGGGATTTTTGAGGGGCAGGATGAGACATGAATATCCGGGCTCAGAGCGGAGACAATGAAATAATCATGAGGTCGGCTTTTGGCTGAAGTTTTGTAGGTCTGCAGGTCTGTTGTTGAGGAGCCGTGATCTGCTCCGGTAAAGGGATGGTATTCCAGGAATCCCCTGCGGGCTTTTATGGTGTGTGCATGTGCATGTGTGTGTGTGTGCACGAGGGTTATAGGGTTGAGGGGGTTATGATGGGGGCTTAGAGGCAATTTAGGAAACAATGGCCGTCTCTTTTTCTTAAGCCCCCTCTCCTCTCCCTACAATCCCTGTACATGGTGTCACCCTTACTCCTTTTTATCAAGAGCACTTCTCCTTATCTTCAGTCCCACGTTTCTGCGCTCTTTGTCAGTGTCCCTTCGTCCCCCCCGTCTCCTCTCTCTCCCTCCTCCTCTCCTTCTGTTAGTCAGGAATGTTGGCACGGCCGTCCAGCGTAGGAGGTGGACCACACATTCCTCCCAGCAGAAGTGCTGGGGGTAAAATGAGGGTGGGGGGGGTGGGGGAGATGTCTGGTTTACAAAACACACACACACACACACACACACACACACACACACACACACACACACACACACACACACACTCCCCCGGGAATCCTCTCCACAGCCAGCTGCAGCCCTGTCAGAAGAGCGTGCTACAATACACCGCATTGTAAGAACATATACGTTCCCCGAGGCCGCGCTCTCTAAAAGACTCGTCTCTTTTTTTTTTTTTTCTGCACATGGAGCTGAAAGCAGTCGCTTGACTCTTTTTCCAAGAAGTTCAAAACATTTTTATTACCCATTACCGCCAGTCAAGGCTTACACTCATTCTTTATCTCGCTTATTTTCTGTAAACACGCTGCCAAGACGGACAGTGCTCTGTTTTTTTTTTTTAAGCGTATATAATTGATTATCTGTGAGTTGATTCGGATCTTATTCAGAGACGTGGATCTTTCTAGTTTTCAAGCTTTTCTGATGTTTGTGGGGGAAGGGAGAGATTTGTGGAGCGACTGATGAGTGAGGTGAAAGCAGACAAGCGGGAGCAGAGAAAGCAAAAGTTTGGCAGTCAGACTTGGATTTTGGTTTTGTATCTTTTGATGTTTGTGGTTCAAGGTTGACGGCCGCGTACCTTTATGCTGGAAATTATCCGTACTATTGTGTGAACACAGAAAAGTCCTTTTACGATGGTGTGAAGCAGCGGAAGCTGAGTAGGGATGGAACGTGAGGCTAGTTTATTTCTTTTCTGCTTGCCTCAGAAGATATGCCTTTCCGTTTGAGATATGCTCTTTCCCATTCATCTCATTTAGCTGTAACTCATCACATTCTCTCTTCATCATAACAGCGTTTGAATACCAGCAAAATGAAGCAGAAATCCCCAGACCGCCCTGTGACTAATAATCAATTATAAGACCGTAAAAGTGTAACTCTGTTGCCAGGAGCTTTGAGTTTATGTCTAACAAGTGACGGTTTGGAGAAAGTAATGCGAGCTGTATGATGTGGTTTAGTCTTTGAAGTTCACTGTTTGACTGATATGTAACCTGATGCTGGATCTCCTTTTCTCTGCGTCCGTCCATTCATCTGTTTCTCCTTCCTCTTTTCTTCCTCCCTCTATGCAGCTGTGAAAACTGCAAGACATGCGAATGTGGGGGTGGGGTGGGGGTGGGGGGGGGGAACCTTCCAGACAATTGTGGTGTAAATCTACAGATAAATATGCAAAGTTATGGACGTCCCCCTCACTTGTGATATTTGGATTTACAAAACGTTTTTTTATTTTGTCAGATTTATTTATTTTTCTTCAGAAATTTAGGACAGAAACCCTTTCTGCTTGTTATTAAGTGAGATGTTAGACTCTTTAAACGCATGTCAGCGTCATTTAATTTGTCTATTTAACTTCTAAACAGGTCTCGGTTGAGATTTATTTTCTCTTTCTGTACAAATAGTAGACCGCTCGGCCGCACGTGACGCGTTTGTCAGCAAACGCTCTGTACCTGCGCTCGCCACATCGCACATGGAAGAGTGAAGCGAAGAGCTGGTGTGTGGCTGCAGCCTTCTGTTCGCCGTGTGTGGCTGATGTGAAGGAGGGGAGAAGTGGCTCCGAGGGGGAAAGTGAGGAGCCTAAATGGCAAGCTGTTGACCGGAGCAAGGCCAGCTGGCCTCAGCAGCCCCCAAGGCTAAGAGCACCAGCAGCCTTGAAATTCTAGCTTTGTTCAGCTAGTTATCACCCACACACACACACACACACACACACACACACACACACACACACACACACACACACACACACACACACACACATACACAGCTGTACTCTGTTGTGCCCCTTGCTGATTCAACACATTTCAAAGTGAAATCCTCCTGCCTCCCACACAAACCGTCTGGACCCATCCCGTGGGCCGAGGGGGTGGTCAGGGTCATACCACTGCAGAGGGGGTGGAGGGGTTGAGCTTATGTACACATGCAACACACACACACACATACACACACACACACACACACACACTCCTGCAGCCATGCACATATGCTCACAGGCTTGTTGTCCAGGCCACTTGGACATCTGGCAGCGCGTCTTGAGTGGGGTTTGGACATGCGTGGGTACATAAAGGGGGCCTTTGTGCCTGCGAGGCAGCCCTCAGCCGCCCCGCCATGGCGGAAGGCACACGGAGTCCTCGTAAGGAACGCGCCACCCTCACGCCTCGCTCTCGTGTTTTCACCTGCTGTCCCAGCGCCGCCATGCCGTTCGGACACGCATGCCACTTGAGCGTGTGCAGACATGCTAATCAGCAGGAGTACATAACTTGCAATAGTATAGATTTCCATTTTCAGACAGAACTTCCTTTTTTAAAGTTCATTTAAAATCTGATTCATCAGTTGCACTTTATTAAATTTACAGGATTGTACATATTTTTTGGAAGCATTGCAGCATTCGGTTACACTAACCCTTTTTTTTAATTATGATTGTGTTTGCACGTCTCTACCAGACTGCAATTTTTTTTACTGGTGAAAATTGAGGCATTGTTCAAGAGGAAGGGTTTTTTTTTTTTTTTTTTTATGGCATTGATGATCAAATTAGAAGTTTGGAATTATGACGTGCCCTACCTCAATCACACAAGTAGTTGTGCAACTTTGGAAGAAGAGGAGCCTCAAAAATACCTCATGACTTACCATTTTCTCCAAATAATTTGAAAAACTTCCTCCTCAAAGCCAACAGCAGAGCATTCAGCAAGAAAATCAACCACAGTTGACTAATAATCACCATTATGACTAATTTGGGTTTGGTTAGTGTCTCTCCTCAAGAAATTTTCCACCAGAGAAATGAATGTTGTAATCATTAAATAGGTCAAGTAAACTAAAAATGGGAAAATATTTTTAGAAAAAGCAACAGAAGTAAATTATTTAAATTTAGACATTGATGTAAGAAAAAAAGCCCTAAAAAATGTTAATCCAGTAAATGCAGAATAGTTAGAGCGTTCTCAGTTTTCTATGCCGGTTGATGTGGAAATTGTGTTCAGAGGTCGAAGAAGTTTGTGTTGTGGGTCAAAACCCAACAGTGTTGGAAACAACTGCTCTATAACCTGTGTTTGTGGCTGTTTCATGTAACATGAGAATCGCTTTGAGACTTGCGCTTTCAGTGCTCGGCGGTTATTTCAGCAGTCGACCGTCCACTTCACCACTTCTGGCCTCGCACATGCATAAACACAATCATGGTCACTCATTGAAGCGTAGACTGAGAACCATCCACTGACAGGCTCGACGTTTCGCCGGACCCCATGCGGGGATTGCTGGGAAAACACGGGGTGTTTGTAAAAACAAAGTCCACAATCATTTGATGGGTTTTTGTGTCCCCGCGAGGTCCCCCCCCACCCCCCCCAAGACCGCATCAGGCCCCGCCCCTCGCTGCAGGACTTGGTGGTTGGGGTTGGCTAATTAGAGGGTTGCCACGGGAACGGAATGCCAGCTTAGCCAACGGGTGTAATGACAGGGTGAGGGAGGAGGGCGGGGTCAGATTATAGGCCCGAGAGTGCGCTGAGACGAGCCCAACACAAAAAAAAAAAAAAAAAAAGAGAAAAAAACATGGAGAAGTTGGGGGAGAGAAACAATGTGAAGGCGAATATGAAACATGAAAGATGTTTAGAGGTTATGGAAGGAATGAAACTGGAATTCAGGTGTGAAAATAAGAAGTTGTGGATGTCTGGATGAGTAATGAGGGGTAGCACAGGAAGGTAACTGAATGACTGAAAGTGAATGACGAAGCATGTAACACTAGTTTCCACATAGATGTCTGGTTTTTTCGGACTCTGCGTTAGTTGATGTGCGAGCGTACGTCAGGAGAGGTTTCTCACAGCTCGCATTGGGAAGACTGGGACTGCGGTCGCCATGGCAGCAAACAGGAAACGGTGTGTGAGTTTCTTTGCAGCTGAGCCCGGTCACCCTGACAGTTCCCTCCTTTCCTCCTCCTGTGTGGCCACTCGCATTCTCCAAAAGACAAACATCCAGCTGGACCACAGCTAAAAGTGGACAAAAGCAGCTTGGAAACTTCAGCAGCTCGGTGTATTTCAGCTTCTGGGTTTTTTGGGACTCCTCACCGCATTTTGCTCGGTTCTGTAAATGGGCTCAACAAATCCGAGCAGTGTCACCGTATCAGCTTCCACTCGGCGAAACCGCCGTTGGCCAAAACCGCGGTGAAATGAGTCCCAGTTTACTTTGCGTTCACACAGCAATTATATTGCTCCTCTTGTGTCCAGCCTGTGTTGATTCAACCTAAGATTAAACTCGGTCCGCGGTGCGTCAGCTGCATGTAACATGATTTGCGTTTGCTGAAAATTTACAGTCGAATAAAGCCGTATTGTTTAGCCTCGGCCGGTATATGTTTGGCATTCCACTCGAGTTAAAAATGAGTCACTGCTATTGCAAATTGGGGTGATTCACTCATTCCTCACTTCTGCAACAGGCTTCTCTGGCGTTGTTTTAAGCGCTAATGCTGTTGCCAATACTGTCTTGACGCACACTTTCTGCTGCACAGACCGGGAGCGGAGAACTCCTTCTCCTCTGCGACGTCTCACTGGATGTTTGCAATCTTTCAGCTGTTAATGCGCAGCGCCCTCCAGCACGGGGCCTTTCTTACCGTCTTCAGATAAACGTGTCAAACTCAAACCCCCTCATGTTTTCTGAGTCGATTCCACATAACCGGTGTTCAGAGACAGCGGGGCGAGCTGGAAAAATAACCTTAACCGCCAACCAAATCTGGTGAGTTTCGAAAAAGCTAAGCGTGCCCGTTCCACCACCCACTTAGTCAGATGTTTTGTGGTTTCGCTTCTTGAAAGAATGCATAAAAATACAGTTTGATACGCAGAAGTAGAATGTACAGCCGTGTAGCGGCTCCACACGGCTGTGGACTAAACGCCAGCAGTTTTACATCTGCAGATTAGTGCAAAGCACAACTGTGACCCAAAGTAAATGTCATTTGTATTGCAGCTCGAACTGGTGTGTTTGATGTTGGTGCAAAGGGAATAATGACGCTAGAGTGATTTGAATTACATTTGGGGAGCCATGCATGCTCTAAATGTCAGGTCGGGCCACTAGCTGAGTTTGGCCCACACACTCCACAGATCTAATTTAAAAACTAGAGCAAATCACTGATATTCAGACTGTGAAGAGCACAAATAATAAGAGGGGAATATAGCGTTAAACATATAAAATACAACAACTTCCTCAAGATTTCAAGCCTGGGGTTGATCTGGAGCTGTGTTTCTCAACATATGGGTCGAGATCTAAAGTTGGTCATAAATGTATTTTATTTTGGTTGTAGTAAAATTCATAATAATATTGCAAAATTAGTATTGAAAGATTGTGCTTTCTTGCTACACCTCCTTCTCTCTCTGCGATAGTTTAGTCTGCCTGCGCGTTCGGTCTGTGAACAGTACCAGAACTGCTTTGCTTGTGTTCATTGTGGCCTTCACAACATCAACTGGAAGAAAACATAAGAGAGGCTTCAGAAAAGTTGGTTTCAAAAAAGTCAATGGAAATGGAGAAGAGAGGCTTCGTTCAGTGTTTTTTGTGGCGACTTTAGATTTTAGAGTGGATTTTTTTTGTCTGCTTCAGATTTATAATGTGATTTGCTAAAACTTTAATGAGCACCTTCTTTCCTTAATTTAATTCAATATCTTTAAAGTGACATCCACCGGGACACAAATACAACAGCCCCGATCAATTCGTCAGTGAACCCCCGAGCGAGAGAGGAGATGGACCAAGACCCCGTACGAGTGGTGCTTGTCACGACACTGATATTTATCAGACAGAGGGGAAATGGAATTATTGATCAAAAATCAATTTTTCACACATGAACGGAGAGCAGTAACAACAGGCTGCACGTGTGCAGCAGGATGTTGACAGTAACTCAGCAGCTATCGAGGACAAGTGTTAAAACAGGATGAATTTATGACCTCCCTGCAAACAGCGTGTGCCGTCTTTAATCATTGTGAGATATATTGGACGATACATGTTCCTGTGTAGTTTTGAAGTGTATGAACAGAAGTTTATATCCACATTATGATAAAAATATATATAATGTATACAGTGCCGGGTTGTGACAGGTGTCTCTGGGACAGTGTTTATTAACAGTGGAAAAAAATGTCACTAGAGAAAAATGTGTAAATGTTTTCACAGTGAAAGACAATACACAGCTGCACATGCTGTCACAACGCTCCGCACTTGGCAGAATATTCACAATTGCAACAATTCATCGTAAATAAAATCTTGTTTTCTGAAATATTATATCCAAAATCAATAATTTGATGAATTCTCATGATTCGAGTCCAGCTAGAGTCTTTCTGTTTGGAGTTTTCATTGCATGCATTATTAAATAATAACATTTATTTTCCTGTAATTCTGTGTACTCTGCCTTTAATTATCTAGTTTGGATCAACTCCAGCACCCAGCAACCCTGAGTAGGATAAAATCAGCTGTTGTGATAACCTGTACTAGATATCATTTATAATGTTCCTGCCAGTTGACCGTCAGTCTTGGTTTTAATCCGCCCTGTTACTGCCGTCTTTCCAGGTATCAGTATTACCTTCAGGTGAAGAAGGAAGTGTTGGATGGACGTCTACACTGCACCGTGGAGCAGGGAATCAGACTAGCTGGCCTAGCAGTACAAGGTAAGACACGCGCGCGCACGTGGACAAACATCTCATTGGGAATGCTGGACCACAGAGAGACGGACAGCACACGAGAGAAGGAGTGAGCATAAACTCACACTTTCTCAGGTCATCTTGACTTCGCTGCCTTATATGGCTGCATACCAAAGAGAGAACCCAGTCCACTTGAGTTCCTATGGTATCAGTCCTAACACATGCACATACACACACATCCACACACACACATCCTCTCCTTCTTGTTCCTGGGTGCTGTCTGTGTCTTGGGGAGAATGTAAACAGACAGTCAGCTTATCACCGGCTCCAAGGTTAGGCTTAGCAGCATCAGGAAGACCCTTATCTGTAGGGAGGCACGAATCCTCCGCCAGACCTCCTTTTGTCCGACAAGCAGCGGAGCGGTACTTACGTACTTGGTACAAGTCCTATCTGGGCAATTGAGCATGTTATGGAGCTGATTGGGAGTGTGGGCCGTGTATAGACATTTCTTTTTCGTATTATTGACTATTACTGAGCAGTTGCACCTCTATAATTGTGTGTGGGTTATCTCTGGGCGCTCCACTTCCCCCTCACCCTCCAAAGACGACGTATGGATGCAGTGGCTTACTGCTGGCGCCCTTCTGTTGCATGTTCTCTTTCTGCAGGCGGGAGTTTCCTCTGAGTTCTCCCAGAGTCCAAAACACGTCTCTGAGACTACTTGGTGATCATTCTGGGTTTTGCCAGATTATGGAACGGCAGTCCTGTCCAGGGTGTTTGCTGCCTTCACCCATATTCAGCAGGGTATAGAAGGTAGAGCTTTCTAGAAGACGGATGGGTGAATTGGCACCATTTCCTTACAGCTTTGAAATTAAGGGCAATTTGCTGTGCACGTACGTGTACAGCAAGTCTTATGTTTTTTGGAACGCACCAACCAGGGGCTGCAGCTCTTCTGGAAGTTTTCCTGGTTTTCAGTCATCAAAAGTGATCAAAAAAAGTACAACAAAAGAGGTGAACTGGTCCGAGGCTGGTGGAGGTCAAGATTCAAGTTGGATCAGTTGCTGCAGATGTTATTGTTGGTGGGAGAGTAGTGGAACCCAAACCCTGAAGCTAAGTTGGAGGCCTACACAGCTTTTAGCTGATGGTCAGAATTTTAATGTTTACCTAAGAGTGGGTGAATGTAGCGCAAGCATTTCTGTTAAAGTGGAGTATTTGGTTTCTAAAAGTTTAAAACTGATAAAATATAGATGGTACTGCACTATATTTCTTTTTTATTTTTTTTGGCTAAATATTTGTACTTTCTTTTGTTTCTCAGCCGATTTTGGAGACTTCACTCAGTTCCTGTCTCAGGACTTCCTCAGGGAGTACGTGCTCTTCCCCGTGGTGAGTCCTCGAACCTCGGCCGTTCAGAGTTGAGTTGTGTGTCTGGCTCCGTGTTTGTGAGCCTCTCCATCTATGTGCTGCCTGAAGGCACACATTCCTGTGTCATCTGCGTACCTCCTCCCTCTGCATGCCTGACTGACAGGCAGCAGACAGAACCAACAGGTAAACATCTCAGTCAGGGATTAGAATCAAGTGGATACAAAGCATCACTGGGACTGTTTTTATTCGGCTTAATGAGAGTTGCATGACATTGATTTTTTTTCTACAGATGCCCATTAAGTTTCAGTTCCTTCCATTCATCTTTCACTGATCTGTTTTCATATTTTGTCTCTCAGAACTGGCCTAATGGAGACGAAGTGTTGGAAGACTGGACCCAGAAAGTTGCTGAGGAGCACAAAAGTCACTGGTACTGTCGACTTGCTAAATCAAACACAGCTTGCCGGCGTGCAAATGAAAGCGAGAGCCGCAGTACCAGGCACTGACTCCGTCTGTTCTTTCCAGTCGAATGCAGGCCGCCGAAGCAGAACTGCTGTACATTAAGGAGGTGGAGAAACTGGACGGCTTCGGCCAGGAAAGCTTTTCTGCTAAGGTAGCTCCATCACGTCATCCTTAACCTCATCACAACTCCCACAGCTCGATTTCTGGACTTTACTGCAGGGGTGGGCAATTAATTTTCCCGAGGCGGAGCACATAAAAAAGCTGGGACTACTGTGGAGAGCCGAGCCAAACACTCCACTCCATGCTGGCATAAATTTTTATGGTGATTTTATAATGGAGATTCATATTGTGATCTTTCCACATGTTGAAGGGCTACTCTCAGAAATGAACCACTCACATGGAAAACATAAAGCTGCAATTTCCAGATAAAAACAAAGCACTTGTATGTAGTAATAATGTCTAACTGTCCATCTGAATGACTTGCAATGCAAGTACATTAGTATCTTCTCTAACAGACGATATGAATCACAATATTAATGTGTCCAAGGAAGTAACCAATGACTTAGTTTCATTTCAGAAGCACTCCCTTCTGATTTTTCCCCCCTACAGAATTTACCCTGACCCTGATTTTTTTTCTTCCGTCCCACAGGACAACTACACCAACGACCTTTTCATTGGTGTGTCCTTCATCGGAGTGTTTGCCAAACACAGAAATGGCAGATCCATCATGCACCACAAGTAGGCTTTTTGCAAAAAATCAAGAGCTTGAGCGCCGAGCTTCAGTTGACAAAATTTTTAATCTATGCTTACGTTTTTGCGTGTTTCCCTGCATGTGACAGGTGGAAGGACATCGGCACCATAGCACACAACAAATCTGCCATCACGGTGGAGATAACGAGCAGAGACGACACCATCATTTTTCACATGGTGAGTGTTTAGTCTGCAGGTGGCGGCTGCAGACGCCCACGCCCGTGCGCTCGATACGCGGTTTATAGTGGGAAGTCAAATCCTTAGGTATTCCAGCAATGAGACAAACACAGGGGACAGATTCAGACTTGAGTTTACTATGATTACCACTGTTGTGTGATTTTGAAATGCCCGTGCTTTTCTTGTGTTTTTGCATCCGCAGGAGGATATGGAAATGGCCAAGTACGTCGCTCGTCTTTTTACGGCCAGACACAAGTTCTACAAACAGAACAAGATCTGTGTGGAGTAAGTCTCAAGGGCGCGCAGCGAGGCCATCAGAACACTAATAGCTAGACTTTATGTTAGTTAGGTCATAACAGGACAAACTGTGTCATGAAAAACAATGAGAGTTAGTGTCACTTACTAATTTTGTGTTTTCCCCTTGTGTGTGTGTGTGTGTTTCTCTTCAGGCCCACTCACTCACCTGCACCCATACGGAGGCGACCCACCTGGACCCATCGCCTGTCTCTGGTACAGTTGGAATTATTTGTGCTAGTTTTCATTACTGCACACGAGAAAATGAGCTAAACGGAGACTTTGGGAGGGAAAACAAACAAAAAAAAAACAGCTCTGAATGCAGCTTCCAGTTGTGCCACGGAGCCTTTGGGTTTTTTAACATGCGTTGGTGTCGCGGTGGGCGTTGTTGGAAAGTTTGCAAGGGTGTTGCTTGGTCCGATTTCCGGTGCGACAAAGAAGGCAGTGATTTCTGTGTCTCCCTCCCTGCTGGCCAGACAATGGCTCGGCTAAATGAGGCACAATAGACGTTCAGTAAGTCCACTGAAGTGCTCAGACGACTGAACGGATGGAAATAGACGACATCCGAGTCGCTCGTTTTCACCCGTTGTGCAAATCTGACAAATCATGCAGGAGGTGTATTTCTAACTTTAATGTTAAAATCTAAGGAATAAAGTTATTTATCTGCAATTTTACACTTTTTCTGTGTTGCTTTTAATCCTTGTTGTCTTTGATCATGCAGCCACGGCCCCAGTCCTGCAACTTCCAGTCCGTGCATTCGCAGTATGGAGAACATTATCAGGACACTCAGAGCTCTCAAGGTACGAACATCACAGATTCACAGTCACACTTAGATTCACCTTCACTCTCTTCTTCCCGCTGCTTCAACCACAGCTGCAGACTTCTTCTCCCTGACAATAACTTACACACTGGAGTTGGGCTAATTGTGTCTTTCCCATCAGGCGTGTGACTCACCGCCGGTTTGTATTTTAACAATCTCCCGGCCAATTAGAGCCCCACATTCGGGGCGCAGAGCGGTGACCTCATTTCTGCCTCGCTCTTTCATTGACTTGTTCACACACTCAGACTGCCTCATAATCCGGAGAGCTCCGCTCGCTCTCGTCGGGCTCGACAGTAAAAAGGGAGCAAGTGGGAAAACATTTTTGGGTGTGCTGCCGTGCGTGGGCGTGAGATCATTCTGGAGTGTGACCTCAGGCGTCGCGCTCCGCCGCGTTTGAGATTATGTACATCCGCCTTCATGAGCGCCGGAGAGAGTTTCACAAGAGATAATAACGCTCCCCGGCGAGATTGTCACACGTTTTTCAGAGACGGTTCTTTTGCTTTAAAGCAGGAAGCAGATGATCCTTGTTAGCGCCTTGAGGGCGTCATAAAGAGTTTCCTATGGAAAAAGTTGGTGAACTGTAAAACATGACTCATTGCATCTCCTTTCTTTACATTTATTTGTATTTTTCATTTTTTTTCTGCTGTTCTGAATCAAAATCTAAGAAAAAAATGTACTTTTTTGAAGCATCAGCTTAGAATTTATGATGACCTTTATTTTTTTTACATTCTCCATCCTGCGGCTCTACAGACAGCATCTTCCATGACGACCCTTACTGCAAGTCAGAGACCAGCCTGGATCGCTGCCAGGTGGATTTCACCTTCCGCAACGGCACCGTGCCCAACGGCAGCATGTACAGCAGCCCCAGCCTCAGCTCCCTCAACCGCTCCCAGACCTTCATCCCGCCGTCGCCCATGTCCTCCAACCTCAGCATCCCGGGCAGCGAGCTCATGCGCCCGGACTACATCCCCAGCCACCGCCACAGCGCCATCATCGCCCCGTCCTACCGCCCCACGCCCGAGTACGACGCCGTCATGCGGCAGAAGCGGCGCATGCTCCCGGCGCACCACGACCTCCACAGCCAGTCGCTGCGCAGCCTGAACATCAGCAACGCCTGCGCTTACCGCCAGCCCGAGGCGCTGGTGTACAGCCAGCCGGAGATGAGGGAGCGGGGCCCTTACCATGGCCTCGGCCCGAGTCCTGGACCGTACACTCCACAGGTAGAGGGGGAAGTTCAATGTTTACTCTGTTGCCATAGTGTTATGTGTATCTAGCTAATTTCTCTTTTGCGGTCTATCTTCCAGATCAGTTATAGTAAGCCGGTGTCCCACGGCCCCCATCAGGGGTTACCCGCCAGCAGCCAGGGCCACTGTCACTCACCCTGCGTCAATGGAGGCGGGGGCGGCGGTGGAGGCGTGGGAAGCTCCATCTCTCACACCGTCAGCACGCCAGAGCTGGCCAACACCAAGCAGCAGGGGGCGAACCTGGGAAGCTACGCGGCCACGGCTAACATGCTGAGGAACCACATGTCGCGCCCTCCGCCGCCTTACCCCTCCAGCTCCTTCCGCCCGGCCACCAGCACGCCGGACCTGGCCAGCCACCGCCACCGCTGCATCGGCGGCAGCAGCCCGGAGCTGGTCACCCGCATGGTGCAGCTGTCGGTCAAGACCTTCCAGCCGGACAGCTCGGCCGTGGTGCACCAGTCGCTGCAGGAGGTCAGCGAACCGTTGACCGCCGCCGCGAAGCACCGCTCCACCCTCGGCAAGAGGCACAGCATGGAGGTGATCAGCAGCATGAGGGGCGGCGGCGGCGGCGGGATGGAGGGCTTGGTTATGAAGGGGATGAATGCTCCCCTTCATCGGAGGAACACTCTCAGAGAGCATGTGATGCCGTCGCAGCCTCAGCCCATCTCTCAGCCTCAGCCGCAAGCGCCCCAGTCGCCGCCTCCACCCCAGCCCCAGCCTCCGCCTCAGCAGCCGAAGGAGATGCCCAAGCAGATGCCTGCCCAGAGCACGGCCGAGGTCTCTGTGGCTCCGCCTGCGGCGGTGGCGTACCAGCATCAAAAGACTCTTTCTAACGCCACCATGCTCATACACAGCAGCGAGAGCGAGGAGGAGGAGGAGGAGGAAGAGGAGAGGCCCGAGCTGGATGTTCAGATCCCTGGTCTCAACGAGGACATTAGCATCAGCGCTCAGCTCCAGGCCGCTCTGGCCAAACTGCCCAACAAACCCCCGCCGGAGTACCCCGGACCCCCCAGACCTCCCGGGAACGCTCAGATCCGCCCCCACGCCCACAGTCACAACCACAACCACCACCACACTCCAGGACCGCATGGCGGCCAGGGACCAGCGGACCCAGCCCAGGCCCACGGCTGCTCCGTCGGCGCAGGGCAGAGCCAGGGGGCCGGGGGGCCAGGGGGCAGTGGCAGCGCCAGCGGTGGTGGTGGCACTGGCAGTAACGGGGGGACACTGACCCGGGGGGATCAGAGCGGCGTGAACGGGGCCGTTTTGGGTCCCTCCATCTCAGAACCGGACCTGACCAGCGTGAAGGAGAGAGTGAGGAAGGAGCCGGTCAAAGAGCGGCCGGTGTCGGAGATGTTCTCGCTGGAGGACAGCATAGTGGAGCGCGAAATAGCTCAGCGGGTAAGAAACTCATTCATTACACCTCTTTAACCATAAAATAGGCCTAAATATTTTCATTTATGCTCGGATGTTTGTTATTTTCTGAAGAGATGCATCAATTTCACCATTGTGAAAAACCACAGGTGTAATAAACCCACGGTACTGCTGCATGTTTGAATGCTGCAGTCTGTTGTTTGTGAGCCAGTTTCATAGCTCCTGATTAGCAGTAATCTGGGGTTCAGCACCTAAGAGGGCAGCACTAGGCTCCGAGTTCCCCCAGGCAGCTCAAAACCTGACAAATCCCCCAGATTATTCTCCGGGTTGGGTGTTTTTGTGTTTGCTGGTTTTCTGTTAAGACCAAAACTTCCCGGTACAGTTCCAGGGGTTCTCATTGTCTGAGATTGACCTGATGTTTAGTTAACTCTGTTAACTCCCGGTTTTGCCTGATATGGAGAGGATACCTCCTTTGACAACCCAAGCTGTTGTTTTGACGGTCCATCGGGGCAGAAGGCGGCGGGAAGGGGAAGGGCGGAGCTGTCCTGGAGGCTTAATTGCATCAGAGATTAGGAGAGGTAATCCCTGTCGGCAGGAGTAACTGTGCAATGTGGGTCAGAGTGAGAAAAAGGGCTGGGATGACAGAAAGGGTGTACATTCTGTAAAGAGAAGGACACTGAGGAGGTAGGTGGGAATAAAGATGGAGATGTGGGACTTCGGGGAAGAAAAAAAAAATAGGCGAGGAAGGACAAATCGGGGCTGAGCGGAGGAATTCCAGGCAGTGTGATCGATAAGTCTTTGGTAATAGGCTTTGTCGCGTGGGCTAGTTATTTCACACCTGTGGACACATTACTCAGGGGGCGTGGAACAATGAAGTTTGCCCTTCAAACGATACACACATATACACACACTCACACACACACACCTGCACGTCAAATTCTCCCCGCCCACTTTCTGCTCGCGCTCACATGTGCGTGGCGAGCCCGTCAGTCCTGCCATGCTGCCGGTACCTGTAACCGTGACGCCGGGACTCTCCTCTTTCCTGAAGACGCTGGAGAGACAGAAGATGTCGGTGGACTCCATGAAGAGACCGCTGATGATGGCCGCCCTCAACGGCCTCTACGTGGCTCGGATGCCTGTGCCGGAGAGTCCAGCGGAGGACGGCGCCAAGGCAGCCACTGACGAAAGGGTGAGACGCCTGATCCGTGTTTGCAACTCCGCAGCGAATCAGATTTCATAACTTTAGAATGTGTTCTGGGACTTACTGAACAACGGATCTACTTAATAAACAAAAGCAGCCTTTTAGAAGTCATTTAAGGAATGCTGGAAACTCTAAACACAAATATCGTGAGAAAATTTAAACAATCAAGTTTGTGACTTTACAAATTGCTGGATTGAAAAGATGTTTGAGCCTGATGCCTGTCACCGTGAAGCGCACAAACCGTCTCTGATAATCACATTAAATGAATGAGTTCCATCTCCCAGACGCTGTCTGTTTGCTCCCTTTTGAGCGCGGAGGTGTGAAACTCAGCCTTTGTCCCGACTGTTGCTAAGCTAACGGGGGCAAACCCTAAGTGGGCTGTGGAACGTGTGGCATGGTGGTGCTTATCGCCTCTGAGCCCGCTGGTATGTTAAGAATGTGACCCACGAGAGAGCCAACGGACTGCAGAGAAAGAGGGGCCGAAAGAGAAAGCGAGAGAGGCTGCTCTCTCAAACATGACTGGCCTAATAAACATGTACCCCCTCCAGGGTGAATAGCACCACTGCTGCATGTTGTGCTCTTTTACAGCTGCGTCGCTGCACCGTAAATACCTGGAGTTGTTGAATCCTGAAGTCAGAATTCATCACTTTAGAGATGGCGAAGAGTTAAACAATGTGCAGCGAGGAGTGTGAATCAACACAAGTCGTCTGGATCCTGAAAAGCAAAACGTCGGTGATCGATCTCCCTCTTATTTCTCTCTGCAGTGTAAGACCTTGGAGCTGAAGCTGGAGGAGGAGCGGGTCTTCACCGAGTACGAGCAGGTGCCCAAGAAGCGGGCCGACTGCGTCCTCACTACGGCGACGCTGCCCGAGAACACGGAGCGCAACCGCTTCCGTGACGTCGTCCCGTACGAGGAGAATCGGGTGGAGCTGGTGCCCAACAAGGAGAACAACACGGGCTACATCAACGCCTCGCATATCAAGGTTCGTGGAGGGAAACGTCTCAGTCCCGATTCCTCCCGTTATTTTAGCGAAACGTTCTCCAGCCTGGATCTTCTTGTTGAAATACTTTTCCTTTCCCCTTCTCTAGTAGTATTTACACAACTAGTGGAGGAGCAGTGGTATAGCTTAGTTGTACGTTGAGAGGTTTGAGGTTTGAAACCTGTTGCATCAGTAGATAAGAAAACTTGTGTATATGTCAGATTTGTACATTTGCATGTACCGTGACAAGCTAAACATTCTGTAATATAACTGTTTTGTTGGAGTGATCTTCATCTTATGTTGTGTAGAAGGTGCTTCATGAAACATCCTGTGTTTCAGATTGGACTCAATAAGCTGTTTGAAGTAATATGAGAAAAAAAAACCACACACACACACAAATCATGAAAATCAGATTTATTCTCAAATTATTCCGCAGATTACATTTCCAGACTCCAGTTCATCTGAGTAACAGTTTGAAACTGTTAACACCCACATCACATAAGCTAAACTGAAAGAGCGGGTGTAAAGTGGATGCGTTGGGTTTTCCTCTGCTCTTTGTTGTGGTGGTTTCTATGCAGGGGAAAACGGCTGGAAGAAGAGGATGAAAGGCCGCTATTGAAGGCTGTTTGGGCCTTTAAGCTCCCGGAGCTCGTGGAATTCCCAAAGAATGTTGTCCAAACTCCAAACCCTCTTAAGCAACCTGAGTTGCTCTCACTGGCTCTCTGTTCATGCCTTAGTTGCAAACGGTGTGTGTGTGTGTGTGGGTGTGTGTGTACGTATGAGTTTCCACTTTGCCTGTGTGCCTAATTGCGGCCCGGTGTGTGTGAGTGTGTGTGATCAGCAGAGCGGCACTGAACCGCCGCGTATCGCGGCGTAACCCTCTTACATTCCCTGTCATTTAAGGTAGCTGCCGCAGAACAAAAGGCCTTGTTTATTCTTCATCCGTCTCCTAATGCAGCGTTTACAGTCACGAGGCGGCCGGGGAATCAGCTGAGACGCGCTCGTTATGTAATGTCTCTGAAGTTTTTCGAGCTGGGAGCGAGCGGAAGGTGGAAAAGGGGAAAACTGAAGAAAGCAGGAGCGGAGCAGATCGTGAACGAGGGGAAACTAGACTCTAAAAACCAGGTGTTTCTGCTGCCCTCGAGTGGCAGATGTAGATATTGCAGGCACCTACACAGGAGACGACCTAGAAAATAATAATGTGCAGTTTGTGTTGTTTTCATTGTCATCATCGGCGTTGTTGGTGAAGAAATGTGTTTGTTTGCACATCTGCTGGCTGACTGTGCACAGCAGCCTCTGTAATCTGCTCTAATGGATTTATTATGGCTGTTTGTTTTCCCAGGTTATGATCAGAGGGGAGGAGTGGCACTACATCGCCACCCAGGGCCCGCTAGCCAACACCTGTGCTGACTTCTGGCAGATGGTGTGGGAGCAGGGGGTCAGCGTCATCGCCATGGTTACAGCCGAGGAGGTACACACACACACACACACACACATGGATGTGTGTTTCTCTGTGGCCAACAGTTGGTTTTGTGAGAAATGTGTGTGTATGTGTGTGTGTGTGTGTTACTTTTATTCCCCCATCGATCATTTCTTCTCATCCCTTCGTCCAGGAGGGTGGAAGGTCCAAGAGCCACCGCTACTGGCCCAAGCTGGGCTCCAAGCACAACTCGGCCACTCACGGCAAGTTCAAGGTGACCACCAAGTTCCGCACGGACTCGGGCTGCTACGCCACCACGGGGTTAAAGGTCAAACACCTGCTGTCTGGCCAGGAGAGGACGGTGTGGCACCTGCAGTACACGGACTGGCCCGAGCAGGGCTGTCCGGAATACGTGCTGGGATTTCTATGTAAGTGAGATTTCTTTTAATGAAGAATTTAGTTCTTTTTTGTATGCAGAATAGGTATTATTTTTATCTCAGCACGTCAACCAGTCAGTGACTGCAGTGTCAGTACCTCACCTTGTCTTCCCTGTAGCCTACCTGGAGGAGATCCAGTCAGTGAGGAGGCACACAAACTCCATGCTGGACACTTCAAAAAGCTTAAACCCACCTGTGGTGGTGCACTGTAGTGCCGGAGTGGGCCGAACCGGAGTGGTAATCCTGACTGAGCTCATGATCAGCTGCCTGGAGCACAATGAGGTGCGTGGGAAGTTTTGCAGGTTTCAAATGAACACTGAAGGTGTCAATGGGCTGTTTTAGAAAACATAGATATCATCCACATCATTACATCCAGTGTAAAATGTACATAAATCAGTAAACTAAGTTACTGTTTCTGCTTCTCCCATGAAATACTACATTATTTTCTTTCCTCCCTCTTCCCTTCAGCCCGTGGAGGTTCCCACCATGCTGTCGGAGCTGCGGCAGCAGAGGATGCTCATGGTGCAGACCATCTCTCAGTACCAGTTTGTCTACCAGGTCCTCATCCAGTTCCTGAAGAACTCCCGTCTCATTTGAACCCGGCCTCCTGACCTCTGACCCGACCCGACGTGGCACGACAGCTAACAGCGGTACTTTGAAATGAGTCGCGTTTACTGTGTGAGAGTTTATATTCGAGCAAATTCTAGGGATTTTCTTTTCACAAAATCACCTCAAGGGAGGAACGGATTTGTGTAGGCCTGTACAAAAGTCTTTTTTTTTTTAAATCAGTGTATTAACACATTACTCCCATTTAGTTTTGGACGTGGTCCTTGCGTTTGGCCTCACCTGCAGCTGTGAGTGTGTGTCTTCGTGGCGGATGTTCTCAAGATTTGCTGAGACGTTTCACTCACATTTTCAGTTTTTAAACTATTTCCTGCCTGCTACATTTGTCTTTTATATCTAGCTATAATTAGAAGTGGCATTATGCTGCATGAACAGTAGGTGGCAGCAGTATTATTACTATACTCCATACTCTGAAAGAGTTTGCCAAACAAAAGTATTCTTTGAATTACTGTTCTAAAATGTTCCATTATTTTTCAAAAGAGTATTGAATAATACAGCAAGTATTTACTTCAACAGTATAACAAATGTTTTTTTTTTTTTTCATTTAATTTATTTCTTCAAAGACTGTGGTCACCTTTGCCGTTGGCAAGCATGTCAATTTCCTGATCTTGTCTTAATTTTTTACTTTTTTTCTAGGAAGCTTTCCTCAGATTTTTACTATTTTTCTTCTAAAAAATGTCTCAGTTTAGACATTACTGTTAAAGTCCCAATTTCAGAAACACACTGAAAACTGTAAACATAAATCTGATCACAAATGTACTGGAATTTATCATTTCAAAAGTCTAAAACTGGTCCGAACTGCAGTTAAGTTGGTAAAGAACATGGGACAGAGCCGGTTCACAGTAAATACTGTATCATTGTGCCTTATTGAAACCGCCTTCACTTTGTTCTCTCGAGATTTTGGTTGAATTTGATTTTTTTATTTTTTTTGTACCTCCAAAGATGAAATCTTTAAATCAGTATTTACTTTTATTCTTAAGGGAAAACCATCACTATTTCAGATCTGTAATCTAGCTCTCAGGTGAGGATTCAACAGGAGGAAGCTGATTCTGTGGTTTATTTCTGAAGGATAGAAGCAACAGAGTTTTACATTTATTTTATTTTTTTGATCCAGTCTGATCCAGATCCATTAGCCTGCCGCGACGCCACGTTCCTGGATCCTGTTACTTTCATTTATACATTTCTACTTTTCTGAATCAAAATGTCAAAACAACATAAACGTGTACATAAAAGTCATGTGAAAAAACATGGCTACAAGTTTTATATATTTTCTTTTCTTGACTTGGTACCTTTAAAATACCGCAATATAATAAACTATGCATGCTTTTTTTTTTTTATATATTCCAGTGTATATATTCTCAGATAACTATAAGCTTTGTGCTTTCCTTACATATAAGTGTTTTTTTTGCACTTATTTCCTCTCTGACAGTATTTTCTCACACAGCATTCCACTGTTTGTGTATATTTAATTTTTCCCTGTTTTCTTTTCTTTTCTTTTTTTTTGGCAAAAACACCCAAAACACCTTTCAAAGAATGTGTACATATTTTTTGTAAATGCATTTCAGTGCATCCAGTCTTTTGTTTTCTCTCCCCTGACATGTATGAAGCTGTTGTACTTGCTTATTATGCAATAAAGCCTTATTTTCTTTAACACTGCGGCCCCAAGATAATCGATTTGCAAGTTTAGCAACGCACAGAAGTGAGAAGGTTTCTCTGGAAATCCTAATTAGCGTATAGCAGTAACAAAAGGCGGCGCTCGGCCCGCCCATTGTGGCGCCCGCCGCAGCTTTAAACAGGCCCCTTGTGGAGAGGCAGCTGTCCCGTTTGCCTGACAGGAATCTTACTTGCATAGACGCCCTGCACAAACATTTGTAAACAACTCGACTCTGATGGATTACACAGGCCAGCTGACACGTCAAACACTTCCCCAAATCACAAACAAAATGATTCATCTGGTAATGAGCCTCCTGAGTGGCTTGTAAGTTAAGATGATCATAAAAGAATTGGTTAAAAAAAAAATTAAAAAAGCCATTCCTCGTTCTTCACACGGGTGTAAAAAAAAGTTACTTTTACAAACCTTGGCACAAAAACATGAATTCTTTCCATCTTTACTTAAAAAAATAAATAAATTAAGGAAAAGAAGGTGCCCTTAGTGCTATAAACTTCTTAAAGTGTACGCAGTCCATCGGCGCTTTTCCTCTTGCTTCATTTTTGTGTGATTTCCTTTCGCAGCTCTTTCAGGTAGAGGTGATCCTTCCCGTGAGCCACTTCCATTATAGCCATCGCCTACGTGCACACAAATAAAAGTACTTCAAAACATTTCAGGGCACTAAAAAAAATGTGTTCCAAAAACTTCAGCAAAGAGTGTGGTCTGAGCTTAGCATGCACTCATGCTATATATAGACTTGGGTGCGACGGGGTCGTGTAAAAGCTCAGTAAATCATGATAACCTTTTTGAGAGCCCTGACACCGGCCGAGTGCTTCTCCAGGCTCATGTACAGCCTGCCCAGCTTCAGGTACATGGAGGACACGTTCAAGGAGTAGGGCGGATACAGCTGGCTGTGGCGGGCAGAGATCACACGCATTTAATAAGACGACCTCAGAAACTGCGTGTTTATATCACGTTTCTCGGTACCTGTAGGGTTTGATGATCCTCTCGCCATAGCTGACGGCGCCCTCAGCGTCCTGCAGGTACAGACACACCCCCATGGCCTGGTACATCATGTGGAGCATGAAGACATTGGAATCTGCGAACACACTTCCCATCTGCTCCAGGCTCTGTTCGCACATCTCCAGCAGCTCGCTGGGAGGTGGCGAAGAGTTAAGGCTGCTCCGATGCCAGATAGAGTTTAAATAACACACTCGTCTGTGATAGCTTAAAACGAGGCTGAACTGGGCGTCGCAGAAGACGGGAGGATATTTTTGATGTGTTTGCAGGCTCGGAACTCTCTGATCGTCTTCCTGGCGTAGCGCGTCATGTTGCTGATATCGTCCGGCTCAATGGGGTCGCTCCGCTTGCGGACTTTTAACTTGGCCTTATCCTACAGATAGGAGAGAGGTGAGAGGAGCGTTTATTCCACAGGGCTCAGATTATTTTTAAATACTGGATTTTCTTTTTGCTCAAACTGGACTCCAAACTTATTGGAGTTTCCTTGCCACAGTATATAACTTGATTGGTACAGTATTTGTCAAACCCCAACAAAAAAAAAAATAGATCATTTGAATTCTGTCTTTCTTCAAACGATTTCATATTTATTATATTATTACTCACTTTCGACTTGGATTTACACTCCTGGCAATTGCAGGTGAAGAAATAAGACTCTCTCAGCCTGTGGTTGCGGTCGTCTGTTGGATAAAGGAGGTCTATGTAACTGATGAGCACCTAGAAGAAGAAATCACACAAAGAAAGTCATATTAAAGCAAAACTATCTGTTTAGAATTGATCTCCAAGGCATTTCTGCAATGATCAAGTGATCTCCTGTGTCCTTTCTCTGAAACCAACACACTGCTTTATGTTTAGCCAGCGTTGACGCGGCACAATGGTGTTATTTCCTCCTCGTGCCTTCGTGCTGCGTTCCTCACCTTTCAGTCACACAAAGCCAGTGTCCACTTTCATCCACTCAAGGCATTTCTATTTTTGCCTCATTCAGACCTGCAGCGATGTTTATCTCACTCATAGAGCTGGACGTTCTGCCTTGAGGATCATTCAAAATACATGAAACAACAGCAAAATGAATGAGGTAAATTTCCACATATTTTAATGTATGTTTGAATGTATTTCAGCTGTTCGCTTCTGAATTTGGCTCAATTTTACCACCGATGCCCTTCTTGACACAACCAGGGCAGCTGGTCGTGAAGGACGTCTGCAGGGGAATTCAGTTAGGAGCTCCCGCCTCTAACCTCCAGCCCAACACCACCCACTGCTCCATATATCTCTGAACGCTCCATACCTTACGTTCTTTGTCAGGCTGAAGATGATTTTCTTAATTTTTCACCATTGTATTAGACTGATCACGTCATAAGCATAATGTGATTACTACAGGTTTCATAATCTGTCCTAGCTTAGCAGGCACAGGTCTCTCCTACAGACATGCTTTAAATAAAATTAAAAGAAAAAAGAAAAAGAAAAAAGTGAACAAGATCCAACCCCCTCTAATGGCAGCTGTCTCTTTTCCTCACTTCATCTCCAGGTTTCATGTCCTGCACGGCTCGAACCTCGGCCGAAGTCCCATTATACGTGACTATGACGCTGGGGAGACAGCTGTGGTTTATTAGTGCCACACTGTGGGGAGCGAGAGACACCGAGAGAAAGAGGGAGAGAGAGAGAGAGCGAGAGAGAGAGAGAGAGAGAGATCAGCATGAGAATCTTACTCTCTACTCTCCCTTTCTCAAAGCAATAAGATGGAGAGCGGTGACGCTCGTTGCTGCTCATAACACTGACAAAACATGCTTATTTGATTGCATTGGCAGCATTTGTCATTCAAAGGGCGGTCTTGAAATACGTCGGTGACCTTGTGATTACCTGAGTGGCGGGCTGGGAATAGCTCAACAAAAGAGCTGAGAGGGCAAATTCATTTCCACGCTGCCACTTGTAAAACTCGATAGCCCTGGCATGGCAGGCAGCTGGTTTTTACCACTAAATGACTGGCTGGACAAGAAATACGACAGGTCTTTTTTTTTTTCCGAAAACTGTTGCATGCATGTTGCTCTGATCAACAAATGCTGCTAATTGCATAACGTGTTTGTCCCTGGATTTCACTTTGTGCTCATATATGTGCATGTGTGAATCTCCTCCTTACTCTGGGTAGACTGCAGTGCCCATGTGGGACAGTTCGTCATCTTCTATTGTGAAACCATTACAGGCGACCTGTTGAATTAAGCACATGTGAGAGTAAGACCAACAAAGATGTGTGTGTGTGTGTGAATGTGTGTGTGTGTGCTTGAAATACCTGTGAGAGGAGAGTTTGCAGGTCTTTGTGCTCAGGCAAATCCAAATGCTTGGAGTAAAAGCGATGCAGTGCAGCAATATCTGCCTCTCTGTTTTGTTTTTGCTCATTATCTTCATCCTCCACATCTGTAACAGGAAAATGGAAGCACAGAGGGATTTGATTCCATTATTCACATGGTTCTTTTTCTAAATAGCCACCAGAACAACAGCTACAGTTACTCACGCGACTGAATGTCTCCTATGAGCAGGATCTTCTCAGAGGCACAGCTTTCTTTCTGCGTTTTCTGCAGAAAACAGACACGATCAAATGCTCACACACAGAGAAACATTGCGTGTAACAAAACGCTCTACAAAGCCATGATGTTTCACTTCCTGTCTGACCTTCTTGGCGAGGATCCGGGCCACCAGGCGGGTCATCTCCGACGGACACCAGTTCTCTCCAAACGCCGTCATTGCTGAACACTCCAGTTTGTGCATGGCCCAGTCCGCTTTCTACACACACATACATCAGAATGTAAATATGTATTTCCCTCTCTTCAGTCTATTGGCAGTTTATTTCCCACTACAACAGAAGGCCGAGCAGTTGGCGAGTCTGAAAGGGCGCCACCAGCTGAAGCATTAGGCGGCATGGAGGAGTGTCCACACCGTGTTAATCTGAGGATACACTCGCCTCTTTACTGCTCGGAGATGCAAATTAGTCGCTTCTCTGACTCCTTAGTGAAGGCATTTGAGGTTATGAAGAGCTTATTAACCAAGATCTAGAATTGCATGAATGTAGTGATGCTTCATATAAGACTGATGAGTCATTAGAGTACAAAGAAATCATCAACAGAGATCGTCCCAGTAACGTTTACTTCCTCTGAGTGTTCTCTGGATGTCATACCTGACATTTCACGTTGCAGTAGAAAGCTTTCTTGCACTTCCCACATTTTGCCAAACCCTCCTTCCTGTAAAAGACACAACTTTGATTACTGAAAAAAACTTTTCTAACTATCCCTCACATATATACATATATGTATTGTGAGTGAACCGCCACGAAACCGTCTGAGCACAACAGGACTACATGTAACTGTATCTGTACTGTAAGAGTCTGCGTACATCCAGCGTCATAATGGGATGAGGAAACAGCAGTTGCTTGGAGGCCTGCTGTAATTGATAGCAACGAGGGGCTTTAAAACATTCTGTGGTATTAATAGAGCTGACCTTATGATAGAACAGCTGTCTTTCGCACTGAGCGAAACAGTAAAGTCCAACAGTATAATTCTGAGGCCCATCGTTTGTTTAATCACATTACGATCAATCAAACGGCTCAGTGGAAGTGGTAGGTGGCGGCAAGACATGACAGGTTATTAGGCTGCGTATTGAATGCTTCGTCACCTGCCTGACAAATGCCACAATAATAAATCTAATATCTTGAAGAGTTAGCACTGGCGTCTGTGAAGTTGGGCATTTACCCAAAGACATGCACTCTTATTTCAGTGTGTCACTTTGGAGTCTTCTTATCCCGCTTTGGATTTATTCCATTCATAAATTTCTCATTTGAGTCAATAGATATAAAAAGTATGCATTTAAAACATGAAAGACTCAATGTTTTCAAACAGTGTATGTTCTTTGGAGATTATAAATAGACCTCTGGGATCTCTTTAGGAGGTCAAGGTCCTGAAACTGTGAACTCAAGTTTACTTTAAACAAGTTCAAGCACAGAGTGGCCCCAGCATAAAATATCCAGGAGAGACCTCTCTGTTCCCCCACAAGTGCTTTGAAACTGCAGCTGTGAGTGATTCTATGAATGAATGGAGAAGACATGTCACAGTTCAGCAAAAACAAAAACAAAAAAATGTTAAAAGAATCTGAGTCTGCAAATATACTCAAGAATTACTCCAGACAAAATATGTAGATATCAATAATAATGTATAACACGCATTGTGGTGAATTATTGTTCATTACTAAGAGATGATACTAAACATGAAGGGTGGTCCACATGCACAACCGAAATAGAACTGGAGTGACATTTTTATGACTGATTTAGTAAAAAGAGGATCACATTTGAAGAAACTGATTTAAATCAATATTTCTGTACTTTAAGAAGCCATGGTATATAACGGAACCCAGCAGGATACTGAAGCCGGTGTCGCAGGTTTACCTGGTGAAGCAGTTCTCGCAGTAGCAGCCGCGCTCCTTCACCGACAGCACGTGCGAGAACGGCGGGCAGGACAGCAGCAGCTCCCCCACCCGGAAGGGCCGGGTGACCCGGAGGCCTCGTCCCTTTCCGGGACAGTCGAACCTCTCCAGACCCTCGATGCTGCCGGTCATGGCTGCCGCTCGGTGCGCCGGGCCGCTGACAGTGAGGAGGGGAGGAGGAGGAGGAGGAGGGGGGCGCGAGGCGCGGCGGCGAGGCAGCGCGAGGCGTTTCGTGTCTGGGCGGCAACTTCCCAATAATAGTCCAGGAACAGCAGCAGCAGAAGGAGGGCACTCAGTCTGCTTTACTGCTCTTTTCCTCCTTCACACGGAAGGTAAATCTACAAAATGCACCCAAAATTGTCTCAATTTTAAGAAACTTGTCATTTAATTCCATGTCAGTTGATAAACACGCTACGCTGCACTTTCTTCCAGCAGATGCCCAACATGTTTTAGTTCAGGGTCTCAGTTTCATCTTGAGTTGGCCAGGCTGGTATTAAAGTGGCATAATAACCTTTAATCTTGAACTTCAAAGCTTTTATTTGTTGTGACTCAGAGTATGAGCATGATAAAAATGTCTTACATTTTCACAAAACCAAACTACCATAAAATTCACTCCAGTCTCAACATCAAGCCAATTTTAATGACCCCTTCTGTTGAAGTTTCATTAAATTTGCTTTTGCATTCATCAACAAATACATAGACATGATGCTAAATTTGTACCAAAAAGAATGGAGTTCAACCTGGACTCATGTTTTGGCCTGTGCAGGTTATGTGTGTAACTATTCTTAAAGTTAATTTATGGTTCAGTTCACCACATGAATTTTACATGGTTAGTTTTGTTTCAGCTTGATTTTCAGATCTTTTCATGTTCTGGTAGATTCTTTGGTGCATATTGAAGTATAAAGCTTAAGGTCTTGACTTGGCATACAGATTTGTGAGTATTTCAAACATCTTAGCGCTGCAGCTTTTGTATATATTTGCATATATTATGCATTCATGGCTCTGTATTAAGCTCTACATATGTTTAGGTAAATAACTCCATCTAGATTCTAGATGAATAGCACACTCCAGTTGGACCATTCTGTATGTCTGTTTTTAGTGAAATAGAGAATGTCATCCATTAAGATTTTTATATGATTTATGAATATAACATAGGGTAGAATCATGAACTGAGAATAAAATTCTACATATTTTCAATAAATAAAGTAAGAAATAAAAAAATGTACGTTTATTTAGTTTCCTGTACTCAGATTCCTCTGAATAAAACTCAGAAAAACCACTTGCCGTAGAAGTTATTAGTAAATGGGTCTGTCCATTTCTACTCATTCCATGAGTTCATTACATATCACTGATTAATAAACAGCTAAATGAAAACCAAAGAGCCCAACAGACAGTTCAGGGATGACGTTATAGAGAAGTTTAAACCTGAGCTAATAAAAAATCACAAGTTATGGAAATCTTCCAGAGCACTGCTCAGACCATCATTCAAAAATGGAAAGAAGATAGCACAACTACAAACCACAGGGACACACTTAAACACACATGTGAGGCAAACAGAGCATCAGGGAGGCAGCAAAGAGGCTATTCTGGAGGAGCTGCAGGCATCTACAGCTTGGCTGGGATAATCTATTAGATGGGTATTATACAAATCTGTCTGTAATGGTTGTGTTAAGAAGAAAACCATCACGAGAAGAAAGCGGAACTAGGGAAACTGGTCAAAGTTGACTGGGAGATGAGAGAAGATGAGAAGCTGGATGATGACCTGAAATATACACACTTAAAAATGTTGGGCTAAAACAACTCAATGTGGGTAGTTTACCAAACCAGCGCTGGTTGAATATTGGACAGAACACACAACGGGTTAATTTAACCCAACAAACTATCTTAATACAATATGTTCATATAACCCAACTAAGGGTTCACATTGACTGCTTCTTTAAACTCAGCAAGTTGGGTTGCAAATATTTAATTATTACTTATTATTGTTATGATTTTTCTTTTCTTGATTAATTGTATTGTCACAACAATAATGTAACAATATAAACTTATTAAAATCAAATTTTTTTGTGATGGTTTTTTTGTGGTTCAATGCTCCTGTAAAGTAGTCTATATTTCCAATAATAATCGTAATCATAAATGTCAGGACAGGTAAGTTGTCCAGAGTGTTTAACCTTCTGTTTATGTGTTTATGTTCATTGCAGATAGAAGGACTTTTGCAATTCAACATTTCTATTGGCGTTGTTGTTCGACAGGGATGCGCCATCAGGCGAAGACAGGTAATGGAGAGCCTCACCTGTCTTCACAAGGCATCATGGAATGTACAAAACAAATCTTAAAAAAAAAAATCAATGAATTTAGATGTTTGTTTTTTTTTAAATTCCAGTCATTTCTCATAATCACAGTTGTTGTATTTGCATATTCCCGGTTCAGATAGCGAGGAGACTCACTAGTCGAGGCAGGTAGAACTGAACCTAACCTCAGATTGCACAATCCCATGCAAACAATTCTGAGCTTGTAAACCGAGAGCGTTTAGTTTGTCACAAATGCAGAACTCACTTTGTGCTCTGTGCAGCAGCCTTTTCACAGTGTCCAAAGTGTGCTGTCTTGTCTGAGGGCTATATTGAGTTTGCTGTTTATCAGCACAGTGACCTGTCATGGAGGTGTTGTGACATTTTCCATGCACAGTGTCTTAGTATTTTCTCAGCTATTCATTATTCCATGCAGAAGATTTTCACTTTTTTAAAGTGATGGGTTACCCTTTAGAGAAAAAAAATACATCAAATGGTGTGAGCAGATAGAGTCAAACCAGAGACATCCTACAGAGACTGAACTGTATACGCAGTAGTTTGTATGAACTTTGTCTTCAAGTCAACCACTTTATTAGAAAATGCTTCTATAAAGATGCTTATTTTGCAATTGCATACAATGATATTGTGATGGTCTGCCTGAAACAGTGTTCAGGGTTAATTCACAAAGTCACACAGTCCTCAGAGTGTTGCAGTCAGTGTTTATTGCACATATCCAACCAAATGTCACTGTATTCCTGCAGAACTCGGTCTGAGTAAAGGCTGTTTGCTCGTCCTGTGGTTCATGATCAGATGGACCAGTATCGACTTCCTCTCTGTTCCCATGAGGCTGAGTTCAAGTCTGATTGGAACTAAGTGTCAGCAGACGCTAGACAGATGAACAGATTTGTTTGTAAAATGGAAAGGGTCTGATGGCTCCTCTTAGTCTTTATCACAGATTAAAAGATTGAATTGATGATAATCCAATAGTCCTGAGCATGAGGGTTTGAAGATATAAATTAAAGGTCGGTGAAGGCTGTTTTAAATACTGTTTGATTCACTCTTCAAGTCATATTTAAGAGATGGCTATCTTTAGAATGTTATCAGACTTTTTCAAATATGAGACACTTTAAACACACATTGATTCAATTTCAAACTAAAACACTGCAGGAGTCTGAACTGACTACAGGTCACTCTGGTGTTGTTGCAGTTCTCCCTACTGCAGTTCAATAAGGCCATCTGGTGGTAAAGGCTGGTGCTCACTCTGTAATGTAGATTAAACCAATTTATTCACATAGCTGTGTTGTGATTAACCAATGAAGTTATCCAGTATGAATATTTTTCATTTGCAAAATTTCCACAGCGCTGATTTTACTCCCTTAATGCTCCACGGATAATGTTTCATCGGTAATCAGAAGTGTCAGGTTGTTAGAAAGGCCTCCCAGGTTCAAACCGGGTGTCCGGATTTGTCACATTGTGCCATCATGTGGGTGATTTTTGTAAGTGCATCCTTTCCGAGGCCTCCACCATGCAGAGTCAGATTTCACAAGTCACCTCAGCCACCGACGTTTTATGATAATGTCAGCTGACATTGCTGAGTGCGGCTCCTGATCCCTCTCACAGATGTGTGCAGGAACAGCTCAGGTCTGCGACTTGATCTTGAGTAATATGAAATATTTTATAATCAGTTGTGGAAACACATTACTGTGTGAGCCTGCTTCCATTCACACGTTCACACACACACACACACACACACACACACACACACACACACACACACACACAAATGCAGGCAAGCACAAAACACTGTAAAGATTTGTCCCTCATCTGTATCTGAAGGCTTTATCCAACCTTGCCCTAGTTTACCCCGATTTATTATAATTCCATTTTTCCAGTCTTTCAATCTAAAGATTTGTTCCTCCTCATTTTTTAATAATGTGCAAGCAAGGCAGACATGTCCCTGGGAGATTATGTCGTAGTCTCTGGCGTCTCGTCTTGATTACATCAGAGGAACCTGATTTGATTTGGAAGAAACCCTCTTGTTGCGGCGCGCGATCTCTTTAGACCTCCCTGTTGTGCTGATTTCTTGCTTTGTCACAGGGGGATGATCTTGATGAATATGATCTGAAAGAGAGGGAGGTAGGGAGGGATTAGGTGAAAGGATTATAATTTCCAGTGATGAGAAATAATAAGAAACAATAAATCCTAAGTAGATTTAGTTCTCAAGAAAACCCTGTTAGGCTAAATCAAAAGGTAAGAGGCAGGACAAGCGGTATTAGACCTGACCTGTTTGGTCTGAGATACATTAAATTCTCATTTTTAACTGGGAAATTGGACATTCTTGCAAATTTAATCGAACTTTACTGATATGCTATCAAGACATTGAGTAAAACCTGCATGTATGCCATATTTATTTTAATTCGGGTTGAGTTTTTATCATATTATGAACAGAAGGAAGAGATTTCCGGTCATAGATACATTTTAATATATTGTATTTTGCATGTGTGTGTGAGAAAACTGGCCAAGTGACCAGCAGGATTTCAGGCGCTCTAGTTGGTAGGTGGATAATATGTTTATTCTGGGCTGCTGGGATATTATGCTGCTTGTGTTTCTGTGGAATTCCATGGAAGACGACCAAGATGTTAACGTACATACTCCCGTACTGTAACAAAGATCCCCTGCCAGCTGAATGTTGCTCTTTACATCCATTTTACCTTGATATCTGGCAGTGTCTGTATGGATCCTGTACTTTTATCAATAAGCTTTAATTAAATTAGATCCGGAATGATCGAACTTTTGCTGTCTCTAAAATTATCTCCCTATTGTGAGACTACTTAGTCCCTTTTCAGTCTGTGATGATCAGACTCTTTGTGCTGTGACCTCAAAAGACACAGTGTGTGTGTGTGTGTGTGTAACGTATGGCCATGCTGCTGATGGATATATGTAGTACATTGGAGACCTCATAAAACAGCAGCTGCTAATGCCTCGGTGCTCCGGGGTCGTCGACAGGGGTTGTGTGTGAAATCCAGAGTGGTTAAAGACCTTTCCCACTTTTGGTCTTGTATCGTTGCCGTCGCACGTTGCCTCCTCACCTCGTATTGGTGACCTTGTCATCGCGAGCTGTTCCCATACTGCCTGTGCTAAGTAGGGGTCAACGGCGGGGCATGGCCTCGGAGCTGGACAGCGCCGCGAATCTGCATCCAGAGAAGAGAGCGGGGACGGTGTTTTAGGAGTGGACGAATGCCAAGACCCTTATGTAATTGTCCTTATATCCCCCCGAGGGGAGCCCGGGCAATATAAAGTAATTCCACATTCTTCCCGCTGAACTCACTGACTGAAGCGGTGTCATCCCGCCTCGCCCCTTGTCAGCCTGTTAGGGAGCCAAGCCTTAAGCCTTAACCCCCCTTGTCTCCACTCCTGGCTGGGGGGGAATGCGACGCCGGCCTGCCTACTCGGCCGTCTTAGCCCTCTGGGCTTTGCAGGCGCGGAGCCTCGTCTCCCACTGTTTATTCATGTGTCTTTGCTTTGGCTCGGGCCCGGCGCTGTAGGCCACCGCGGGCTGAGTGGGGTCCGCTGCCCTGTGTCACCCACCTAAGCTCTGCTTTCACTGGAGGGCTTAGCGCCTCACCCCTCGGCTGCTTTATGAGCAGACAGCTGGGCTAATCTGTCTCCCTCTTCCCTTCGCTGTCTTCCTCTTTCTTTCTTCTTATGTCTTGCTTTGTTGCTCCTTTTGGCTCCTTTGGTCGCCTGTTGTCTAATTTGGTCTCATGCCTTTCAAACACACTGACACTGTTTTTGTTTCTGAACACACACACACGTACATGCATGCACGCGCACGTACACACAAACAGACACGTTTGTCCAGCGTTACTTGTGGGGCCTAACCATTAACATAATTCATTCTTTAGCCCCTCAGATGAACCTTAACCGCCACAACTGAGAGCTGAAACCTGACGTCTGAACAAAACTGTAAATTTGACCCTAAATTACATCGAGATCCTGCAAAATACAGCGGGGTCGTATGTGCTTTTGCCCCCACCTGGTTTCTTAGTGTACTCGCAGGTTTTAGACCCTGCAGACTGTGTAAAATGAGAACACACACACACATGCACACACACACACACACACACACACACACACACACACACACACACACACACACACACACACACACACCCTCAAACACAATTGCTGACTCAATGTTTTCTGTGTGTGTGTGTTTTTGAGCTGTGCACCTGCTGCACTGCCACACCTGCGGCTGTGTGACCCAAACTGATCTCAGAGCAGTGTCACTTTGACCTCCGTTACAAGTTGTAAACCTCTGAGTTTAAGGAATTTAGAGACCCTGAACTTGAATATGTTAGGGTTATTTATATACAGACTGTAAATGGGAAATAATAACAAAATTGATTTTAATTTAATGTTTAATTTTTTTTTAGCATGGCTTAAGGATTTTTAAAGATTTTAGATCTTTTCAGAAATTCGAATTTGTGGATTTCAAACTGACGTATTATTTTGCCTTTTTATTAAATTTTATTTACATTTTATTTTCCACAACCTTCTAAATCTGTCAGGCTGTTTTACAAACTTATGGTTCACACTTTTGTAGTTACACCCGTTCAACTACGCAGCAAGGCAAATAGCTAATCAGCCAATCACATGACAGCAACTCCATGTATTTAGGCAGGTAGACGTTGTCAAGATGACTTAGTTCAATAAGCATGAAAACGGGGAAGAAACATGATTGAAGTTATCTAAAACATAGCTTAGCTGTTGGTGCCAGATGTCTTGGTATGTGATTAAAATTCATATCTTTGTTAACCTTTTTGGAAAAATGTCACTTGTGATGGAAAGAAAAATACAGATTATTGGTGAAAATATGAAGTTATTACAAAAAGAAAGAAAACTTCTCGTGTCTCATTAATCCATGTGGACTTGACAGTGTTTCATCAGATGTAGTTATTGTTAAAGTGTTATATAAATAAAGTTGAGTTGAGTTGAGAGACGCATCACAGTTTATATTCAAGATAATTCCTTGTCATTGAATGTTCTAAAAACTTATAAAGTCTCTCATTTGAACTTGAATCATGAGTTTAATTCAACCTGTTGTTAACAACTGTTAGAGTAACTTCTCTAAAATACAGAAAATACATCAGCTTTGCTTTTTTCAGATCATCCCTCTTCTCATTTTCCTCCAGCTGTCCCTCTCTCTCTCTCTCTCTCTCTCTCTCTCTCTCTCTCTCTCTCTCTCCCATTCTTCCCCGCTGTTCTCTTCCTCCTCTCCTTCTTCCTCCTCCTCTCCACCTCCGTCTTCACTCCTCTGTCCCCCTTCATCCGTCCAGCTAAACTTAGAAGTGACAACAGTTGCAGGGTGACAGCAAGGGCTAAATAAGACCAGAACAATGGCTTCGCCCCTCTTCTCCTCCTTTACCCCCCTTCATCTCCCCCCTTTAATAGACTGCCATTGTTCTCTCCCTGCACTGCTGCTCTTTCAGGGAGTTTGTTAGCTATGCTAATGAAGGTTGGGCTTGTGCGGGTTTAGCGGATGGGGATTTGATGCTCTTTAACTGGGCACTTTTAGAAAGGAGAGGCGATCATAAGTGGGCAGCTATTTACCACCAGTCAAATGTCACAAGCGTGTGGACGCGAAACAGAAACGGAGGTACAGAAAGAGAGCTGTCACGGTTCCCAAACACTTTCGGAACCTCCTTTCAGCCGTTATGGTAAGCAAAATGCAAGTGAAGAAGCCTCTCTAATGTACATCGCACTGTATGTGTCACCGCGCCAGAGTCCTTGCAGGAAAAGAGTTGAGTAAGACAAGATGCTTAGGCTAAAGTTAAGTATAGGGCAGTCAGTCATCCAATCAGTCAGTAAGTCTGGAAATAGCCTGGCCGATGGCTCCTTTGAGCTTTCCTCTAAGAGGAATTCTCTTTCTCCTTGGTGTATTAATAGTGCCTGTGCATTGTTTCCTACAGCAGCACTGCTGCAATCAAAGGAAGTTGCCCTGCCAAGTATACAGATATTTTCCTTTGTCCCTATGTTTAGCCGGCATGTAAGAGTCAGATATGTGCGGTTGTGTGTGTGTGTGTATGTGTGTGCGCGCACAGATGAAGGTGATGAGGGGGTCTTTGAGCAAGCGTGTGTGTGTGTGTGTTCATAGGGATTATGTCAGGATGTCAGTGTATTTATGTGCGTGGTCGTCTACGTACAGTGATACATCCTTGAATTGTTTGTTTATCAGTGTGAGTGTGTCCGTAAGCCCTTGGAAGACTGTGTGACCTTTGATTTAAGAAGTAATTCACCTCCTCTAATTCTAGAGCTGTTTGATGGAGCACACCTTAATACGCTGTACAACTTGCTGCCACTGTGTTAATTAAGGCTGAAACAATTCAGCGGTCTGGATAATAAAGTCAGTGTAAAGTGAAAACACTGATCTGTATCATCAGGTATTTATATTGGGATTCCTATTTTACACGTGTCACCACATTTATCTGAGCACGCCTTCTTGTTAATCATTCAAACAGTGGCAGGCATCTCTCACCAGGTCAAAGAGGAAGTGGTTTTTCACTTTGCACATCATTCAGATAACAAAACCGAAGATTGTGATTTACATCTGGAGTCTTCACTTGTAATTTAGACCTGAGAAACATTCTGCCTCAACTGTAAAGTCAAAATACTTTCACATGTTAAGGTACTAAAACATGAGCATTATAATTAGATTAATACATACTAAAAAATAAAGAAAGAAACTGCATTTTTTTGCCTTTTAATTTTGCATTAAAAATGTTGACAAAGTACTTGAATACCCTATTTTAAATAGTAGCAACCCGTGGTTAGCTAGATGCAAATATAACTGTTTTCTTCAGCTATATTTTAGACCTGTCAATAAATTCATCTGATTTTAATCATCAGAAAATTGTGTAAATTGTGTATGAGTCCCACAATTTCCATTAAAGAGAAAGATACATTGTCATTAGATAAACCTTTGTAGATTGTGGAGTAAAGTTGTGGAAAGGAATATATCAAGAAATTCTGTTCTAAAGAACACAAAGCAATGTGACCATAATATTGTAATTATTGTATCAAATCATAAAATGAAATACATGTTTAAGATCACTTTTTTTTTTTTTTTAATCAGAGGAGAACAATATCATGACATGCCATCAAGCAGACCTTTGGAATCACTGGGATGAAGCTCTTGCTACAGCTTTCCAGAAGTTGGCCTGAGTCTAGGAGCAAGACTTTCCAATCTGAAGAGAAAGAAAGCTCAAAGTATTGGAGCAAAAACCTGAAAGCAGTCTCTGACGGCCTCGAGACGCCACTCGAGCATATCCCGACATGCCTTTGCACTCTTGAAATACACAGTTCAGTCATCCAACGGACACACACACACACACACACACACACACACACACACACACACACACACACACACACACACTCACACACACAGCGGCAGGTTGGCTGTCCAGTGGCCAAGTGGTGGCGTTGAGGCATCATCAGTCACTTGGAGTCTGTCACTGACTCACCAAGGGCACAATGGAATTAGAGAGATTCTCTGCAATGTGACAGCTTGCTCTGGCTAAATGGTGTAATAATCTACCCCTCCTCTCACAAACCTCCAGCAGCACATCCACACACATACACACACTCGCACTCCCCCGCCACCTCCTCCTCCTCCTCCTCCTCCCATTTGCCCTCCCCATACCAACTGGCACAGATAACATTGTCTTAAGCTATAAAAAAAGATTTTTTTCCCCTCCCTCCATTGCGGTAATTATTGAATTAATGCAGATGGAGAGAGACATCTGCATGTTAAAGTGTTGGCCTCTCTCTTATGCACAGCAGATGTTCCCCTGTCATTTACTCAAATTACGCTGCTTAGATACAGGAGAGAGGGAGAGAGAGGATACAGAAGGGAGTGTGAAAGAGCGAGAGAGAGAAAGTTACTCGCCAAGGCGACATTGTCTTACAGCCCTGCGAGTGTCAGCCACCGAATTCATGTAACATCTGTCCTTCAACTAAACACCTACTTCTTTCCCCGAGGTAATCCTCAGCGAGATCATACATATTTGCTTAAACGTTTTATCATAAAGGTATGGCAAATTTATTTAAAAGGACATTTTGCGGAGAGAGGCCATTCCTCTAAAGTGTTCGCATGTGGCTATATTTGGAAACAAAGTTAAATCAGTCTGCAGCTACGATTTAAAATAGTGAGCATTTTTCGAAATCTTAAGTTAGGATACATCTGAAACTGTCAGGAAGGTCGTGATGAGTGTGTAAAGTTAATGTGACTTTTTCACATTCGCTGACAGATGTAGGAGCCGTTTGTCGCTTTTTTTAATTCTAAACTACCGTACAGAGAAGCACAATTTAAAGTCTTCTTCAATCAAATGCAATCAGACCAAATACCCTTTTCATTCAGCAAGTAATCATCCGGTATCATGTTAGAAATATTATTTTAATGTAAATATCAACAATGATAGCTTAATCCAGCTGCTGACCTCTTGACCCTCCTCGCTGGCGAGGACATTATAGTGCAGCCCAGACTTAAGGGACAACATCCTCTTGAAGATTATAAGTCGATTATTTCAAGCAGCGGCGAGACATGGAAAGAGAGCATGCACGAGTGTGTTTCCGTAAGTGTGTGCGGGTGTGTGTCCCTGATGACAGATAACCAGGGGACCTTCTCCTTGGGATTATATTCCAGGTTGGTTCGGCCTCATCTCTCTGGATTATGTTGATAAAAACATTCTTGTATTATATTTTCTGTGCTTATTGTATTAATACTCTCAGGCAGTTTCCAGAAAAAGCTCCGTCCCACGCCTGCTTTAAGGTAATCTTCTTCCACTTGAGCTTTTAAAATGTTTTGGGAGGTTAGCTGTCTTTGTAATACCTATTCCCTCAAATTCTTGAGGTTATATTTACCCTTGCTATGTCATTGCACACCATATAAATATGAAGATATATCTCCAACATTATATATCTCCACTGTTGTTGTATTGCAGTTGATGAGTTTGTCTTTAAGCACATCAGGGCATTTTTGATTTTCACACAGAGATAAATTAAAAATGAAGTTGCTGCAGTAAAGCCTCAGGAAGGTGAAACACCGATTCTCCTGAATAAGCTGAGGAATACATTTTCATGGCGAAGTTGGAGCTTCTGAAATATATGCTCACTTTCATGTTAATGACAGCCAATCAGTAGCAAGGGAATACATCAACAGCGATCACAATTTAAAAGCTAGTATTAGAGCATTTTGATAAAAGTTATTATACCTACCAATGGAGAAATGGTTTAACTACAAAGTGGCATTGAGCAAATTGAACAAAAGAATGTCATAAATACCAATCACACTTCATCTTATATATTCTGTAATTTACTGAGGGTGTTACAAACGTTCAGTCATTTGGTCAAACTTGCAAAAAAAGTAATAAAATTACAGTCATGACTTAAGTACTTAAAAAAAAAGGTTTTCTTGTGAAGATCAGACAAGTCCGTCTTTCATGGTCGTAAAAAAAAACCCATACTTTTCTTAAACATTAACTAATTTGAGCTTCCTAAATGTAACAATGAAATTTGTTCTTCTGGTTTATCATAATACACAATAGTTTATTTGCTTATTGATGGTTTACAACTAAAAAATGTGATCTGAAAATGGTTTTGGTTTATATGCACACCTTTCTCAGCTCTGAATTTTTTTGCATAAACAGTGGACTGCCCACTCTCACATGTCCAGATGCGACTTTATTTTCCTAAGAAGCATTCTATGAATCAGCCCGTCCACGCACACTCAAACACATGCGATACCTGCCTCTCTACAAAACCCAGCAATCTGGCGGAGTCTGTGCAACTTCTTTCTGTTCTCAAACCAAAAGCCTTAAAGCCATCAGATGCTTTTTCGTTATCATTGCCAGTTATCACTCTTAGCGGCCTCTGATAAGACTTTACTTTCTGACCCAGATGTTAAGGAGTTCAATTTATCAGATGCACCAAAAGAGCGAATGGGGAGGTGGAGGGATGAGCGAGCCTCGAAAATACCCTCAGGCCTGAGAGACGAGACGTAATATGCCTTTTTTTTTTTTTTTTTTTTTTTTTCGGCCTGGTGTTGTTTCTGAAGCGGCGTTAGTGCAGTAAGGAGCTCAGCGTCTAAAGAGGCTTTGGTATAGGCAGAAAGATGGGCCATATTACTGCGAGGCTAGAAGCCTGCTTGATTAATGGGCCAGGATAATCACCTCATCAAATCACTCTCACTTATTAAATCTTGTTTAATATCGTAATGAGGGCCCTCCCGAGCTGCTTTGGTAAATTCCCCACCCCTGTCCAGCTCTCCATTGCTCTTGCTTTTCCTCCTCTGCCTTTTCCATTGTAACAGGAATGTCCCTTTATCCTTGTGTGTCTTTCTGGCTGCCTTTTGTCTTTTACTTTCTACTTTCTGTTGAAATCAGCGACGGAAGCGTGTCTCATGTTCCTCTTATAGTTCTGACATTTGCGTCTTTATTTCTAGGTAACACGGCAGCAGTACAAATAATTTTGGAGGGTGGATTCGCTCTATCCACAGCCTCAGTCTATTCATTTAATCTCCCTTATTCATGATGGATGATGTGCTAGATTGTATGATCATAAATCAGTGTGTGTGTAGGTCAGGACCTGCCTGAAGAGTGTTGCCACTTCCCAAGGCTTTTGCACACTAGAGTTTATGGAAACACTTCAGGTGAGGTAATATCTCTCCTGTCTCCTCCTGCATGATTTGTGATCTCTGTCTGTAGTATCACGACATTTGTGGGGTTACTTTTGCGTGGCGTTTATGTGTGCGAGGTTTCTGGAATGAGCTTGCATCTCCTTCACTTGACCTCTGGGCTAGACAATGTGCCTCAGAAGAAAACAACATGCCATTGTCTTATTTATGGTCTTCCATGTGTCACTCTGCACAATCTTGGTAGCACAGCTGTCACCCTGAGCTTCATCCAAGGAAAGAATAAAAAACATTTTCTCCTCCCCTCTTTAGCCCTGAGCTTCTCTCTTGTGAATTATGGGCATCTTTCAGGAGCCACCCCTTTCCACTATCCTCATCTCGGAGTTGGACCCTATCCTTTGCCGTCTCTGAAGGCAGGCGCGCAACAACTGGCTCAAGGTGACCAGTTGAGGCTTGAGAGAGAGGTTATGGCTGCATCTTCCCCCCCCCCCCCCCCCCCCCCCCCCCCCCCCCCAAGTGCCTCCCATTTTTTGCCTTTATTGTTGGGGAGCAGCTGTTGTGTACCTGGACCCCATGAGTGGCGCCTATGCCGGGTATCTTGGCAGCCAGACTCCCTCGGCTTTGGATACCAGAGTGAATCAATTCTTAAAGATGACTGTCTGCCTACCATGTCACATGGATGGGCCCAGAGTGAAGGGCTTAGGGGGGCTCTGGAACTGGAATGCTCTTTGATGGAGGGGCTGAAGAATTAGGAGGGAGGGGAGGAAAGGAAAATATGAAGGGGGATATGGTCCTATTGTTATGCCAAGTAATGCCCTTGACGGAGTTAGAGGGGCATTGTTTTTATGTCCATGAACTCTTTTGAACTTGGACTTACAGGTGATGGACGTGCGAGAGTGATGAACATCTTAGCATCTTTGCTAATATAATAAAAGCTGTGAGAAACATGGCTGTCACTCCTCACTAGGTTCCGGCTACATGATGAAAGATGCTCGAATACATGGCATGTGCGAGCAGCTTAACATCAAGCAGCTATGTGAACGTGCAAAGGTTGGCCAATTATCCTGTAGCTGATATAGCTACTCTGTCATTTTACCCATCGGACTAAACTCATTGAGAAGATTGACAACAGCTGAGCAGCACTTTGATGACCTACCTGGCTCACGAGCCTAACCTGTCTAATGTCCGCTGAGAAACCCGAGAAAGTGAAGATCATAGAGGATGACAAAAATGGATTGGTACGTAAGCCAACCTCTCTCCCTCCCACGTTCTCAGTCTTTCTCTTTTTCTTTCTTCTTACACCCCTTTGGAAAACAATACCCCTTGGACCACCCCCTCCCTACCTTTCTACCTTGGAAAAAGCAGGTTTATTAATAGTTCAGAGGAGGGTGCTTGGGGCAAGCTGCACGAGAAGGTTAAGGATGAGGAGAGTTTGTAATCTGGGCTCAGCAGCCATAGCAGCAGCAGTAGCAGTAGCAGTGTCTTTTTTGGAAAACGAGACTCGTGGTCATCCCGTGTCCATATCCATTTCATGACAAATGAAATACCACAGGCGCTGGCCAGAAACAATGGCTTGTTTGGCTGGCTGGATGCCGCTGTTGTGATGATGGCGGCGGTGGCGGTGGAGCAGAGTGGTTTAGGGAGGAGGGGGCATGGGGCTAAGACTGGCTTCCAACCCTTGCAGCTGTCCCGGTTGTCACTCCTTGTCTTAAGGCTCACTCCTGGCTCAACGCTCCAGCCCATGGATCAAGAGGATGTGTGCTGGCACATTGGTGTGTGTGTACGTGCATGCGTCTCGAACCCCGAGAGATCCCTACGAGGCGATCCGCAGTACTCAGCAGCATCTGAAAAACGGCTCCAGACACAAAAGGCACGTTGAACAGTGTTAAGACCCCTTCGGTATGGAGCAGACCCCAGGCATGAGGTCATGGGCCTTGCTTTAGCAGCCTTTGTCCTGACGCATGATTGACAGGAGGGGTGGCTATCAAAGACAATTGAAGGATCAGTTACAGCTATGGATGCCACTCAAGATACAGCAGATCTCAAACACAAACCTCTAGCGCGATGTCACTGAGTTTATTACCCCCCCCCGCTTAAAAAATAAAAACAAAAACGAAAGTCAGTAGATGGTGCATATGTGAACATAACAAAATGTGCGTAATTGTTAACTAGGTGATGATATAAAGTGGCATTTCAGCTCGCTAACGGCTTGTCACCTTGACTCTGTGGGCCTCACCTTAATGTGACTCCTGAGGTCTGTGAATCTTTTAATCTGTGTCGATAACAGGTGATAAACTTTAATGCGCAGCTAATATCCCACAAGCAAGCCTGTGTCTGTGATACAAAGAAAATGACAAATCTCTGACTGTCTCTCTATGCCTCTCTCTCTCTCCCTTTCCCTCCCTCTCTCTCTTCCCCCTTATGTCTCAGAGATTAGCCTTTGCTCAAACACCTCCTGTTCATCTAAGTAATTAAAACATTAGAATTACTGGATTATAAACTGCTTTCCATTTAATCCAGCACTCGATGCTCCCGTCGTCTTGCCAAATGGGTCAAAAGGAAATATAATGGGCCTCTGTGATTTCTGATTCAGGGATCTGGAAGTGGCAAAGGATGCCAATAATGGCTATTAAAAGAGGTGTGTGTGTGTGTGTGTGTGTGTGTGTGTGTGTGTGTGTGTGTGTGTGTGTGTGTGTGTGTGTGTGTGCGACCAGACTGGCTTTGCCCTGAGTGCCATCTGTCTTGGACCCACTAGACCCAGTTAAGACTGGAGGAAGCCAAACCAGTTCAGTTTTTCTGAATCCACTGTCAATTCACATACACACACACACGCACGCACGCACACGCACACACACACATTCCTTGTGACCTCTTCCCATCAAATGAATTAAAAGCATATTTTGGGACAAAAACATGTCACAGAAAATTTATGTACTTTTACCTTTATGTAATCTGCAAAATAAGTCTGTGTGTGTGGTTGTGTGTGTGTCCGTGCACGTCCGTGTGCGCGCACTTCACAGCACCTTGAACAGGTGTTTGCCCTTGGGGCTCCCACTACACCTTAAACGCCTCGACAGGTGTCCTGATATCATTTATATATCGTTTTTTCCATTGTCTGCCTTCAGCACATGTTCTCACATGTGCCCACGTCCACAATCCACCACTTTCATTCACTTGTAAGGGCACTGCCTCCCTGCTCACTTTGTCCCAGCTGACATTTCTTGGCAGTGAGAACGACGGCGTGCTGTTGGGATTCGCGGCTGCTCTCCCCTCACCTGGACTGTCGACACTCATTTTGGAGCATCGTATGGACGTGGCATGTTTCTGAGTGTATGCGGCGGTGCGCTCTTTGTGGAGGCGGTGTCCCCCCACAGCGTGCGTCCGTCTGTGCCTGTATGTTTTGTGTGTGCGCTTTCTGTATGGTTTGTGTTCCTCACAACAAGGGATCCGAGCTGACACAGTGACAGTTCCTCGCAGAGCGACAGAGGGGCCCTGCCATCCAACAACAGAGGCTTTGTCACTCTGCTCCTCTTGGCTTGTTATGGCCTTCCTTCTCTCTCTCTCGCTCTCTCCCTCTTTTGAGCTCCTCTCCCACTTTTTTAGTGAGCCCATTTTCTTGTCTGAAGTCTTAATTTGGGGCGCTGGCCAGTGGGGGGAGAGGGAAGAGAGTGGAACCGAGGGAGGGAAGAGCAGAGGGGGAGAGAGGAGAGGAGGTGCAAAGTGGTGATGGCTGCAGACGGACGCCCCTTTGTTCCTTCTTTCCCAGGCTCCTCTCTTGAGCCTCCGAGGCTCCAGTTGCGTTGGAGCCTTCCAGGGAGAGAGGGAAAGAGGCTGGGTGGAAAAAAAAAAGAGGACACAATGATCTGTCCAACTGGAATCTTCCAATTACAAAAAAAACAAATGCACACACACATGCGAGGGACGTGGAATGACAGAAGAAGGGACAAAGAACAGAGAGTGAGTAAAGAACAAGCAGAAGTGCATAAAAATAAAACAGAGCAGGATGAGAGACATTTTAAAAGTGACTCACAGTGAGCGTGACCTGCAAATTCTGACCACTAGGGGTCCCCATCAGTGATACCAAATGTGGGCAATCCAGAGTTAATACCCCACTGTGCCAGCAGCTCTGGAGCAGAGCAGAGTCTTGCTCAGTCCACAGTAGGTGAAATCCAGTGTTCAATTACAAACACATGCAGAATGAATCCATACATCTGTGCTCTGTGGAAATCTGCTTCATGATTTCAGATTAAGTCCAAAACCGAGCCGTGTGAAGCATTTAATTGTAGATTCAGCAAATAATATACGAGCAGATAAATGAGTTGGATCCCGATCTACAGATTCCCCCCCCCACACTCCGTATGAAGGATTCATTCCACCGTTTTAGTTTCAAGCCCACAGTCATTTTGCAGGAGGTGTAGGTGTCAACAGTTTAAACGGTGGACAGCTCATTTTAGGTGTTGGTAGGAGGATTGCACGGAAAAGAAATCGAAATGAGGTCCTTGTGTTTTCTTCGTCACAAAGGTTCCCCGACACGAAGAGTTACATCAGATTTTGTGTGGTGGTATTTAAAAAAAAAAAAGGGGTTGGCGTGCTGTAAATGCCCCATTGTGGACAAGCTGTGGAATCCACGTTTAAGCTACATTTTTTTGCTAAAAGCTTAACTCATATCTTCCCAAATAAAACGTGCTTTAATTGGAAAATGTTCTTGAACCTGAGAGACTGCGATAACAAGTGAAGGGAGGAGGGACTTGGAGAGGGACCTTGGGGACCATGTCAACGTTTTGTGTGCCGGAGCAGGGACAAACATTGGGCAAACATTGGGAAAGGCTGGCAGCCTTTGAGATAGTGGGCCGTTGATCTAAGACTGAGGAGCTAAAGTCCACTATCTCCGCTGTGATACAGCAGCCAAGGTCCTGCTGACACACAGAACAAACATGGATACCTGAAGACAATGACCTCTGAACCCTCAGTGGGAGAGGTGGAAAAAACAGGAAGTGGTGAAAGTGACTCCAGTGGCTTCCTCCCCGCAGGCCAAGAATGAATCAGGTGGAATGATTGTAAGTACACGGGTCGTTGTACATGAAAAGTGCACGTACACACACACATTGTTGAAGAGTGGGAAGCACAGATGTGGTGTTTGTGTGTGCGCGCGTGCGTGTGCTGTGCATGTGTGTGTGTGTGTGTGCGAGATGGAGGAAGCGAGAGAGTGAGTCTTCAGATGTAGCGACAGATGGTATTTGATTACAGAGCAGACGGTCGGTGTTGTACAAAGATGCTGTCTCAGCCCAACCTAAGGAGCTGTAGCCTCCGGTTAAGGCGAGTGGAGGGAGGCAGGCAGAGGACGAGAGGGAAAAGAAACACCGGGAGAGAGGGGGAGAAAAGAGGAATAAAAGCAAGCAAGCAAGAAAGACACAAAAGGAGCAACTCCAAAAATGAGCATCAAAGCAAAAAAGAGTGAAAAGCAGTCAGGCAAGAACAAAAGGAAGAAAAGGAATAGAGTAACGGGCAGGCGGAGAGGAAAGTACAAGAGAGGTCACGATGAGAAAACAGCGAAATGACGCAGAGAGAACACACCGCGCCTTTGAAAAACAGTCTTGAGTTTTTTGTAAATGAATCCCAAGCTCACCTTCAGATAGAATAACCATATGGATATGTGAAGTGTGAGAATATGTCAGGCAGTTTCTTCATTAAAAAGACGGTAAAACTATTTGTGGGCAGCTGTTGATTTGGCTTCAAAGACATTAAAACATTGTAAAGTGATATTAGAATTTAATGCCTGTAAAATAATCATTTTTTGTTAGATTATAAGTGGAAGAGACTTAATGATGAGGCTATGATTAATTATTGTGCCTTGATGGTCAAATTGCAAAACAATTGTACTGGTTGTTTTTTATGTCAGATCTTTATTGAATGTGTTGGCTATGAGGGGATGAGATGCCGTTACATTTTGGGCTGTTGGTTAAACAAAACTTGTAGAATTATTCCTCGTCTGGTGTTTCTCACGTTAAACTATTCCCTGAAAATAATACAAATATTCGCTGTTAAGCTTTTGAACAGACCACATTTCTGAGTCTTTTTTTTCTAAAATCTGTTTTTTTGTTCTAATTCTCTGCTGTTTTTTTTTGTTAAATCCACCCACTTCAGCTACATTAGAGGATATCTTTATTTACTTTCAGTGTTAATTTAGGAGATCGCTTCATCGTGTGCATAGATGTCCGTGTCCCTGAGCGACTGCGTTGTTGGATTTAGCCTGATGAGGCGGCATCTGCAGTCGTCTCCCGAGCCCGCAGCGAAACTGGGATGAGAGGACGGCGCTTTTCAGCCAAATCCCTCATTAGTGCATTGAATCACTCAGAGCGAAGCCACCGCTGAGTTCTTCAAACAGAACGCATTAACCAAACCGTTAATGCATATGTTCTAGTCAGCGATGCATGAGAATATGAACGCTATCGAACAGTATCGTGTAAATTTATTATTTTTTTTTTATAGTAGTCTCACACTCGTCACACACCTGCAACACACACTCTCATCAGATATGTGTTCATGTCGAGCGGCGTGACAAAAATAAACCACAAAGCAACCAACATTGTCCACTCTCTTTTTCATTTTTATTTTTAATTTTTTATTCATTTTGCACAAGCTTGCATATATACTGCACATACATTCAGTTCATAGAGGGTGAAGGCACGAAAGGCAATTTGACTACTGGTGGTTTTTGGGCTGGGCCAAAGCAATACGGGGTGGGGGTGGGGGTTGGGGGGGAATCTCAAGAGAAAAATACAAAACTGATTCAAACGAGTTTCAGCTTTCTAGTCCACCCTCTGCCCTCTCAGACATAACAGATTTTTTTTTTTTTGTTGTTCCCCCCAGACTGTCCAGTTTCATTTAGCTGCCGAGATCTCCCTTCATGATTTCTGTGTGCAAGATCACTAATTTTTAGAAAAAAAAAATTCTCTTTTAAGTAGATGAGGATGAACTCTTTTTAAAGTTGGGTTCTACTTGTTCAAATGCAGTACAGCCTTCTCTGTTTGAAAAACAAAAAAATTAAACAACATCAAATAAATTAGGATAAATTAAACCAATAAATTACACAAAATTTGCAAGACAAATAGACACCGATAACAGGAAAAAAAAAAAAGAAAAGAAAAGAAAAGAAAAAGCAGCCATGTCGTGAGATTTACTTTACAACCTGTGTATCTATTCAGACTGTATCCGAAACATGGCTGGTCAGTTGGAATTACTGCACTAGAATTGAATAATAATGTCATACAAAAAGCATCAACAAAACACTATTTACATAACATATTGCTAAGTTATACAAAGGCAGTATTTACCACTGTAAGTCCACGTCATTGATATTTACAATAAAAGAGGAGCAATAATAATAATAATAATAATAACAATAATAATAATAATAATAAAAAAGGAATTACTACTGAAAGCATTGAGAAACAAAAACCTCTTTCAAACAGGTCAGAAAACAGATCAGAGGAAATTATCGCAACACACACGCACACACACCAAACACATGTTGCCAACGCTTAATGAGAATCATTTACATGTCAGGATGGTACTCCCAGGGGTGGGGGAGGGGCCACAGTGTTGAGAATTGTGTCACTCGCTGGTTCACAGGTTCTCATAATCGGTCTTTTCTCTCACGCAGACACACACACACACACACACACACACACACACAGACATACAGTAAATCCACACACGTATACACACACACTGAGCCGAGCAGACAGAAATTCCACAAAAGTCCAAACTGTTTTCAGTCATTAAACCCAGTTTAAAAAAAAAAAAACGTACAAATTTCTTCTTCTTTTTTTTCTGTCTGCAGACACTTTTGAATTCAAACTGTCGCTGTACATCATGTTCCCTCTCCATGGCACTGGTCTTCCCGTCCCGTCTCTCAGATCTAGAGCTACGATAGCGTCGGTCTGCCCTCGTTTTTGGATGAGACGGCATCCGCAGATTGCCAGTGGGCCAGTCTGCGGCGCCGCCATTACCCCGCCGCTAGGCTAATGCGTCGCTCTGTCGCAAAAAAAAAATGTAATAAATGGATGCTGGTGCAACTTCAAGGGCAATGCCGAACGAAACAGGCAATGTTCACGGTATGGCGGGGGAGAAAAGATAACTCTTCCACGGACTTTTGGAATGGTAGTTATGATTCTGAGTGTTTTTTCTTTTTCTTTTTTTTTTTTTTTTGCCCACCCCTCTCTAGCACTCCGAGTGAACCGTACACTTCTGTGTTTCGTCCTGACAGCGTTTACACTAGCAACAGCAATGTCCCATACTCTGAAAATCTCAAGTTTATTTTTCTGTTCTCAAGAAGACATCCATTCAGCACAGTACAAAAAGGTCAAGAAACCAAAATGAAAACTGCTCACAAACCTTCAAAAAAAAAAAACAAAATAAAAAAAAAACTACCACTATTGCTCCTAATCTACCAACAAGTCACTTATTGAGAGTACAGATTATAAACAGAATCGCCACTAAAAATACCCTCGAGATTTGTTTTATGAAACAGTTTCTAACAGTGCCTTTCCAAGAACTTTCACAACTGTATATATTTTTCCCCATAAAGTTTTATTTTACAATTAATAAAAAAGGCTATATATGTATTTCAATAATCCTAAAAATCAAACAAGCGCAAGAAAAGGAAAACTCGACAAAAATATTTCAAAACATGGTATCTAGGTCTTTTTTTTTTTTTTCTGCACACAAGTCTTCATCCTCCTGAATGAATGTTTTTCGGCGCAGCGGTTCTTTAACTTTAGGGTGGAGTCGCAGGAAGGAGGAGGGTGGGGAGCGATAATAATCTGCGCATCAGATAAAAGTGTCCTTTCCTTTCACCTTTGTCTGTGGCGCTTTAGAGCCCTTGGCTGTTGCTTTGAGACTCCGAGACAAGCCGGGCCTAGCCCACCGCTCAGTGAGAAATGTGTGTGCTGCTCGCTCTCTCAGGGCGCCGGATCTTAAGAAGAAGAAGAACACCGTCCGGGGGGGGAGGAAGAGGAGGAGGAGGAGGAGGAAGGGGGACATAATGAAGGGAGTAGCTCTCCGTCTTTCTCTGCCTCCTTTTGTCAAGTGCTTTGTCTCGCTCAGACGAGTCAGCAGGTTAAGCAACCTGGCCCGTTTGATCTTTTGTGACACACACGGCAGACACGCTAAGCTAACGTCGCCAAGGCGAGATCAACAGCGAGCTCGCACGCACCGCAGAAAGCACCGGAGTCCACTCAACGCTTCAAACTTACCTCATCAAAAGGCCAACTCATACTAACTGCTTGTTAAAAGTCTTAAAAGCCTGAGAGGGTGGATGAAAGTAATTATCATTTAAAAAAAGAAAAAAAAAAAGAAGCAACACACACACACACACACACACACACACACACACACACATGCACACACAAACACATACGCCGGATATACACGTACAGCTCATGTGGAAAAATCTGGGATTCGAATCTCAGGAAAAAGTGAAAGGAATGCCATGTCGCGATCTGGGCACAGTGGCTTCGACAGATTCACACTTTGGGTCTCAAAAGCTGCCAGTGTGGGACGGCGGGAGCGAGCGGAGGGCTTCAGGTGCGTGTTTCTCCCCGCTCTGTGCCTTTGTCCCTGCTCTTTGTAGTGCTGAGAGCTCCTCCATCTACCCCTGGGGTGAGTGCTCACCTCCGACCTTGTATTGTTGCATTGAGAGAGGAGCTAGCTTCACTCACAGTCAGGTGAACATGGAGGGAAGGAGATGTGTGTGTGTGTGTGTGTGTGTGTGCGTGTGTGTATGTTGTGTGCGGGGGAAGTTCCTCTTGAAGCAGAATTAATTAACTGCTGCGTTTCAGCTTATACGCATGTCGCTTCGCTTAAAGTTGACTTAACTCTGAGTGGCGTCTCTGCTCATATGTATCCAGTCGTCTATATTATTCAAGTATCAGGTATTATCGCAGTTTATTCATGATGCCATTTCCGCCGTGTGTCTGCTAATCAGAATGAAAGCCACACACAGAGCGACTTCTTTTAACATTAAAACAAAAACAGAGAGAGGCTATGCAGTTATTACTGTCTGTTGCCTAAAGGGGGAGAAATATATGATAGATGAGCAAATGCTCATTTAGAGGGGAGTCAAAGATGGAAATCCAACTGTTTGAAAGACAGCTATCGCAAAACTAAACACTGGTATATTTCTGCATTTTTACTTTTGAGTTTTGCTGCCTATTTCCCCCTCGTCATCTCTGGCACAACCTTGTGTTGGGTGAGCTCGTCGCTTTAGGTAAATCGAAATTCCAAATCCAGCAAAGCCGCCCCAACCATCAACGAAAAGCGAAACAAAGTCAAAGTTCTCTTCAGCAACGGTCAAACTAAAAGTAGTTAGCAGAGAGGAAAAGTGGGGGGGTGTGGGGAGGTGGGGGGTCGGGATAAAATATCAGAATCTAAAACCTTCTGGAATAATATTAATAGCAATAATTTATTTTTATTTTTTTCGGCATCAAGGGACAAACAGATCTCGAAGTGCCAAGCAGTACTTCAGCAAGCAGTAATGACAAATAATAATAATAATGGATAACAACAATAAGAATAGTAATCAAAAAATAATAATGTACACCCAGTGAACACAATGCCCCACTTGCAGGGAAAACACACTTCAAAAATGGTAGAGCTCAGTAGCTATTTGAAACTGGTCCAGTTCCCACAGAGTAGTGCAGACCAGTACCGCCAGTTCAGTTTTAGTTCAGTCAGTAACCTCACTAGGCCTTGTTTCTGTGTGTATGTGTGTGTGTGTGTGTGTGTGTTTGTGTGTGTCTGCAGAGACATCAAGTCTGTGGGGCACCCACTTTAGCAGGAACAGTTCGTTTGGGTCCCCTCCGGATTGGAAGGGGACCCGTGGGTGCCGCGACGGTCTGCCTATGTTCTTCGCGGTGTAAATGGACACTTGAGAACTCCTTCCACACACAGAGGACTTTTAGTTAGTGTTGATCAGAAAAAGCAGGCCAAACCCCGACGAAGGTTCACACGGTCCAAAAAAAAAAAAAAAAAAAAAAAAAAAAAACACCCAGTAAGATTAGAGTCTCTTCAGTTCAGAATAATAGAAAAACAAAACATAGAGGAACCATCATAATATAGGAACAACAACACAATAGCTAGGTCTTTTAGGAACTGCCACAGAGGCTTCAAATTGGGAATGCTACTCCATAACTTTCATACATTTAAAAATAAAAAAAAAGTAAAGTTGGAGAAAAAGGAAAAAACAAAACAAAAAAAAAGAATATCTTTTTTTGAAATTCTAGGTAATCAGAGAAAACAAACAAAAAGCGCAAAGCAGTGAGCAAGGAGGAGGAGAGATTTACTCGTGTAGAAGCTCTTGGAGACAATTAGGGGACTTGAAGACGTCGGGGACCTCACTGTCCAGTTTGCAGATGACCTTGTAAATGGCCTTCTTCCAGGACGGGTCCACGTCTTTTCCAGCAACGATGGCGTTGAAGAACTCTCTCAGTGTGACTTCAGCCACCTCCAGGAAGCGATCGGGGACCTTTGCGGGCACAGAAAAGAGGAATTCAGTTATGATTTATAATTTTATGTCGTTAAGTTGAATGAACAACTTGATTCTTTGTTATTGAATATTATTATCAATATTAATATTATTATAAAAAAAAAAAGTCTCATATGACAAAACCTCTGTGCACCTGTATGTGATTCGGGAGCGGATATCAGCTGAAACGGATGTGAATGAGTGTGTTCGTAAGAGAATGCGTCAGTAAAGCCACAGGAGGTTTCCAAGATGAATATCAACGTAGGTTTTCTTTTGATTGTGTACAGATTATTACGTAGCGTCTTACATAAATAAATGCCTAAAAAACGTGGGTGAAACCTCCTCCCTAACCACTCCCCCCCGCCTTCCTCAAAGCGCTGAACTATCTGCTCCTCAGGTGTTCATATTTCCACAGTCCATCTAAAACAGCGAATCTAAACGCTGACTGAGGCGTCAGCCTGAGAAAATCTACTTCTTCCGAGCTCTCGGGTTTCTCACACCTCCCGCTTCCCTCCCGGCAAGCGTGGCGAGCGTGACATGTTTATGAGTCCCACTGTAAATCTGTGACCAAACAAGAGAGCGGGCTGACTGAGCGGCGGCGGAAAGGTGCCGGCGAAAGAGGAAGTACTAAACGCTTTGGGAACGGGGAGACACGCCGCCTCTTTAGTGTCCCTGACAGCAGCGCTCACCGACACCATGGAGATGATTAGTCTGGCAAAGATCTGTGACACCTTCCCCCAAGCCAACACTCTGTCACGCACACGCACGCACGCACGCACGCACGCACACACACACACCGGCGCGCCTATACAGGCGTGAGCACGCACACCAGCGCACACACCTCCTTGTGCCAAGGAGATGACACATCCTGTGACAGAGCTCTACATAATGCTCGCAACACACACACACACACACACACACACACACACACTCTGGTGTATTTGGCTGAGTGTCTTTCCTCAACTCGAAGCTCCAGGGCGACGCAGCCTTCAGGGGTCACCTGCTTGGATAATGCTGACTGTCTCCCTGCCCGCCTCCCTCGATGCGCATGCACACAAACACACATTGCCCCACACGCACACACACACACACACACACACACACACACACGCACGCACACACACACACACACACACACACACACACACACATACAGCAGCAGCTTGCCCAAATGCCTGACAGTGCGCACTCCACTCCTCTCTTCCAGTGTCCTGCAGATACTCATCAGGAGTGTCAGGACACAGCAAGGTTAGTGGCCACTGGAACATACACACACCGATGGACATGTGCGCTCACACACAGCCAGGCCTCCGCACACATACACACACACACACACACACACACACACACACACACACACACTTCTACACACATGGGACAGCCACGCCGCCCCCCTTGAGGTGATGAATGGAGGCTAAGATGCCTGTGTGTCTGGTGTGTGTGCATATCTCTGTCCACTGCTGGAGTGAAAAGGTGAGTTGTGAATAAGGAGCTTGTACACTGTGTGTATGTGGGCGTTCAACACAGAGGCGGGGTGGGGGAGAACAACACAGAAGCTCACCCAATTCCCCCAATATTGAATTCCTATTTGGTAGGAGAGATGGGGATATAATTTATTGTTTGTGCTGTTTGTCGTTTGTGAAATACTGACACAATGACCCTGGTATGAGGGCAACTTTGTGTGTACACATTGTACAGTCAGTGTGTGTGTGTGTGTGTGTATACACTTCTCCCAAAAGACCGGGTCAACGGGCCGGTGCGGCGCAGCGCCCTGGCTGTTAGATGCAGGGAGTGCCGCATTACTAAGAATATTCCTGCATGGAATTTCTCCTGACGTTTTGACTATAAAAGGACAGCAAAACGCTGACTGCAAGGAGAAAGCAATGTCAAGGAGAAAAGGGTATTGGTATTTCAGATCCTCTTGACTGAGAGAGTGAGAGAGTGAGAATAGGAGGGAGGGAGCGAGAGATGGTGAGAGAAGGAGGGGCTGAGAAGAGTCTAAGGAGAGAGAGAGCAAAGCAAGAGAACACAGGGAGTTATTCCTGTCCCACAAGCCTTTGTTTTTGCAAGTACGTGTGAGTTGTGTGTGTGTGTGTGTGTATGTGTGTGAGCGACCTGTCTTCTGACCAGCAATGAGCCTTAACTGTTTGCGCCCCCCCCCCCCCTCTCCCCTGTCCCCCTTCACTCCCCCCCTTCTTCATCTTTCTCTCTCGTTGTCTCTCTAGGGTCAGCTGTTGGGCCTTTGTTCCAGAGGCATTGTGGGGGATTATCCAGTGTGGCCGTTCATTCGCTCGGCTGTCCAGTAAATGGGGCCAATCGCGTGGCTCACAATCCTTCATACATATTTCATAGGGCTTTTTAACAACTTCTCAGCAGAGCCCAAAATTAAAGGACAGATGTACAAAGAGGGGAGGAGAGAGGGATGGATGGAGAGCGGCAACAGTCGTGCTTTATGGGAGGCGTGAGGCCTGAAACAGTCAAACCAGGTGACTACGAGTGGGCCAAAATTGAAAGATTAAATGTTTCATCTTCACTTCTTATCTCAAATAATTGGAACTTACTGGTTTGCATTCGACAAAAAATCAAGTGCGGTGCAAACAATGGCAAAAATCGTTTTTAGTGCCTTCTCTGTGATCACTGGTTTTGATAATCTGTTCATTGGATGACAAGATGAGGAGAAGCACACAACAGAAGTGTGTGCATGGGGGTAAGGCGCTCACAAAAACAACAAAAGCTGAAAAGCTTTTCATGAATAAAAGGATATTACTGATGCTTTCACCCTGTGTAACGCATTATGAAAAGAGGAAGATTGTGAAGAGAAAATTAGATAAGCAGTGTTTTCCAAACCTTAGCGCTGCACTGTCCTCTGGCTAAACACCAATTTTGCACGAAGAACAAGAAGAAAGAAAGAATGAAAAGAAGAAAGCAGCTCTGATACCAATGAGACAGTTAATCACTTTTTTTTTTTTACCTGACTTCCCTCTCTCCCCCACAACTCTCTGCCCCATTCTCTCCATCTCTCTCTCTCGTGACAGGTTGCTTTGAGACAGAAGGATAAGCTCTTTTTCAGAGAGGGGGAATCGGATTTCCTGCTTTTTGATGAGATAATAAAATATGACGGAGGACAATAGGAGCCTGTGGACTGCTTGCTGGGAGCTATTCACTCCGGCGGCAGCCCCCCATCTTAAGACTGCTTAGACAAACGTTTAAAAAGGTAGCCAGAGGCCCAGGCCCTCAAATAAAGGCTACTGTTACACACACCGGGTGTGTGTTCGCGCGCGTGTGAGTGTGTGTGTGTCTATGCATTCGTTTCGGTGCAGCCTGAGAAATCTCTTCTCTTTCGGTGACACAGGGTTGGCTGTTTGTTTGACCAGCGTGTTTCTCCCCGTTGCTTTTGGGAACTGTCAGGAGATGTATTGCACCTTCTATTTGCTCAGTGTTAGCCAAACAAGACAAGACCCTGGAAGATAAGGCTGTGTGTGTCTAAGTGAGTGCGCGTGCTGGCAAGCTGTTGCCTTGAAGGATGAAATGCAGGGACACAACACAAGCCCCGACTGCTGGTCAGGTTAATTCCTAACCCCGGCCCGGCCTGGGAATACCAACACTTCCAACACTTCCCATGCTTTTCAATCGCTAGATTTAGTTATAGATTTTGTAATGCCACAGATGAACCTGTCTTTTTAAGATTCCTGCACTTTGAGAAAATTCAGATTCTTATAACTACGAAGCCTGAGTTTAAAACAAGTGTTGAAACTGAAGTTGAACGGGCCTGTGACATTTCCGTGAGTCAAGCCAGAGCTTTCCGAACCTCCAGCACTCACACATGGACCCCTGTGCCTCACATATCTGCTCCAATCAATAATCTACAAAGGCCTTGATAAGCCCTTGGTCCACACTGTCACTTTAGGCAAACACAACCCATGTCCCCTCTCTTCCTAGCGCTCACCACGCTTGTCCCCAACCCCCTCTGACACTGATAAGACTGTGCCACGGCCGGAGAGTCCAACCGGCTCACTAAAGAAAAGGAAAAGTCATGCCAGGAATTTGGCTAAATAGTTGTTTTTGTCATTCTTTTTTTCTCCCATTTTCACAACCGTATTCCTTTTTTTTCCTCCAGACTCTCAAGTGTGCTTTGAGTGGTATTCTGTGGTGAGAAGACTGCTGTGACGGGAAATGGGCCTCAAAGCTGAGCAAACATCAGCCACCCTCACTCCACTGATAGCCTTGAGAACATGGAGCCTTGAGGGGCTGCCGTAAGCGTACGTGTGTGTGTGTGTGTGTGTGTGTGTGTGTGTGTATCTAGCTGTCTGCGTGTCTGCGTGTGCAGGAGCATTAGCGTCACATGGGCTCTTCTCAAGGTGCACCTTGGCTGGGGAGTCAAGGACGGGACAGGGTCAAAGACGCCGATGAAGGCGCTCTCCGATTCCATTTCAACCCCAGACTCATACGGGGGATTCCCATCATTTTGATATCATCTCTTTCCGTCCCTTGTCTTTTTCCCTATTTATATGAGTTGGGGGTTGTGCTAAGGGGCTGCCATAGAAATGATAATCTGGACACTGAATGACAGCAAACAGCAGGAAACCCAAAAATCACAGACTTACAAATTCATTGCCTCGGATTATATGGTGAACATAGGCTGAGAGAAACCAATCTCAATTGGGGGGGTGGTGGGGCGGGGGGTGGTCATAAAGCGCTGTCGCAGGGGCCTCTGGAGGTCAGAAAGTCAGCCCGGTTCTGAGGGGCCGAGAGCGCAGGAGGCAGAAGGGAAAGAAAGGAGAGAGGGAGTCTGGAAGATAGGAACGGGACATCTGGAGAGGAGGAGAACAGAGGGAGGGAGGGAGAGGAAGAATAGAGGGGGAGGTAGAAGGAGGGTGTTGGTGGCTGGGCAAACAATACAGGATGGGGAGCAAGGAGCTGCGGCGAAGGAGGCAGCCTGGAGGACGGACGGAAGGAGGCAGTGGACGGGCCGGCGAGGAAACAGGATGGCAGGAGAAGAAAGGAAAAATAAACCGCAGATTGCACTGAAGGAGAGAGAGTTTGGCATGAGGAGGAAGAGTGTGTGCATGTGTGTGCGAGTATGTGAATGGTGTGTGTGTGTGTGTGAGTGAGTGTGTTTGTGTAAGAGAATAGGGGGGTTGCTTTGACACATCTGCAGCTCTGATGCACGCCCTGGTCATTTTGGCATGCGTCCCTTTGCAACGCTTCATTAGTCTCACACACGCACACACACACACACACACACACACACACACACACACACACACACACACACACACACACACACACACACACACACACGGAGACCAAAATGGTCCAGAAATAATGACATAATCAGCAGCTGTGCCACAGAGCAGGCTGCCCCTCACAAGGTGACCAGGGACAGAAGGAGGAGGGGAAGAAGAAGGGAGGTTGAGGAGGAGGAGGAGGAGGAGGAGGAGGAGGAGGACGGTGCACCGCTAGAAAAGCAAGCACAAGCGAGTGTGACGGGTTGATCTGTGTGTGTTTGCGTGTGTGAGAGCAGGTGAGGAAAGGAGAGAGGGCATCATGTAGTTCTTTATGTTTAAGTGATTCCTTGCTGCCCCTGTTGCCCCAGGCTCTACACACAGGTCTGGTCATTTAATCAGCACACTGAATGAATCTCTAAATCTCACATGTACACACACACACACACACACACACACACACACACACACACACACACACACACACACACACACACACACACACTCACTCACACACACATACACGCATTGTGAAGAAAAGACCTGTCAGGCTACGTCAAACAGGGGTCCTTAATGGCCTCGGGCTATTCGTTGAGGAGCAGATGATCGCACACTTTTCCCCCCTCCAACTCTTCTGACTCAGAGCATTAAAAAGCCATAAGACAAGTTGGAAATGACACTGGTGGTACTGGAAAGGTCTGGGCTAATGTCTTCAGATTTGTCAGGATCCTTTGTAGATGCATTTGCTTCTGCCAGCAGATACCAAGGGACCATCTGGGTTTAGCAGTCTTGTGAATGTTGCTGCCAGTCTCTCTGTGTGTAAGGTTAGCTTCTCCACAAATACACTGCATCGCCTCTTTTTAGCGCTGTCTTGCCTCACAGCGGCACACTCCAGGACACGCTGCCAACAGATTTTCAGGGAAGTTCGTCTTTGATCGAAAGAATTGTCAATGAAATCCGACTGTGTGTTATTTTACAGTCCTACATATGTATTTATTTTACATTTTTGAAAAATATTACTTTATTTCTGTGAGCAGAATCAACGAATTTTTTTTTTGTCTGTAAATCACAATTTCAGCAAAACTCTGATTGAATATCTAATCTGTTATATTAAGCTGTTATATATTTTAAACAGAAAATATGAAGGCTTATGAAAGTTTTCCTTCACTCCACTCATCATTGCTGCTGTACTTGTGAATATCAAGCTATTTCCACTGTGATACTTTCAGGTGCTCACACACACTCACGGTGAGTGATTGCGCATATGAATGTTTCTTTTTTTTTGTCTGTATGCTTCTACTTATTAGTGTGCAGATGCTTGGTGCAGGCACGACAAATAAACGAGAGCAGCCGAGGAGTTTGTTGCACTGAGAACTTAATGGGAGCGAAAGAAAAACGACAGGAGATCTGAGGGGGGAGAAGAGTTGCGAGGGGGGCTGTGCGAGCCTGTTCTGTTGACATAAACCCACTGGCAAATTGTATTGTATCGGTTGTATTTTTGGCAGGTCTGAACCTAAATCTATACTGCCAGCTTTTCATCTCGCTCCTTCTATCTGCTGCCGCTTTGTGTCTTCAATCGCTTTTCAAAGGGAACCCTAGAGCCCTTCAGTAGGAGCACCACACCTGTGTGCGTGTGAGTGTGTGTGAGTGAGTGAGTGAGTGAGTGAGTGTGTGTGTGTGTGTGTGTGTGTGTGTGTGTGTGTGTGTGTGTGTGTGTGTACTCCCTCTCTGATGTTCATACATGTTTATGTCTCTGTCTTTGGCTGTGTATCCAGTGCAAGTGCCATGACCTTTTCACCTCCTATTCCCTGAGGTCAGACCCAGGTCAGAGACACACCCCTCCCTTCACACACTCACACACACACACACACACACACACACACACACACACACACACACACACACACACACACACACACACACACACACACACACAGACCCTCAGAAATGCACCGTGTACTGTGTGGCAGGAAAAAAAGGACAGAGAACGAAGGAGTGTAAGGAGGGGAAAAGCAGCAGCAGCAGCAGCAGCAGGAGGAGGAGGAGGAGAAAACAGACATTAGCTTCTCTGGGTGGAGAACAAATGGAGCCCCGAGAGGGACGTGAAGAGGAGGACCGAGGGAGTGAGGGGGGAAGGAGAGGTGAAGCACACAATGCTATGGGGCACGGCAGTTGGACAGACAGCATCTGCTCTCAGCTCTCTGTGGCTCCTGTAATGGATGGAGAGTCGGAGCGACACCGAGAGCATGAGAGGGAAGGAGGGAGACGGCGGGAGAAAAAGTTAGAGACAGGAGAGAGTAAGAGAAAGAAAAGAAGAGAGGATGATGGAGGAGTTTTCAAAGTTTTCTGTTTATATTTTGCCACCATGAAGCAGAAGCAAAAAAAAAAAACAAACAGAATGAAAAAGGTCCTCAGACGGATGTCATCAATTGAAATATGGGGATGACAGACGGATGGACAGACAAAAGAAGAAGAGAGACAAAAGCAGTGACACATCTTTGCAATAGGAGAAAGAGCAGCTGATAAGGGAGGACACACGATACACGAGGACGGAGGCTTCTCACCGCTTTTTCTGGTACCTCCCTCTCGCATAGAGATCATAGGGACTTCCTCTTTAAATGCCGTGGTGTGTGTACGTATGTGTGTGTGTGTGTGTGTGTGTGTGTGTGTGTGTGTGTGTCCTCTATGGGAGGAGTGGTCACTGACAGAGAAAACTTGGCCTGGTCAGGTCTTATGGAAATCTGAGAGTTTCCCAGAGCCATCATAAAACTGCCTCTTTATGGGACCCTCTCTCTCTCTTTCTCTCTCTCTCTCCAGCTCCCACTTTCACCCCCCCACCCCACCCCCCCCACCCCTCCCCGTCTGTCTCTAACCCATTACCAGGTCACACACATTCCTGTCTTATGAAAGATGATGTGTGTTGTCATTGGGGGTTCAAAGACAGACAGAGGGGGCCGCGGAGTAAAAAGAAAAGGACACTAAGTGAGAATTTTCACTTGAGTCCTCACATGAAAGCGCTTCTTGCTCAAAGTCAAGGCTTTGGGAGGCCGGGTGTGTTTTCGGGAGACTTTGATGACGATGGACAGAGTGAATGAGAGGTGGAGAAGAAAGAGAAGAAGAGAGGGGATCAGGAGGGGGGCCGAGAAAAGAGGAAAGTAGAGCCGGGGTCTAGGTAATTAACGGCAAGCTCTTTAATTACTGCTGCTGTTCATTGTGCCAGAAGGAATGTGACAATTATGCCATTAAAACTTCCTAATGGGGGGAAAACGCCAGCGAGGAGGAGGAGGAGGAGGCTGTGGGGGTGTTGAAGGGGGGAGGGGGGGGGGGATAACGGAAGACATGCAAAAAAGGAGGATGAAAGAATGAAATGAGGAAGGGAACAGAAGGAAGAGTGAACGACGAGAGAGAATGAGGGAGGAGGGATATGAAAGGAAAACGGGGAAACAATCGCGACAAAAGAGGAGCTGGGAGGGAGATGGGGAGCGTATTAGGCCAGCACAGTGACAGAGCAGATTAGCATCAAACAAGAAAGGCCACAGACGTGTGTGTGTGTGTGTGTGTGTGTGTGTGTGTGTGTGTGTGTGTGATCACTGAAACAGAGGACATATTCATTCCAAAGACGCCACCAAGGTGGAGGGAACTTTGATGATGCAGAATCTGGCAAAGGGAAAACTTTGTGTGTGTGTGTATGTGTGTGTGTTTGTGCACTTGCTGAATCTGCGTAGGCTCCTGTTTCAAGTGGTGGTGCAGGCAGGTAGGAGAGGAAGTAGAGGAGCAGGAGGAGGAGGAGGAGGAGGAGGAGGAGGTGGTGGTGGTAGTGGTGGAGGAGAAAGGGGAGAGATCCACAGAAAAGGGCCTTGGGGCCATCCTGATACACATCCAGTACATTTCCATCTCCACATTACCTCTATGACTCACACACACACACACACACACACACACACACTCACACATGCGCGTGCACAACCACACACACACACTGGAAAAACATAACAAATTTGTTTGCACACATATGTAATACACACAAGCAGCATTCCCACACAAACATAAAACAGGAGAAAACACACAACCCACACTATTACACACATAAATAACACCCACACACCTACACACACTTAAAAGCCATACACAAACACTTGCACACGGAGTCTTCGTGCTCACTAAGGCGGTTGGCTTGTCAGGGGGGTTAGAATTTGCATGGCTGGGCAATTTTTTCCTTGTGCTAAACTCTAATCAGCTCCTGTATCTCTCAGACACCTGCCCAGCAAAAAAAACCTTAATATGCAAAACACCTTCCCTCCCTCCTCCACCGCTGCAGCTTCTCGGCCAACAGAAGACTTATTCACCTGGCTCTCGCACTCTTTTTCCTCTCTGTCTGTCTTCTTGCAAATTTTTACATTTATGTATGCAAATCGGCTGTTTCCCTTAAGCCTGGTTCAACAGTAACTTCCTGGTGCCACGAAAAGAATGACGGTCTTGTCTGAAGTGTCAAAGGAAGCGCGCGCTTCAGAGAAACGGGGTTTGTGTGAGGGTGTGGTGTCGGGTTTTACCCTGAATAGTGAGAGGGGTGCTGGGGGTGTGACACAGCGTCAACCTGATTTCTAGACTTTCAGGATGTGTTCATTTCCAGATTGCTGACTTGAATTGCAACAGGCTACTGTATTTGTGTTCAAAAAGTCAAGCCAGCTTTGAATTTCAAGTGCCCAGTGATCAAGCATGGCAGCTTTCATGGACTGATAATTAAGTTGGGCAACTCGCAGTGCGCAGGGACAGTGCAGACAAACTGAGAATTCGCTTTTCTTGTTCACATTATGTTAAAAAAAAAAAAAAAAAAGGAAAAAAAACGTTAATGGGGAAGAAAGCATCAGAAAAATAAGCCCAGGCCTTTTTTTTTCTCTACTTGATCACGACAGTGCTGAGTTGTTTTGGGAGATCATTCCTCATTAAGAATATTTTTGGGGGTGTGAAATTATTTACCACAATGCTTGAATTTGATAGAGAAGGGAATAAATCTTGGATTCAAGGATCAAGACTGATTAAACTCAAATGACCAGGAGAACATTTAAAAATAATGAATGGTCTGCAACCCCCTCAAATTTTTGTCACTATGTATTTATTTGTTTTAAATACACAGGCCACGCTTTCTTGACTTATACCTTTTCCTTTTTTTTCCATTCTTTAAAGATCAATGCTTCCCGTGCTAATCACGATCAGTTAAGTTTTCTCTCTGCTTTCCTGTGATGGACTTTCGGCTCATATATATACACACACACACACAAGTGCTTCTGCCTGCCAGAGTCTTTCAAAAGCTCCCTTAAGAGTGTTGAAGATGGATGTGGGTTTGTGAGTGCGTTTGGGTGCACCACAAAGAGGAGCCCCGGTGGACAAATAACGACAGAGAGAGATGGACAGAAACACGGAGAAAGAGAGTGAAGCACTTTAAATGTGAGCGCTCGCAAAAAGTCCCACCGCTCGCAAGGGCACTTCGCTCCTGCACGTCATCTCTCTTTTCTCCCCCCTCTCTCCTTCTACCCTTCTTTCTCCTCT